>NC_085997.1:18341731-18941731 GCF_030014385.1 Trichomycterus rosablanca
AAAAATAACACAGTATATGCAAGGACATAGAGCTTTAAAAAAAAACAGGCCAAAAATGGTGTAACCAACAAAAAATTGTTTGTCCAACAGCTGAGCACTTGTTTTAGAGTGTTCGACAGAGTGGAATAAATGTACTTCTCTATGTTTGTTGGGATGTAATAAGCTGCACACTCAGTGATCTTTACTGCTTATGTATGTGTACTTATATAAGGAATTATCTACAGCTCTGTGCTTATGCAAAGAGTTTTTTTTTTGCACTGTAGCTCAATTAAATATAAATGAGTCGGTGTTTGCTGCAGTTTGAGGCAGCAAATACTGCTGAGCAATATACAGCTGTCAGATTATATCAGACACTGTATGATGTGCACACCTACACTGTAAAAGAGTGTGACGTGATCTCCACCATTACGTTAAAAACTGACTATATATATATACTATATATATATATATATATATATATATATATATATATATATATATATATATACAGTGTATCACAAAAGTGAGTACACCCCTCACATTTCTGCAAATATTTTATTATATCTTTTCATGGGACAACACTATAGAACTAAAACTTTAATATAACAGAGTAGTCAGTGTACAACTTGTATAGCAGTGTAGATTTACTGTCTTCTGAAAATAACTCAACACACAGCCATTAATGTCTAAATGGCTGGCAACATAAGTGAGTACACCCCACAGTGAACATGTCCAAATTGTGCCCAGTGTGTCAATATTTTGTGTGACCACCATTATTATCCAGCACTGCCTTAACCCTCCTGGGCATGGAATTCACCAGAGCTGCACAGGTTGCTACTGGAATCCTCTTCCACTCCTCCATGATGACATCACGGAGCTGGTGGATGTTAGACACCTTGAACTCCTCCACCTTCCACTTGAGGATGCGCCACAGGTGCTCAATTGGGTTTAGTCCATCACCTTTACCTTCAGCTTCCTCAGCAAGGCAGTTGTCATCTTGTCATCAGTTTTCGAAGGGAGGGGATCATGCTCTGTTTCAGAATGTCACAGTACATGTTGGAATTCATGTTTCCCTCAATGAACTGCAGCTCCTCAGTGCCAGCAACACTCATGCAGCCCAAGACCATGATGCGACCACCATGCTTGACTGTAGGCAAGATACTGTTGTCTTGGTACTTCTCACCAGGGCGCCGCCACACATGCTGGACACCATCTGAGCCAAACAAGTTTATCTTGGTCTCGTCAGACCACAGGGCATTCCAGTAATCCATGTTCTTGGACTGCTTGTCTTCAGCAAACTGTTTGCGGGCTTTCTTGTGCGTCAGCTTCCTTCTGGGATGACGACCATGCAGACCGAGTTGATGCAGTGTGCGGCGTATGGTCTGAGCACTGACAGGCTGACCTCCCACGTCTTCAACCTCTGCAGCAATGCTGGCAGCACTCATGTGTCTATTTTTTAAAGCCAACCTCTGGATATGACGCCGAACACGTGGGCTCAACTTCTTTGGTCGACCCTGGCGAAGCCTGTTCCGAGTGGAACCTGTCCTGGAAAACCGCTGTATGACCTTGGCCACCATGCTGTAGCTCAGTTTCAGGGTGTTAGCAATCTTCTTATAGCCCAGGCCATCTTTGTGGAGAGCAACAATTCTATTTCTCACATCCTCAGAGAGTTCTTTGCCATGAGGTGCCATGTTGAATATCCAGTGGCCAGTATGACAGAATTGTACCCAAAACACCAAATTTAACAGCCCTGCTCCCCATTTACACCTGGGACCTTGACACATGACACCAGGGAGGGACAACGACACATTTGGGCACAATTTGGACATGTTCACTGTGGGGTGTACTCACTTATGTTGCCAGCTATTTAGACATTAATGGCTGTGTGTTGATTTATTTTCAAAAGACAGTAAATCTACACTGCTATACAAGCTGTACACTGACTACTCTAAGTTATATCCAAGTTTCATGTCTATAGTGTCGTCCCATGAAAAGATATAATGAAATATTTGCAGAAATGTGAGGGGTGTACTCACTTTTGTGATACACTGTATATACACACTATATATACACTGATCAGGCATAACACCATGTTTCTACACTCACTGTCCACTTTATCAGTTCCACTTACCATATATAAGCACTTTGTAATTCTACAATTACTGACTGTAGTCCATCTATTTCTCTACAGACTATTTTAGCCTGCTTTTACCCTGTTTTCCAATGGTCAGGACCCCCACAGAGTAGGTATTATTTAGGTGATGAATCATTCTAAGCACTGCAGTGACACTGACATGGTGGTGGTGTGTTAGTGTGTGTTGAGCTGGTATGTTAGTGTGTGTTGAGCTGGTATGAGTGGATAAGACAAAGCAATGCTGATGGAGTTTTGAAACACCGTGTCCACTCACTGTTCACTCTATTAGACACTCCTAACCTAGTTGGTCCACCTTGTAGATGTAAACTCAGAGACGATCACACATCTATTGCTGCTGTTTGAGTTGGTCATCTTCTAGACCTTCATCAGTGGTCACAGGACGCTGCCCACGGGGCACTGTTGGCTGGATACATTTTTGGTTGGTGGACTATTATCAATCCAGCAGTGACAGTGAAGTGTTTAAAAACTCCAGCAGCGCTGCTGTGTATTATTCACTCATACCAGCACAATACACACTAACACACCACCACCATGTCAGTGTCACTGCAGAGCTGAGAATGACCCACCACCCAAATAATACCTAGTCTGTGGTGGTCCTGTGGGGGTCCCGATCATTAAAGAACAGCATGAAAGGGGGCTAACAAAGCATACGGAGAAACAGATGGACTACAGTCAGTAATTGTAGAACTACAAAGTGCTTCTATATGGTAAGTGGAGCTGATAAAATGGACTGGCTGATCATGTGTATATGTATTATATAAGATTACAACATTTTAATACTAATTATTGTTGTAGTATTTAGTTACATGCTACATTATCTGGAAATTAAAAGCAAACTGAATGCAGCATCTTTTAAACTTTTTTCATTTAATGCTTTTAAGAAAAAACCCGATTTCTAAAATACTAGCTAGTGGCTAGTGTGAGTTTAGTACACATCTTAACATGAAACTGAATGGCCCTTGAATGCATTACCTGGGTTCATTTTTCCACCTCACAAAAGCCCCACAAAACAGTGTTAAAACCTTGTAAAATGTGGTAAATACATGTGGAGAAAACATGTTTATTTGTTAACTTGAGTGCTGTTCTATTCTGAGGGTCAGGAGAAGTAAACAGCCACAAGGTGCAAACTGAATCTTCTGATACTTTCCTGATGACACATCACAGACTTTGTTTCTCTTACATTTGACTCATTTAATTAAGCTAATTTATACCCACTCATACTTGTTTCATGACAATATAGCATTTTGAGCTTTGAATTTGTAGTAAACAATTGTGCGTTAAAAATTGTGGTCTATTGGGTGCTTGTGTTGTGCAGAGGTAAAATAAAGTAGCCTGTTACTGTTGAAATCCAAGGTTCAAATGTCAGTGGTGCCATCAACACAGACATGATTGGCTTTGTCTAAATGGGTTAGTGTTCAAGCCACATGTGCTTTTAACTTTGTACCAACAGTTTGAGGAAATGTCCTGTACTAGCATAACTGTTTCCACATTCTTCAAACAAGATTCTTAAACCCTGACCTCAACTTTCAAATTTAGTGAAAAGCCTTTGATGAAAAGAGGAGACAGTTCTAGCTGGAAAGTTATGCCCTTGTTTTAAGGGCCCTTGTTTAAAGTTAAAAGCACGTGTGGGTGGCTTGAACACTAATCTCACCTCATTTAGACAAAGCCAATCATGTCTGTGTTGATGGCCAACCAGCTGATGGCACCACTGACATTTGAACCTTGGATCTCAACAGTAACAGGCTACTTTATTTTACCTCTGCGCCACACAAGCATTACAATTTTTAACGCACAATTGTTTACCACAAATTCAAAGCACAAAATGCTATACTGTCATGAAACAAGTATGAGTGGGTATAAATTAGCTTATAGTCAGGTGTCCACATACTTTTGGTTGTACAGTGTACTAATGAAATGTGCTATTTTATTTTGTTGAAAAGAAGAAAAGAGTCACTGGTGTGTATAATGAACCCTCAGATACTTTCCTGATGGTACTCAACATTGTATTTTTACTAGATTTGATTTATGCAGCAGGTAGTTTTTCTTTAAAGACACCATGCAGGCATTTAAACAAACGATTTAGATATTGCTGCACTAATTAACAAGATAATTATTCTCTAAAAAAATATATCACTCACAATACTTAAAAGCCATTAGCAAATGAGGCTTTCAGATTCCTGTCATTGCATTTGACTATAATTACGTTGTCGTTCATCATTTAACACCAGTTATCTCAAACACGCCGCATACACACAAAAGAGATTAAAGGAGTAATTAGTCACATCTCTCATTTATAAACAAACGATTTTGTCTTCTTAAGAACATTTTCATACCTTTTCGTAGTTAGCAAAGCCACCCATAACAGCAGGGTCCACAATGCCATTGAGCAGCATTGAGAGGGGGTTGATGGGCATGTTTGAGTCGTTCAGGTGGCGCTGAACCATGTTGTTGATCTTCTCATTGGTCAGCTGCATGGTCTCTATGGCATTCTCCAAGGGACTAATCTCTTCCTGTGGAGTGAAAGAAAGACATCTTGAAATGCTATAATAAAAAATCCCAGCTCTCACAGGCTAAATATTAACCTAAACTGTCAGTTTTGATGTCTCACTGGGTAAGACTTTAAATCTAACTAGAGGAGTCTAGAGAAATGTGTAGGGAATTTAGCTTGAGGGTAGGTGGAAAGATCTTCTATGGCAGCACCAAACGTCTAATGTGTGTTGTGCTGGTATGAGTGGATAAGACACAGCAATGCTGATGGAGTTTTTAAACACCTCAATGTCACTGCTGGACTGATAATAGTCCACCAACCACAAATATCCAGCCAACAGTGCCCCATGGGCAGCGTCCTGTGACCACTGATGAAGGTCTAGAAGATGACCAACTCAAACAGCAGCAATAGATGAGTGATCGTCGCTGAGTTTACATCTACAAGGTGGACCAACTAGGTAGGAGTGTCTAATAGAGTGGACAGTGAGTGGACACGGTATTTAAAAACTCCAGCAGCGCTGCTGTGTCTGATCTAACACACCACCAGCATGTCATTGTCACTGCAGTGCTGAGAATGATCCACCACCTAAATAATACCTACTCTGTGGTTGTCCTGTGGGGATCCTGACCATGGAAGAACAGCATGTGCAGCACGTGTGAACTACAAAGTGCTGTGATAAAATGGACAGTGAGTGTAGAAACAAACAGGTGGTTTTAATGCTATGGCTGATTGTTGTAAATAAATAAAAGTGAGTTAAGCGTGACTTTTGTGTGGGTAATGTGAAGTGCAGTAAGAAGTAAAATAAAAATGATCTTTAGTTAGATATAAGAAATCTCTGCACAGCAGGTAAAATGAATGATGAAACTGTGAATGTCTGCTGATCAGTAGTGATTACTCAAAGTCAAAATAAATATTGTGCTAAAAAATATAAAAATATGAACAGGATTTGCATTGGAGCATTTGCGCTGATACCCATAGGAAAAATGCAATAGTGCACAGCTGCATTGAAACCATTCAGAGAAAACTGATTCAGACAGTGAGTGTATTTCCGGAACATTCAACTAGGTCGTTTACTGATGTTGGAGCTGATGTTCTGGGTTATGGATGAAACGCCTGTGTGAAGCAGGGTGGGATTAAAAGAAAAAATTCTGAAAGTGCAGCCTGTTCTGGATTTCAGGGCAAATCAGAGCCAACTTTAAAAATCTATTTCCTATACAATAATCTCGTTTGAGATCGTTGCAGGCCCTAACACACTAGTTTGTTCAAAACCTTATTCAAATATTTATCAGAACCAAGTAACTGATCTGCAGTATGTTATGAGTCATATGCAAGCCTGACTAAATAAAGGAAAACCCTTAGAAAAAA
Source organism: Trichomycterus rosablanca (assembly GCF_030014385.1). Taxonomy (NCBI): domain Eukaryota; kingdom Metazoa; phylum Chordata; class Actinopteri; order Siluriformes; family Trichomycteridae; genus Trichomycterus; species Trichomycterus rosablanca. The sequence continues at coordinate 18,347,719 of NC_085997.1, forward strand.
GGCTTTTAATCATAAACATAAAGATAATTAAAGGATTGTGGTATAAGGGAAAAATACAAAGAGTAAGGAAACCTAGAGAGAGAGAGAGAGAGAGAGCAGGGAGAACCAATCAGCCAGATGAAGTAACAACACTGCTTTGTCATATATTCTTTCAATTCCTCATCAAAGTCTAAAGTATTATATGACACAACTCAGATTAATTAATCTGCACAGGCGTGCTAAATACAGCTACACAGATCCTCTGAGGACATCAGACACTAATGAATACTGAGAACACACCACTTTCACACACACAAACCACAGCTCTTACTGTCTGTCTCACACAAACTTTTTCATTTATCACGACTATCACAGCCACTATAAATGGATCTTAAAAAAAAAGTTAAAAAAAAGGACAAAAATCATTATCATACCAGACCTGAACTGCAGGAATAGATGTACACTGATCAGCCATAACATTAAAACCACCTCCTTGTTTCTACACTCACTGTCCATTTTATCAGCTCCACTTACCATATAGAAGCACTTTGTAGTTCTACAATTACTGACTGTAGTCCATCTGTCTTCTCTACATACCTTTTTTAGCCTGCTTTCACTCAGTGAGTGTAGAAACAAGGAGGTGGTTTTAATGTTATGGCTGATCGGTGTATAAAGAAATGAAATGAACGTAAGGGTACATACAGTCTGTGGCAAAATAAAAGTCAAATTAAATGTAAGAAACAATACATTTTTTACATTTTCCATACTGTCTCAACTTTTTTGATTTGGTCATTGTAAATTTGCTTGTTTTTTACTGGATCAACCAAATAAAAAAGCTAACATGGACAATTTCTAATATTTGCCGACCAACTTTATATTCTTCCCTTTATTTCTTTTTATATATTATTCTACCTCGCTTACTGTTCCATATATTCGTATTCCTCTTTATTTCATGTATGTTTTTGTCCTTTTTATTCCTTTTTAGTTCAATCTTATGTTCCTTTTTTTTCTTTTTCTCCAATTTTCCCCCCAATCTAGTCGTATCCAATTACCCTGATTGCGTTATGATGCACCTCCACAGATACAACCCTCCACTGTTGACTGAGGAGCTTTGTAACTGACACACGCCCCCTCCGACATGTGTGCAGTACCGACTGTCTCTTTTCACCTGCACGAGGCGAGCTCATATGCGGATCAGCCTTGTGCATGGAGAGACACACCCTGATCAGCATTATTCCCCAACTTTGCGCAGTCGCCATCAATCAGCCACCGGTTATGAGGAACCCTGATCCGGCTGGTCCCACCCTGTGAACAACAGCCAATCGTTGTTCATATAGCCACCCAGCCCAGCCAAATGACAGAGCTGGGATTCAATACGATGTATTCAAAATCCCAGCTCTGATGCACTAGCGTATTTTACGGCTGCGCCACCTGAGCGGCTTATGTTCCTTTAATTCTTTTATTTTCCTAAGTTGTCTCCCCTATTTTCATCTTTATTTGAACCCTTTTTTAGTTTTCACTATGTCGTAATTGTTTAAACGTCTTAGAGATCCAAGTATATTTACTGATTTAATTCTTGACAGTCTTTTGATGATCTTTGCCACCCCTCCAAAAAAAATAAATAAAAATAATCTATATCAAGTCTACTCTTCCATCAAGCAATGATCTTAAAATTGAGTCATTTCGTGATATCAGGGTTTAAGTCTATTTCTCTTCTACTTACAAAGTGCCATTAAACCACACACTTTTTGATTAAATAATCAATACCAATTTCTTTCCACAGCTAAACCTTAATTCAGCACACACCAGCAAAATAGGAAATCAGTAAAAGACTTAACTAAGGGGAAAGTGATTCAAACGGTCTGGCCTACTCACCGTAGAGACGGACATAACCTCGAACCAGCGCAGGATACCTGGGAGCTTGTAGGCTGTGACAAATGTGGTTCTTTCAATCCACATATTCTGGTTAAAAAAAAAATAATAGTACAAAAACTTTGGTAAACCATTAGCTTTGGGATAAATTACAGCATGTAAATTGTTATTATTATTGTTTTAAAGCTCTCATAAACAGCAACCAAAGACATTAGTACTAGTAATAATACTGCTTATAGATCATCAGTAGCCCAAAAAGTCCTCTCAGTGTTAGTAATGACATACAACGCAATGCAAATGATCAACTTATTCTGTAACTACTTCTATTTACTTCCTCGGCTGCTCCTGTTTGGGGTCGCCGGCAGATCGTGATCCGCATTATTGATTTGGCACAGTTTTTAAGCCGGATGCTCTTCCTGACACAACCCTCCCTATTTCACCGGGCTTGGGACCAGCACTACAATGCGCTGGTTTATGCATCTTATAGGACAATTCAGTGTCTCCAGTGGCCTGGCTGCATGTCTTTGGACTGTGGGAGGAAACCGGAGCACCCGGAGGAAACCCACGCAGACATGGACCTGGAAAGGACCTGGACCGCCCCACCTGGGGATAGAACCCAGGACCTTCTTGCTGTGAGGCGACAGTGCTACCCACTTAGCCACCGTGCCGCCCATTGTGTAACTACTTAAACCATGGTAAATACACGAAGGCTATATATAGGCACTTGTCTTGTTTCTACAGTATTTATAAACTCAAATATCATTAATGCAGTTTATTAATAAACAATTCACCACATGTGCAAACCTTCAGCTCTAAAACTAAAGTACTTGCTTATTTATTTTGGATGCTTTACAAACCAAAGAACATGCTGCATCCTACACACAAACTGTAGACGAATAAAAGCAATGTTTATTATGAAAAGCTACTAAATCACCTCTTAGACAAATAAATCGATAACCTGGATACAATCTGCTTGACTAATCAAATATATAGTGAAATTTTACATACAGCAAATTCATTGTCAGGATCTTTCTCTCCTTTCCGGATAGGTTTGGAGTACTGGAACTTAGTCACCTCATTTATGGTGTAAAAGCTGTAAAGGAAAAGAAAGCTAGAGTTAGTGAGTCACTCAGCTCACCAGTCCTACAACATGAGGTCAGTTCAGCTCTCAGATGGCATAAACATGAGTAGTAGTGATGTACAATGTAAAGGCAGGAGAAAAGCTCCTGTCTGCTGGAGTGTGGAGGACTTACGATCACGGTGACACAACAGATCTGCTTGATTGATTCATGGAAAGGTGGAAAAGATAGTCAGGAAAATACCTGCACATGATAACTAGATGCATGAAAAGCCACCCAGACTTTAAAAATGTGAACTGCTCACTGAGTACTTCATTAACACCCCCCCCCCCAAGACACACACACCTACCTATCTAGCTAACAATGAGGCACACAATGTTACATTCTTCACACTAAAAAAGACACCATCTGGTCTTTTGAATTGAATTAGATTTTGTAATTACAGTGCATAATAAATAAAATATCAAAATGAAGAGTCAGCAACGTCTCTGTGCCAGCCAGGCTACAGCTGGGATGTGTGGAGGCTTTTTTTTATTTTTTCAATAATTTGCCAGCTGGTAATTCCAGAGTCTGACAAAATCTTTGACTCCTTGTGCTGACATTTAACTACGGATTTCTCAAATCTAAGCAACTGACTGAGAATCTGAAAATGAAGCTAATGGATGTCTAAAAAGCAAGGAGAGCTTTAAAAAGATACCAGAGTGCATGAAGAACAGTATGTTTACTGTTTGACAAATTATTAAAAAAGGCAGTTAAGAGAAACTGAAAGTCAAGATCTTTCTAGAAAAAGATCTAGAAAACAAAAAACTCTCAGAACATCTACAGGGGTTGGACAAAATAACTGAAACACCTGGTTTTAGACCACAATAATTTATTAGTATGGTGTAGGGCCTCCTTTTGCGGCCAATACAGCGTCAATTCGTCTTGGAAATGACATATACAAGTCCTGCACAGTGGTCAGAGGGATTTTAAGCCATTCTTCTTGCAGGATAGTGGCCAGGTCACTACGTGATGCTGGTGGAGGAAAACGTTTCCTGACTCGCTTCTCCAAAACACCCCAAAGTGGCTCAATAATATTTAGATCTGGTGACTGTGCAGGCCATGGGAGATGTTCAACTTCACTTTCATGTTCATCAAACCAATCTTTCACCAGTCTCGCTGTGTGTATTGGTGCATTGTCATCCTGATACACGGCACCGCCATTGGATGCACATGGTCCTCCAGAATGGTTCGGTAGTCCTTGGCAGTGACGCGCCCATCTAGCACAAGTATTGGGCCAAGGGAATGCCATGATATGGCAGCCCAAACCATCACTGATCCACCCCCATGCTTCACTCTGGGCATGCAACAGTCTGGGTGGTACGCTTCTTTGGGGCTTCTCCACACCGTAACTCTCCCGGATGTGGGGAAAACAGTAAAGGTGGACTCATCAGAGAACAATACATGTTTCACATTGTCCACAGCCCAAGATTTGCGCTCCTTGCACCATTGAAACCGACGTTTGGCATTGGCACGAGTGACCAAAGGTTTGGCTATAGCAGCCCGGCCGTGTATATTGACCCTGTGGAGCTCCCGACGGACAGTTCTGGTGGAAACAGGAGAGTTGAGGTGCACATTTAATTCTGCCGTGATTTGGGCAGCCGTGGTTTTATGTTTTTTGGATACAATCCGGGTTAGCACCCGAACATCCCTTTCAGACAGCTTCCTCTTGCGTCCACAGTTAATCCTGTTGGATGTGGTTTGTCCTTTTTGGTGGTATGCTGACATTACCCTGGATACCGTGGCTCTTGATACATCACAAAGACTTGCTGTCTTGGTCACAGATGCGCCAGCAAGACGTGCACCAACAATTTGTCCTCTTTTGAACTCTGGTATGTCACCCATAATGTTGTGTGCATTGCAATATTTTGAGCAAAACTGTGCTCTTACCCTGCTAATTGAACCTTCACACTCTGCTCTTACTGGTGCAATGTGCAATTAATGAAGATTGGCCACCAGACTGGTCCAATTTAGCCATGAAACCTCCCACACTAAAATGACAGGTGTTTCAGTTATTTTGTCCAACCCCTGTATGTGTAACATCTGCTTAAGTCAGATGTAGTCTGGATCCTCATGCTACGGATCAATAAAGTAAAAACAAGTCTTTCGAAGCAATCACCAAGGTATCACCAAACACCATTGTAATAACTGTAAAATATCCATTTGCTTTGTTAGATCTATTATGCTTTGGAATTGTGTGGAAGCCCATGCACTGAAAACAATGAACAAATCTATTTATTAACATGCAGTCATGTGAAAAACTTAGGACACCCCATTAAAACATTTTTGAACATATTTAAACACATGGACATTTGAGCTTCATTTGAACAGTACTGAGAGATGGAGCTTATATAAATAAATAAATAAAACTGAAAAAATTACTTTTAAACACAAGCTGTAAAATGTAATGAACAAAAATGGAAATTTATTGTGAGGAAAAAGTTAGGACACCCCCACATTTATTACTACTTAAAATGTCTAAAATTAGAATCAGGTGCACCACATCAGCTGCAATGATTAGACCATCGTTAGAGGACCTTGGAGTTTTATTTAAACCTCAGACATTAGTTTGGTTTGCTCTTGATTGTTGAAGTGAGTGTTATCACCATGGTGAGATCTACAGAGCTCTCTGAGGCCTTCAGAAATAAGGTTGTAGATGCATATGCATCTGGGAAGGGATTTAAAAAGATCTCAAAACAATCAGCCATTCGACTGTCCGGAAAATCATTTACAGTACAAGTGGAGAACAAGTTCAGCCCAAGAGCAGACCGCAAGATGCTTAAAGAAGTCTCCAACAATCCTAAAATGTCATCACGGGACCTACAGTTAGCTCTTGCCAAAGTCGATGTCAAGGTACATACAATCAGAAAAAGACTGCACAAGTTTGATTAGCATGGGAGGTGTGCAGGGAGGAAACCTGAACAAAGACAAAGACCAGGACTTCTGGAATGGCTCAAAAGAAAGAAACAGAGAGTTCTGGAATGGCCAAGTCAAAGTCCAGATCTTAATCCTATTGAGATGCTGTGGGGTGATTTGAAACGGGCTGTGCATGCAAGAAACCCCTCAAACCTCACACAGCTGAAGAAATTCTGCATGGGAAAAACTTTCTCCCAGTCGATGGCACAGACTGATAGATGGTTATAGGAAACGTCTTATTGAGGTTATTTTAGCCAAAGGGGGAAATACCAGCTATTAGGGCATAGGGTGTCCTAACTTTTTCCTCACAATAAATTTTTATCTTTGTTCATTACATTGAACAACTTGGTTTTAAAATTAATTTTTTCAGTTTTATTTGTTTAGTTATATAAGCTCCATCTCTCAGTACTGTTCAAATGAAGCTCAAATGTCCATATGTTTAAATATGTTAAAAAAGACAAAGGTTCTCATGGGGTGTCCTAAATTTTTCACATGACTGTACTGACAAAGAACCCAGTATATTTAATGTGCATGCTGCTGATGAACGCCGATTATATTACCTGACAATCTGCTCAGACACCGGCTTATTCTGGAACTTGGGAGGAAGTTCGAGTATGGGTTTTACAGTGAAACACTGAATATCTACAACCACAGTTAAGGTAATATAAACAAACATGAATCAGCCAAGGTTTCACTATTGATATAAGAAAAATCAACTACAAAACTGCATCTTTCATTAACGTATGATTAAAGCATTGTGGAAGGATACATTGGCCGGAGGAAAGGCGCAGCTCTTCGCTGGGGGCCGTGGTGGTCTTCATCTTTACAGCATTGGGGAACTGAGTGAGCAGCCTGGCCTCAAAATCCTCCCACCGCTCGTACTCCTTGCCGCGGTAGATAAACATCTTGTTCTGCACGACAGCACAAGCACAGAAGCTCATTAACACACACAACACACTGCTGCTCCAGCCGGTCCACATGGGCCAGCGCAAACAAACAGACGCTAATGAACAAATGGAAGGGTACGGCACAGAGGAACGGCCAGGATTTTGTTTATTGTGAACATACAAACCCCATTTCCAGAAAAGTTTAGACATTTTGTACAACACAATAAAAAGGAGACTTGATGTTAATTCTCGTGATTTTTTTATTTAACTCACAAAAGTACAAAGAAAAGATTACCAATGTTTTCACTGATCAACTTCATTGTAGTTTGCAAATATAAACACATTTATAATTTGATGCCTTAGACAAAAAAAAGGTAACAAAGGTGTGTTCAGCATTGTGTTCCATGGTTTAGAACAGGGGTCTTCAACCTGTGGGGCGCAAGTACTTGTCTGAGGGTGCGCGAGCGGCTGTCCGGGGGGAAGGGTAGGCATCTGCGATTGAGCCGTGGTCTGCGGAGGGCATCTGCGATTGAGCCGTGGTCCACTAAGGGGAGGGGCGCGAGCCGTGCTTGGCATACGTGCCTTATCCAGGGGAGGGAAGCGTGGCGGAGGCAGCGCTTGGTACACGCAACCGAGTGCTGTTCCAACAAGGGGAGGGGGGCGTGGTGTGAGGGCGCAAGTCACGCTCGGCACACGAAGGGGGGCGCATGCCTAAAAAGGTTGAAAACCGCTGGTTTAGAAGTGGAATTTTTCTCCATTCTTGCTTAATACGAGACTTCAGCTGTTCAACAGTCCGTGGTTACCACTGTCTGATCCTCCTCTTCTGTTCTTCAGATCTGGGCTGCAGACAGGCCAGTCAATCACACACACACTGTGTCTACATTTTCATTTTCGGCATTCAGCAGACACCTTTATTCAAAGCGACTTACAGTAGTACAGTCTGAGCAACTAAGGTTTAAGGACCTTGCTCAAGGGCCCAACAGCAGCAACCTAGCAGCTCGAACCAGAGACCTTTTTTTCTATTTTATTTATACATTTTCTCCCAATTTAGCGAGGCCAATCTGCTGGGGAATCCCTGATTGCAGTTGAGGTGGGTATATTGCTGCTCACGCCTCCTCCGACCCTTAGGGGAACCCTTTTTCACCCATGCATTCTGCACAGGCACCTCTCTATCTGGTAATCAGGCCCCACCCACATAGTCCAGTCATCCCACCCACATAGTCCAGTCATCCCACCCACATACAGTGGGGCCAAAAAGTATTTAGTCAGCCACTGATTGTGCAAGTTCTCCTACTTAGAAAGATGAGAGAGGTCTGTAATTTTCATCATAGGTACACTTCAACTATGAGAGACAAATTGAGGAAAAAAAATCCAGGAAATCACATTGTAGGATTTTTAAAGAATTTATTTGTAAATTATGGTGGAAAATAAGTATTTGGTCAATAACAAATACTTCAATAACTCAATACTTTGTAACATAACCTTTGTTGGCAATGACAGAGGTCAAACGTTTCCTGTAAGTCTTCACCAGGTTTGCACACACTGTAGCTGGTATTTTAGCCCATTCCTCCATGCAGATCTCCTCTAGAGCAGTGATGTTTTGGGGCTGTCGCTGGGCAACACGGACTTTCAACTCCCTCCACAAATTTTCTATGGGGTTGAGGTCTGGAGACTGGCTAGGCCACTCCAGGACCTTGAAATGCTTTTTACGGAGCCACTCCTTCGTTGCCCGAGCGGTGTGTTTGGGATCATTGTCATGCTGGAAGACCCAGCCACGTTCCATCTTCAATCCTCTCACTGATGGAAGGAGGTTTTGGCTTAAAATCTCACGATACATGACCCCGTTCATTCTTCCCTTAACACGGATCAGTCGTCCTGTCCCCTTTGTAAAAAAACAGCCCCAAAGCATGATGTTTCCACCCCCATGCTTGGGATGCAACTCAGCATTCTTCTTCCTCCAAACACGACGAGTTGAGTTTTTACCAAAAAGTTCCATTTTGGTTTCATCTGACCACATGATATTCTCCCAATCCTCTTCTGGATCATCCATATGCTCTCTGGCAAACTTCAGACGGGCCTGGACATGTACTGGCTTAAGCAGGGGAACACGCCTGGCACTGCAGGATTTGAGTCCCTCTCGGCGTAGTGTGTTACTGATGGTCCCTTTGTTACTTTGGTCCCAGTTCTCTGCAAGTCATTCATCAGGTCCCTCCGTGTAGTTCTGGGATTTTTGCTCACCGTTCTTATGATCATTTTGACCCCACGGCCCACGGTGGGGCCCCAGATCGAGGAAGATTATCAATGGTCTTGTATGTCTTCCATTTTCTTACAGTTGCTCCCACAGTTGATTTATTCACACCAACCTGCTTGCCTATTGTAGATTCACTCTTCCCAGCCTGGTGCAGGTCTACAATTTTCTTCCTGGTGTCCTTCGACAGCTCTTTGGTCTTGGCCATGGTTGAGTTTGGAGTCTGACTGTTTGAGGCTGTGGACAGGTGTCTTTCATACAGATAACGAGGTCCAACAGGTGCCATTAATACAGGTAACGAGTGGAGGACAGAAGAGCTTCTTAAAGACGAAGTTACAGGTCTGTGAGAGCCAGAAATCTTGCTTGTTTGTGGGTGACCAAATACTTATTTTCCGCCATAATTTACAAATAAATTCTTTAAAAATCCTACAATGTGATTTCCTGGATTTTTTTTCCTCAATTTGTCTCTCATAGTTGAAGTGTACCTATGATGAAAATTACAGACCTCTCTCATCTTTCTAAGTAGGAGAACCTGCACAATCAGTGGCTGACTAAATACTTTTTGGCCCCACTGTAGTCCGGTATGGTAGAAACACTAGCAGAAACGTGTCTGCTGCAAGCACTGTCAATTATGCCCACTAGATGTCGCCCAGCCGACCGGTGGCAATGCCGAGTTTCGAACCGAGGAGTTCAGAATCTCGGAACTGGTGTGTTAGCAGAATATCCTGCTGCGCCACCTGGGAGCCTGAACCAGAGACCTATTAATTACTAGTGCAGTACCTTAACCGCTAGGCTACAACTGGCCTACTGTCTACAACGCAACACTGTTTGTGTGTAAAGAAGGAGGCATGGCATTGTCTTGCTGAAATAACCATGGGCTTCCTGAGAAAAGACATTGCCTTGATGCATTGCCTCTGCATCACCCATGGCCACCCATGCATTTACTAATAAGTTTGAGCTTGAATTTCTTGATAAAGCTGAGTACTGTGTTTTCTGGTTTTCCAAAGTACTCCAGAACCCATGTGATTATATTTATCACAGTATTATGACATTTTCTCATGCAATGCCGTCTGAGTGCTCGAAGGACACACATGTTCAGCAGTGGTTTCTGGCCTTCCCCTGCCAGACTGAGATCTCTCCAGAATCCCTGAATCTTTATTTATTTAGTTTTTTTTTTACAAAATTATGTATGGTAGATGGTAAAATACCTAAATGATTTGCAATCTTGTATTGAAAAATGTTCTTTTTAAACTGACTGACAATACTCACACAAAGTTTGGCACACAAAGTGCTGAGCCATGACCAATCATTGCTTATACAGACCGAGCCTTTACTGGATCCTCCCTTTGTACCCAAAAATGATTCCTTTACCTGTTACTTATTCATCTGCTTATTGTGGAATGTTTCAAAACCCTGTAATGTTAATATTGAATAAATATTTTACTATTATTTTGCTAACCCTAACCCAAACCCTAAACTTTCTTTTAACTGTGTCACAGACATTTAATTTAAAAAGTGGTTATATTTACAAAGTTGATTAGTAAAAACATTGTAAATCTTTTCTTTCTATTTCTGTCAGTTAAATAAAGATGCAAGAGAATTAACAATTCTTTATACAAGATCACAGATTCTTTTTATATTGCATTTTACAAGATGTCCCAACTTTTTTGGAAATAGGGTTTGTAGATACAGTTTACAGGCTCGACGATCATCTGTTCATAAAAAAAAAATCATTTTACTATCGCACTGACAAGCTGTTTACAGTTTACAAACCAAATCTGACAAACAGTGCTCGTGTGAAAAACTCATTCTATATGACTTTATTGCTAATTGGCTGGCATTAAGCATTGCAGCTTGCTACTATATTGATTGACTGTATACTTGCTTGGTTGCCTACTGAGGGTTGGGTTCTCCATGATAGAGGGAACCCAACACTGGGAGGTGATATGAAGCGGCTGCAAATTGCACACGTGTCAGAGGGGGTGTGTGGTGATTTTATTTTCCTTGATCAGATCAGAGGTTGTGCAAGAGGCAACAGATTCACTATCGGGAATGGGTAATGACTAAATTGGCAAACACAATAATACATTAATGTGTGTAAAAAGCTATTTGAGATCTCAAGGTTAAAAAGAATATACACAATAAACATCCACACAACAAGCATTTCCAAACTAGGTCTACAACAAATATGAATTTTTAAAAAATGTATAAAATGCTGCTTCAGCACTAAACATATATAAAAAGCACAGCTCACCACTCCTGCTGCATAAAAAGAAACATGACTTCTGTATTAAAGACAGAAGCTCGAGGACAGCTGAAGCATAATTTAACTTCTGAATCTCGGATCATGGTTGGAAGCACTTTCGGCAAAGTGTGTTTTAAAATGCATCACTGTGATCTGCAATTCAAAGTAAGCACAGCAGCGAGATCATCTCTTGGCGGCTCTCCCTGGGAGCCAAGGTCACTACACGCTCACCAGCGACAGTGGTGTTTTAGGAAATTAGCTTCCTGAATGTGATCCAAATCTTAAGCATGCTCGGCTGGCATGATGGATTAGCTGATACACAGAGCAGCTAGAACCGGATTCTATTTCTAGCTTACACACAACAAACAAACCAAAAATGTGCTCATGGTGGACATACTTAGGGGCTCGAAATCAACTCACCAAGCTTAACAAAAATTTAGCAAAGAATGGGAAGGTTAAATTTGGAAATAGTTCTGATGAAACTGATGGGGGTATTTAAAAATGCCTTCAGACACATTATGTAAATTATACAGCTTTATGGCACTAATTTTAGCTCGAGAAATTAGATTGGGATGTCGGAAGCTACATCACAACATAACCTTTATGTCAGAGGAAATTAAATGTAAGTAAAACATAAAGGAATTTATAACTGCGGCTATGTAACCAGTTTAGGGTTTATTTCTGGCTTAAGTCTAGGACTAGAGGGTGATTTTAGATAGACTGAAACCCTGATGAAGTGCTTATGAATAAATGAATGAATAAACAAATGACAATATGATTTCAGTCATAACATTAAAACCACCTCCTTGTTTCTACACTCACTGTCATTTTATCAGCTCCACTTACCATATAGAAGCACTTTGTAGTTCTACAATTACTGACTGTAGTACATTATTTCTCTACATACCTTTTTAGCCTGCTTTCACCCTGTTCTTTAATGGTCAGGACCCCCACAGGACCACCACAGAGCAGGTATTATTTAGGTGGTGGATCATTCTCAGCACTGCAGTGACACTGGTGGTGTGTTAGTGTGTGTTGTGCTGGTATGAGACAGCAGCGCTGCTGGAGTTTTTAAATACCGTGTCCACTCACTGTCCACTCTATTAGACACTCCTACCTAGTTGGTACACCATGTAGATGTAAAGTCCGAGATGATCGCTCATCTATTGCTGCTGTTTGAGTTGGTCATTTTCTAGACCTTCATCAGTGGTCACAGGACGCTGCCCACGGGGCGCTGTTAGCTGGATGTTGGATGTTGGTGGACTATTCTCAGTCCAGCAGGGACAGTGAGGTGTTTAAAAATGTAATCAGTGCTGCTGTGTCTGATCCACTCATACCAGCACATCACACACTAACACACCACCACCATGTCAGTGTCACTGCAGTGCTGAGAATGATTCACCACCCAAATAATACCTACGCTGTGGGGGTCCTGACCACTGAAGAACAGAATGAAAGGGGGCTAACAAAGCATGCAGAGAAACAGGTGGACTACAGTCAGTAATTGTAGAACTACAAAGTGCTTCTATACGGTAAGTGAAGCTAATCAAATGGACAATGTGTGTAGAAACAAGGAGGTGGTTTTAATGTTATGGCTGATCAGTGTACAGTCAATGTCACATCCATGAAAAGCAAACGCAGCTGATTCAGACGAGATTTGACAGGGTGAACACATACAATTAGCTTGAACTCGAAAGACAAAGCTTTCAGAGCCCATCAAACATGAAGCAGCTATTACTCAGACAGCCATATGCTCCCTGCTGATATGTGCATCATGGGACAAAAAAAAATTAGATAGCAACTAAACAGCTCACTCAGCTTCTACAAACTCACGTGTGTGCATGTCTGCTTATACATGTACCACCCGACCAATATATTTCACTCCGCCAATTAAGAGAATGCACCGCCGAGATGAAATATGTCTGAGGTAGCTTTCAAACCTGCTTTGTGTGATAAGGTAGCGAATAGCGGCACGCTTTGCAGATGTGTGCTGGCACTGTCAGCTATTCGGGTCACGGTGGAATTAGCTGCTACACCTCTAGCGGCGCAACGTGCATACCAAAGAGGCTCTTTGAGGAAGGAAAACGCAATCACGACACGTTTTCTATTTCCTGCTGCAGGGTGGTCTCAATACGGAGTAACACAACAACAGTGGCACACAGCTTTACATTTCCCTGGCTGGCTCAATCTGCAGTGCTAAAACACTAGCAACAAATTACAGCCATGACACATTGGAGAGGAGGGATTACACAAATTCTGTGAGAGACAGAGTCTAATTAATTTTTTCCTGGAATAAACCGTGGTGAAAGACAACCTCCTGATGCTGAATACTTGTGTTATAGAAGTCAACTTCAGTTTTTAAATGTGCAGAATGTTAGTGCTGCAGTAGACTGGGTTATAAGCATGGAGGGCAAGATGCACTTTATACCACCAATATACACCGATCAGCCATAACATTAAAACCACCTCCTTGTTTCTACACTCACTGTCCATTTTATCAGCTCCACTTACCATATAGAAGCACTTTGTAGTTCTGCAATTACTGACTGTAGTCCATCTGTTTCTCTACATGTTTTTTTAGCCTGCTTTCACCCAGTTATTCAATGGTCAGGACTCTCACAGGACCACCACAGGTATTATTTAGGTGGTGGATGATTCTTAGCACTGCAGTGACACTGACATGGTGGTGGTGTGTTAGTGTGTGTTGTGCTGGTATGAGTGGATAAGACACAGCAATGCTGATGGAGTTTTTAAACACCTCACTGTCACTGCTGGACTGAGAATAATCCACCAACCTAAAACATCCAGCCAACAGCGCCCCGTGGGCAGCATCTTGTGACCACAGAAGGTCATGAAGGTCTAGAAGATGACCAACTCAAACAACAGCAATAGATGAGCGATCGTCTCTGGCTTTACATCTACAAGGTGGACCAACCCGGTAGGAGTGTCTAATAGAGTGGACAGTGAGGGGACACGGTATTTAAAAACAGTGCTGCTGTGTGTGATCCACTCATACCAGCACAACACACACTAACACACCACCACCATGTCATTGTCACTGCAGTGCTGAGAATGAGCCACCACCCAAATAATACCTACTCTGTGGGGGTCCTGACCATTGAAGAACAGAAATAGAGAAATAGATGTACTACATTCAGTAATTGTAGAACTACAAAGTGCTTCTATATGGTAAGTGGAGCTGATAAAATGGACAGTGAGTGTAGAAACAAGAAGGTGGTTTTAATGTTATGGCTGATCGGTGTATGTGCTCATATTGTATTTGGCAGTAACATTTTAATTGCTGATGCCATAGCTTATCGTATAAATTGAGGAACGCAGCGCCTACTAATTGAGCTTTAAGTACAGAGATAAAAAGCTGTTGCTGGTAAACTAATGCACTAGCTCATCCACACTGAGCTCTCAAGCTGACAGACACAACTGCCGTGCCTAAGAGAGAAAGATTAACAGGGTTCCTAGTTGTTTCGAACTCTGCTGGATGGTCAAGCCACTTGTATGATGGGTGGGGAAACTCATATTGTGTCTTACCATAAGTATTATGGGTTTCTGTGAGTCTCTGGACCTGGCAGATGAAAATAAGTAGCCAGCAAGTGCACATGCAACAGTTTTGCATTTGTTTGACTGTGTTGTGTAGTTTTGGAGATCTGACATGTAAAGATTATACCAGCTTCTCTATCTTTCAAGCCTGTGAGTGCTGGTTTGATCAGGGTTGCCAGATTGTGTGACACTATTATTATTTATTTATTAGGATTTTAATGTCATGTTTTACAGACTTTGTCATGAATGTAACCAGACATTAAAACCCTAATAAATAAATGGTTGTGTTTAGCATTGCTGCAGGTCTTGATGGAAGTGGACAAGATCAATACGCAGCATATTAATACAATTGCATTGATCCTTTATTGTTTATTGATCCTTTACTTAACTGAAACATTGCAGATTCTTTCTTTAATTCTGACCAGTGGTACTTATTTAGTCAACAATCTTTTTGGGCTGTTGCACCAGAAGGCGACCTGTTGAAGTGTTCTTTCTGATTATATGTTTTTGCAGACTTTAGATTTAGTTTTTTTATGCAAATGTTGCAGTGTTCTTTTCATTTTATGTGTTGCAACCGTAAGTTAAAATGGAATTATAAACCCTTTTTGACTGTTTTGCCAGTAATTATAGGTAATGTGAGCTGTTTAAACAAACAGGGAACAGACAAAAATGTGTTGATTTTAAAAGCTTGGATTCATTTAGATGAACAGTTGTCCCTTCAGACAGTTCAGTTTGTAAGTTGTGTACATGTCTCTATTATGAGATGTGAATCGTGAATATCTTTTTTAGATAAAGAAAGCTTTCTCTTTCCTCCTTTTCAGGTATTTGCTCTCTCTCTCTCTCTCTCTCTCTCTCTCTCACACACACACACACACACACACACACACACATACATACATACATACAAATGCACTCTTGCACTTGTGTGTGCTCAGAGTTAGCCTGCTGAGATCAAGTCTCTTCATCTGAGAAAGTAAAGCATATTTAACATATGCAGCCTCGCTTCTCCTCCCTCTGCCCTGTAATTTATGAGCTGCCATGCGCTCATTTCAAATTCAGGACAGACTCTGGAGTTATGTGACGATTTTAAAAATTGCTTTTGTTATCTTACTTATGTGAAGGTTTATTTTTTTTTTATATCATCATTTATCAGTTATGTAACGTATTTGAGGTCCATTTTCAAACTTGCTGATTTATCTTATTTAGCTACAATGAACCCTCAAGACAGTAACAAAGCTGGATTTAGTACCAACCATACTCGGAGAGAGAGAGAGAGTATTGTAGCTGGTGTAGTATTATCATTTTAGATGTGTGCTAGTCACCCTATCAGGGAAGTTCATTTGAGTCAGAGCAGACAGATCACTCAGGTACAGTAATGGTCACTGCAGGAGTCTCCTGCATTTTTTAATGAGCTATTATTAAACTTGTGTTAAGTAGGTTGTTATTACACTGTACTATAGAAGCACCAGTCATGTTCCAGTATGCAGATAGAATCCATGCAGCACTGGTGCTTAGAAGTGGACACAATGCAGTGTTTACTTTTTTTTTTTTAATTGGCATATTCATAGAATCTAGTTTTGTTAATAATTTGTTAACATGTTAACTAGAATTATTTTTTATAATAGCAAGATTCTGGTGGTTAGTGCCAGTACAATTTGATGGGCTCGCCATTGCAAGTCCCATCTTAAATCAACAGAGAGCAAAACCTTTGCAGTTTAATTGCATTCTGTGTAAAAGTCTTTGAACAGAAATAGCTTGTAATTCCCTCTATCTCTAAATACCAGATGTAAAGCAGCCACATTACTAGGAGCAGTTACTAGGTCTGTCCCACAAAATTTTGTTACTTTTTATGCTCCCAGATATTGTTTTAGGCTCTTAAATATCGATATCTTTGTATAATAAAATATAAGGTAGCAGCCATGCCATGCAATGTAACTCTGTATGCTTTAAAATTATATTTGTTACAGGTCTACTTATTCATAGACTTTCTTTTTTTAACTAAATATATGTAATAATAGAAGACAGTAACTCTATTGGTCTGCTTTTTACAGAGCTTATGTCACTTAATCTGGCAACCCTGATCATACCAGCACTCATTGACTTGGAAGATAGGAGAGAAGCTGAAATAATCTTTACATGTCAGTTTTCCAAAACCACACGGCACAGTCAAAGAAAAGCAACTGCTAAATCTAAAATCTTAATATAGGAAATCTTTAGTGCCCAGGTGGCACAGCAGGATATTCCACTAGCACACCAGTGCGGAGATTCTGAACTCCTCGGTTCGAGACTCGGCGTTGCCACAGGTCGGCTGGGCGTCATCTAGCCGGCATAATTGGCAGTGCGGGATGACGGGCTATATGGGTGAGGTCTTCAAACTCTGTGTAAGGACCCTGATCAGCAGATAGAGAGGCGCCTATGCAGAATGCATGGGTGAAAAGGGTTCCGTTAAGGGCTGCAAATCAGAGGAGGCGTGAGCAGCAGTATACCCACTTCGACTGCAATCAGGGATCCCCCAGCAGTGGAAGACAAACTGACTATGCTAAATTGGGAGAAAATGCATAAAATAGAATAGAAAAAAGAAAGAAAGAAATACAGGTATGTGTGTGTGAAGTATGTAATTAATTAGTGCCCTTCATATTATTTACTTTCTAGTAAACATTTAATGTCATTAATATCTGAAATATATTTGAAAGTTTAAAACTTTATTTTTTCTCTTTGGCTTATTAATGGTAGCTTTTGTGCCCTTCCCTCTTTTCACCCAGTCTAGGGTGGCACAGTGCTACCCACTGAGCCACAGTGCTACCCACTGAGTCAACGTGCCGCCCCTAAACACAACCATAAGTCATACAATAACAAAAAGCTGTTAGATTTGTAGCTGTGTGACTATGTTTACTCTTCATCACTTGTGTGACAAAATTCATCATATGCAGACTAATGAAGTCCTTTTGCCCAGAATCGATCTGGATTGAAGAAAACAAAGCGGCTTTAATGAAGCTATTGATTCGTCTAAATAATTAAGCACACAAGTCAGCACAAAGAATGCGGCAAATCTAAAGAGTGGCATGGGGCAGGTTAAAAAATCCCTCTCAGTACATTTATCTATATTAGCAGAGTGATATATCCAACAATAGCTATGTAATAAGTCAAATTACAAATGGATGTTAATAATGAGATGACTTACCAAACTGTTAACTATATTTTAGAAAAACAACAAAACACATTGACTATTTTCCTGCAGAGTGGAGCTGCATAATGATAGATTGATCACAATTATAGAGCTAACTTGAGAGGAATAGTTTTATTAGAAAGATGTTTGCAAACTAGCCAGAACAAAAAAAGGAGCTACTGAACCACATTAAGTCCTGCAAGTTACATTTCATTTGGGCATGCGATGAGGCACCCACGTGACAACATTGAAGGCAGTAAAATGATGAGTAAAACCAAGAATAAGATTGACATCATCCTAATGTAGATTGCTAGTCTGCTACAGGACGACACAAGACAGAGGGAATTGAAGAAAGCTAATCCATTTGTATAACGATGATGGTATAGTGATGTACTAAGCACATAGTTAAAACAAAAGTCATTAAAACATGTTCAAAAGTATGTTAAAATTTTTTTCTGCATTTCCCCCAATCTAGTCGCATCCAATTACCCAACTGCATTATGCTTCCTCTCTACTGATGCTGATCTTCACTTCTGATTGAAGAGAGCGAGACTAACACGTGTGCAGTAGCCGACTGCATCTTTTCACCTGCACGAGGCGAGTTCATATGCGCATCAGCTTTGTGTACGGAGAGCCACACCATGATCAACGCATTATTCCTTGTCTCTGTGCAGGTGCCATCAATCAGCCAGCAGAGGTCATAATTGCATCAGTTATGGCCTAGTGGTTAAGGTACTGAACTAGTAATCCAAAGGATGCTAGTTCAAGCCCCACCACTGCCAGATTGCCACTGTTGGGCCCTTGAACAAGGCCCTTAACTCTCAATTGCTTAGACTATATACTGTCACTGTACTGCAAGTCGCTTTAAATAAAAGCGTCCGCTAAATGCCGAAAATGTAAATGTCCCTATTCGGCTCCCCACCCTGTATAAACAACAGCCAATCGCTGTTCATGTAGCTGCCCAGCCCAGCCGGATGGCAGAGCTGAGTTTTCGAACCAACGAGTTCGAAATGTCAGTTCTGGTGTGCTAGCGTGTTTTAGCGCTGCGCCACCTGAGTGGCTACATTTTAGCATTACGCTGCCTTTGCCACCTATTATTTACGCACAGTGATTAGTGATTTTGTGAGCTACTTCTACCATAGTAATTCACTTGTGGGTACACAATTACTGATCAAACAATTAAATGTTGCTTTTGGTACTTTGTCAGCTCCTCTGTTTTATTCTTCATGAAAACTGGCCTACTGTCCAGATATGATTTGGTTGGTTAACCATTCTCAGCAGAGCACTGATTTTTGCAGTGTAATGACACTTTGCTTGTTGCATAGAAGGCACTGTCACACTGAAAAGGCTTCCCTTCTCAAACTCTGTCCACAAAGTTGGAAGCTCACACTTCTCTTGAATGTCACTGTATGCACTTCACTGGGAAAGATGGGCCATGCTTCTCATGATTAAAAACAGCTCCAAAGAAAGAATGTCCACTGCTCCACAGTCTAACACAGTATTTCACATAGTGCTTTTTGATTTGGCCATAAAAACACAGTTCCTAAAGCACACAAGAAGTGCTGAACTTGTTTATGTTAAACCTGTGAGCTTATATAGGCTTACTGTGTTCATTGTTGCTGCTCTCAGATGATTTTAGTTTACAGTAACCTATAGTTTACCTAAGCAGCTATAGCATGGTAGACATTTGAATGAATCCAATAATAATGAATCTATTTTAGAGCTCCTCACTACTACCATTTTACTGCCAGTGTTTGTTGATGTAGTTTGCATAGCTCATTTACATGGTAATGACATGGAGTCTTTAACTATATCCCAATTTTACACTGATTTAAAATCCACATTTTCAAAATAATTTCTTGTTGACACAATTTTCCCATGGCAAGTCTGGGCAGAATTGGTTATTACAATCTCGCTATCCTATTAGGAATGCCTGAGCACCCAGCTGTTCTGACTCAATCTCCTCTGAGAAGAAATCGGTCTTCATATACCATGCCGGCAAGGGTGGCAAACATGTGAAAATGACAATTCCCACAAAGTGTTTGAAGGAGGTATAAGCACTTCATGAAACAGCTCAATGCAGAGACAATCATGCTTCAAGGCCCTAACATTACACACACAGATGAGGAGTGAAACAGCAGGGTACACCGGAGCAAGGATAATTGGTTTGAAGTGAGCCGAGGAGTTTAAAGGTCTACGCTTTACCATTATAAGGCAATAAAGAAAAAGGAAAATGTGTGCCAACAGGCTAAAGAAATAAATCAGTTTCAGTGGCTTTTTGGAAAAGACCTGGCTGAAAGCTGATTGATGATATAGGGTCTATTTGAAAACCTAGTGAGCTGCCTTGATGTCTTACTGCCTACATATGCAGATGCCTAAGTAGAGAGGATTCTAATAAGTCATCGACTTATAAGGCAGGTTATTCGAACAAACTACTTAGACAGCGATTCCATCAGTTTTCATGTACAAAACTAACATAATTAGCCTCATGCCATTCAAACCAATGAGATGTTTGTTTGTTTATTAGGACTTTAACGTCATGTTTTAGGTTAGATCGAGCACAGTCATGGACAATTTTGTATCTTTAATTCACCTCACTTGCATGTCTTTGGACTGTGGGAGGAAACCGGAGGACCCGGAGTAAACCCACGCAGACACGGGGAGAACATGCAAACTCCACACAGAAAGGACCCTAACCACCCCACCTGGGGATCAAACCCAGGACCTTCTTGCTGTGAGGCGACGGTGCTATCCACTTAGCCACCGTGCCGCCCAAACCAATGGGATGAGGTGGCACAACGCACTAGCATGTCAACTAACATCTCCCTCCGTGTACAGAAAATGGTTAAATTCGCTGACAAGCCCAAATTTGCAAATAAATACACTTGTACACATTTATACAAATTAAAAATGAATGATAATTCATTTACATTTGAAAATAACTCCGTTCGTTGTCCCAGATCCGTCCGCCATATTTGTACATTTTTTTGTGAGAAAATTTGTGCCGCACTGAATGCTGGGATTGCCTTCAACGCTGAGGCAGAATTGGATTTTCCCTCACCATTCAGTCAAAATACCGTTCAAATTTAAGGTACCTTACTAGGCAGCATTTTAAGGCATCTAAGAATCTAAGCTTTCTTCTCAGGAATGTGCGTACGATGGCGTAAAATGCATCTATGTAGAGAGCTCACTAGATTTTCAAACAGACCCTTAGTGATAGAAAGCTGTAAGATGGGAATGCAAAAAACAGGTATTGACAGCCAAAGGGTCAACATAGCACTGACCCTATTGTGTACTTTGCAAAGAGAAATAATGAA
Source organism: Trichomycterus rosablanca (assembly GCF_030014385.1). Lineage (NCBI taxonomy): Eukaryota > Metazoa > Chordata > Actinopteri > Siluriformes > Trichomycteridae > Trichomycterus > Trichomycterus rosablanca. The sequence continues at coordinate 18,369,022 of NC_085997.1, forward strand.
AAATTAAACCACAATAATGCAAAAATAATCCAATAACAAATATCTATCATTTGTGTCTAAATAGTACTAATGTCTAAACAGTGTCATACATTTATAGTTTAGAAATACACATTTTTAATATTACAAAGTCAAAAGATGTGGAGGACATTTGCAAAGGAAGTAAAATAAATAACAAAAAAAGGTGATTGAATGTCTTTTCCCCCACTGTACGTATTTAAAAATATGGTTAGACAAACATTTTTTAAACACATGGAAACGTGGACAAATAGGATTTCAAAGTTTAATAGTTATCAGCAAAACCCATAGCACCCATTGTTAATGTACATAAAATTAATTATATTAAAAACATTTTATACCTTTAACTATGTGCCAGTTATAGAGAAACAATGTCCTATTCTAGCATATCATGGCCTTGTGAATTAAAGGTTTATCAAGACATGGTAACTACATTCTTATATAAATGTGAGTAACTCACCCTGATGAAGGATGGAAAACCCAGGCCATAATAACCCACTGCAAAATAGTCTGGTCTGGGTCTGATCACCTTCACTATGTTTTCATAAAACTGTGCCTGCTTTCTCTGTAACAGAACAGAATGCATGGACATCTGTAAATATTTCACTTTATTTTATTGTTAGTGTAACGTAACATAAGAAGTCACATCAATATTCCAATACTACAAAAAAACGATATTATTGTATCCAAGCAATTAAGCAACTCTAAAATAATTCCACCCTCTCCCAGCAATAGTATCAGTGCTTTTTGTTAATGACAAAAAAAAATGGTCAGTATCTTAAATATGAAACCTAAACACAGAAATTTAGCTTACCAGTAAAGCACTCATCTGCTCAAAATCAAACATCTCATTCTCATACTGCTCTGCTAGCTCCTTTCCCAGGATAATGGCCTCCTCCCACATCTGTTCATCAAGACATCAAGAAAACAACAATGATTAGACATTAATCAGGATTAGTGAAAATGTAAAGTTAAATCCCTTAGAATAAGTCAGTAAAGATATATTTCATGGGGATTTAACAATTTAACATGCATTTAATATGTCATAGGGTCCAATATTTAATATGCTTGCTTACACACACACTTTCCTCTGGTGGTTATAGGTCCCCTAACATCTTACCCACATTAACTACATCCTAGCCAAATCTGAGACAGCAAACTCAAGACATAAAATAAACCAGTCTTAATTTATCAACTTTATTGTGCGTAGAACGAACTCAAATGTCAATCTACTGCTTAAAAATATAAAATAATTGAGCTATTACTGTAGTTTATTAATTATGTAAAAAGTAGGAGTGTCAGGGTCAGAGTACAGTGTTACATATGGCAATAAAATGCATTTGTGTACCAGACATACAGTAAACCTTCAATAATGAGGAGCGTAGGAGAAAACCTTTAGCTGATAACAGCTCACACAATGATTCAGCAGTGCAAATATTATTATACGTGGGCATTATTAATAACTCCAAACAACATCAATAATAAAACATTGATCACAAAAATCTAGAACTGGAAAAGAAATCTGGCTCATGTGCTGGAATGAACGTAATGCATTATTTATGAAGCTATCTTTGCAGGGTCCTATTGAGAACTTTTGTTGGTTCAGAAGGATACTGTAACTACTAAACAAAAGAAATGAATTAATATGATTTCTGCTGCTAACAATTTGAGTGATTCTGATCCTGAGGGACAAAAAAGCTATTTCCAGACTGCTTGAATAAAATAACTGCTGCTGCAATAACTCAAAGCACCAGGCATAAATATAATAAAACTCAAAATGTGTTATTGAGCTGTACATTCAGCAAGATAATTAATTTCACCAATTTATAAACGTCTCTTAAGTCAGTCAATATGCAGAAAAGTAATAGAGGATTAAGGAGATAAAGGGGTGGCTGGGGGAGATGGGTGCATGCTTGGGTAGGCAGTAAGAGGGCCATCAGCAAGTTTAACACAATTCAAAGGCTTTTAGTTTGCTATAAATGTGCATTTATAACTAGTGACTGGTACCTTAAGTTCAGGCAACATGATATCTGTGGATAACTGTAGAATGGCATAGCTAGTAATATTTTAACACTAACAATAATCTGAATTAGCCAGATATGGCTATCATAACTTCATATGTATACAGTTAATAATATTATTAAATGCTACTTTATATTCCTATTGACACTTCAGACATCTTTTAAACTCATGTGGCTACTGACAGACCATCATGCTTCCATCCACCATCCTTCCATTTGCTTGGGGCAGTGCTATAGCTCAGTCTAAAGTAGTGTAAATAAATGCTTTATTAGAAGTCAGTAAACACAGTCTAGTTAATATATTTTCCTGAATATCACGTTTACATCCATCCATTCATCCATCCACCCAGAAAATGACACAAACAACCCTCCTAATTATTAAATTTAAATGTTTCAGTCACACCCATGGCTGTAAAATACCAGAGAAACAGCTACTCATTCTCTATAGATACACATTGGTAGTAGACTATGTAACACTGATGAGATTAATGACTTTAAGCATACGACTGTCATAGGATGCCAGCTTTGCCAGAAGTGAGTCATCACAGGTTTCCTTTTCTTTGCTAGATCTCCCTCTTTTACCTATTACAGAAACTCAGGTGGTCTATACAAAGCCTCGACCCTTAATCTCACTGAACAGCTTTGGGCTAAACTAAAACATCAGTTGTAAGACAGGCCGTCTAATGTGCTTCTTATTATTTATTTCTCTTTTCCCCACAGTTTTCTCCCCAATCTAGTCGTATCCAATTACCCTGATTGCGTTATGCTTTCACCTCTACCGATACAACCCTCCACTGCTGACTGAGGAGCTTCGCAACTGACGCAAGCCCCCTCTGACACGAGAGCAGTACTAACTGCCGCTTTTCACCTGCACATGCCGAGTTCATATGCGGATCAGTCTTGTGCACGATAAGCCACAACCTGATCAGCATTATTCCTCAACTCACAGTTCCGCAGGCACCATTAATCAGCCAGCAGAGGACGTAATTGCACCAGTTATGAGGAACCCTGGTCCAGCTCATTCCACCCCGAACAACAGCCAATCGTTGTTCATGTGGCCGTCCAGCCCAGACGGATGGCAGAGCTGAGATTCAATACAACGTATTTGAAATCCTAGCTCTGGTGTGCTAGTGTATTTTACCGCTTCGACACCTGAGCGGCCTGCTCTTCTGATTTTATAAGCACAATTTTCTAAAAACAGACCTTGTGGAAAGCATTTCCCACAGCTGTGGAGGCTGTTATTGTTAATATCAATAAAAACGGTTTGGGAATTGAATGTCTAACATGCTTATATAGTAGATGGTCAAACCTTTGTTGGCTATATATTGTAGCAAGGCATTACAGTTTTCACAAATCTTCCTCCCCTTAAAGCTTCTTTGAGTGGTTCAAAAAGGTAGAAATCAGATGGCGCTAATCCAGACTATAAACTCTCTGAGTTTCTAAGACACGACCAATAACTACTCCTCCCACTCTAACCGTTTCCAATGAAAATATAAAAACGTGGAAACGTTTTGAAGATCCCTCGTATAGAGATGTACAATTTGTGTCTTGATAGGTAAATTGTGCACTTAGGCTCATACATTACTTATAAATACATTACAATGTTTTGTACAAAATGTGGCCAACATGCAGCTAAAATCTCTGTGAAAACAGTCCTCAGTCGCTCTAATTCTACTGTATCTCTCCTTTTTCCTGAGCTTCGGACTCAACTCACTCAATCTCAGACGGGAGATTGGCTATCTGAGAAAGTCCCGACAATAAGAAATACACTTTAAATAGATTGACTAGATGTGCTGCATTGAGTCATTGATAGTGTCTGTACCAGATCATGGCAGGACACTCAGCTCTCTCTTGAGGACAAGCTGCTCTTCCACTTTCTTACCCTTACAACCCACCGATAGAACTAAAAGAGCCCTCAGTAAGGAATACTAATTAGACTGGCACGGCTTGCTCGCAGTCTCATCTACCACATGTGCAGGTCAGAATCTGTGTCACCGAGCAGTAAAATTACATATGAGAACAGGGAGGAATGCTACTGGGAATCTGTGACCATACTGTCAAGCAGAAAGCTCTCAGCATCTCCTTACATGCCTGATCTCTCTGTACAATAAGCTCAATTCCACTGTGACCAGAATCTAATGGAGACATTACAGTTTAGGAGGAGCACAGGCACTGAGGTCCAATCAACCTCCTCTAATATCCTCTACTGTCCATTCCTGAGGGAATGCTCTCTGCCTGCTTTTGAGTATGCATACATCACTTTAAATAGATTCTGCTGTGATTGGAACGTAGATGGATGTCTACACTGGGGTGCTAATTTATTAGTTACTAGTAAATCCAGCTGTGACATTTAGGAGGAGGAAGTGTTTAAAACTCTGTCATTCCAGCACTACCAAGACACACCCAAAGCTCAGAATGGTCCACTATTCAATAACATCCGGCCAAAAGTAAACCTATCACAAAAAACTAATTAATGATTGATATAATTATTGTTCTTCAATGGTCTAGACCAAATCAGCGCTGGTGGAGTTTTTAAGTACTGTGTCCACTCACTGTCCACTCTATTAGACACTCCTACCTAGATGTAGATGTAGAGTCAGAGACGATCACTGATCTATTGCTGTTTGAGTTGGTTATCTTCTACCATCAGTGGTCACAGGGTGCTGTTGGCTGGATATTTTTGGTTGGTGGACTATTCTCATAAAATGGACGGTGAGTGTAGAAACAATGAGGTGGTCATAATGTTATGCCTAATCGGTGTATAACGTGTGCTTGGCCTAAGAAAGTGGGTGCTCAAGTGCTGCTGACTGGACCCTATAGCGTTATTTTTGCAACCACAAGTCAAAGGATCTAACCTTTCTAAACCTGCCACCTGACTGAAATCGCACCCCAATTTCACACTTGATTTTTGCAAACTGTGAGCTCACAGGATGGTGCATCTTTGCCATTTTGGGCTCAGCCCCACAGACTTAGGTGGATAGTCATTCCAGCACTACCAAGACACTTCCAAAGCTCAGAATGGTCCACCTTTCAATAACATCCTGTCAAAAGTAAACCCATCACAAAAAACGAATTAATGATTGTTATAATTGTAAATAACACTTGTGTTTTTTATTGAAACAAAGAGACGCCCATGTTTGTGCCACCGGCATGGCCATGCGTTCAACAGACACAATTAGTGCAAGGTCAGATCGGTTGCTGCATACTGCCATCCCAGTCAGGCTAAAGCACAAACGAAATAAAACTCTGTGTGAGCCCTTACTGCTGGCCATCAAAGAGGTTATTCATAATGTAAAAATGCAGTTTGTGAATTGTGATTATTAGTGCTTGTAGTGAAAATTGTTGGGAATGTAGGGGGAAGTCGAGATGAGCTCAACTGACACCAATCAGACAACAATAGTGGAAGGTCTACAGATTAAAGACCGTTCATTATTCATTAATAATTTTTCTACATCAATCTATAGTCAGCAACTGCATCTACAGACTGCACCCATATGGTATCTTACATTTTTTTTCTATATTTATATAAAGTGGGTGCTTGGTTAATGCAGCTGTGAATTACACGAGCCCACTTAGTGTAATTTGGGATCCAAGGTTCAAACCCCTGGTGGTGCTATCGGCTGGTCAGGCTGGTCTACATACAGCCATAAGTGGCTATGTCCTGTGATTGATTGGTGTGCTGTATATATTGCATATATTCTCGTGTGCCTTAGAGACTTTAACTCAACAAGTGTTGATAAACAAAGTCAAAAAGAGGAAAGTCAATCTAATTCAATTTAAGTCAAATTAATTGGATTAATATTGATGTGCCATGTTGAAACTTGACACTTTATATTTAACTAAGCTTTGAGTTCTGCGCAGACTATGCAGGCAGTTATATTCAGTAGAACATACGGCGTTTAGCTCAGCTTGGGTGCACTAGAATGCACTTACCTTGCCCTTGTCAAAGTAGTTGATGATCTCCTGGTAGAGCTGGTCCTTCAGCTGACCTTGTGTTGTTGCCTGATATCCATCCCTCCGAGTCAGGTGAGCTGCAAAGGCCTCTTCCGACCACTACAAACACATCACGTGATGCATTACAATCTTATAATTTCTTCAGTGATTACATTCCAGAAAATGACATTCAGAAGAACTTTGATTAGTACAGCTAAAAAAACAACAAGATATATGGTTTATATTTTTGAACAATCCTATGGCAACTATCCTAGGCAAACACTGTAAGAGTATAAAACTATACAACTATAAAACTGTGTGAGCAGCTAAACAGTGAATGTAAGTCCACATATAATAAAGAAACTTTAATGTGGCAACATACACCGATCTGCCATAACATTAAAACCACCTCCTGGTGTCCATTTTATTAGCTCCACTTACCATTTAGAAGCATTTTTTAGTTCTACAATTATTGTTCTTCAGCACAGTGTCCACTCACAGTCCACTCTATTAGACACTCCTACCTAGTTGGTCCACCTTGTAGATGTAAAGTCAGAGACGATCGCTCATCTATTGCTGCTGTTTGAGTTGGTCATCTTCTAGACCTTCATCAGTGGTCACAGGACGCTGCCCATGGGGCACTGTGTGCTGGATATTTTTGGTTGGTGGACTATTCTCAGTCCAGCAGTGACAGTGAGGTGTTAAAAAACTCCAGCAGCATTGCTGTGTCTTATCCACTCATACCAGCACAACACACACTAACACACCACCACCATGTCAGTGTCACTGCAGTGCTGAGAAAGATTCACCACCTAAATAATACCTGTTCTGTGGTGGTCCTGTGGGGGTCCTGACCATTGAAGAACAGAGTGAAAGCAGGCTAAAAAAAATGCAGATAAACAGATGGACTACAGTCAGTAATTGTAGAACTACAAAGTGCTTCTATATGGTAAGTGGAGCTGATAAAATGGACAGTGTGTGTAGAAACAAGGAGGTGGTTTTAATGTTATGGCTGATCAGTGTAGCTTTATTTTTGCAATCACAAGTCAAAGCATCTAACCCTTCTAAACCTGCTACCTGACTGGAATCGCACCCCAATTTCACACTTCATTTTGCAAACTGTGAGCTCACAGGATGGTGCATCTTTGCCATTTTGGGCTCAGCCCCACAGACTTATGTGGATGGCCTGGTCACCAGGGCATTCCCTGTGAACACTATTTTCAGGCTTGGCTTCAAATGTAGGTACCAATAACTCCAATCCTATTCCTCTCAGACTGTTTAGCTGAAGTAAGCCCAAAAAAACTCTGAGGTTCACTAAAGTATAGAAGTACCTTTACCTTGACAGGGTATAAAATCTGGGCATCTGCTGCATATAAAATCTCTGATGTTGCCTAACATGACCTTCAGCGGACAGAAACTGAGATAACAAAAGCAGCACCTCTGAATATTTCTGACAAAATATAGCTGATTTTGTTTTGCCATTACCAAATCAGTGATTGTTAACATGCCTTGTATTGTTTTGCAGACCACACAATGTCCTAACCTCCCTGACTTGAATACAAAGAATAATGAGCACACTGAATGGCTAAGTCCGGTCAGCTGACCCTCAGATGAGCAAAGCCAATGCTGGCATGTGGTGGGGGTGTTTTGCGCTCAGGGTCATGTCAGAACTGATTCACTGCACTGCAAATGTAAATGATGTTTCAGGTTACACAGCAAGGAACAAGTACAGGGTAAATGTCTTCAGGAGGACAAAAGACTCATGGGAAATAGCCAGCTGTGCTGAATGTAAAACAGCACATGCTTTTGCTTCCCTTAACCAACAAGCCTAATACTTCTGCATTCAGGGCAGTGCAGAGTTTGAAGGACAGAGTGATTTCTACAGCCTTACAGGTTGCACTTCAGATTATCTTTGAGTGTTATTAGGTCTAGTATACTGCTGGTGAATTATCTAACATAATTATTTCCTTTAAATTCCGGGATAACAGCGCATGCACAAAAGGGAATTGATAAAGAGTATATGACAGGACTACTAATTTCACCAAGTGAAAACTATACCATCTGAATTTATTATAGTTTTGGGGATATGCACATTTTTAGGACATTATGGCTGTGCTCGAAAACCTAATGAGCTGCCTTGCTGTCTTGCTGTCTATGTAGAGAGGATTCTAATAAGTCATTGACTTATAATGCAGGTTATTCGAACGCACTACTTAGACAGCGATTCCATCTGTTTTGGCTTACTAAGCTTACACAGTACGCCTCAGGCCATTCAAACCAATGGGATGAGGTGGCACAAAGTGGTAGCATGTCAACTAACATCTTCCTCTGTGTACCAAAAACGGTTACAAGCTCGACGGACAAGCTCGACTTTGCAAATAAATGACACTCAATGCTAATTTATTTATGTTTGAAAATAACTCCATCCGTATCCATCTGTCATATTTGTCATTTTTTGTGAGAAAATCTGTATCACACTGAATGCTGGGATTCGAACAGCCTTCTTTTTGGGAGCGTGAGTAGGATGACGTAAAATGCTGTCTAGGTAGAGAGCTCACTAGGATTTCGAACACACCCGCTGTCTTTTACCCATGTTTTCTTTACACATAGCCTACATTTACTAACAATTTAGACAGACAAGGTATTGCACATGCTTCCTCCTAGACATGTGCACCAGTTCAGGTTCCTGTATACTAGGATGTTTCAACGTCCAGGCTTCAATCACTCAAAATGTATTTAATATTCATTTAGAATTAATTACACAGTATTATTTATTACATACACAGTATTATCACTTTAGCCAAGTTCCAACAGTGAAATCCACCAGCTTGCACTTGTGTAGTAAAAAATTTTTTGTATTTCACCAGCCAGGGAAATAATTTAAATAAAAAATGTCAGCATTTAAAAAAGAAACTGCATAATAAGAAAATAAAAATGCATTCTTTTTTGAAACATATTATATTTAGTAGTGAAACAGCCTAATGTGGTTCCTAGATGATGGATCTGGTGGGACTAGAGCTTAATTCGACCTGATAATGTTTGCAGGAAGGCAAGTTATTAAAATTGTAAAAGTAGTCCAAATTGTTTGCCTTTAACGTGACTGAACAACGTTAGGGCAGTGCTAGCTCAGCAGTTAGGATAATAGACTAGTAATTGAAGGTAGGGCTGTGCGTTATATCGCAATTATCGATATATTCGATATTACTTTTTATACAATACTGAAAATTACCATATTCGTTATATTGAGTATGCCTAGGATACACAGGTTACCATTTGAGAACGTTTAAAAACAAAGCACAAAAGCGCTGTGTAGCGACAAAAACAAGTCAGAAACGACTTCAAATGAATTATTTATTGGAATCAAATCAGGGAGCTGTGCTCTTATCTGTGGTAAAGACTCATTTATTTTGCTCACTCTATTTTATTACGATGTTGTGTGTAAACAACTCCATGAATCAGTGTGTATGTGTTTCAGTGAATCAGTCGTGGTTCAAGCCTTGATAAACAGCTGTATAAACCAATCAGTGCTTCTGAATTCAGATTTTGGGCAGCGAAAGTCGAGAGAATAAAATATCCATTGGATATGGATTTATATATTCTGAAAATATTCTGAAAACATGAAGGAAAACATTTACAAAAAAGTGGATTTTATCCCTAATGGAACAACACACGAGTATAGATTTGTCTCAATTTGAAGAAGAGAAGCTCAGGTAAGCAGTGGTTATGATTTTATGCTGCTGTGTGGGTCGTGGTGCTGCTGTTTACTGTGAACTTTCATTTTGCAATGATAACAAAGCATTATCAAATATTGTACTTTTTTTGAATTTTTGTATGCTCATTTATTTGAAGTAAAATTGCAGTGGCCTGCCATTGTACTTTCTTAAGTTGGCATTATATCGTATCATATCTTATTGTATATCGCTACTTCTCAAAAGCATATTGAGATATGAGTTCTTTAGTGAGCTCGCCCAGCCCTAATTGAAGGGTCAGTAGTTCAAGCCCCAGTACTACCAGGTCACCACTGTTGGGTCCTCAGATGCTTGCATTGAATATGGTCACAGTTGTAAGTCTTTTTGGATAAAAGCACCTGCTAATTTCTAAAAATGTAAAATCAAATGTAAATGTCATAAAAGGTTTTAAGGTTTTCAAAAGCCAATTATTTTAGTTCATGGCTGTATACTAGGCACTACATTCAGCCATTATATTGAAAAGGCAAGTGGTGAGATGAAAGGATTAAACTAAGCTCTACACATCCTGACCCACAGACCTGTCACTCTACAAACAGTGCAGTGGTTTTACCCTGGACAAACTTCTCAGATATTTGATCATGTAGACAAAGGCAAGAAAATAATTAAAAGCTTTAGTTAAATAATTCTCAAACTGTTGAGCTAGTGTTATTCCAGCTTCCCTCATTACAAAGCTCCAAAACAGCTTACTGTAAAACACAATGCGACAGCTGCATGGAGCATTTCAGAATTTGAGAAATATCACAGCACTAATCCCCTCAAATGCTCTGAGCTATACAACCAAACTGGAGCAGCATCACAAGCTGGAAGGATGTGTGTGGAAGGCTAATACTGAAAAGGCTTTACTAAGCAGATATATTTAAGTGCCAGGAAAAAGGCTTTAAATCCACTTGTAGAATTGAAAGGTTTTTCCTTTTAGTACGATTTCATACACAAAACAGCAAAAGCCCACCAAGTCATTTTTTCTCAACCTGTAATATCACACTGGTGCATCAAACGGCTTTGACTTTATATAAAAAAGAATATATACAATACAATAAATTAATTTAATTAATAAGTTACTTAGGACCAAAGATAAACTAATTAATTAGAATATTTTGTGTTCATAATATATTTGGGAGAAAATGCAACACAACATGATTCTACACCAACTAGGCATAACATTATGACCACTGACAGGTGACGTGAATACCAAGGATTATCTCATCACGGCACCTGTTAGTGGGTGGGATATATTAGGCAGCAAGTGAACATTTTATCCTCAAAGTTGATGTGTTAGAAACAGGAAAAATGACGGCCAAATTGTGATGGCTAGACGACTGGGTCAGAGCATCTCCAAAACTGCAGCTCTTGTGGGGTGTTCCCGGTCTGCAGTGGTCAGTATCTATCAAAGGTTGTCCAAGGGAGGAACAGTGGTAAACCGGCTACAGGGTCATGAGCGGCCAAGGCTCACTGATGCACGTGGCCCGTGGCAATTCAGTATCTCCAATTAACCTGACTGCATGTTTTTGGACTGTTGGAGGAAACCAGAGCTCCCAAAGGAAACCCATGCAGACACGGGAACAACATGCAAACTTCGCACAGAAAGGACCCGGACCACCCCGTCTGGGGATCGAACCCAGGACCTTCTTGCTGTGAGGCGACAGTGCTACCCACCAAGCCGCCGTGCCCACACCCACACACACACCCACACACACCCACACAGTACCTTCAGTAGCTTGGCATGCAGCAGTAAAGTGTAGGCCGCTTCAGTGTAGTTATCACACTCCTTATGCAGGTCACAGAGCTTATACAGGTACCTAAACGAACACACAACATAATCAAACATTTATTGCTTCAACATCACTGATGCATGTAAAAAAAAAGTGCAATTTTTAATTTTACACATATCTGCAAAGAGGATAAAAGAAACACAAACAGGAAATTAAAAAAAAATATATAGAAATTATTTACCTGATGTACATCTCTTCCCTTTCGATTTCTTTGTAGAAATTCTGCAACAAACCAAGGTAACACATTTCAATAAAATCCACCATTAATACAACATGAAACAGAAAGAACCAAAGATTGTTAAGGCTAAAGACTAAAATGGCAACCAACAGCATGAAAAACTAGAGAGGGAGGGATGTGCCATGATTGTTTTATGTGCATTACATAGGTTATATTACTGATAGATGTGTAGATCAATTTTATGATGGCATTTTAAGCCTGTGTTTATACTAGCAGACTATAAGTCGCTGATGGTTCCTCACTAATGCTCATGTAGGAAGCTGATGCTGTTGTTGATTGTGGCTGGACACTGAGCATTACATGCTTGTAATACCAGACTTACTTTTCTCCTTATTTGCTTTTTATGTTTACCAAACCACATACACCGATCAGCTATAACATTAAAACCACCTCCTTGTTTCTACACACACTGTCCATTTTTATCAGCTTCACTTACCATATAGAAGCACTTTGTAGTTCTACAATTACTGACTCAAGTTCATCTGTTTCTCTGCATGCTTTGTTAGCCCCCTTTCATTCTGTTCTTCAGTGGTCAGGACCCCCACAGAGCAGGTATTATTTAGGTGGTGGATCATTCTCAGCACTGCAGTGACACTGACATGGTGGTGGTGTGTTAGTGTGTGTTGTGCTGGTATGAGTGGATAAGACACAGCAATGCTGATGGAGTTTTTAAACACCTCACTGTCACTGCTGAACTGAGAATAGTCCACCAACCAAAAACATCCAGCCAACAGCGCCCCATGGGCAGCGTCCTGTGACCACTGATGAAGGTCTAGAAGATGACCAACTCAAACAGCAGCAATAGATGAGCGATCGTCTCTGACCTTACATCTACAAGGTGGATCAATAGGTAGGAGTGTCTAATAGAGATGACAGTGAGTGGACAAGGTATTTAAAAACTCCAGCAGTGCTGCTGTGTCTGATCCACTCATACCAGCACAACACACACTAACACACTAACACACTAACACACCACCACCTTGTCAGTGTCACTGCAGTGCTGAGAATCATCCACCATCTAAATAATACCTGCGCTCTGTGGTGGAGTGGGGGTACTGACCATTGAAAAACAGGGTGAAAGCAGGCTAAAAGATACGTAAAGAAACAGATGGACTACAGTCAGTAAGTGTGGAACTACAAAGTGCTTCTATGTGATAAGTGGAGCTGATCAAATAAACAGTGAGTGTACAAACAAGTAGGTGGTTTTAATGTTATGGCTGATCAGTGTAAGTGCACAATCATTTTTGTGGGGCGGGCGGGGGGACACAAAAACACAAAAGAATAAGTGAAGAAAGGAGAAGGAATATGAGATGAACTATGGATACCTGCTCCATACTGATGGTTGTTAGATTATTCTGGGCCAACCACTAGAATTTGTAGCTTCAGTGTGTATACTGGAGGTTATCTTTGAAAATAGTCAGGATAATCAGTGTGATACTGAATCTGACCAAAATATGTTAATCCGTGCATGTATGCAAACCCTCCTGCCCATTTCAGTGGATAAACAGATAGTGTGGCATTTAATAAAGGCCTGCTTGCAGTACAGAAAAACAGACAAACAATAAAAAAGAAGCCTGACAGGTAGAAAACCGGAGAGATTTTACGTTTATGGTTTAAAAAAAGAGCAGAAAAAGCAGAATGATGGCGACGGGGTGAATCTGAGGTTGGTGTGTTTCTACACAGGCAGACGTGTGACTCTGTTTTGAAGAAAGCTGACCTTTACAGACTCCCTGCAGACGTGCAACTGTTCACAGTTAGTCTTTTAGAAAACAAGGCAGTGCGTGATCTCCAAAGAAACACACTACATTACGGGTCTGGAGGATGTTTAAATCGTTCCATTATCTTCATTTCTATTCATCAGCAGTTAAATCAATAATAAAGTCTTGCATGGGAGTGCAGAATCAATAGTGGTAGTGAGCGCTGGATTGTAATTCTTTTTTAAACTTGTAAATGCAGACAAGTCCTGCTATTTTAGAAATGGTTTCTTTTTATGTACTATAAAAACCATAAATCAAGAGTATAAATAGATTTGGGCATGTGATGATCCTAATTTAAAACCTTGAGTGCTCGGCTGCTTTTATATGCTACAAGGTTTGTAAAATAAACAAACATAAGCATAAAGCAAAGCAACCATGATACTGTATAAAACAATTGTATTTAATATAAACTATTTCATTCACTTTCATTCACATCATTTTATGTGGCTCGCGAGAGTTTAAAAGATGTATGATTGTCTTAAAATCAGTGTTTAACTGAGGCGTTTTTTCAACAAGTGATGTTGAGAAATATTTACAAATAATCCCAATTGATCAGAAGGAAGTGAGTTAAATAAAAGACGGGAAAGTGAATACAAGTTTCTGCTTTAAGAAGAGAAACCGGTACGTCTCTTTTGTTATAAGGCCGTGTCTGTTGTAAAGGAGTACAATCTAAAAGTTAAAGTATAAATTAAATATACAGTATAAATTTGCCATTTTGACACCAAATACAGAATTTAGCCTCCAAGAAAAACAACAAATTGTCCAAGAATTAAAAGGCAGACTGTAATCACAGCAAGATGCGTTACAATCGGCCCTTTAAGGGCCATCATAATGCTGACGTGGCCCTCTGTGAAAATGAGGTTGACACGCCTGTCTTACAGGAACGCTCTACGTTGGGATAGCTGAAGTGAATCAGAGTTGAACGGTAGTGCTAATCATGTTTTTTCCATATTTTAACACCCATTACAGTTCAGTGCACAGTTGGAATGTGTAGGGCGAGTGCTAGTGTCAAACAGGATTAGTTTTAATGGCTTTAAAGTTAGGTTGCCTGAATGTTGGATGAGGTGCACTGACAGAGCCCCAATTTTCCTACTAATGTAACATTCTTCTTCTGTCTGATCAAAGTCTGACCAAAGTACTTCCAAAACAGCCAACGTCTTGTATTGTCCAATCTATTTGTCATGATGGAACAGAACCATTTGCATCCAGGATACGAAATAATACAGAACAACAGTGAATATTTTTTTCAACCCACCAGACTGGCCAGTTAGAAATACCAGTTGTGTAATTGCTGTTGACTAGGCAATTGAAAAATTAAAGCATTAATTTTATCTTTCTGTGGGTGTTTTAATAATCAGCATCACTGGCCTGATATTTTAAATGCAGCACATAACGGTTTCAGTAGTTTTAATATGTTACATATTGTCCATATTGTGCAGCCCCAGTTGACACTATGGTATAACACACCTGATTAAGTTCATTATTAGACCTGGAGCCTGACCTTGCCAGACTGCTGGAAGTATTATTTCAAATTATTGTTTTCTGCAGGGACAGCAGTGCCACTACTAGGGGTGTACCACAGTAAGCTAAAAAGAATGGCCAGACCCGTCACAGGAAAGAAGCTAAATCCACTAGAGATAGTGACTGTAAAGAGAATGTTTGTAAAATTATTACTTATTCCTACAGGATGCTTTAATTAAGAATGCCACTGTACGCAGCCAACATACCCGGCCAAACTCTAAACAGTAAGCCATGTGCACACACCACTGAATGTAAAGGCTTGGGGTGAATGATGAAAGCTTACAGTCCTTTGCATGGGGTCTCCTTTTTGCACGGAAGTGTGTCAGAAAGTAAATGGGTCTGTCAGAAAATCAAGTGAGCTCTCTACATAGGCAGTATTTTATGTCATCCTACGCCCGCTCCAGAGAAGGCGGCTGTCTAAATTTTTAGGTGCCCTAAAATGCTGCCTAATAAGGTGCCTTATTTCGAAGCTATAAACTGACTAAATAACGAGGGAGCATATGATGTTTCATTAGCGGTGAAGGCAATCCCAGCATTCAGTGCGGCACAACTTTTCTTACAGAAAATTACAAATATGGCAGATGAATGCAGAGCAACCACGGAGTTCCTTTGCAATGTAAACAAATTCTTATTGATTTTTAATTTGTATAAAGGTGTACAAATGTGATTTATTTGGGCTTGACAGTGACAATTTAACCATTTTAGGTACACAGAGGGAGATGTTAGCTGCCATGCGAGCGGGTTGTGCCGCCTCAGCCCATTGGTTTGAATAGCTTAAGGCTAATCGCTGTCTTGGTAGTGTGTCTAAATAACCTGCATTATGAGTTCAATGTCTTATTAGAATCCTCTCTATACTTAGGCAGCTGCCTACGTAGCCAGCAGGCTGCAAGGCAGCTCACTAGGTTTTCGAACAGACCCGATATGTGTAGTGTGTACAAGCATGTGTATTGATTGTCACTCTTAGTAGAAGGGTTGAAATCTGAGCTCACCAGGACATTGACTGTGCAGCTCATGCGATTCTCCTTGTTCTCATCATGCATGATGGTCCTGTAGTCCAGTAGCCTCTCCAGCAGACGCACTACCAAACTCACAAAGTTCTCACCACTCTTTGCCAGATACTTATGCTTCCTACAGTGCTCCAAAAGACTAATACAAACAAACACAAACACAAACCAATACAGCAATTGTACTTGACATGAAAAATTAAGCTAAACAAATTTCAGTGCAATAGACCAGGAACTCATTTTCTCAGATGCCAAAGTGCATCTCCGTGTGTCAGCGTGTGTATGTAGCAAGATTACAGACTTTTATGAAGCTTTAAAAGCCGACTGTGATCCAGTAATCAAGTCTTACATCTTCTGAAAGAGGATTTTGTACTGCTCGTCTCCCCGACCTCCTTCCACCTCGTGATCCAGCTTGGTGATGATCTCGTTTTCAAACTGCAATTAAACACAGCAACTGTAAATAATCGCTGTGGCTAATTTTTCATTCCATTAGCACCATCCCTTCTCTTTCTCTACCCACTGCTTCTCACGATGTGAGTATAATCAGCTTTTACCGGCTGTGAGTGCAGCTCATCTTCATCTGCTCATCATCACTAGCAATGAAACGCTCCATCAGGGACAGATTGGACACGGATACAGTGGAGGAGAGGTAGAGAGAAGGGTAAGAGAGGAGAAGCCAAGGGGATAGAAAAGAAAAAAAGCACAAGAGAAAACTAGGTTTTGTGATATAGAGAAGGGAGGCACTGATCCCATTTTTCCATTTTCTGCTAATATAAGATAATGACTTCCTTACTGTAACTCCCATATGAGATAAATTCCTGCAAACCTTCAGTGTTCACAAAAATAATAAATAAATGAATAAATAAGAAAAAAGAAAGAAAAAAAGAAAAAAAAGAAAGAAAAGAAAGAAAAGAAAGAAAAAAGAAAAAAAGAAAGAAAAAAGAGAGAAATAAAGAAAGAAAAAAGAAAAAAAGAAAAAAAAGAAAGAAAAAAAAGAAAAAAAGAAAGAAAAAAGAAAGAAAAGAAAAAAAGAGAGAAAAGAAAGAAAAAAAGAAAAAAGAAAGAAAAAAGAAAAAAGAAAGAAAAAAGATAGAAATGAAGAAAGTAAAAAAGAAAAAAGAAAGAAAAAAGAAAGAAAAGAAGAAAGAAAAAAGAAAGAAAAAAGAAAGAAAAAAAAAAGAAAAAAGAAAGAAAAAAGAAAGAAATGAAGAAAGTAAAAAAGAAAAAAGAAAGAAAAAAGAAAGAAACAAAAATGAAAAAAAAAGAAAGAAATGAAGAAAGTAAAAAAGAAAAAAGAAAGAAAAGAAAAAAAGAAAAAAGAAGGAAAAATGAAAGAAAAAAGAAAAAAGAAAGAAAAAAGAAAGAAAAGAAAGAAAAAAGAAAGAAATGAAGAAAAAAAGAAAAATAGAAAGAAAAAAGAAAGAAAAAAAGTAAAGTATTTTAAAAAAAAAACATTGAAAATTCTAAAATAAAAATAGCATGCATTTTTATGCATAAAATTAGCATATTCTCGATCTTTTAGACCCCTTTTCAATTTTTCTGTATACCAAAATGCTTAAATTTAAAACTTGTTGGACATGTTAATAAACTGTAGCTCCCAGGTGTAGAAATAACATTTTTCCTATCACCCAAAAGTTACAAGTTTGAACCCAGATGTTATGACAAGCCCTGCTCTCTGAGAAGACGCGATCTAATTCTTATCTCCCCTTCCAACTGTGTGATGCCAAGTAATCTTGAAAGTCTGTGTGTGAACAAACTACAGTAACCTGCACAGAGCCCTGACCTCTACCCCACTGAACACCTCGCATCCAACATCCATCCACAACACAAAAATGCTCTTTCAACTAAATGGGCACAAATTCACACAGACACACTAAAATGTTCTGAAAAGCCTTCCCAGAAATGTGGACACCTATTTATTTATTTAGTTTTTATTCTATTGCATGTTATTACTTACTTTCCTTAGAATCTAGTCGCAACCAATATCTGAACTGTAATTGTCTCTGCCACTGCAAACCCTCACCCCAACTGAGGAGAGGCACATACCATTCCAAATGAAATGTTCAAAGAGCTCAAGGTCAGGTGTCCGCATACTAAATGAAAACTGAAGAAGAAAAAAAAAAAAAAAAAAAAAAAAAAAAAAAAAAAAAAAAAAAAAAAAAATGGGAGCAATTGTAAGAAAATGGAAGACATACAAGACCATTGATAATCTCCCACGATCTGGGACCCCACGCAAGATCTCATCCCGTGGGGTCAAAATGATCATGAGAACGGTGAGCAAAAATCCCAGAACTACACGGAGGGACCTGATAAATGACCTGCAGAGAGCTGGGGCCAAAGTAACAATCAGTACGCCTACCATCAGTAACACACTACGCCGAGAGGGACTGAAATCCTGCAGTGCCAGGCGTGTCCCCCTGCTTAAGCCAGTACATGTCCAGGCCCGTCTGAAGTTTGCCAGAGAGCTTATGGATGATCCAGAAGAGGATTGGGAGAATATCATGTGGTCAGATGAAACCAAAATGGAACTTTTTGGTAAAAACTCAACTCGTCGTGTTTGGAGGAAGAAGAATGCTGAGTTGCATCCCAAGAACACCATACCTACTGTGAAGCATGGGGTGGAAACATCATGCTTTGGGGCTGTTTTTCTGCAAAGGGGACAGGACGACTGATCCGTGTTAAGGGAAGAATGAACGGGGCCATGTATCGTGAGATTTTAAGCCAAAACCTCCTTCCATCAGTGAGAGCAGTGAAGATGGAACGTGGCTGGGTCTTCCAGCATGACAATGATCCCAAACACACCGCTCGGGCAATGAAGGAGTGGCTCTGTAAAAAGCATTTCAAGGTCCTGGAGTGGCCTAACCAGTCTCCAGACCTCAACCCCATAGAAAATTTGTGGAGGGAGTTGAAAGTCCGTGTTGCCCAGCGACAGCCCCAAAACATCACTGCTCTAGAGGAGATCTGCATGGAGGAATGGGCCAAAATACCAGCTACAGTGTGTGCAAACCTGGTGAAGACTTAAAGGAAACGTTTGACCTCTGTCATTGCCAACAAAGGTTATGTTACAAAGTATTGAGTTGAACTTTTGTTATTGACCAAATACTTATTTTCCACCATAATTTACAAATAAATTCTTTAAAAATCCTACAATGTGATTTCCTGGATTTTTTTTTCTCATTTTGTCTCTCATAGTTGAAGTGTACCTATGATGAAAATTACAGACCTCTCTCATCTTTCTAAGTAGGAGAACTTGCACAATCAGTGGCTGACTAAATACTTTTTGGCCCCACTGTATAATGCAATCAGGGTGTGGCTCTCCGTGCACAAAGCTGATCCGCATATGAACTTGCCTCGTGCAGGTGAAAAGATGCAGTTGGCTACTGCACACATGTCAGAATAAATGCTTGTCCAAATGAAACCTAACATCTTAATCAAAGCCCATGTAACCAAACTGAACTTCTATTATTCTGCACATATTATGACAAACTAATTCATTGGAAAAGATAAATATGCTTGGAGGAATTAAAGAGACACCAGTAACATTAAGGCACCATTAAGAAGCCTAAAGACCTAAACAGAGAAAAGTATGTTCTGGAGAAACACTATCCATATGGTCAACTCCAAGGTCAATTAATGATAATAATAACAATAATATACACAGTATGTAGGTAGTAATAATCTGTTTTAGTTGCATAGGCTTGTATTGGTCCTGATATTGATGGTAGGTGCCCAGCTGAATTGTTCTTGGTGATATAGCATCACACTCTCCTCAGTAATAGAAGTGTCAAGTTTGTTTGACTTTGGTAATGGCCAATCATAAGTTCAATACGCCTGCATCTGAGTGGTTTAACACAATTCTGCAAAGCATAGCTTTGTTTAGCTTTGACTGTGGCGGGATCAGATACTAGATTAAGACTCTGGCCGCAATAGGAAGGTGATGGGTTTAAATCCCGGGTTTCCTAGGCTGGCACTGTTAGGCTATCGAAAAAGGCATTAACGCTCACCCGTTCACATTAATTGTAAATCACTTTAGCCTATAGCATCAGCAAAATGCCTCAAGGTGATGTATTGTGCTCTAACAATTGGACACACAATTTAGAGCCCAAAGTATAAGAACACCTGATCATGAGCATGTTGGACATCCTGTTTAAAAACCATTAAGCCATATTAACATGGAGTTGGCCCACCCCAGCATCTATAAGAGCCTCCAGAGCCTCTACTTCTCTGTAGGTGAAGCAGTCAAAAGAGCATTTATGAGGTTCGACACTATAAGGTCAGCATGAGAAGGCTCCTGACTCCTAAGTGACATTCTAATTCATCCCAGTGGTGTTCAATGCAATGGACTTAAGGTTATTCACAGCAGAATAAACAAACCATGTCACTAAGAACCTTGTTTTATTTTTCTTACTTCTATACACCTGTTAGCAGTGAGTGTGGCTGAAATATCTAAACCCAATAAATCAGTGGGGTGTACACATAATGTGGTCAGTACTGGATCAGTGCATCCTACTACAGAAAAGTGCACTTTAAAGACACTGATACACACAGAGCTACTGTATGAGTTAAAGGTTAATGCATGGACATCCGTTGAGACATCAGCATCCCTCAGTGCACTGTCTGATACCGCAGTGTTTATGTGGGTATGAGTAAAAGTGATCAGTGTACAGGGCTGAGGAGGCTGAAGACCTATCCTCACTACTATAAAACGAGGAAGCACCTGCCCTCCTACAGTCTGGTGAAATGGATCATAGAGTGCTCTGAAGAAAATAAAGGGTAAGAAATGGTTTGTGAAAAGAACAGAAAAAAAACACTTTACATCTACTCTGAATGTAGTGAACTTACTGCTGAAATCACTTTAAAGGACTTTGTGAGATGGTGAATTATTTGATGGCTAAGAAGTGTGGTTAAGTTACCATAGCGTCTTGTCAGCTTAAACCAGTTTTGCCATCCTGTTCTGCTCTCTGTTATCAACAAACTGTTTCTGCCTGAAGAACTGTCATTCACTGGACGATTTAGATTTTTCTATTCTGCTCTCTGTTGTCAACAAAGTGTTTTTGCCTGCAGAACTGTTATCAGTGAATGATTTAGATTTTTGAATGTTCTGCACTTTCTCATCAACAAGGTGTTTCTGCCTGCAGAACGGTCACTCACTGAATGATTTACATTTTTACACCAGTCAATGTAAACACCTTATAGCAACAGTTTTTGGCATAATCTTAGCACCAACAATCATACTATGGCTGAGGACAATTAAATTACTTTCCCCCACTATTTTTTTTTACACATGAACATTAACCAAAGCTCTTTATCAGAGTAAATCTGATAAATCACATTCTAAAAAGAACACGTCAATACGTGTTGAAGCTAAACAAGTAGTAATGCAAGTTTATGAATCAGTCAGTGCTTTTTCAGCAGTAAAATGAAACTGTGAGAAGTGAACAGAACGTACCCTTTGGAAACTGCGGGTGAAATGGAATTCGCACTGCATCATGTCAAAGAAGATTGGGATCGTAGCTTTACGCAACTCAATCTCTGGGACCAGGGTCATCTCCAGAATTGGCCCCACCATCTCCGGGATGAATTTGATCTTGTGTGGACCTGGTGGGGTTCAAATAATACAGGTATGAAGGTAATAAATAATGACAGCTGGTAAGTACATTTTAGAGCTGTCATCATAAATAATAATGGGAAATAAGAATGAAATGTTAAAATGACAGTGTTTTACAGACTGCATTTCATATTTCATATTATATACACTGATCAGCCATAACATTAAAACCACCTACTTGTCTCTACACTCACTGTCCATTTTATCAGCTCCACTTACCATATAGGAGCACTTTGTAGTTCTACAATTACTGACTGTAGTCCATCTGTTTCTCTACATACCTTCAGGACCCCCACAGGACCACTACAGAGTAGGTATTATTTAGATGGTGGATGATTGTCAGCACTGCAGTGACACTGACATGGTGCTGGTGTGTTAGTGTGTGTTGTGCTGGTATGAGTGGATCAGACACAGCAGCGCTGCTGGAGTTTTTAAATACCGTGTCCACTCACTGCCCACTCTACTGTACCTAGATGGTTCACTTTGTAGACATAAAGTCAGAAATGATCACTCAGTATTGCTGCTGTTTGAGTTGGTCATCTTCTAGACATTCATCAGTGGACACAGGACGCTGCCCACAGGGGGCTGTTGGCTGGATATTTTTGGTTGGTGGACTTTTCTCAGTTCAGCAGTGACAGTGAGGTATTTAAAAACTCCAGAAACACAGCTGTCTGATCCACTCATACCAACACAACACACACTAACACACCATCACCATGTCATTGTCACTGCAGTGCTGAGAATGATCCACCTCCCAAATAATACCTGCTCTGTAGTGGTCCTGGGAGAGTCCTGACCATTGAAGAACAGCATGGAAGGGGGCTAACAAAACATGCAGATAAACAGATGGACTACAGTCAGTAATTGTAGAACTACAAAGTGCTTCTATATGGTAAGAGGAGCTGATAAAATGGACAGTGAGTGTAGAAACAAGGAGGTGGTTTTAACGTTATGGCAGATCGGTGTACATCTTCAGGCACTTTAATTTTATGTCACAGCTCTTCTCTCTGCTGTTATGAGCATCAACATTCTGCTACTGTCTCTTAATCTATATAATCATTTTTTATGTTTATGCAGTTTATAGAAAGTTCTTTGAAGATTTATTTGAACTATGTTATACGTATATAGATCATTGTTTTATTAGCCTAGGCTGTTATTCAATTTCAAACTCCACTTCTGGTCATGTAAATATTAAATATATGAACAGTAGTGACAATTCACTTTTAGTATTTAGATGAAACAATCAAGTAGCTAATATTCTGCAAAATATACACTTATCCATAACACAGCACTAAAGGGGGGGTAGATCATGGGAAGGGGAGTGAGGTTCTCATATTAAAATTTGGAGCCCCTGAAATAGGGTTAAAAAAGGTTATGAACCTTTAGTTTATAGAAGTCATCATATCTTATACAATGACAGACACGCACGCGCGCACGCACGCACGCACGCACGCACGCACGCACACACACACACACACAGAGAGAGAGAGAGAAACTTCTTTAATCTGTCCAAACTTGTGAATTTGTGAAAGTGAATTTAAATGTACATTTAATACAGCAAAAAGTGGTACTATATATATATTTTTTTTTTTTTTTTGCACAATGAATGGTATCAGATCGTTAAACTAAACACTAGACATTTAAAACAAGGTTTTTAAATAACTAACACCAAATTGCCATGTGTAAAATAACTGCCCAGCCAAACTGCAACAGGAGATCAGTTTTTCACATTGCTGTGGAGGTATTTTGACTCACTCTTTTTGTCGAATTGATTTAATTACAAATTACAAATGAGGTATTTTGAGCATAAACGTCCTATTTAAGTTCCTGTCACAGCATCTAAATAAGGACCACTCGAATGATGTGGGATTTTTTTTTTTTTTAAGAATATGGTCATCATCAATCCTCATCATTTCCATGGTTTCTGTATATTTCTTTTTAACTATTTAGACATAGTGTGGTTTTGGAAAATGGTCATGTGTCTGATCAGCCGATTTAAACCTTAAACCTTGTGGGTATGTACAGTAAGTCTGCAATGTTTTGGCCCTAAAGTTGCCATCAAAACATTCAACCCCCTAAAAAAAATAAGGATTAACATAGCTAACCTTTTCTGTACAGCTTAATTTAGATTTACTTGAAGTCTTTATCAGCAGAATGATTCAGCAAATGATCACACTGAATATGATTACCATCATCCTCACCTCTCCACCAATTAGCACCTACATTTATAAACCATTCACACAGTGTGCTTTTGGAAAAGTCAGCTGATTCCAAAACTAAAATAAACTTTATTTAACCCGTGCATAATATTGCTAATCTTGAAACCTACTGTTTGTTGGTATGATGTAAAAGTTGGGTTATCCCGTGATTAAACCATTGGGAACTCAATAATGACTTAACACCTGAGATGTGTTACATAAACACCGGTGTTCAAGGTGTGTTACAACCATACATAAAAATAAAGAGCTGTCACAAGAGTTGAGAAAGTAGACCATGGCACAGAAAGAGCAATGGGTAGAAGAATTTCTAGACACACCATTGGGGGTGTTGTCTGTATATTTCAAACGTATGGCGCAGCAGCCAAAAAAAAAAAAAAGACAACGCAAGAAAGTACAAAATTTCATAGAGAGTTAAAAAAAAAACATGTTGTTACTGCAAAAGGATGACCTGATAAAAGCCAACGTCCAATAAGATGATCACTTAACATCCAATGACAATCAACAGTAAAATAAAATAGGCAAAAAAGAATTTGGATAGGCCTGAAGAGTTCTGGAACACAGTTCTATGAAGTGATGAATCAAAACTGGAATTATCTGGCTATATGCATCAGAGGTTTGTCTGGCACAATTAAAATAGAGCTTATGATAAGAATGGTCAAGCATGGAAATGAGTCAGTGATTTGAAGATATTTTTCTGCTGCAGGAACTGGCAGTCCTGATGTGTGACTGGCATCAAGGATTCACAGAAATACCAAGGAATTTTGGGATGGAATGTTATGCTGTCTGTGTTGATTCTTGGTGTGATTTAAAGAAAGCAACTGCAGAACAAAATCCATCAAACCTCAGTGAGCTGGAGGTTTTTGGGTGAAGATTCTATAAGAAAACTGCAGGTTCAAAATTTTTTCTAAATTTCATAGCAAACATTACCTGCCTCTGTGCAATTCATCTCACAGCACCAAACGCAAAAGTAAAACAGAAATGGGGTAGCGGCTACTGTAGACATAGGCCTCCGTTCTATGACATCCCCGGCTCCTATAATCCAGTTTTATTTACACACTCACATAAAACACTACAGTATATGACACACAAAACAGGCAAGCTAATGTGTGTCTATGATAATTCTACTGTATATAAATGCAATATGCAGCAATTGCGGTATGATGCAGAAAAAAATGCATTACCAGCAGTAGAAGCAGATATGGGTTTGTTTTATTTTTAGAAAGGTAAGGGACACTTAAGATAAGATTCCTTTATTGATCCCCATGGGGAAAATTCAAGAAGTAAGGGTAAATTCTATTTAGTAAATTCTACTTAGTAAGGGTAGCAGTATTTCAAATATAAAATAAAATAAAAATAATTCAAAACACATTTGTGTCCTAAACCTAAACACTGCCACATCACCCCACTGCTGCGTTCTCTTCCCTGGCTTCCTGTAGCAGCACGCATTCTGTTTAAAACACTGATACTCGCCTACAAAGCCAAAAATGGACCAGCACCAAGCTACCTTCGAGGTCTAATCAAACCCCGCTCTGTACCAACGCAACCTCCGAGCCTCTAGTCTCGCTCAACTTGATCCAAGTGGTGGAACAAGCTTCTATTGTCTGTCCGAACATCTGAGTCTCTCGCTGTCTTCATAAGACAATTAAAAACCCACCTCTTTACTAAACACGTAAGCTCACATGTACTTACAGTGGGGCCAAAAAGTATTTAGTCAGCCACTGATTGTGCAAGTTCTCCTACTTAGAAAGATGAGAGAGGTCTGTAATTTTCATCATAGGTACACTTCAACTACGAGAGACAAAATGAGAAAAAAAAATCCAGGAAATCACATTGTAGGATTTTTAAAGAATTTATTTGTAAATTATGGTGGAAAATAAGTATTTGGTCAATAACAAAAGTTCAACTCAATACTTTGTAACATAACCTTTGTTGGCAATGACAGAGGTCAAACGTTTCCTGTAAGTCTTCACCAGCTTTGCACACACTGTAGCTGGTATTTTGGCCCATTCCTCCATGCAGATCTCCTCTAGAGCAGGGCAACACAGACTCCACAAATTTTCTATGGGGTTGAGGTCTGGAGACTGGCTAGGCCACTCCAGGACCTTGAAATGCTTTTTACGGAGCCACTCCTTCATTGCCCGAGCGGTGTGTTTGGGATTATTGTCATGCTGGAAGACCCAGCCACGTTCCATCTTCAATGCTCTCACTGATGGAAGGAGGTTTAGGCTTAAAATCTCACGATACATGACCCCGTTCATTCTTCCCTTAACACGGATCAGTCGTCCTGTCCCCTTTGCAGAAAAACAGCCCCAAAGCATGATGTTTAAACCCCCATGCTTCACAGTAGGTATGGTGTGCAACTCAGCATTCTTCTTCCTCCAAACACGACGAGTTGAGTTTTTACCAAAAAGTTCCATTTTGGTTTTATCTGACCACATGATATTCTCCCAATCCTCTTCTGGATCATCCATAAGCTCTCTGGCAAACTTCAGACGGGCCTGGACATGTACTGGCTTAAGCAGGGGGACACGCCTGGCACTGCAGGATTTCAGTCCCTCTCGGCGTAGTGTGTATACTGATGGTAGCCTTTGTTACTTTGGTCCCAGCTCTCTGCAGGTCATTCATCAGGTCCCTCCGTGTAGTTCTGGGATTTTTGCTCACCGTTCTCATGATCATTTTGACCCCACGGGATGAGATCTTGACCCCAAGGAAGATTATCAATGGTCTTGTATGTCTTCCATTTTCTTACAATTGCTCCCACAGTTGATTTATTCACACCAACCTGCTTGCCTATTGTAGATTCACTCTTCCCAGCCTGGTGCAGGTCTACAATTTTCTTCCTGGTGTCCTTCGACAGCTCTTTGGTCTTGGCCATGGTTGAGTTTGGAGTCTGACTGTTTGAGGCTGTGGACAGGTGTCTTTTATACAGATAACGAGGTCAAACAGGTGCCATTAATACAGGTAACAAGTGGAGAACAGAAGAGCTTCTTAAACAAGAAGTTACAGGTCTGTGAGAGCCAGAAATCTTGCTTGTTTGTGGGTGACCAAATACTTATTTTCCACCATAATTTACAAATAAATTCTTTAAAAATCCTACAATGTGATTTCCTGGATTTTTTTTTCTTATTTTGTCTCTCATAGTTGAAGTGTACCTATGATGAAAATTACAGACCTCTCTCATCTTTCTAAGTAGGAGAACCTGCACAATCAGTGGCTGACTAAATACTTTTTGGCCCCACTGTACTTACTAACGCTCTTAATCATTTCTTGCCAAAAAACAAAAAACAAATAAAAAAAAAACGTTAGTTCTAACAGGGTTTTCAGCAGATTTGTATTCTTGGACTGTTGTCTACTTAAACTAGAGTAAGGTAATGTTCACTATGGAAGCACTTCTGTAAGTCGCTCTGAATAATGCCTAGTTCACACTACACGACTTTTGCCAAGATTTTCGCTCGGCGACTGGTCGGCGCTAGATTTGCCGGCTCGGGAGCAACTCGGCGTTTGCTTGGCGATCGAAACTCGGCTCTTAATCGCCAAGTGTGAACTACTCAACAACTCGATCCGACCGGCTCTCCGAGCGCTCGGCGACCGGATCAAGATTTCTAACATTTCAGATATCTCAATCTGAGTCGCACAACTGGCAATGAGTGCTATGTCGAACAGCCAATGAGAACGCAGGATACAGCGTGAGGAGAAACGCAGGGGAGGAGTGTGGCTGTACAGGGGCTTAATACAGTTTATATCATAATACATCGGCACACACACAAGTTTTACAGTATTTCTGACCTTATCGTTCTCTACAAAACACCAACGTTGCATTGCAAAAATATTTATTAACCTCCCTATAGAGCAATCCAAGCAAAATCCACTCAGAATCATTTATTTTTTCTCTTTGTTTTTATGTGCACAAACTTTGATTGCTCGCTATTTGTTAACGTGCATTTTTGAACGTGGTATCATTAAACCCTTCGTCACTTCTCGTGTTTGTTTTCGTGACAAAATGATATTTGGGAGACCAGAGAAGCTCGCCTGCGATTCCAGTTGGTGATAGATGCTGTAGTGTGAAACCCCCTATCGCCGATCAGTCGTGTAGTGTGAAATATACACCGACTGAAAAGACTCCCGAGTGCAAAAGATTCAGTCGTGTAGCATGAACTGTACAGCAACCCGGCAAATCAGAAAGTCGTGTAGTGTGAACTTGGCATAAGAGTGTCTGCTAAATGCCGAAAATAAAAATGACTTTATTGTTAAGGCATTACAGATACCTATTAGAAAGAATAATAACACATAGAATCAAATTATTATCAGTTTAGAATTGTAAGTGGTAACATATGCAGGCCCTCCATTTATGAGACAGATGCTTGTTTTGAATTAGAAGATACACAAAAATTGAGCATTTGAGGAGAGAAAGCAAGAGAGAGGTGCAATAAGATTTAGGATTTCCTTTAAAAAGAAACTGAAAATAGATCTCAACATCATCTCACTGAATATGATTAACCATCATTCCCTCTCTTTTCACCAATTAGCACTTACATTTACAGGTTCACACTAAAATAAACTTTACAAGAACTGCAAGACTGAAATGTACAGTGTATCACAAAAGTGAGTACACCCCTCACATTTCTGCAGATATTTAAGTATATCTTTTCATGGGACAACACTGACAAAATGACACTTTGACACAATGAAAAGTAGTCTGTGTGCAGCTTATATAACAGTGTAAATTTATTCTTCCCTCAAAATAACTCAATATACAGCCATTAATGTCTAAACCACCGGCAACAAAAGTGAGTACACCCCTAAGAGACTACACCCCTAAATGTTCAAATTGAGCACTGCTTGTCATTTTCCCTCAAAAATGTCATGTGACTCGTTAGTGTTACTAGGTCTCAGGTGTGCATAGGGAGCAGGTGTGTTCAATTTAGTAGTACAGCTCTCACACTCTCTCATACTGGTCACTGAAAGTTCCAACATGGCACCTCATGGCAAAGAACTCTCTGAGGATCTTAAAAGACGAATTGTTGCGCTACAAGAAGATTGCCAACACCCTGAAACTGAGCTGCAGCACAGTGGCCAAGATCATCCAGCGTTTTAAAAGAGCAGGGTCCACTCAGAACAGACCTCGCATTGGTCGTCCAAAGAAGCTGAGTGCACGTGCTCAGCGTCACATCCAACTGCTGTCTTTGAAAGATAGGCGCAGGAGTGCTGTCAGCATTGCTGCAGAGATTGAAAAGGTGGGGGGTCAGCCTGTCAGTGCTCAGACCATACGCCGCACACTACATCAAATTGGTCTGCATGGCTGTCACCCCAGAAGGAAGCCTCTTCTGAAGTCTCTACACAAGAAAGCCCGCAAACAGTTTGCTGAAGACATGTCAACAAAGGACATGGATTACTGGAACCATGTCCTATGGTCTGATGAGACCAAGATTAATTTGTTTGGTTCAGATGGTCTCAAGCATGTGTGGCGGCAATCAGGTGAGGAGTACAAAGATAAGTGTGTCATGCCTACAGTCAAGCATGGTGGTGGGAATGCCATGGTCTGGGGCTGCATGAGTGCAGCAGGTGTTGGGGAGTTACATTTCATTGAGGGACACATGAACTCCAATATGTACTGTGAAATACTGAAGCAGAGCATGATCCCCTCCCTCCGGAAACTGGGTCGCAGGGCAGTGTTCCAGCATGATAATGACCCCAAACACACCTCTAAGACGACCACTGCTTTATTGAAGAGGCTGAGGATAAAGGTGATGGACTGGCCAAGCATGTCTCCAGACCTAAACCCAATAGAACATCTTTGGGGCATCCTCAAGCGGAAGGTGGAGGAGCGCAAAGTCTCGAATATCCGCCAGCTCCGTGATGTCGTCATGGAGGAGTGGAAAAGCATTCCAGTGGCAACCTGTGAAGCTCTGGTAAACTCCATGCCCAGGAGAGTTAAGGCAGTTCTGGGAAATAATGGTGGCCACACAAAATATTGACACTTCAGGAACTTTCACTAAGGGGTGTACTCACTTTTGTTGCCGGTGGTTTAGACATTAATGGCTGTATATTGAGTTATTTTGAGGGAAGAATAAATTTACACTGTTATATAAGCTGCACACAGACTACTTTTCATTGTGTCAAAGTGTCATTTTGTCAGTGTTGTCCCATGAAAAGATATACTTAAATATCTGCAGAAATGTGAGGGGTGTACTCACTTTTGTGATACACTGTATACATACACTGTGAGACAAAAAAAAAAAGGGACATTTTGTACCTTTGCCCATATTTTCAGCAAATATTGATCATTTTTAAAAATTATTTTATATATTCTTGCAAATTTGTAATAAAGAAATTATGTTGCCACACCGTGAGCATGTAGCTACAATACTTTGAAAAATCAATTTTCACAAATATATTTTTATATATGCAAACAATTAAATGTAAATTTATGACCAAATTCAACATAGATTTAACAGATTCAACATGTCTGTTTATATATATATATATATATATATATATATATATATATATATATATATATATACAGTGTATCACAAAAGTGAGTACACCCCTCACATTTCTGCAGATATTTAAGTATATCTTTTCATGGGACAACACTGACAAAATGACACTTTGACACAATGAAAAGTAGTCTGTGTGCAGCTTATATAACAGTGTAAATTTATTCTTCCCTCAAAATAACTCAATATACAGCCATTAATGTCTAAACCACCGGCAACAAAAGTGAGTACACCCCTTAGTGAAAGTTCCTGAAGTGTCAATATTTTGTGTGGCCACCATTATTTCCCAGAACTGCCTTAACTCTCCTGGGCATGGAGTTTACCAGAGCTTCACAGGTTGCCACTGGAATGCTTTTCCACTCCTCCATGACGACATCACGGAGCTGGCGGATATTCGAGACTTTGCGCTCCTCCACCTTCCGCTTGAGGATGCCCCAAAGATGTTCTATTGGGTTTAGGTCTGGAGACATGCTTGGCCAGTCCATCACCTTTACCCTCAGCCTCTTCAATAAAGCAGTGGTCGTCTTAGAGGTGTGTTTGGGGTCATTATCATGCTGGAACACTGCCCTGCGACCCAGTTTCCGGAGGGAGGGGATCATGCTCTGCTTCAGTATTTCACAGTACATATTGGAGTTCATGTGTCCCTCAATGAAATGTAACTCCCCAACACCTGCTGCACTCATGCAGCCCCAGACCATGGCATTCCCACCACCATGCTTGACTGTAGGCATGACACACTTATCTTTGTACTCCTCACCTGATTACCGCTACACATGCTTGAGACCATCTGAACCAAACAAATTAATCTTGGTCTCATCAGACCATAGGACATGGTTCCAGTAATCCATGTCCTTTGTTGACATGTCTTCAGCAAACTGTTTGCGGGCTTTCTTGTGTAGAGACTTCAGGAGAGGCTTCCTTCTGGGGTGACAGCCATGCAGACCAATTTGATGTAGTGTGCGGCGTATGGTCTGAGCACTGACAGGCTGACCCCCCACCTTTTCAATCTCTGCAGCAATGCTGACAGCACTCCTGCGCCTATCTTTCAAAGACAGCATTTGGATGTGATGCTGAGCACGTGCACTCAGCTTCTTTGGACGACCAACGCGAGGTCTGTTCTGAGTGGACCCTGCTCTTTTAAAACGCTGGATGATCTTGGCCACTGTGCTGCAGCTCAGTTTCAGGGTGTTGGCAATCTTCTTGTAGCCTTGGCCATCTTCATGTAGCGCAACAATTCGTCTTTTAAGATCCTCAGAGAGTTCTTTGCCATGAGGTGCCATGTTGGAACTTTCAGTGACCAGTATGAGAGAGTGTGAGAGCTGTACTACTAAATTAAACACACCTGCTCCCTATGCACACCTGAGACCTAGTAACACTAACAAATCACATGACATTTTGGAGGGAAAATGACAGGCAGTGCTCAATTTGGACATTTAGGGGTGTAGTCTCTTAGGGGTGTACTCACTTTTGTTGCCGGTGGTTTAGACATTAATGGCTGTATATTGAGTTATTTTGAGGGAAGAATAAATTTACACTGTTATATAAGCTGCAAACAGACTACTTTTCATTGTGTCAAAGTGTCATTTTGTCAGTGTTGTCCCATGAAAAGATATACTTAAATATCTGCAGAAATGTGAGGGGTGTACTCACTTTTGTGATACACTGTGTATATATATATATATATATATATATATATATATATATACAGTGTATCACAAAAGTGAGTACACCCCTCACATTTCTGCAAATATTTTATTATATCTTTTCATGGGACAACACTATAGACATGAAACTTGGATATAACTTAGAGTAGTCAGTGTACAGCTTGTATAGCAGTGTAGATTTACTGTCTTCTGAAAATAACTCAACACTCAGCCATTAATGTCTAAATGGCTGGCAACATAAGTGAGTACACCCCACAGTGAACATGTCCAAATTGTGCCCAAAGTGTCAATATTTTGTGTGACCACCATTATTATCCAGCACTGCCTTAACCCTCCTGGGCATGGAATTCACCAGAGCTGCACAGGTTGCTACTGGAATCCTCTTCCACTCCTCCATGATGACATCACAGAGCTGGTGGATGTTAGACACCTTGAACTCCTCCACCTTCCACTTGAGGATGCGCCACAGGTGCTCAATTGGGTTTAGTCCATCACCTTTACCTTCAGCTTCCTCAGCAAGGCAGTTGTCATCTTGGAGGTTGAGTTTGAGGTCATTATCCTGTTGGAAAACTGCCATGAGTTTTCGAAGGGAGGGGATCATGCTCTGTTTCAGAATGTCACAGTACATGTTGGAATTCATGTTTCCCTCAATGAACTGCAGCTCCCCAGTGCCAGCAACACTCATGCAGCCCAAGACCATGATGCTACCACCACCATGCTTGACTGTAGGCAAGATACAGTTGTCTTGGTACTTCTCACCAGGGCGCCGCCACACATGCTGGACACCATCTGAGCCAAACAAGTTTATCTTGGTCTCGTCAGACCACAGGGCATTCCAGTAATCCATGTTCTTGGACTGCTTGTCTTCAGCAAACTGTTTGCGGGCTTTCTTGTGCGTCAGCTTCCTTCTGGGATGACGACCATGCAGACCGAGTTGATGCAGTGTGTGGCGTATGGTCTGAGCACTGACAGGCTGACCTCCCACGTCTTCAACCTCTGCAGCAATGCTGGCAGCACTCATGTGTCTATTTTTTAAAGCCAACCTCTGGATATGACGCCGAACACGTGGACTCAACTTCTTTGGTCGACCCTGGCGAAGCCTGTTCCGAGTGGAACCTGTCCTGGAAAACCGCTGTATGACCTTGGCCACCATGCTGTAGCTCAGTTTCAGGGTGTTAGCAATCTTCTTATAGCCCAGGCCATCTTTGTGGAGAGCAACAATTCTATTTCTCACATCCTCAGAGAGTTCTTTGCCATGAGGTGCCATGTTGAATATCCAGTGGCCAGTATGAGAGAATTGTACCCAAAACACCAAATTTAACAGCCCTGCTCCCCATTCACACCTGGGACCTTGACACATGACACCAGGAAGGGACAACGACACATTTGGGCACAATTTGGACATGTTCACTGTGGGGTGTACTCACTTATGTTGCCAGCTATTTAGACATTAATGGCTGTGTGTTGAGTTATTTTCAGAAGACAGTAAATCTACACTGCTATACAAGCTGTACACTGACTACTCTAAGTTATATCCAAGTTTCATGTCTATAGTGTTGTCCCATGAAAAGATATAATGAAATATTTGCAGAAATGTGAGGGGTGTACTCACTTTTGTGATACACTGTATATATATATATATATATATTTGCCAGAAGTATTCGCTCGTCTGCCTTCACACGCATATGAACTTGAGTGACATCCCATTCTTAATCTATAGGGTTTAATATGATGTCGGGCCACCCTTTGCAGCTATAACAGCTTCAACTTTTTTGGGAAGGCTTTCCACAAGGTTTACGATTCTTCCATTCCTCCATGAGCGCATTTGCGTGGTCAGACACTGATGTTAGATGAGAAGGCCTGGCTTGCAGTCTCCGCTCTAATTCATCCCAAAGGTGTTCGGGTTGAGGTCAGGACTCTGTGCAGGCCAGTCAAGTTCTTCCACACCAAACTCACTCATCCATGTCTTTATGTACCTTGATTTGTGCACTGGTGCGCAGTCATGTTGGAACAGGAAGGGGCCACAAAGTTGGGACCATGACATTGTCCAAAATCTGTTGGTATGCTGAAGCATTAAGAGTTCCTTTCACTGGAACTAAGGGGCCGAGCCCAACTCCTGAAAAACAACCCCACACCATAATCCTCCCTCCACCAAACTTTACACTTGGCACAATGCAGTCAGACAAGTACCGTTCTCCTGGCAACCACCAAACCCAGACTCGTCTATCAGACTGCCAGACAGAGAAGTGTGATTTGTCACTCCAGAGAACACGTCTCCACTGCTCTAGAGTCCAGTGGCGGCGTGCTTTACACCACTGCATCCGACACTTTGCATTGCGCTTGGTGATGTAAGGTTTGGATGCAGCTGCTCGGCCATGGAAACCCATTCCATGAAGCTCTCTACACACTGTTCTTGAGCTAATCTGAAGGCCACATGAAGTTTTGAGGTCTGTAGCGATTGACTCTGCAGAAAGTTGGCGACCTCTGCGCACTATGAGCCTCAGCATCCGCTGACCCTGCTGTCATTTTACGTGGCCTAACACTTCGGGGCTGAGTTGCTGTCGTTCCCAGTCGCTTCCACTTTGTTATAATAGCACTGACAGTTGACTGTGGGATATTTAGTAGCAGGGAAATTTCACAACTGGACTTGTTGCACAGGTGGCATCCTATCACGGTACCATGCTGGAATTCATTGAGCTCCTGAGAACGACCCATTCTTTCACAAATGTTTGTAGAAGCAGTCTGCATGTCTAGGTGCTTGGTTTTATACACCTGTGACCATGGAAGTGATTGGAACACCTAAATTGGATGGGTGAGTGAATAATTTTGGAAATATGTATGTGTGTGTGTGTGTGTGTGTGTGTGTGTGTGTAACCCTAACCCTAGATAGATAGATAGATAGATAGATAGATAGATAGATAGATAGATAGATAGATAGATAGATAGATAGATAGATAGATAGTAGCAATTCCCTATGTTTTTATGGCAAACTTGTGGGAAGTGTAGTATTACACTGATAAAAGGACTTTTTAGGGGTGCATATTTATTTATTTTTTTGCTTGAATATTAGCTCTATTGTTAGCATGAACAGATTTAGCAGAGACACTCACCCAGATTGTACCACATGTCCCGGATCTCGAAGCCAATCTGTCTCCTCATGTCCTGGTACCTGAAAAACACAGAAAAACCTTTCAGACTGTACCCAGCAGACTCCATTTCCTCTAGGCTTTCAGCCCTGCTTTAGGCCTGTCTCAGCCGAGCAGATGAAGCAGCAGACTGAATTCTCTCTCTCTCTCTCTCTCTCTCTCTCGCTCTCTCTCTCTCTCTCTCTCTCTCTCTCGCTCGCTCTCTCTCTCTCTCTCTCTCTCTCTCTCTCTCTCTCTCTCTCAGAAGATTGCATGCTCTCCAAACATGGCAGGTCTCAGGTGCAGCAGCACAAATGAAATAATACATTTCAAAATGAATACCCAAAAGAACATCAGATTAATCTATTAAAATGAATCACAATGCTTTTTCTTTACCCTTTCTGGTGCCACAAATGGGTACGAGCATAAATAATAACAAGCCTGAAGTCAAGGATGACGTCTTGAATGTTTTTTTAGTAGACGCTCTTTTTAAAAAATCATTTTCTTAAAGAACATATTTTATTACTTATATACATGACAGTTGTTGTTCTCAGATATTAATATTAGAATGATTGATACAGACCGGTATGACTACATTCTGAATTACATTATTACTATTAGTAGTATTCTCAGACATCATACACACAAATCTCTCTCAGGCTCAGTCCTGCTTACAAACACCCTTTCTCCTGATAAAATTATATTAATCCTGGTTATTTAGATGCATAAAACTATTGAAAATTATGAGAAATTAGTAGCATCAGGTACTTTCGTTTGAAGCACTTTAAAGTCCTACAATTACTGACTGTAGTCCATCTATTTCTCTACATACCTATTTAGCCTGCTTTCACCCTGTTCTTCAATGGTCAGGACCCCCACAGGACCACTACAGAGCAGATATTATTTAGGTGGTGGATCATTCTCAGCACTGCAGCGATACTGACATGGTGGTGGTGTGTTAGTGTGTGTTGTGCTGGTATGAGTGGATCAGACACAGCAACGCTGTGACCATTGAAGAACAGCATGAAAGGGGGATAACAAAGCATGCAGAGAAACAGATGGACTACAGTCAGTAATAGAAAGTGCTTCTATATGTTAAGTGGCGATGATAAAATGGACAGTGAGTGTAGAAACAAGAAGGTGGTTTTAATGTTATGGCTGATCGGTGTACATATACAGGTGTACAGTACAACGAAATTCTTTCTTCGCATATCCCAGCTTGATTGGAAGCTGGGGTCAGAGCCCAGCGGCAGCTATTGTGCAGCGCCCCTGGAGCAGAGAGGGTTAAGGGCCTTGCTTAAGGCCAACAGTGGCTGCATGGCAGAGCTGGAATTCAAACTCTCAACCTTTCAGTGGATAGCCCAAAGCGCTATCCACTAGGATAGCACTGTCCAAAAGGCTACCACTGTCCACTGTTTAATGCTGGTTATAATAGAACATCCAGGTTTTCAAAAAGAGGGTAAAACATGTCTTTATTTCTTTGACCAGACATTTTAAGGGAATTAAAACAAAGCATTACACAAGGCAAAGCTTAAGAATTTCTGAAGACTATATTACAACTGAGATTTAGAATTTCTGAAGATCATATGTTACAACTGAGATTAATCCTTTGTCTAGACGTTTTTTGTCTGTCATTAAATGTAAGAAATAAAGCTTTACTTTACATGTAGCACAAACTAAGATGAGGAAGAACATAATAGTAAACAATAGATAACTGCTATTTATAGGACAAAAATATTTGCTAGCTAAAATTAAGGTTTTTTTCCCCTCATCCAAAAAAGCATGTTACATTTTACCCCTTGTTTTCTGTAATTAAACCTAAGTGACCAAAAAGTCCTTAATGTTCAAGTGTTACACATGACCTTATTATTTATTATTATTTTTTATTTAATAGTTTCATATTTTCTCCAAATATGATTTTTTTTTTTTTTAGCTTATTTTTAGCTTTTAGGAAACAAGTATAACTGACTGTGAGTAACGCAGACTCTACACATTTGAAGTCAGGTAATTGAACAGTATAAGGTTTGGACTGGTAAGCAGATCACGATGCTTCTCCGTCAGTGTGACCACGAATCTCTTGTTAATGACGTCTCCTGTCTTAACTGTTCACAGTGCATTAATTAAATGTTCAGTGTCTGTCATTGCAGAAAATAATACCTGCTAAAATCCTGCGACTGTAAAGCCTGAGTGAGCATGATCATGCATTCCCACTCGTTCTTTTGTGCTGTTTGTACTGAATGAATATCATAATTGGGTAAATTTGACAGGAGCTTCGTCTGTGTGCGTAAAAAAAACTGCTACACTGACAGCATGACGTGAGCTGACAAATGTTTTATGGCAGAAATGTAAGAATTTCAATCCCATGCAAAATACTGCATATTCAGAATGAGTATTCTAACCATTCTGATAAAGTTCGGCATTTTTATACAGCATATAGACATTTGAGCATATTATTCATATTACATAATATTAAACTGTCGTAAATAAACACTATTATATTATTGTTCATCTATCTTAGATGTAAAGTGTTTAAAAAGACTTAAACATGCTGCTCAGGTGGCGCAGCGGTAAAAAGAAACGTGCTGCAACCAGGGCTGGATTCTGAGAACGTGGTATCGAATCCATCCTTGCTTTACCGGTTCGAAGCTGAGTGGCTATATGAGCAACGATTGGCCGGTTGCTCATATGGGGGGTGGGACAAAGAACCGGATGTGGGTCTCTCTCTGTCAGAATGCGATTGCGTTCTCTGCCGGCGGATTGGAGGCGCTTACACAGAGATGGGAGAGGGTGCCCTTAGGGTGTGTCTCTCCGCATGCAACGCTAGGTGGCGCCAAAACTCGTCAATGTGTGGGTGGCAAAGATGCATCTGGCTGCTGCTCGTGTTTCGGAGGGGATACGGGTTAGCTTCAATCACCTCCGTCAGGGCAGGGTTCGGCATAGACAGAGAGGAAGCACGATGCTAATTGAACAATTGGATGCGCTAAAAAGGGGAGAAAAAGGGGTAAAAAAAAAAAAAAAAAAAAAAAAAGACTTAAACATGCCACAGTTATACAGATCATTACATTTAGTTGTTTGATTTAATGCATCTTGCATTTAAATTGTATCCTATTGAGCATGTTTGGTTACGTCACATCACTATGCCATCATTGTTTTGCGATGGTTGGCTAGACAGATGGGTTAGCTTTCACAGGAGTGCCTTTTGTCTCATGTCGCCTGTATCAGACCCTGATAATGCAAACCATGTCATGATGTCAATGAAGCTAATTTTTGGTCTTCCTCATCTTCCGTGTCCTTTCACGAGTCCCGTCATAACACTGCCTTCAATGTTGTCATGTGAGTGCCTCATCACATGTCCAAAGTAACATAACTTGCAGGACTTAACGTGGTTTAGTAGCTCCTTTTTCTGTTCTGCCCATCCTTTAAACGGGCTTAGTGATCATCATCTTCATTAGTTTTCTGGTGCACTCGTTCTCGAAAGCCAGAACTTGTGTTCCCTCCTAGCCAGATTGCATTATGACTGCTGTATCCCACAGAATATGAACATCTGTTCATAAAACTGGATCATCCTGTGTTGTTCGAGAGCTAAATTTCAGAAGAAGACGTCTGTTTTAAATGTTTAACACAGACACTGATTTTACCATAGAAAGTGCTACTACACGTTCATCATTAACATCATGAATCACAGACGCTGAGTCATAATATTTAACACTTTATTAATGTGGCTACAATCTGTTGCAAAAGATTTATGTCTGATTTAAATGTGAGACAGAGGGAAGAGCAGCAGGGAGGGGGTGTTTTAATTATTAATTTAATTATTATTATTATTTAATCACAGTTGTATACCTGCAGAATTTGGCTAATGTAATATTATGATTAAATAGTGCATTATTGACACCTTATTTCATGTCTAGATTTTTCCACCACTGAAATCTGGCAACCCTAATCGCTGTATGCTGCCTTCAACTAATCTGAATCAGAGGTGTGTATGTAAGTTTGTTTATTAGGATTTTAACGTCATGTTGTACACTGGTTACATTCATGACAGGAACGGTAGTTACTCATTACACAAGATTCATCAGTTCACAAGGTTATATCGAACACAGTTGTGGACAATTTAGTGTCTCCAATTCACCTCACTTGCATGTTTTTGGACTGTGGGAGGAAACTGCAGCACCCGGAGGAAATCCACGCAGACACGGAGAGAACATGCAAACTCCAAACAGGAGTTCAAAAAGACACAGACCGCTCCACATGGGGATCAAACCCAGGACCTTCTTGCTGTGAGGCGACAGTGCTACCCACTTAGCCATCGTGTTTTGTATACCTGCAGAATTTGGCTAATGTAAAATTATGATTAAATACTGCATTAACGACACCTTATTTCATGTCTAGATTTTTCCAGCACTGAAATCTGGCAACCCTAACTGCTGTATGCTGCCTTGTGTTTGAATGTACAACTATTTTTATACATATGTGAACACCATATTACGTCCTACTCACCCAAAGTATCTATATGGAGGATAATACACCCTTATTCTAAAACCTACTCTTTGCCGTACCCATTCTTACATGTAAAAAAGTTACTTAAGTAAAGTACTAACTAAAAACTAACTAAAGTATGTTACAACAGTCATCCACATACAAGGGAAAGGACAAAATCACTTTTATTTCCAAATGCTTAATAAATCTAAACCAGACACACTAGTTAACATCCTCTCATCGCCATGCAGGCACATTGTGACATTTCAGAGGACCTAAGGCTCTCTCTCGAATTTGCATCCATCATTGATTGCTTTGTCAATAAGCTCTGAAAGTGGTGTAATTTATGATGACAAGGACAGAAGAAATCAAGACCTTATTAACACAAATGCAGACTGCATCACAATCTTCATCATTGATGGTCTCTCTACACATCAGCTGCATTTAGTGCTAGCCTCAAACACTTTCACACTAAAGATATGTAAACAGAAGATACAAATGCTTACAACAAAGACAAACTACTGGGTACTATTGTAATGCATACTAAACCATTGGTTGCAGGTTAAACTAGTTTAAACTAGTTCTTAATATTTAGCTAATTTGCTAAGCAAAAGCAAATTAGCTAAATGTCAACATTTACATTTTCAGCATTTAGCAGACGCTCTTATCTAGAGCGACCTACAGAAGTGCATCCATAGTGAACATTACCTTACTCTAGTTTAAGTAGACAACAGTCCAAGAACACAAATCTGCTATAACCTGTCAGAAGTGCGTAGTAAAGAGGAGGGTTTTTGATCGTTTTTTGAATGAGCTGCAAGGGTTTAATAGTGGACATGGGAGCACCTGCCAGGAGGGAGTTGCAGTAGTCCAACCGTGAGATTACAAGTGACTGCACAAGAATCTGAGTTGCTTCCATGGTGAGAAATGGTCGAATCTTCCTGATGTTGTAGAGGAGGAACCGGCACGATCTTGTCATGTTGGCTACATGAGAAGAGAAGATTACCTGGTTATCCAGGACAACACCAAGGCTTCTAACATTGTCAGATGGTCTGATCCGTTAAGAACTGTTAAGAACTGTTAAGAACTAGTTTAACCTGCAACAAAGGGTTTAGTATGCATTTGTGCAACACAATCAACAAAAAGCCAGTTAGCTGAATATTAAGAACTAATTTAACCTGCAGCTAAATGTTTAGTATGTGTTAGTGCACCACAATGTCTCCAGTGCCATTGTTTTGGGCAAGCTATAGCCTAGTGGTTAAGGTACTGGACTAGTAACCAGAAGGTCGCTGGTTCAAGCCCCACCACTGCCAGCTTGCTGCTGCTGGGCCCTTGAGCAAGGCCCTTAACCCTCAATTGCTCAGACTGTAAGTGTAATGTAAGTCGCTTTGGATAAACGATGTCTGCTAAATGCCGAAAATGTAAATGTAATGTAAATGTTTTGAATTCTGTGACTGCTAAAACATCAGTTTTAATGTCTGTTCAGGTTTTTAAAACAAACCTCCTTTCTGGAAAAGCTGGAAGATTTTGTAAAATGCAACAAAAAGTATATCTTCCTGAATCTTTATTTAATCTTTAACTCTCTTTAAATTAATAATTTCATTTTAATTTCATTTTCATGTTTTATCATCGCTTTATCATGGTCAGGGTCACGGTGGGTCTGACTTCCCTGGAATCAAT
Organism: Trichomycterus rosablanca; assembly: GCF_030014385.1. NCBI lineage: Eukaryota > Metazoa > Chordata > Actinopteri > Siluriformes > Trichomycteridae > Trichomycterus > Trichomycterus rosablanca. The sequence goes on from NC_085997.1 coordinate 18,410,301, forward strand.
GGGTGCAATGAAGGAAAACAACCAGGACAGGACACCAATCCATTGCAGGGCCTCAGCCAACAGTGTCAGCCAAGCAACCAATTATATCAGCCAATTATGTCAGTATGTAGATGCCTGAACAGCCACTAGCACAGCTAGGAATTCAAATTCTGGACCCCAGCGGTAGTGCGTTAGCATAATTTACCTCTGCTTGATACAAGACATCAGCGGCTCAACAGTCCATAATTCTCCTAGTCATGATGCAACATTATTTTAAATCTGTACTGTAGAAAGGCCAGACAAGCACACACACACACACACACACCATGTCTTCAAATCCACTCTGATGTAGTGCATGATGAATAAAGACTAGCATTGCCTTGATAAAAAGACCATCGTCATCTGAAAAAAGCAGTTGCCTTGAGGGCAGTCTCTTTGAAATCTAAATTTACGCCTTTACATCAAAGGTACCTTCACAAATTTGCAAGTCACTCATGCCATGTGCACTAATGCACCCTTATGCCATGACAGATTTTTCAGCTTGTACTGAAAACAGTGTGGATGATTCTTTATGTCTTTGAACTAGAGAACTTGACATCCATTTTCCTGAAAACAAGCTTAAACGTGAACTTATGTGACCACAGCACACAATTCCATTGTATTTCCTGATGCAGCACTACAATGTGTTATGTAAAATGATTTTCCAAAGTACTCCTATTATAGATGGTTTCTCATGAAATGAAGTATTCAGGTTTAAAGGTCATCAGCTGCGGATCATCTCTGTGTGTGGAGAGACACACCCTGATCAACGCACTCCTTCCCCGCCCCTGTGCAGGTGCCATCAACCAGTCAGCAGAGGTCGTAGTTGCATCAGTTATAAGCGATCCGGCTTAATGCCCCACCCCTATATGAACAACAGGCCAATCATTGTTCATTAGGCTGCTCAGCCCAGCCGGCAGGCAGAGCTGAGACTCAGTATGATGTATTCGAGATCCCAGCTCTGGTGTGTTAGCGTGTGCGCCACCTGAGCGGCCTCAGCAGTGGTTTCTGGCCTGGCCTTATACATATTAGGATTTTGCCAGGTTTCCTGAATCTTTTCACATTATTATGTACAGTAGTTTGTGAAATACGATTATTAGCAATCTTGCTCTTTTGAACTCTCAAAGTTCAGCAGAGGCTGGTGAGCCATGGCCTGTTTTTGCTTAATAAGAGTAAGAAAAACAATAGGATCTCATATTGGCTTTGATAATTGAACAAGTGCAATAAATAGGCACAAACTATTACAGACACACCCCAAAATCTAGTGATTTGTTTTCCTAAAAAAGTCGAAGCTGTCACAGCCGCAATGCCAACCAAAAAGCAATACAAAGCGTTGAGCAGATCAATGCATTCACAGATTCACTGATGATGCAGAGTGGCTTTGGATTTTGGGGGAGGGGGGGGGGGGGGGGGGGGGGTAATCAATTTAAAATAATTAACCTCTATTGCTGACAAAAAGAGGATAGTCTGTATAAAAAGCTTTATTTAGGAAAATTAAAATCATTGATTCATTTGCACACAGCATGAAGCTTAGTTTGGCATTAGTGCAGCAATATAGTGAGAGACTAAAAGCGCAAAAAGTGAAAGGATCAGAACAGAAACCCAATTAACACCTCATTCTCCTGATAATTAGTCTCAAATGTTCGAAACAAGTTAAAAACTGGTGTTTAATGCAGTAGGAACAAACAGCTAACACAAAGTAGTGTCTAAAAAGCTGCTAAATATTCCATTCATTTTTTATTGAAGATGGAAAGACTTCTATTAAAAAAATAATGTACAGTATAATGTATATACATGCATACATATACACATACACACTGATCAGTCCTAACATTAAAACCACCCCCTTGTTTCTACACTCACTGTACATTTTATCAGCTCCACTTAGCTCCATATAGAAGCCCTTTGTAGTTCCACAATTACTGACTGTAGTCCATCTATTTCTCTACACACTTTTGTTTAGCCTGCTTTCACACTGTTCTCAGCACTGCAGTGACAATGACATAGTGGTGGTGTGTTAGTGTGTGTTGTGCTGGTATGAGTGGATCAGACAAAGCAGCGCTACTGGAGTTTTTTTTTAATACCGTGTCCACTCACTGTCCACTCTATTAGACACCCCTACCTAGTTGGTCCACCTTGTAGATGTCAAGTCAGAGTCGTTCATCTATTGATGCTGTTTGAGTTGGTCATCTTCTAGATCTTTATCAGTGGTCACAGGACGCTGCCCATGGGGTGCTATTTGCTGGATACTTTTGGTTGGTGGACTTTTCTCAGTCCAGCAGTGACAATGAGGTGTTTAAAAACTCCATCAGCGCTGCTGTGTCTGATCCACTAATACAAGCACAACACACACTAACACACCACCACCATGTCAGTGTCACTGCAGTGCTGAGAATGATCCACCACCCAAGTAATACCTATGTATGCCAGGCACTTTTACCTGTCCATCAGTGGACCAGAGCCACCATGGGAATCCAATAACCAGATATTAAATGGGTGAATAATTCTGGCACCGAAGTGACACTGATTTGGAAGTATACAGTGTATCACAAAAGTGAGTACACCCCTCACATTTCTGCAAATATTTCATTATATCTTTTCATGGGACAACACTATAGACATGAAACTTGGATATAACTTAGAGTAGTCAGTGTACAGCTTGTATAGCAGTGTAGATTTACTGTCTTCTGAAAATAACTCAACACACAGCCATTAATGTCTAAATAGCTGGCAACATAAGTGAGTACACCCCACAGTGAACATGTCCAAATTGTGCCCAAATGTGTCGTTGTCCCTCCCTGGTGTCATGTGTCAAGGTCCCAGGTGTAAATGGGGAGCAGGGCTGTTAAATTTGGTGTTTTGGGTACAATTCTCTCATACTGGCCACTGGATATTCAACATGGCACCTCATGGCAAAGAACTCTCTGAGGATGTGAGAAATAGAATTGTTGCTCTCCACAAAGATGGCCTGGGCTATAAGAAGATTGCTAACACCCTGAAACTGAGCTACAGCATGGTGGCCAAGGTCATACAGCGGTTTTCCAGGACAGGTTCCACTCGGAACAGGCTTCGCCAGGGTCGACCAAAGAAGTTGAGTCCACGTGTTTGGCGTCATATCCAGAGGTTGGCTTTAAAAAATAGACACATGAGTGCTGCCAGCATTGCTGCAGAGGTTGAAGACGTGGGAGGTCAGCCTGTCAGTGCTCAGACCATACGCCGCACACTGCATCAACTCGGTCTGCATGGTCGTCATCCCAGAAGGAAGCTGACGCACAAGAAAGCCCGCAAACAGTTTGCTGAAGACAAGCAGTCCAGGAACATGGATAACTGGAATGCCCTGCGGTCTGACGAGACCAAGATAAACTTGTTTGGCTCAGATGGTGTCCAGCATGTGTGGCGGCGCCCTGGTGAGAAGTACCAAGACAACTGTATCTTGCCTACAGTCAAGCATGGTGGTGGTAGCATCATGGTCTTGGGCTGCATGAGTGTTGCTGGCATTGGGGAGCTGCAGTTCATTGAGGGAAACATGAATTCCAACATGTACTGTGACATTCTGAAACAGAGCATGATCCCCTCCCTTCGAAAACTGGGCCTCATGGCAGTTTTCCAACAGGATAACGACCCCAAACACAACCTCCAAGATGACAACTGCCTTGCTGAGGAAGCTGAAGGTAAAGGTGATGGACTAAACCCAATTGAGCACCTGTGGCGCATCCTCAAGTGGAAGGTGGAGGAGTTCAAGATGTCTAACATCCACCAGCTCCGTGATGTCATCATGGAGGAGTGGAAGAGGATTCCAGTAGCAACCTGTGCAGCTCTGGTGAATTCCATGCCCAGGAGGGTTAAGGCAGTGCTGGATAATAATGGTGGTCACACAAAATATTGACACTTTGGGCACAATTTGGACATGTTCACTGTGGGGTGTACTCACTTATGTTGCCAGCCATTTAGACATTAATGGCTGTGTGTTGAGTTATTTTCAGAAGACAGTAAATCTACACTGCTATACAAGTTGTACACTGACTACTCTAAGTTATATCCAAGTTTTATTTCTATAGTGTTGTCCCATGAAAAGATATAATAAAATATTTGCAGAAATGTGAGGGGTGTACTCACTTTTGTGATACACTGTATATTATGCTGGTATTTGCCACAGCATCATCCATCACCCTGATGGATTAGATAGTGAGGCTGACAAACTGTGCATAACAACAGTACCTCTAAATAGCAAACAAACTGGTTCAGTTACAGTGCATTGAGAATGTGCACCTATAGACCAAAACTGCAGCAAAGCGACACTGGATACTTAACGTCAGTAATTCATTATCTGTAATGTCCATAAATGCTGTTTTGTTTTGCTGTCAGGAGACTCCAAAAGTAAGAGCTACTTGTTTCGTTTCGATAGCTTTACATACCTCATTCATTTTAGTGTCACTGCACAGAGTACAACAAAATTAAGTAGCAACCCTGACTGTGCTTTAAAAATAACAGACAACAATTAAACAGTATATGCTGTAAAACTGATGATGATCTATCTACCTATCTCTATCTCTCTCTCTCTGGCAGAAGCTGTTCTTAAATCAGTTTGTCTGCGATATAAAGGACCTGAAGCATTTGCCAAAGGGAAGCAGAGCATGATGACGTCCAGGGTGAAATGGGTCTTTAACTATGTTGTCTGCTCTACTGAGGCAGCGAAAGCTGAATAAGTCCTCCAGAGAAGGTAGTGAGCAGCCGATGATCTTCTGGGCAGTACTGATGACCTTCTGAAAGGCCCTCCTGTCTGCTGCTGAAATACAATAGGTCAGCACAGTCTCGATGGAACAGTGGTAGTATGACAGCAGCAGCTTCTCCTACAGGTTTTCTTTTCTGTGAGTATCCTCAGGAAGCAGAGTCATTGCTGTGTGTTTTTGACTATCGCAGTGGCATTGTTGGTTGGGTACATGGGGACGGTTAGTCAGATGGTCCTTGATCCAGTTGCAGGTGGGTTGTGAAAGTCCTGAGTCAGTAAGGTTAATAGTCAGTCTGCCTGGGATATCAGTGTTAAAGGAATACCCTGGTGCTCAAGGGGTCAGTGCAGTGTGAAGAGCAGTGGTGATGGTATCTTCTGTTGACCTATTTGCTCTGTATGTAACTAGTGTGAGTCAAAAGTGAGTGGGAAACTGGCCTTAATGTGTGGCAGGACCAGCTTCTCAAAACACTTTGGTGATGATTGTGTGTAAGGTTGACAGGATGATGATCATTAAGGCAACTGATGAAATCCTTTTACAGTAGTGGAATGATTGTGGTAGACTCAAGACATGGTGGAGTGATGGACTTAGAGAGAGGTCGAAGATCTTGCAATCTTGCGAAAACCTTTGACAGTTGGTCTGCACATTCCTTCAACACCCTACCTGTCAGATCATCACAGTCAGCAGCCACTTTAGGTTTACCGCTCTGAGCACATGCCTCACATCATGCTGCTGCACAGTGAAGGTGAGGCTCTTGGAGGCTGAGCAAAGAAACAATTAAATTCCTCTGTCAGCGATGTATCATCCATCGTCTTGTATGCTATCTTAGCCTCCCTGAAACCATTCTTCACTTTGGCTCCAGCAGCACTATATAGGACACTGCTGCAGAAGAGTTTTAACCTCTGTTGTCATTCAGTGCCTCTGGTTGGGCTACATCTTGATGTTTTTGTCAACGGTGACATTGTCGACACAGGTCTGAAAGTAGCAGAGTTCAGATGATGTGTACTCCTCTGAGTCCTGTTCCTTAAAAATGTCCAAATTAGATATTTCAAAGCACTCCCTCAACAGAGAGGTAGCTCCCTTAGGCCATGTCCTAACAGTCTCTGTGATGGGTTGAGTTTTTCTCCTGAGTGAGGTGTATGCTGGGGTTAGGAGGACGGATCAGAGACCTGACTTGTCCAAGTGTGATAGTAGTGTTCCCTTGTTTATACCATATAGAGTCTTTGCTTCTATCCCTATGAAATGCTGTGTGGCCTGATGCATTAAGCCACTGTGTCCCTGTGTACCACCTTAACAACAAAAAGACTACAAAGAGAAAAATCAGTACTGATGGAACAGTGGTAGCCTAGTGGGTAGAGTTTTGGGCTATCAGTAGGGAGGTTGAGGGTTTAATCCCGGCTCTGCCAAGCAGCCACTGTAGGGCCATTGAGCAAGTCCCATAACCCTCACGACTTCAGGGGCACCATACCCTGCGCTCCTGAGCCGCTCAAACTAGTTGGAATATGCAGAAAAATAATTTGTATTGCTCTGTACATGTGTACATATGACAAATAAAGACATACTGCCTACCCCTAGATCAGGGGTGTCCAACTCATTTTCATCGAAGGCCACATCTGCATTATAGTGGCCCTCAAAGGGCCGATTGTAATGTATTCCGCTGTGATTGCAGTCTGCCTTTTAAGTCTTGGACAATTTAATGTTTTTCTTGGAGGCTAATTCTGTGTTTGGTGTCAAAATGTCAAATTTATACTGTATATTTATAATGTATATCTACATTTATATTGTACTCCTTTACCACAGACATGGCCTCATAACACGAGACGTTCCAGTTTTTCTTCTTGAAGCACAAACTTCTATTTACTTTCCCATCTTTCATTAAATTACCTCCTTCTGCTTCAATTTTCACTTCTTGCGGGCCACATAAAATGACGTGGCAGGCCGGATTTGGCCTTGAGTTTGACATGTGCCCTAGATTATTATTATTATTACTTACTTGTGAAAGATCTTTGCTCTTTTATCACTGGAGAAGTTTTCAAGCTGCAAAGATTCCTGGGTGAGAAAAGCCACTGCCAGATGGAAGTAGTTATTCCACAACTGAAATAGAGAGAAAAAAAAGAAAATATGGCATTTTAAATAAGGAATTAAGTAAAGTAAGAACACGTTTTACATGGCTGTTGGGGTGTTACAACAATGTCCTTGCATAGCCTTCATTTAAAGCCATGATTAATTACTTATTTATTACTACTACTACTACTACTTATGATTATGATGGATTATAAAATGTCCATAAATATTAAATACTATTTACTATTAATTACCACTATGGCCTGTGCAATGATCATTAATTATTTAAATATCATCCTGCAAATTGTAGATCTATTTCAAATCCAAAATACTTCCAGATGATAAATAAATGGTCAGGACCCCCACAGGCCACTACAGTGTAGGTATTATTTGGGTGGTGGGTCATTCTCAGCACTGCAGTGACACTGACATGGTGGTGGTGTGTTAGTGTGTGTTGTGCTGGTATGAGTGGATTAGAAACAGCAGTGCAGATGGAGTTTTTAAACACCTCACTGTCACTGCTAGACTGAGAATAGTCCACCAACACAAAATATCTAGCCAACAGCGCCCCGTGGGCAGTGTCTTGTGACCACTGATGAAGGTCTAGAAGATGACCAACTCAAACAGCAGCAATAGATGAGCGATCATCTCTGACTTTACATCTACAAGGTGGACCAACAAGGAAGGAGTGTCTAATAGAGTGGACAGTGAGTGGACACGGTATTTAAAAACTCCAGCGGCAGCTGCTGTGTCTGATTCACTCATACCAGCACAACACACACTAACACACCACCACCATGTCATTGTCATTGTCACTGCAGAGAATGATCCACCACCCAAAAATAACCTGCTCTGTGGTGGTCCTGACCATTGAAGAACAGCAGGGAAAGCAGGCTAAAAAGGTATGTAGAGAAATAGATAGACTGTAATGTTATGGCTGATCGGAGTATTTTATTAATGCTTAGTGCAGAATTATGTATAAGTCTACATAACTGTCAGACATATTTTTGAGCATTTTCTGCCTAAAGAACATACCCAGTTTTAAGACTTTTTATTTAGAATGTTTTTAAGAGGATATTTATAGTTTAATATAAAAAAAGACCCCTTAAAGTATCAGTGTTTTTCTTTTTTGAAAATCCAGAGTTTCAGTGAGTGTAAGTGCAGGTCAGGAAAGCCATGACCAACATTTCATTTCTGTGACAAAAGTTATCACCAAGCCACATTTTTTTAAAGCTTTTAACTCATTCTGATCTGAAGTTACTGAATTTAGAATAAAGAGATTGTCTGCAAGACTATATTGCAGGGCAAAAACTGTTTTATCATACATTTGTGCCTTTCTGCCTCTACAAGTCTTTCAGACCCACTTCAATACACATCAAATCCACCTCAGAGCACAAACAAGTCACAAAACAACTCTGTTCGAATGAATTATTCTTTGGCATTCAATTACATAGCTGTATTCATTTGTAGGGGAAAATTGTATTCATCTAACTGTCTGATTCAAGATAGAATCATGCGTGAATGGTTCAAGGGGATTCAAATCAGCACTGGAACATAAACAACTGCCTTAAAAGACGAGGTTAAAAGACGACTTTATAAACCAATCGCAGCTTCTGGATTCAGTTATTAGAAGGAATCTGAGTAATGTTATGAAATCAAAAGCCAGAAATGCTATATATGTATATAATATAATGCTTAGGCTGTAGTGGCTGTACAGACTTGAACGGCAGCAGTTTCAGCTGGGAAATGTTTAAATGGTTTTCGTTAATCACAGTTAAAAAAATATCTAGAGAAAGTTTGGTATCTTCATATACACCCAAAATGACTGCCAGGATAGACACACATTTGCAAAATAATGGATTATATCCATAACAAAACAACACACTGATGTAAATTTGAAGAAGAAAAGCTAAGGTAAGCATCATTTATGATTTCATGCAGCTATGTTGTTGATGTGGTTCATGGTGCCACCATTTACCACACGCTTTAGTTTTGCAATGAAACTTTTTTAATGCTTATTTATTTGAAGCAAAATGGTCAGTATATCTGATATATGCACAGTAAATGTCATGTGTATTGCCAAATATTTGTCACCAGGGAAGTAATAGGATTATTATTATTATTATTTTAAATTAATTAATTAACTATTTATTTATATATTTATTAATTTTGGTTGTTCAGTTTACAGTCAAGCCGGAAAGTCTGCACACCCCTTTCACCTTCTACACGTTTTATAACATTAGAGACTTATTCTATAATAGATTGAGTTCATTTTTTGTCACGTTTTTAGACATTTGTGCTAATTTATTAAAAATCTAAATGTAAAATATCATATGTACACAAGTGTGCACATCTTTTGATATGACACCCAAAAGTGAGCTGAGGTGCATTTTGTTTTCACTGATACTGCTTGGGATGTTTCAATAATTTAATTGGAGTCCACCTGTGGTAAATTCAATTGATTGGACATGACTGGGCATTGCCAACACCTGCCTATATAACTCCAAGCCATGGGGTCAAAGGAATTATCTGCAGACCTCGGAAACAGAACTGTGTCAAGGTATAGATCTGGAGAAGAGTATTTCTTTACAGGTCCCAACCCAGATAGTGACGCTATCCATCCAACCTGACGGAGCTTGCAAGGATATGCCAAGAGGAATGGGCAAAAATGTCGAGAAACAAGTGTGCCAAGCTCGTAGCTTCTTTCCAAAGACGCCTTGAAGCTGCCAAAGGTGCATCAACCAAGATTTAAGCTAAGGGTGTGTACAGATATGTAACCCCTAAATAAACCCTTTTTGTCAGTAAAATAAAATTGCATATTTTGTAAATCCTGTTTTCACTTCATAATTATTGCTGATTGTGTGTAGATGTTTAAGGCAAAAAAGGAACTCAATCTATTATAGAATGAGTCTGTAACATAATACAACGTGGAAAAGGTGAAAGGGGTGTGCAGACTTTCTGGCTTGACACTGGCTGCCTGTTACATTTCACATCGACTACAAAGTAAACCATTAAAGGCTTGGATTAGTTGGCTTATTACTGTCTTACTGAGCTATTAAGCTAGTTTTTAAATTAATTTTTTTAAATTGTTAATATTCCAAAATTACTTGCTTGGCTTGAGAAAGCTGTTCTTATTATTATTTATTGTCATCAAGTTGATTCAAACTCATGCCAACAATATGGATAGTGCTTTAGTCTTTAGGCTCCTTAATGGCTTGCTCATAATTCCTCTATTATTATCTATTTATCTTGTTGCTGGCCAGCCAAATGTTCCACAAAACTAGTTTAAAATTTGATCTGATCACACACACATTTAGAAATGAAATGCCTGAATGCTACAACATCTGCCCTACTTTCACTCTGTATCATAACCTATTGATGCAAGGTTATCACTCACCTGCAGCTCAAAGTTGGTCTGGTCCAGGAACTTCTTGTTGAGTACGGCAGCGTATTGATTGATGGCTCGCAGGAAGACTCTGAAAGAAAAGGAAACGCCTTTGTTAGCTTTTACTTACTGATCTGACACCATGATCTGATTTCCAAATCCACTACACGTGACAAGTCTTTTCTCTTAGGAACCACAGCTGTAAATCATCTAGCAGCATTTACACACATTGGTTTAATTAATCTGCTGTAATTAGACATCCTGTCTGCTGGCTACAGCTTCATAAACACAGCTTGTTAAACACAGGTAAAAAAAAAGTACAAGTGCTGTTATTACCACTCTGTGTAAGAAAGACTTCTGACCTGAACAACTCTGAGGTTTCAATTGCACTAAAACAAGGCATAAGACACAGACGATAAAGTTAATCACCTGCTTTTACTACAGCTGCAGCAGCAGCAAAGAACATTAGGAGACCATTAAGACATTAGGAGGACGACAAATTAGAGAGCTCACAGGAACGTTTAAAGAACTAATCCTGTGGTGGTGCTGGTGGTTACCGTTATAAAATGCAATATTTTAGCAGCGACGACTATGGTGTCAAATTGATCACTTTACTGGAAGCAAAGGAGCAAGACTTTAGTAAAATACAAAAGTAATTAAACATTGCTTAGAAAACCAATACAACCATGTTATTTTATAATCATATTGCCAGTAGTGTCTGTACAAGTATTATGCTTGATTAAGCCTAATGACATTATTTAGTACATAGGTAATTGTAGAGATTATTTTAGAAACCAGGTAATACTAATAAATGCTACATCACTTTTATTAATTTATTAATTATTAATTTATTAATCAATCACTTGTTTTGTTAATAGGGTCAATTTAGGCATCTACTCAAACCACATTCTGCAGTACTATACAATGTCAAAATATTATCGTATCAATAAAGAGATTTTAGAAAGGTAGAACGTGGTTTGAGACTTTTCTTTATCATGGTAATATACACTGATCAGCCAAAATATTAAAACCATCATCTTGTTTCTACACTCACTGTCCATTTTATCAGCTCCACTTACCATATAGAAGCACTTTGTAGTTCTACAATTACTGATCTGTTACTCTGCATGCTTTGTTAGCCCCCTTTCATGCTGTTCTTCAGTGGTCAGGACTCTCCCAGGACCACCACAGAGCAGGTATTATTTGGGTGTTGGATCATTCTCAGCACTGCAGTGACGCTGACATGGTGGTGGTGTGTTAGTGTGTGTTGTGCTGGTATGAGTGAATAAGACCTATATGGGGGTCCTATGGGGGTCCTGACCATTAAAGCACAGGGTAAAAGCAGGCTAAAAAAGCATGCAGAAAAACAGACGGACTATACAATACAGTGTATTTTGGTTGGTTGTATCCAAAGACGATGTAAGTTAAATTAGATGGTAATTGGTCGAATTATTTAAATAATAGTTTGTAATGGGTTTACATTGACTATTTTGTGTTAACGCAAGATATTCTTTTTCCTCTCACTGTTTATTTCTAAACATGCACTACAAAGTACTAATATAGACCTAGAACCTTTACTAAATTACTTAAAATCCAATAAAAGCTTTAGTTCAATTTATGATATCAATGTGCTGTTTGTATGTGTGCTGAGATAAATCCATAAACAGCTGAAATAGAGCATTTGTATCTAAAAAGCACTGTGTATTTAAATATGATCATAGATGAAGCAGCTTTCACAGTCCTGCATAAATCCAGTTTTAAAAATGTTTATCACCCAGACCTCGTATCTGTAGACACCCGCAAATCAACTTCATAACCTTAAACAGACCTGATCATATAAAACCAAAGACCATAAAGGGTAAAGACGGGAAAAGCCCTCAGGCAGCTATTTCCAGTCGTTCAAGAATGGACTGCTATGTAATTTTATTTATGCATTTTCTCACCTTTTTCTCCTTTTTTAGCGCGTCCCAGTTGCCCGATTGTGTCATGCTTCCTCGCCACCAATGCCGATCCCTGCTCTGATTAAGGAGAATGCCCCCTCCGACACGTGGGCAGCATGCCGTATTCATCTTATCACCTACACTTTGACGAGTGCAGTGCAGCTCAGCACTGTGTATGGAGAGACACACCCTGAGAGCACTCTTTTCTCATCTCTGTGCAGGCACCATCAATCAGCCAGCAGAGGTCATATCCCATATCTGAACAACAGGCCAATCGTTGTTCATGTGGCTGCTCAGCCTAGCCGGCAGGCGGAGCTGAGACTCGATATGATGTATTCGAGATCACAGCTCTGGTTCCAGCATGTGTTTTTACCGCTGCGCCACCTGAGCGGCCCAGCTGCTATGTAATTACTATGTAAGCAACTGTTTAATTCAGATGTAAACTGTATCAAGTTTTGAGCTTTTGAGTCAAATATCAACATAAGCCATATATTCAAGTCATCCTGGCTACTGAGTATGCTCACATTCATAAATGTTTTTTTACTGCAGTTGTTCTAAACACAATCCCAAATAGCATTCTACTGATAAATCTAAGAAGTAAAGGTCTACACAATCATTTTTATTATTGTATTTATTTACTTTTACCTATAGAAAAAAATGACAAACTAGAACGGTCAAAAAGCTTGGACAAAATCCAGTGTAAACAGACACAGGTCTTTAAACGTATTATTAAGGCTATGCAATGCTATACATCACAGTGGCTAAAAGAAACCACATTGATGTCTCTGTAGCCAATTGCTGTAGAAGACAATAATACAATAAATCTTTATCTATCTAAGTCTTCTCTGTCCACCAGAATGTAATCGCATCAAGTTGAAGCTAATTCAGTAATAACATTGTTGTCCTACATGGGAAAGTATTTTTAGATTGACGTTGTGTTGGTGATGTTACTGCTGTATGTCATTGTGCTTACTTAAAGATACACAGTTACTATAGTAAAATAACAATAATAATAATAATAATAATTATTATTATTATTCTGCTTTACACTAAAGGCTTACTTAATGGGGTATATTAGCTGTCTTTCAGCATAACATAAAATAAATAATGCCATCATTTTAACATACCACATTTTATTTTACGCCCACCCCTTGTTAATATGTTAAACTTTACCAATAATCAGTACTTGTGCGATAAAATGAGTCAAGGTGTGTTCCCTTTAAAGCATCCGAGAATTCTCTTCTAACAAGTGTATGCTTCTGCAGGGTTAAAGCACCAGTGTTTCACTTCATCCACTGGTGGAGAATATTCAGGCAGATGATTGTGAGTTACAAGACCTCTACAAGGAGCTAAGCATCATAATGCATGCAAAAACATGGTTACAGCAGGGTTAAAGTTGGCTTACTTTGTTTTTACTACTTTGAACCACAATAAAAATACATGAACGTGTGAGGAAAAGTGCAAAACTAAGAAGAAAGTCACAACACTTTAAAATTTAACATTTTCTGTGCATCTCAATGTCTTACAATTTAGTATTTTTAAAGCAGATGCCAATAAAGTACACAATTTAAAAAGAGCAGCCTTGCACTTAATGTATGTGTAAAATTACACATCTGGCTGGGTACTTTTCTTCCATTAAAAATACTGACATCCCTCATAATCACTTGTTTGAGTATTTTGACCACACCCATTGCTAGAAGGTGTATAAAACAACTTATATACTTTTACCTTTGAGACAGCTTTTTGAGACCCTTCCAGCATGACTGTGACCCTGTGCACAATAGGAGGTTCATGGGTTTGGTGTGAAGGAACTCCTGTGACCTACACAGAACCCTGACCCAACATCACTGCCTAAACACACAAATACTTTTACAATAGACACACTTAACAAGCTTGGTAGAAGTCTTCCAAGATACATGAAGGTTGGAGGGGTGGGGGGTGCTTTCATTTTAGTATGGAGAACTTGATTGGTCCACACAAAGTCAAGGTTACAACCTCATCCAATATTAAGATGCTTTAGAATGTTGACTAAATACAGGCCTTATTATGTACTATTACTACACTAAATAAACCAACATATTCACGAGTTTCAGCCACAACAGGTGCAATAAATCAATTATAAAAAGGACATTATATGCTTATAACAGTGTAGCAACAATTTAGGGAAGGCAGTTTGCTGTTCCAGCATTACTGTGTACCTGTGCACAGAGCAAGGTCTGCAAAGACATACTTGGTTTATTGAAACTCCAGTGGCCTGCACAGAGCCTTAACCTCAGCCCTAGCTTTGTAATGAACTGGAACATCTATTCAGGCTTTCTTGATCAACAACAGTGTACATACAAAACATTGTGAAAAACCTTCTCCAAAGAGTGACTGCTGTTATACCTAAAAGATCACACATCACTCTATTTTAATACCTTTTATTTTTTGAAATGGTATGTCGAACAAGCTCATAAACATGTGTCCAAATACTTTTGGTCATATATTGTACCTGACCTTACTAATGCTATTCAGGCCAAACAGAAGTTGCTCCATGGAGTTACATAACCTAAATGTAGTGAAAAGCCCTCTCACATAAAGTGGTTACTGTGATGGCAGCAAAGTGGGACTAATTCGATAATAATGACCATGGTTTTGGACGTAATGTGAAAATGTTTCACAAATTTCTGGCCATGTACCATATGCAGATTGAGTGGAAAAAGAGGCGAAACAGACAGATTTCTTCGGCACTAGCGGCCCTGTGCACTTAGTGCACTGAGGTCCATCAGTAATGACAGATGAGTCTGCACATAAAGCCAATTATATTAAAATTTCATCAGTGATTCGCTTCCTGAATTATAAAACATACATTATGAAGAAGAGATATGTCTAAAAGCAGCGATGTCTCCGGTGCAGGATCTCAACTTTGAAATAAAAAATGTCATGGTTTGCTGGCAGGAATAGTGATATTGAAGCCGAACCTATAACCTTAGATCTTGTTATAATGCTTTATTATGTACTGAAATCACATTTAAATGACACTTCAATCAATTCATGAAAATTCGCTTTAGCACGACAGCCCTCACCCTTAATCTTATATGACCCAGCCAAGAAAGGCCACCATTAATAAACTATTCTTTATGAAATACTTATGATTCAGTGTGCCTGCTATTACAAGCAAAAAATATTGTCACTGCATGAGGGCATTTTAACAAGATATTTGTTTTACCATTATAATAGAACAATAATCTGAAGCTTTAGCTATAATAAGTCTCCCTCTGAATATGGTTTGTCATAAGCACTAAGCACTGCCAAACTCCATAAGAGCTAACTAAAAATTAACATTAGGTTTACTTTTGTAAAAGTAAACAGATTAAAAAAGCTCTAAATCAGGTTCTAATCTGGCATGATGGCTGGTGTGACTACACTCAGATATGAGATTCCTTAAGGTAAACAAAGGATACTGTTTTCTGTTCTGATCGGTAATTAGTAGCAACTCTAATAAAGACAATGAATGCTTTATGCATTCAAAAAATATAATATAAAACAATAAAAAACAGACCATCTTCTGCTCAAGCAAAGCACAAAGTTAAGTTTGGGTGTTAAAAGAGGCAACCTTGGTGGGGCTTAAACCAGCAAACTTCTCTTCCAGTACCTTAACCACTGAGCTACTACTGCCCTAATTAAAACAGTGATGAGTTATACATTTACAGCATTCAGCAATAGTGGCCGAACACAGTTTTTGAGGGTCTATATACATGTACATACACCGACCAGGCATAACATTATGACCACTGACAGGTGAAGAGAATAACACTGATTATCTCTTCATCACAGCACCTGTTCGTGGGTGGGACATATTAGGCACATTAGGGGGAACATTTATCCTCAAACTTGATGTGTCAGAAGCTGAAAAAATGGGCAAGCGTAAGGATTTGAGCAAGTAAGAGCATCTCCAAAACTGCAGCTCTTGTGGGGTGTTCCCAGTCTGCAGTGGTCAGTATCTATCAAAAGTCATCCAAGGAAGGAACAGTGGAAAACCGGCGACAGTGTCACGGGCGGCCAAGGCTCCTTGATGCACGTGGGGTGCGAAGGCTGGCCTGTGTGGTCTGATCCAACAGATGAGCTACTGTAGCTCAAATTGCTGAAAAAGTGAATGCTGGTTCTGATAGAAAAATGTCAGAATACACAGTGCATCACAGTTTGTTTTGGCAGCAAAAGGGGGATGAACACAATATTAGGAAGGTGGTCATAATGTTATGTCTAATTGGGGTATATGCAGGTTGTCTGCTACTGAGGTGTCAGGGTAAAGGTTTTTTTTCATTTGTTTGTTTATTTATTTAATTCATTATTATTATTATTTGTGGATTTTCTCAAAGCCAACTTTCTCAAAGCATCAATTCTATAGTAGATATAGTAGATAAAAGAGAAGGAAAATCAATATACAGTGCTTACTAAATAAATGCTTTAATCAACTGTTTAGACTAGAAGTTTTCAACCTTGGGACTGGGATCACACACAAGGTGGTGGTCAAAGCTGAAATGAAAGGTTTTCATGCCTGCTTTAATACTGTTAATAATAAATAAGAATAGTGGACCTGAAATACATGGTGTAAACAATGAAATGAATTTGTGAAATGACAATTTCTATATTTTTTGTAGCTAGAACTGAAATATGCAGTTCTGTACAGTAATGGACTAAAAGATGAGTCAGATGAGCTGATGGGTCATGAAAAAATGCTGTAGTGGGTTTGGCTTTACAATGAGAGCCGAGTGGATCGATTCTGTCAGTGAAAGTTCATGGAGAACCTGAGAAGCTAACAAAAATATAGAAGAACACAATACATTAAACCAGCGAGCACGCCCAATAAGTCCTGTCAAACACTTCAAAATAATACCGTTTCAGTCAATGTGATGGACAGCTGGCCTAGAAGATACTAAACATTGTAATGAAAATATTGTCATATATTGACAGATGTTTTCCAGCTTATACGATGCCCAGATGTCAAAAACTGTTTAAGAGGTTTTGATTTCTCATAACTGAATAATAGTGCTTTGACTACATTGTCTTACACACACTGGTCATTCTGGTTACATTTAAAGGCATTGATTAGGTTGCTTTCAATTTCCACCTATACAATTAAAAGTAATTCTAGCCTATGCATGATTCATTTATGTGCATGCCTGGCCTTACACAATTTGGCTTTTGGTTTTTAGAATGATGATAAGTTTTATTTGGGCTGTTCTTTTTATTATGCTTCGTTATATTTTGGCAATTTTTTATTATTATGCTTCGTTATATTTTGGCAGTTTTTTAATCATGCTTCGTTATATTTTGGCTGTTTTTTATTATTATGCTTCATTATATTTTGGCAGTTTTTTAATCATGGTTCGTTATATTTTGGCTGTTTTTTTATTATTATGCTTCATTATATTTTGGCAGTTTTTTAATCATGGTTCGTTATATTTTGGCTGTTTTTTATTATTATGCTTCGTTATATTTTGGCAGTTTTTTAATTTTGCTTCGTTATATTTTGGCTGTTTTTTATTATTATGCTTCATTATATTTTGGCTGTTTTTTATTATTATGCTTTGTTATATTTTGGCAGTTTTCTAATCATGCTTCGTTATTTTTTGGCTGTCTTTTAATCATGCTTGGTCTTATTTTGGCTGTATTTTTTTTTACTTCATTGCTGCCTTTTATTCATTACAGACTTTATGAATCAGAATCTTTATTTTCACCAAGTACCAGTTGTACAAGGAATTTCTCTAGGTGCAATATATATATTGCACCTAGAGAAATTCCTTGTACAACTGGTACTTGGTAAAAATAAAGATTCTGATTCATAAAGTCTGTAATGAATATATATATATACTAAGAATAGTCCAACCAAAAACATTCAGCCAACAGTGCCTTGTGGGCAGCGTCCTGTGACCACTGATAAAGGTCTAGAAGATGACCAACTTAAACAGCAGCAATAGATGAGCGATCGTCTCTGACTTTACATCTACAAGGTGGACCAACTAGGTAGGAACGTCTAATAGAGTGGACAGTGAGTGGACATGGTATTTAAAAACTCCAGCAGCGCTGCTGTGACTGATCCACTCATACCAGCATAACACACACTAACACACCACCACCATGTCATTGTCACTGCAGTGCTGAGGAGGACGTTTCTCTTCCTTTTTCATGCAATATTTAAGGGCCACTGCATGAACAAATAATACACATTCAAGTTTTTGTAAATTAAACAAAATAACACTGCAATTACCAAAAGAAGTAATTAGTAGCAAACAAAATTAACACACCCATGGCTCACTTCGCCAGATGAGGGTAGGCCTGTGTCAACAATCACCTAAATTCTTCAAGACTCACTTGTCCTCAGATCATCTCTGGTTAGATCTTCAGAGTCTAAGTTGGCAATAAATGGATTATTAAGCCATGTTTTAACTTTAAGGTCACCTGAGCTGAAATAACCTTTAAAAGAACTCGAAACTGCAGCAGGTTCTGCCTTCAGAGAAATTGACATTGCTTTGGCACTCCTGATTCCATCTTGCAAAAGCACATCTCAAGAACACTTCTATAGAGGCAGCTTGACCAAAAAAGATTGTAGTCTCCAGCAGCAGTATCCATAATGGATTTGAATTGAACAATTCATCTCACAATTTGCCAAAATATCCACCAAGTAACCAAAGCCACTCCTCGGAGTCATATTGTTCTGATATTGGGCCTCCTCTTTCTCTTTTCAATGTGAAACTTCTGCCCAAAGTTCAATCATGCACTGGAATTTGTCCTTTGGAAAGAAAGCAAACCTCTGTAATTGAGAAAAACTTCAAACCTTTTCAAAACCTCTTGAACATGTGATAGTTCAAAGCCCTGGCTCTGATAAAGTTGACAACTTTCACACCAGTAGACAAGACTTCTTTCAGAAATGTTGGCAGAGTCTTTGATGCCAGTAAATGGTGATGTAAAAAACAATGAGTCACAATGACCCGAGGAGTTTCTTTCTTCATCAAAGCAGCAAAATCAGATGTGTTGCCAGGCATCGCAGGTGCTCTGTCCATGTACAGACTATCAAGGTTCTTCCTCCAGTCAAATTTTTGTTTGGCAAAAAAACCTCTTACCATTTGTAAGATGTTGATGGCCTTTGTAGTTTCTAAAACTGGTTTACAAAATTGGAATTCTTATTTGATTGCATCAGCATGCATATGACTGATGAAAACCATGGGCTGACTGCACTGAAATACATAAGTATTTCATTCAGTTGCATGCTGAATGGAAACTGCATAGCTGTCAAATCTCCCATTACTTGCCTCAATATATTAGCAGAACTGTCAACTAACATCATATGACAAAGACACCGTCAATTATTTCTTTGCTTTAAGGCTTACAGCATAAGATCAGATAAAAGGTTAAACATGCATAGCAAGGAACATGGCAGCACCATTTTTAAACTGAAAATAAAGGACATTAAACTTGAATTTTATATTTGTATATAAAAAGGCATGTGACCTTCACAGGCCCCTAAAACCCCTGCTTTAAGTCTTCTGCAGTAATAAATTTTTTATTATTATTCATTGTCCTGATGATATTGCTAAGACCTCTAGAAGAAATTTTGGACTTTCTTCAAAGACCAGGTAGGTTTGCTGCTGCACCATAAATTTGGAACTTCCAGACAATACTCCCAATGGTGTTTCGAGGGCTGTTCAAGCTCTTGAAAATACCCATTGCTCTTTTAGTAAAGTAAAATTCTCTTCTTTATCAGCTGTTATGGCAGCTCCATAGTTTTCACCATGGTTGTAACACACCTTGAACACTCGAATCTCTGGTGGTATTTATATAACACATCACAGCTGAAGCAAGTAAAGGGGCATTATTGAGCTGCAATGACTTATTCATGTTGTAACCCAGCTGTAGGTCATATATAAAAGTGTGTTGACATCTGACCATGAGCTGCTTGTTCATCCCACTGAAACCGTGAACATAGCACCTTGCAGATATAGCAGCCTCAACTCTTCTGGAACGGCTTTACACACATTTCTGCAGTGTCTCTGTGGGAATTTCTGTCCATTTGGTCAAAGGTGAATTTGTGAGTTCAGAATGTCTGGCTTGCAATAAAAATATTTCTGTTCATCAGAAAGGCTAGCAATGGGGATGATGACAGAGGCCTGTGCTGGACACCAAAATCATCAAATCTTGCACAGGGGCACAGTCATGCTGAAACATGAAATGTTTCATATTTTATTTAATTAGGGTTTCTTGGTCAAATTTCACCCGAACACGTGCAGCAGGATAGGTATACAATCAAAATGAGGCAGCAGTCTAAACAGTTATTCACTTAAGCTCTCTAAAGTCAACTGAGTAGATTACACACCTATTTTCAAATTGTGGCAGGTGGGGCTTCCCTGAGAAAAACCACACAGACATAAAGAGAACATCTACAATGTCCTAGTGATCGAATGCAGGGAATTAAACCGGTAACTGGTGCTGCCACTCTACTACCAGTGGCAGTACTGTGCCACACTATGTTTATTGGAAAATAAATTATTAATACAATTTTAAGAATAACTGTAACCGACTAAAACAATATGGATCAGCTTAAATAAATGTAATTACACTGTCATTATAAAACAAAGATACTAAACACTGTTAATATTCCAAAGGCTAAAATTGACTAAGGAAATTAAATACATTAAAAGGAAATAGGGAAAAAAAAATACATACTAGCAAATGCTTAGTATTACTACAGTAAACCCTACTTTACACATAAATGTTAGTACATTTTGAGAAAAGTTTCGAGACATGGACAAGATTACCAAAAATATTCTCCACTTTGGTCATCAGTGGACCTGCAGATAAATAGTAAACATTGTAGCTGAAGTACAGTCTACGCATGACTAACCAGACAGGCAGGTAGAAGGATCTAACCTGGGCAACAAAGAGAGAGCCTATGGTAAACTCTAATAGACAGACAGAGGCTGTAATCTACTTGGATGTTATATAATAAAATGTTACTGAATTAAGTGTCTGGAAGCTTTTAGGAGTAAATTCGATTGCAGCTGGACAAATACAAATAGACATTGAGGCAACGTGTGCTGCAGGCAAAGCAGTGAGAAGAGGGTAGATGACTTAAAGAAATGTCAACAAGAAAGTCAGTCCTGTGTGTACAAAAACAAATACAGTACCAGCAGTAGTAATGTTTGTGTTCTTCCATCCACAGGTGCCTGGGTTTACCTAACCACCCTATCAAAAAAGATTTGCTTCAGATTTGCTGAGAGCCTATTAGTGTGTGCAACAGTCTTCAGTTTCGATTTCCCATTACATCCATCTTGCACAATTTTCTGCTATACTGAGCATGTTGTCATGACCAGTTCAACAGTTTAGTAAGGAAAAATATTTTACAGTAGACAGTAGCATCACCACACACTCCTGCTTGTCACCATAATCATTTTTTTTAATGTTCTATCAGTTTTACCTGTTAAACTACCGGATTACCAATAAAGGAGAGAGTTGAAATCCATTCACAGCAGAGCTAACAGACATATCCTAACATTTGGGTTTTTTTTGGAAGCTGGGGTCAGAGTGCAGGGTCAGCCATTGTATGGTGCCCCTGGAGACGAGGTTAAGGGCCCAACAGTGGCTGCATTGCGGAGCTGGGATTCAAACTCTCAGCCTTTCAATTGATAGCCCAAAGCTCTACCCACCAGGCCACCACTGTCCCTAAATCCACATTAATTGGAAAAACCTTATGCACTTGTTGGCCATTGTGCTGAAAATCCAAGCATAAATGCAAATATTTTGCTCACTGTCTTATGTACAGAGTAAAATGGACATATAAATCGAAGAGGCATAACATTATGACCACCTTAATAATAGTGTTGGTCCCCCTTTTGCTGCCCCATACGCAACAAACTGAAATGCACTGTGTATTCTGACACCTTTTTATCAGAACCAGCATTAACTTCTACAGCAATTTGAGCTACAGTAGCTAGTCTGTAGCTAGTATGGGACAACACGGATCAGCCTTCGCTCCCCACATGAGCCTTGATACGCTTGATAGCTACTGATCGATACTGACCACTACAGACCAGGAACACCTCAAAAGAGTTGCAGTTTTGGAGATGCTCTGACGCAGTCATCTAGCCATCACAGTTTGGCCCGTGTCAAACTGGCTCAAATTTTTAGAGTATAAAATGAGGATTGAGGATAAAATGTTCACTTGCTGCCTAATATATCCCACCCACTAACAGGTGCCGTGATAAAGAGATAGTGTTATTCACTTCATCGGTCAGTGGTCATAATGTTATGCCTCGTCTGTGTAGTAAGAGATATAGCAATAATCTGTAACACTAACATTAAAAAAAATAATGTTTCCTTTTTTTTTGCTTATTTTAAGATTAAGGTTTAGAAAAGAACCAAAAATGAAAAGAGGTCTAAAAAAAAAACCATCTTTGTCGTAGTTTTCTGTGCATATGTAATATTTTATAAATGCAATAGAATTATTACCAGTTACATTTCTCAGCCCACTGTCAAACAATGAACAAGGGCGGGGGGGGGGATGACCCAATGTACAAAAAAAGGACATCGTAGAGCGGAATCTGCAAGCTGACATTTAAAAGACATTTTTGTTATTTCTCCTGTCACTGATAGGCAACCAGATCAAATGCCAGAGCTAAGTATGGTTACCCTTTTTGTACAAGTAGAAAAATTCCTGAATAATAAATATAGGTGAAGTTGGAGTAGAGTACACCTGGTCAGATGTAGTATAAAATAACCATGATCGGACAGTTAGCATTTAGAAAATACCTTATGAAGTCTCATACAATTTACCATGTACAGTGGTACCTTGAAACACAACGCCAGTTGGTTCCGGGAGTGGTGTTGAGTTTAAATGGCATTGAGTTTCAAGGTATTTTTTTCCATAAGGACGGATGGGAAACCTGTTAATGTGTTCCATGGTCCCGTGGAACTGCATATATTTTAGGCTAATGTATAATAATGGGGTTGTTTTTGACACCTATCCACTGAAAATAAATGCAATAAAAATACTTTATTAAAGTATTTGCAGCATATTGCAGTAAAAAAATGTAAGATTAATTATTTGTACTTTATAATGTCATTATTCAATACATTTGTATTTTTTGGCTCTAAAGCTCTGTCAGACTCTGTCCATACACATGAAATTTACCCTCCCCCATTTCTTCACCCCTGTGAAAAAGCAAACTGAATCACTGAGTAAACGAAATCACTCAGAAACGACTCTTTTCAAATGAATTATTTATTGGAATCGAATAAGGGAGCTGTGCTCTTGTCTATGGTAAAGATTCATTCGTTTTGCTTACTTCGTTATGGTGTTGTGCGTAAACAACTCCATAAATCAGTGCATTTGTTCGGTTTTCGTTAGATAGACAAACACAATTGGATATGGATTTAAAAATTTTCCGGAATTATTGTGAAAATATTCTGGAAAAATACAAGATGGCCACCAAGAAGAGTAGATTAGTAGATTATATCCTTAATGGAACAACTCACAGATATAGATCTGGTCTCAATTTGAAGAAGAGAAGCTCAGGTATGCAGCGGTTATTATTTTATGCTGGGTTGCGGTGCTGCTGTTTACAGTGCGCATTCATTTTGCAATGATAGCAAAGCATTATCATAGCATAAATGTGATTGTGAGATTCTGCTGGTTTGTTTGATAAAAATATTTTTACGTTTTACCACACCGCTCAAGTCGACCGCTGAACAAAGTGACAGCTGCACACACGCTTCGAGTTTAAGGGTACAAATTTCTCAACAAAGGGAGTCGAGTTTCAAAGATTTCGAGTTTGGGGGACGTTGAGTTACAAGGTACCACTGTATTTCTTATTTTCTGTCTGTTATAGTTTGGATAATAATCAGTTGTTCTGAGAACATGTGTGTATTATATCAGACCCTTTATAGAAAGGTACACTGATTATCTCTTCATCATGGCACCTGTTAGTGGGTGGGATATATTAGGTAGCAAGTGAACATTTTATCCTCAAAGTTGATGTGTTAGAAGCAGGAAAAATGGGCAAATGTAAGGATTTGTGGGGTATTTTCAATCTGCACTGGTCAGTATCTATCAAAAGTGGTCCAAGGAAGGAACAGTGGTAAACTGGCGATGGGGTCATTCATGCACGTGGGTAGCAAAGGCTGGCCCGTGTGGTGTGATCCAACAGATGAGATGAGAGAGAGATTCACATGTGCAAGCAAGCAGTGGACTAAAGAATAGCACTGGTCGGCAGTTACAAATGGTGACCAATAAAAAAGAAACAGCAGCTTCAATATCCTTTGACATAAGTCCACCAAGTCTATAGAACGCTACTAAAGTAATTAAATACAATTCTTCTAAACTGTTTCCTCTTAATTGGTGTTTTGATGTTGCTTGTGGAGAGCACAGTCAATCCAAACCACATTGTTCAAACAGGTTAAGATAAGGTGACTACAAAGGTCTACATCAATGTAAGGCTTATGAGTCATTTAATAACCCATTGTGCCCTATGAAAAGGGTAATTGTTAACCAGGATGTGACCATTCTGATATAAAATAAATGTTCCATTACAATAATCAGGTGAACAGTCAGGACAGCTTTGTAATGACTTGCAGAGCCAAGTTGTAGATGGATGGATGAATGGATGGATGCATAGATAGTCTATTGATCCGGAAGGACATTATACATCAATGAGGGTACACAACCTGAATTTTACATATATTGCACTACAGTGCAGTTATTAATGATGAAGAACTGAGTAAACATTGAATGAATGAAAGTGCAGGGAGGTGCAGTTCCAAGTATACAGTGTATGGTACAAATTAAATATAGATTAAAGGGGGAAAGCATTCCAGGCTGTATTTTTCTCCTGGTGTTTGTTATTGTATTTAAACAGTTTTTAAGTGCTCAAGTGTACTGTGGAGTACAACTGTCTAGTTCTCATCATGGTTCTCCACTCATTCATACACATTTCTCTTACAATTGTTACCTGTTGGTACTTCTGCTTCTGGATTAGAACCATACTACGCCATATCACACTGTCAAATGCAACAAGCCCAATCAATTGAACAACCTGCTAGTAGGTCAAGCTGTGAAAAACAAATTGTTAGTGTCACTAAGAGACATTCGCCACTGGGAGCATCACATCATCCGTAAGATAAGCTTTTTAACAGAAGGAGACCTGAATGAATAATCACTCCTTAATGTCTTTGGCAATGTTCCTCAATTCTGGTCTCACAGAGTAAATTATTGGCAAAGCACAGCTCCACCTGTTTCAACAGATAAAATGTTAATTACTTCTATGATTAGTTGAATAAGAGAATGTTTGTGATGCATGAGCTCAAACCCAATCATGCCTCTTGACTCTCGACATGCAACGTCAAACTAATAGAAAGGGATGACTTTTGATGTCACCCTGACCAATCAAGAAACGGAAAGGTATTGAACAAAAGTAAGAGCATGGAATGCTTATTTATACTGATCAATAAATTTGCCACATGTGAAACCTAACCTAACAATTTGTATGCTACATAACATAATATTAGTTAATGTGATGGACTGTTTATAGAACCAATGCAACACTAAGTTAATAGAGTGTAACTAAAGATTTCTTCTCCACTTTGGTCTGCTTCTAATTTAGTTCTTTTCCCAGTCTTTCCTTGGGATACAAAACACTATATAAAATACTCTAAACCTATTACAGGGTCTCGCTGAAGCAGAATCCTATTAGCATTATATGCTACAGCTTATATTTAGAACTGTGCTAATCCTCCCTCCTTGCCTCAAATACCCCATTTAAATTTCAGCTTTTTAAATCCAAAACATTTTTAAATGATGCTGTGCGTGTGGAATACATCCAGGAAGCTTCGATGATGAAATCCTAAATGAGCAGGCGTATATATATATATATATATATGCTTTGATGTGTTGCAAAAAAAGCACTGCATAATACGACACTCTGTATTCAATATTTAAGATTAGGGATGCAATATTATTAAAAGTGATTGAAAGAAATTCTGGTTAAAATAATTAAATGATTATAACTTTGTGGCAACAGTTTGGGAAAGGCCCTTCGCTGTTCCAGCATAAAGTGAGTATTATTAAGACAAGGTTTGACAAGTTTGCTTTAGCTCAACCCTATTACACACCTTTGGGATAAATTGGAAAGCTGTACGTAAGACAGGCATTCTTGATCAAAACCAATGTCTGATCTTTTTCACAGAAATGTAGTCATATTAAATTGCAACCTTGCTCCTAATGCCACCACCTCTAACTGTAGCACAAACAGACGTCAGCCATAACATTAAAACCACCTCCTTGTTTATACACTCAATGTCCATTTTAATCAGCTCCACTTACCATATAGAAGCACTTTGTAGTTCTACAATTACTAACTGTAATCCATCTGTTTCTCTGCATACCTTTTTAGCCTGCTTTCACCCTGTTCTTCAATGGTCAGGACTCTCCCAGGACCACTACAGAGCAGATATTATTTGGGTGGTGGATCATTCTCAGCACTGCAGTGACACTGACATGGTGGTGGTGTGTTAGTGTGTGTTGTGCTGGTATGAGTGGATCAGATACAGCAGCGCTGCTGGAGTTTTTAAATACCGTGTCCACTCACTGTCCACTCTATTAGACACTCCTACCTAGTTGGTCCACCTTGTAGATGTAAAGTCAGAGACGATCACTCATCTATTGCTACTGTTTGAGTTGGTCATCTTCTTCATCAGTGGTCACAGGACGCTGCCCACGGGGCGCTGTTGACTGGATATTTTTGGTTGGTGACTATTCTCAGTTCAGCAGTGACAATGAGGGGTTTAAAAACTCCAGCAGTGCTGCTGTGTCTTATCCACTCATACCTCACTCACACACTAACACACCACCACCATGTCAGTGTCACTGCAGTGCTGAGAATGACCCACCATCCAAATAATACCTGCTCTGTAGTGGTCCTGTGGGGGTCCTGACCATTGAAGAACAGATGGACTACAGTCAGTAATTGTAGAATTACAAAGTGCTTCTATATGGTAAGTGGAGCTGATAAAATGGACAGTGAGTGTAGAAACAAGGAGGTGGTTTTAATGTTATGGTTGTTCAGTGTATAACATCAGCAATGAGTTTCCTTATGCATGATTTTTCCAATATGTTCATGTATCATTTATGCTAATAAGTGTTTATCAGTGTGCCAGCACTGCAGAATGACTTCACTGATGATAAGCCACTATTAGCATGCTACCATGATTGGCCTTCCTCCTACCTGTTCTCTTAGATAAACCTAAGTCAAAATGATTAACTGCAACAAATTACAGGATGCTCATTTCTAACTTCAGATATAAGAACTGATTAAAAATAATTAGTCATAGCAACAGCTTTACTTGCAGCTCTAGAAAGAGTCAAGCCAGACCAAAGTGGGGGTACTGAATTAATAACCAGGTAATTAAAACTGCTGGTGGAACAAAGTAAACATTTTAGACTTGTAAAATATTAAATGTGGGTGAGAAATATTTTATCATTTTTAGTAATATTGCAGAGATGTGATTTAACCAATAGCACCCAACTATAAAACATAATAGTCACTATTACAAGATGTGAACTGGACAAACAAATTCCTAATAATCATAACCAAAATTATTCATCTACTTACTCATATTACAAATTGGACAATGTCAATGCTATTACAGCTGTGGCAAGTGTCTACTGTGTAAATAATGTCTGGAAGGAGAGGAATAAAAATAAAAAACTTCTTTAAAGGTACCATTAAGATCAACATTTCTTTGTAATTTTATGTACACATTATTAATCTTTTAAAATAGATGAAAAAGTCTGTGAGGAAAATACACTCCATAATGTTGCCTTACATTGCAGAACACAGCCAAAACTATGTGTATTTTGAGTGGGTCATGCCTGGTCATGCCTGGTCATGAACCCAAGTGCAGGATGCTTGACCCAAAGGCTTGCTTGTGACTAAAAAGTCACTGACAAAAAATATATAACTGTAAACAAATGAGGTGACCAAGATAACAGACACAAAGTAACAAATAAAACACACACAAAGTCCACAACAGAGAAAGTGGATAGAACAGGGGTAACACAGAACAAGTGGTCACAACATGACAAGGTATTCTGGCCATCTGCAACAACCCAGCTTTCAGAAAGAGCGGAAAGATAAAAAACCCTCAAAACAAGCGAGGGAGGGCAATGCTCAAGCAGCACCCCAACCCCACCCAGCTTTATGAATTTACAGATGGTTCTGCTTAAAAAAAGAAATGTCGCACTGCCTCTCTGAGGGCAATTCCATAGGAAGGCCCACAATCTATATATCTAATATACAGTGTATCACAAAAGTGAGTACACCCCTGACATTTCTGCAGATATTTAAGTATATCTTTTCATGGGACAACACTGACAAAATGACACTTTGACACAATGAAAAGTAGTCTGTGTGCAGCTTATATAACAGTGTAAATTTATTCTTCCCTCAAAATAACTCAATATACAGCCATTAATGTCTAAACCACCGGCAACAAAAGTGAGTACACCCCTTAGTGAAAGTTCCTGAAGTGTCAATATTTTGTGTGGCCACCATTATTTCCCAGAACTGCCTTAACTCTCCTGGGCATGGAGTTTACCAGAGCTTCACAGGTTGCCACTGGAATGCTTTTCCACTCCTCCATGACGACATCACGGAGCTGGCGGATATTCGAGACTTTGCACTCCTCCACCTTCCGCTTGAGGATGCCCCAAAGATGTTCTATTGGGTTTAGGTCTGGAGACATGCTTGGCCAGTCCATCACCTTTACCCTCAGCCTCTTCAATAAAGCAGTGGTCGTCTTAGAGGTGTGTTTGGGGTCATTATCATGCTGGAACACTGCCCTGCGACCTAGTTTCCGGAGGGAGGGGATCATGCTCTGCTTCAGTATTTCACAGTACATATTGGAGTTCATGTGTCCCTCAATGAAATGTAACTCCACAACACCTGCTGCACCCATGCAGCCCCAGACCATGGCATTCCCACCACCATGCTTGACTGTAGGCATGACACACTTATCTTTGTACTCCTCACCTGATTGCCGCCACACATGCTTGAGACCATCTGAACCAAACAAATTAATCTTGGTCTCCTCAGACCATAGGACATGGTTCCAGTAATCCATGTCCTTTGTTGACATGTCTTCAGCAAACTGTTTGCGGGCTTTCTTGTGTAGAGACTTCAGAAGAGGCTTCCTTCTGGGGTGACAGCCATGCAGACCAATTTGATGTAGTGTGCGGCGTATGGTCTGAGCACTGACAGGCTGACCCCCCACCTTTTCAATCTCTGCAGCAATGCTGACAGCACTCCTGCGCCTATCTTTCAAAGACAGCAGTTGGATGTGACGCTGAGCACGTGCACTCAGCTTCTTTGGACGACCGACGCGAGGTCTGTTCTGAGTGGACCCTGCTCTTTTAAAACGCTGGATGATCTTGGCCACTGTGCTGCAGCTCAGTTTCAGGGTGTTGGCAATCTTCTTGTAGCCTTGGCCATCTTCATGTAGTGCAACAATTCGTCTTTTAAGATCCTCAGAGAGTTCTTTGCCATGAGGTGCCATGTTGGAACTTTCAGTGACCAGTATGAGAGAGTGTGAGAGCTGTACTACTAAATTGAACACACCTGCTCCCTATGCACACCTGAGACCTAGTAACACTAACAAATCACATGACATTTTGGAGGGAAAATGACAAGCAGTGCTCAATTTGGACATTTAGGGGTGTAGTCTCTTAGGGGTGTACTCACTTTTGTTGCCGGTGGTTTAGACATTAATGGCTGTATATTGAGTTATTTTGAGGGAAGAATAAATTTACACTGTTATATAAGCTGCACACAGACTACTTTTCATTGTGTCAAAGTGTCATTTTGTCAGTGTTGTCCCATGAAAAGATATACTTAAATATCTGCAGAAATGTGAGGGGTGTACTCACTTTTGTGATACACTGTAAATATATTCACGACATGAACCCAACCACTCACCTCACTGCACACCCATTGGCTGCACTCTCCAGGTTTATTACATTATTATTATTATCAGTATATACAGTATATACTGATAACATTAAAACCACCTCCTTGGATCTACACTCACAGTCCATTTTATCAGCTCCACTTACCATCGTAGTTCTACAATTACTGACTGTAGTCTATCCATTTCTCTACATACCTTTTTAGCCTGCTTTCACCCTGTTCTTCAATGGTCAGGACCCCCACAGGACCACTACAGAGTAGGTATTATTTAAGGGGTGGATCATTCTCAGCATTGCAGTGACACTGACATGGTGGTGGTGTGTTAGTGTGTGTTGTGCTGGTTTGAGTGGATCAAAGACACAGCAGCGCTGCTGTTTGAGTTGGTCATCTTCTAGACCTTCATCAGTGGTGACAGGACGCTGCCCACGGGGTGCTGTTGGCTGGATATATTTTTGGTTGATGGACTATTGTCAGTCCAGCAGTGACAGTGAGGTGTTTAAAACTCCATCAGCGCTGCTGGGTCTGATCCAGCACAACACACAGTAACACACCACCACCATGTCAGTGTCACTGCAGTGCTGAGAATGATCCACCATCTAAATAATACCTGCTCTGTAGTGGTCCTGTAGAACTACAAAGTGCTTCTATATTGTAAGTGGAGCTGATAAAATGTGAGTGTAGCAACAAGGAGGTGGTTTTAATGTTATGG
This sequence comes from Trichomycterus rosablanca, assembly GCF_030014385.1. Classification (NCBI taxonomy): domain Eukaryota; kingdom Metazoa; phylum Chordata; class Actinopteri; order Siluriformes; family Trichomycteridae; genus Trichomycterus; species Trichomycterus rosablanca. The sequence continues at coordinate 18,441,137 of NC_085997.1, forward strand.
CTGATCAGTGTATATATACAATGAATGAATCGTTACTTTTATATTTTGGTTGGAAACAGTGAGGGTGGGAGGAGTAGTAATTGGTCGTGTCTGAGAGACTGAGAGAGCTTATAGTCCAAATTTAACGCCATCTGATTTCCACCTTTTTGGACGCTCAAAGAAGCTTCAAGGGAACTAAGATTTTCATGTGATGATGATGTGAAAGCAGTGGTGCATCAGTGGCTACGCGCTCAACCAAAAACATTTTTTGCTGATGGCATTAAAAAGTTGGTACGACGCTGGGAAAAATGCATTGGAAAGTGACTATGTAGAAAAGTGATGTCATTTGTTTTTAAAATTCTTAATAAATAGAGTTTTAGAAAGTGTGGCAACTTTTTGAAGAACCTTTGTATAATCTAATGCCTGGGTGCCTACAGATTTTCACTGCACATAAAGACATTTTTATTTAAATGATCAATACACCATTTGTTCTTACACAACCTTGAACAAGTTTTGCTCGGTGAACACAGCTCTGCCATGCATTGCTTCCACCATAAAAAGTCTGATTTGTTAAATCAGGCAGAACAGGTTTAAAATGAGACGTATAGAGTTATAAATATAATGTGACTCAGGTGAATGAATTGTATAGTAAAGAAACAGTCAAAAACATATTACACGCACTGATGACACACCTCTGAAAATTCCTCAAATATAAAAGTTCACTGAACTTTACAAATTGACCCGAGGCCCAGGAGAGCACTTCCCACTTTGTTTCCAGCTGAGTTTTTTTCTTAACCTTTCTGCACTCACACTGTCCTTACTGTTGTAATGCTGTGTAGGCCTAGTGTGTGTTGTCCTTCTTTCACTATTTGCCATTTTTGTCTTCCTGCTTACACTTCTGAAAAACTGTTAAAGCATACAAAGACAATCAGCTCTCTATGTTAAATAGAAGTCAACCTTTACCTAAAAAGCTACTGGGTATCAGCATTGCTGTGTAGCAAAGGCATAAATATCAGGGATTAAACCAGGCATGAAGATCTCTGCTTTTAAAATAGAATTAACAGGCATGGTGACAGAATTGTAAGTAAACCTATTAAAGAAGAGCAGAACATGTGCATTTCTTTTTTTAATAAAGAGAACATTAGCAGCTGGCAGTAATGATGGTCTGTATTTTAACACAGTGGCTATAGGGTCTAAACTCAGTGGCTATAGGGTCTGAACACAGTGGCTACAGGGTCTGAACACAGTGGCTATAGGGTCTGAAGACAGCTGCTATAGGGTCTGAACACAGTGGCTATAGGGTCTGAAGACAGCTGCTATAGGGTCTGAACACAGCGGCTATAGGGTCTGAACACAGCGGCTATAGGGTCTGAAGACAGCTGCTATAGGTTCTGAACACAGTGGCTTTAGAGTCTGAAAGCAGTGGCTATAGGGTCTGAACACAGTGGCTATAGGGTCTGAACACAGTGGCTATAGGATCTGAACGCAGTGGCTATAGGGTCTGAACGCAGTGGCTATAGGGTCTGAACGCAGTGGCTATTGGATCTGAACGCAGTGGCTATTGGGTCTGAACACAGTGGCTACTGGGTCTGAACACAGTTGCTATTGGGTCTGAACACAGTGGCTATAGGGTCTGAACACAGTAACTATAGGGTCTGAAAACAGTGGCTATAGGGTCTGAACACAGTGGCTATAGGGTTTGAACACAGTGGCTATTGGATCTGAACACAGTGGCTATAGGGTCTGAACACAGTGGCTTTAGGGTCTGAACACAGTGGCTATTGGGTCTGAACCCAGTGGGTATAGGGTCTGAACAGTGGGTATAGGGTCTGAACACTGTGGCTATTGGGTCTAAACGCAGTGGCTATAGGGTCTGAACACAGTGGCTATAGGGTCTGAACACAGTGGCTATAGGGTCTGAACACAGTGGCTATAGGGTCTGAACACTGTGGCTATTGGGTCTGAACCCAGTGGTTATAGGGTCTGAACACAGTGGCTATAGGGTCTGAACACAGTGGCTATAGGGTCTGAACACAGCGGCTATAGGGTCTGAACACAGTGGCTATAGGGTCTGAACACAGCGGCTATAGGGTCTGAACACAGTGGCTATTGGATCTGAACACAGTGGCTATTGGATCTGAACACAGTGGCTATTGGGTCTGAACACAGTAACTATTGGGTCTGAACACAGTAACTATTGGGTCTGAACACAGTGGCTATTGAGTCATACCAGCACAACACACACTAACACACCACCACCATGTCAGTGTCACTGCAGTGCTGAGAATGATCCACCACCTAAATAATGGACTTAAGCAATGGACTTAAGCAACTTCTTCAAAACCCTCTTTCTTGTTTATTCTCTTTCATGATTACATCACAGGAGCTTGAGTGGTGCAGGATTTATTATGCTAGCCCACCACCACTACCTATGCGCCTACACAGACATGATCACAACGGATTGGCACCTTGTCTAGGGTATTCCTGCTTTGCACCAAGGGTCTCCCAGTGGAACCGGATCCAGATCCATAAAGCAATTATTGACAGTGAAATGAAATGATTACAACACACAGGTTTTTAATGAAAGAGGTGTGATTACAGGAGAACTGGTCACTTTGTTTGTATGAGCTCTGCACTCTGCATGTGTTCACTCTCCCATTAATGGTGCCCTGGTCTCCTAATAGGGAAAATAATAAAAGCTATTCCTTTTTTTCCTCTCCATCCTGCTTTTCCATTGTCCTCTGCTGAAAAGCCTTCAGCATTTGTCACATGAGCTAAATGACCTGGCCAGAGTCGATACCGCATAGAATGTGTAATGAGTAAATGGCTTCACCCTGAGACACCACTAAAGAGAGGTGATTGGACTCTTCATGTGATGAATAAGCACTCATTTGTCATGACCAGGGAAGCTCTGAGGATGCATATATGGCCTCATCTTGAGGCTGTGGTAAGCATCACATAAAGGAAATGCCTAGGGGAATGATTTCTTACAGACAACGTTTGAAGAGAAGAGGAACTGAGGCGTTTACTTAATTTTACAAGACTACATCTCTAAAATGAAACACAGCATAAAATTACTCTTATTATTTACTCTAAGTTCATAAGTGAATCCGGCACTGGTCATTATGATCCAGCTTCTATCAGAGGACAACCAAAATTACTTCAAAAATAAAATCAAAATAAATACCAATTATAACTGAACTGACAACTGTTCACTTTTGCACTGGATGACCCAAAATTACCAACAGAATAACAGCACTGCGTAGCCTAAAGTATGTAGACACATTGTAATTAGTAATAATTTGCTTACAGGTGCGTACAATCAAGCGTGCATGTACATTATCTCTAAGACAAACACTGGGAGTAGAATAGCTCATCCTAAAGAGCTAAGTAGTTTTAAGCATTGTGCTTTCAACAATTCAGCTAGTGAAATTTCTGCCTTGCTAAAGCTGCCCTAGTTATTGTAAATGTTGTAGTTTGGTGGGGTATTTTAGGAGCAACAACAGCTCAGCCATGAATCGGCAGGCAACACAGAACAGGAGCAGAGTGCTTAAAAGTTATTATCCTCTACTGCTACTTAGCTTTGTAGGTTGAGCTTTGGGCTATCAACTAAAAGCCTTAACCCTCTCTGCTCCAGGGGCGCCGTACAATAGCTGACCCTGCGCTCTGACTCCAGCGGAAAAAGAATTTTACTCTACTGTACACCTGTATATGTATATATGACAAATAAAGTCATTCTACAATCAAGCGTGCGTGTACATCATCTTTAAGACAAACACTGGGAGTAGGATAGCTCATCCTGAAGAGCCAAGTAGTTTTAAGCATTGTGCTTAAAGCTGCCATAGTTATTGTACATGTAGTTTGGTGGGGTAGTTTAAGAGCAACAACAGCTCAGCCATGAATCGGCAGGCAACACAAAACAGGAGCAGAGAGCTGAAAGGTATTTAGCCTCTACTGCCACATAGCCTAGTAGGTAGAGCTTTGGGCTATCAACTGAAAGCCTTCACCCTCTTTGCTCCAGGGGCGCCGTACAATGGCTGACCCTGCGCTCTGAACCCAGCTTTCCAAAGAGCTGGGATATGTGGAAAAATAATTTAATTGTACTGTACACCTGTATATGTATATATGACAAATAAAGCCATTCTACACTCAAGCGTACCACTGGGAGTAGGATAGCTCATCCTAAAGAGCTAAGTAGTTTTAAGCATTGTGCTTAAAGCTGCCCTAGTTATTGTACGTGTAGTCTGATGGGATAGTTTAGGAGCAACAACAGCTCAGCCTTGAAAAGGCAGGCAACACATAACAGAAGCAGAGTGCTAAAAGGTATTTAGCTTCTACTGCTTCTTAAAGCAACAACTGTGGAATATTTATTAATTCATAAAGCTTCATAATGTTTTTTATGACCAAGCAGCTAAAAACAAGCCCACTATTACCATACACAATTAAGGTAACATTAAGGTGGTTAGAGCAACAAGCAACACAATTCAGGCCCCTGGTTCTGAAACAACAAGTTTAACTTGCACAGATGTATAGAATGCTTAAGTAACCATATATTCACAGTCATAGAGTGAAGCTGCATGAACCTTAGTTCACCAAACAGGGGACCTGTGTCTATGCAGCCAGCTCAGAGAACTGAAACACTTTCAGTTCACAGCATTCAAGATAAGATAAACAAAGATGAAAGAGATAGGATGGATGCTGCATTACAGATGGCCCGGTTTTGACCCTGCAGTGCAAAAGAAGCAAGCACATAGGCCACAGAATGATCTCCCTGTTTGTGGATCTGATCCGTCTGGCAGATATTTTCACCTGCTGAAATACACAGTATCCGTGCTGCATTATAAAAGCGTTATCTGGAACTGCAAGTCAACACAGTGTAATAAGATGCACTGTCTTGTTGTTTTAAATCCAGGCCCCAATTAGACCCTAGAGTGTACAGCCCGTTATAGCCACACACCAAAGCATACTGATGGGTCTTATTGGGAAATTAGGAAAGACGTGGTGCCTACTTGCAGGATGCTGTGGTGGAATGATGAATAAGAAAGAAAATTAGCCGTAGAGAGAGAGAGTTGCGACACTCCTTGATCTCGCCGCCACGCGGTCACGTGCTTCATAATAGTTCCAAACAAACCCGGCGCTGTCATGTTCTCATATGGGACAGACAGCAGTATATTAAACGCTAAATAATAAACAATTTGTACAATTTCTGGGTATTTTCAACTGCCTTTACATTTACTGCATCTGCTTTAATGTCAATGTGGTATATGAAGTGGAAGATCGATGTTTATAATGACTTGTTAACACACAGTACATTATATTAGCATACATTACATAATGTGATATCATTAAGCAGTAGAGACAATATACAGTACAGAGATTAAAGAGTGTTATTGTTTTGTTTTTTACATAAACTAACCTCCCTTCACTTTCCTGAGGATTCATAATAATAATCATTTTGGTTAAACACTAAGCCATGTGGCTGGATTCATAAGGTTTACCTGCACTGAATGAACAGATTCATAAACACACTACCATACCTTTAACATTATAGTGCAGGTACATGAAATAGCATGAATTCATCTCTTATTTCATGAGTGATTAATAATTCATTACTACATGTAATACATGAATGAATTCATTATGAATATGCACAAGTTCATTTTGTCAAATGTAAGTGGTGGACAAGGTACACAAACCATGTAGTTGAGTTAAAGTAGAGATATCCAAGGTAAAATATTACTCCAGTAAAAGTAGTAGTAAAAGTAAAAATACTCTTTACCTCCACTTGAGTAAAAGTACTAAAGTATTAACCTTCAAATGTACTTAAGTATGAAAGTAAAAGTAGCATGATTTATTATGGCTCTAATGTTTTATGATCATTTCTGTAACAAGATGATTAATCAACTCATTTTAGGTGAAAAGACTCTAGTGTCAGAAATTAAGCTTAACTGACTAAGCTAAATTCGGTAATATCTATTAATTAAAATAAACACGTAACATTTAGTGCTGAGCAAATGCTAAACAATAACAGTATTAAGTATATTAATGACATCAAATTCATTATTTTTTTTAAAACAAAGCAACATACAGCTGAAAATGCTTGATAAGTAGTGGAAATAAATGGGGCTCTATGGGATGTTTGGAACTATTCAGCGCTCCACAACCCGGAAGCTGCACAGAAAAATGTCCCGCCACCGTTACAACGGTTCCCTATGGGAGTGTCGCCACTCTGTTCTCTCTACCGCTCTGACCTGTGGCAATCTACCAGGACCATAATAATGTGACTCGACTGTGGATATAGTTAAACCACAAAGACCACAAGTTTGCGGCCAACAAGCAAGTAACATTCTTTGGCTACAAAAGTGCATTAACTACCTTTATCAAAGGAGGCAATGGACTACAAGTGTAGGTGTGTGTGTGTGTGCGTGTGTGTGTGTGTGTGTGTGTGTGTGTGTGTGTGTGTGTGTGTGTGTGTGTGTAAATCAGAATATTCAACCACCCAAAGAAAATAAGGATAATTAAGTTTCCTACAAAGCTAGTTTTTGCTTTAAATTAAGTTTATCAGCTGAATGATGAAGCAAATAAAAAAAGAATATGAATGATGTATTACTCAAGAGTAGCAGGATGTTTTTTTAATAGTGCCACATCCCAGTTAAGTCCTACAGAATATTGCTGATATTAAAACATATTGCCAGTCTGCTACATTTAAAGTTGGGTTACAACATGATTAAACCATCAGGACTCAATAATGCCCCTTAATTTGCTTCAGCTGTGATGTGATATATAAACTCCACCCAGAGACACGAGTCTTAAAAAACTACAGAGCTGTCACAAAAGCTGACAGAGGACGTGAATGTGGATTTAACACAGAAAAACAAACTATTATAGCAAACAAGCTCTTAAGCTTTTAGGTGAGTGAGAAACTAAATAAGATACTTTGTATGTGTTCCCTCTCTACAGGTTCACTGGGGTCCAACATGAATTCGGTTAGCTGACACTGATGGTCGCTGAAAAAGTGCAACTAGTGCTAATGGTGCTGGATAGCTTTACTAAAATTGCCTTACTACATCCAATGGCTGACAGCTTGCTTTGTTAGGGTCAAAAATTACAGACTTGAATCAGATCCATGAAAGGTATGGCCTGTCCTAGTCTTACACCAAAACATACTGCTTTGTCTTTTTCAGTAAAAACAGTCAAAGTGTCCTCAGAAACAGTTTAGCAGGCGGGGGAAGCACATGGTACCCATGTGTGAGGTGATATGATATAACGGTAAATAAAGTGTAAATAATAACTGGAACTACACAGGGGTTGAGTGGTAAACTGCAATGTCCCATAGGTTTTATAAAAGAATTAGGAAGGTTTAAGGCTTAAGATTTTTACCCAATTGCATTATGCTTCCTCTCTGCTGGTGCTGACCCCCGCCCCTGATTAAGGAGAGCGAACTGACACACGCCCCCTCCAACACGTGTGCAGTAGCCGACCGCATTTTTTTTTTTTACCTGCACGAGGCGAGTTCACATATGAATCAGCCGTGCACAGAGAGACACACCCTGACCAGCATTATTCCTCTACTCTTAGCAGACGCAATTGATCAGTCAGCAGAGGTCGTAATTGCATCAGTTTTGAGGTCCCTATCCCTATCCCATTTCCCTCCCTGGATGAACAACAGCCAAACAACAGCCTATGGATACACACATTCTGATGCATTACTGTAAAGTTGTTGTACATCTTTAGCATTACAAACAGCATTACAAAGTCTACCTATAGTGGCTAACATTCAAATTCTGTGTGTTCTCTATCCTATTAAAAAAAAAATAGTAATAATAAGCCACCATATTAAAATAATATGAGATGGATCTGCCGCTTAGGTGGTGATCTGATAAGGTAGCCCACAACTGTGACAGTGACTCCAACAGTTAATTTTAGGCACCGACATGAAGAGCAAAGCAATACAAAGGGCATAGCATGAGGCTTTGTATGCATTATAGTTCTCTGTAGGAATCCATAGTGAAAATATTGACTGCTTTACATATCGAAGGTGGTGTGTGGTTGTAGCTCTGTTTAACCAGCATGGGTGCACTATATGCAGCAGAGAAACTACAATGGGGAGTTGAAAATGAAAAAGAATAAATTAAAAGAAAAAGAGAGAACAATTTACAGAGGAAAATTCAATGTTCCGTATATTGCCAAAAGTATTCACTCACCAATCCAAATCATTGAATTCAGGTGTTCTAATCTCTTCCATGGCCACAGGTGTATAAAACCAAGCACCTAGGCATGCAGACTGCTTTTACAATTATTATTAGTGAAAGAATTGGTCGCTCTCAGGAGCTCTGTGAATTCCAGCGTGATAGGATGCCACCTGTGCAACAAGTGGGTTTGGCATTTGCCAGGAGAACGGTACTTGTCTGACTGCATTGTGCCAAGTGTAGAGTTTGGTGGAGGGGGGATTATGGTGTGGGGTTGTGTTTTAGGACTTAGGCTCGGCCCCTTAGTTCCAGTGAAAGGAACTCTTAATGCTTCAGCGTACCAGGAGATTTTGGACAATTTCATGCTCCCAACTTTATGGGAACAGTTTGGGGATGGCCCCTACCTGTTCCAACATGACTGCGCACCAGTGCACAAAGCAAGGTCCATAAAGACATGGATGAGCGAGTTTGGTGTGGAAGAACTTGACTGGTCTGACCTCAACCCGATAGAACACCTTTGGGATGAATTAGAGCGGAGACTGTGACTGTGTTATTTTAAGTACATTCAATAAATCCACAGTCTGAGAGATGATTAAAAAATTTTTAGGTAAAAAAAGGTTGCCCCAGGCTCTGTGGAAATTGAGGAAAATCAACAATTCATACAAAATTCAACCAATCAGTACAAGAAAGCTTCTACCTGACTTTCAATCATGTTTGAATACATTTGTTTTGCCTTTGAGGCATGGCTTTGAAGATAACACTACAGGGAGAGACTGAATATTTCAAAACTGGTTTGTAATAATCACTGATGTTGTCTTCACGTTCCAGCTCAAAATAAAATGGGTTTATTCAGCCAACCTGTAAAAATCCAGCTTTCTACAGCACAGAAGCCAAACAAATAATGTAGAACTTCAAAAATTATGTGTGCGTGATAGCTATACATGCTCGACCACATCCAGTAGTTAACGGTCTGAGTAACTTAAAAACCAGGCTGCAATCAGGCTGAAGAGACATCACCTTGTCTTCTTAGATACAGTGGGGCCAAAAAGTATTTAGTCAGCCACTGATTGTGCAAGTTCTCCTACTTAGAAAGATGAGAGAGGTCTGTAATTTTCATCATAGGTACACTTCAACTACGAGAGACAAAATGAGAAAAAAAAAAATCCAGGAAATCACGTTGTAGGATTTTTAAAGAATTTATTTGTAAATTATGGTGGAAAATAAGTATTTGGTCACCCACAAACAAGCAAGATTTCTGGCTCTCACAGACCTGTAACTTCTTCTTTAAGAAGCTCTTCTGTCCTCCACTCGTTACCTGTATTAATGGCACCTGTTTGACCTCGTTATCTGTATAAAAGACACCTGTCCACAGCCTCAAACAGTCAGACTCCAAACTCAACCATGGCCAAGACCAAAGAGCTGTCGAAGGACACCAGGAAGACATCAAAAACGTTTGACCTCTGTCATTGCCAACAAAGGTTATGTTACAAAGTATTGAGTTGAACTTTTGTTATTGACCAAATACTTATTTTCCACCATAATTTACAAATAAATTCTTTAAAAATCCTACAATGTGATTTCCTGGATTTTTCTTCTCATTTTCTCTCTCATAGTTGAAGTGTACCTATGATGAAAATTACAGACCTCTCTCATGTTTCTAAGTAGGAGAACCTGCACAATCAGTGGCTGACTAAATACTTTTTGGCCCCACTGTAACAGAATCTGAAGTCTGTAGGTAGTGTTCAGCAGGTGGGCGAACACATGGCACTTCATTTGCAGGATGATGTGGTATAATGGTAAACAGGGAAAGTAATGACTGGAGCTGTTCAGATTATGAACAATATATTCGGCAGAACCACCAGTGGTTTAGCAAACACCGGGGATCTAGAAACATCTATAGTACCCCAGTGCTCCAGCGGTGGGTTACAGGTTTACTCTTGGATTCTTAGTCATTATAAATACTTGCCAGTGTGTGGATTAGTTATTTTAATTAGCAGGAGTGTGAATAAGTTAGTGTCCAATGCCCTGTTATGTATTAGTGTAAAGCAAATTCCCATCTTGCAACAGATATGCTCCATATACACTATATTGCCAAAAGTATTCACTCACGAATCCAAATCATTGAATTCAGGTGTTCCAATCACTTCCATGGCCACAGGTGTATAAAACCGAGCACCTAGGCATGCAGACTGCTTCTACAAACATTTGTGAAAGAATGGGTTGCTCTCAGGAGCTCAGTGAATTCCAGCGTGGTACCGTGATAGGATGCCACCTGTGCAACAAGTCCAGTCGTGAAATTTCCTCGCTACTAAATTTTACACAGTCAACTGTCAGTGGTATTATAACAACGTGGAAGAAATTGGGAACGACAGCAACTCAGCCACGAAGTACTAGGCCATGTAAAATGACAGAGCGGGGTCAGCGGATGCTGAGGCGCATAGTGTGCTGAGGTTGCCAACTTTCTGCAGCGTCCTTAAGAAGGCACTGCTTAAGATTTATTAGTTTTTCTACAGCACAACGTTAATGACCTCTGGTATCCATGAATTGCATTTTCTGTAAAATTGCTTTAAAAATGTTTTCATTCCAAATGCTAGACTCAAGGTCTCATTGCACTTCCTCTTCTGATTACAAACTGTGAGCTTTCACCTCGTCAGCTGTCCAAAATCAGTTCCTAGGGTTTTCCATTTTTTTTCCAAAGTAAAGCTCTGTCACACTACTCCAGTCAGTTCAATCTACTGCAGTTGGGTTTTAAATTTGCTGTTGTCCTCACTGTCCTATTGTATTGTATTTCGGTCTGGATAGTCTCCCGTCAAGAGGCTGACAAAATATAAGACAGGTACTGAGGTACAGTGAGGGTCACTAAGTAATGGGGGAGAAAAAAATAAATAAATAAACAAAATGTGGGATCTCAGATAAAAATATATAAATTGTTGGCTTGCATGTAACATGCATCATATTTGCCATAAAATAAAATGGCATGGTCCACAGCAAGGGCGTAACTACCGGGGGGGCAGGTGCACTGGGGCCCATGGTGGGAGGGGGCCCTCCACGACATGAACTCAACCCCCCACCGCACTGCCCCCCATTGGCTGCACTCGTCAGGTCGTTATTATTATATTACAATGTTGTAGCGGCAATATGTGAGTGACATTAAGCTCAGCCAATCAGAATGCAGCACCCGGTTTATACATGTGCGTTCGGACGTTCTGCAGTTAGTTTTGTATATGAGACTCACCGAATGGCCCCAACATTGAACCCAATAGGTTGTTCGGGTGCTGGAGCTAGGCAGTCTAGAGTGTTGTAATTCCACACCTCCACCACTGCACGCAGCAAAGGACCTGTAGCATCCCCGCCGGACGAGCAGCACTCGCAGCGGCTAGGTGAGCCAACCCTCTACTGTAGCAAGTGGCTAATGCTAGCGGTAAAGTGCGGCGATAACGAAAGTAAAAACACGACAATATTTTCGTTAAGTAAAATATTAAAATAACTAAAAGAATACATGTAATCAAAATATACAGTGAGTGCACAGCAGGGGATTTTGGGAATCTGTATAACCTGCTTAACGTTACTAGACCACAATATACAGTATATACAGGGGTTGGACAAAATAACTGAAACACCTGGTTTTAGACCACAATAATTTATTAGTATGGTGTAGGGCCTCCTTTTGCGGCCAATACAGCGTCAATTCGTCTTGGAAATGACATATACAAGTCCTGCACAGTGGTCAGAGGGATTTTAAGCCATTCTTCTTGCAGGATAGTGGCCAGGTCACTACGTGATGCTGGTGGAGGAAAACGTTTCCTGACTCGCTTCTCCAAAACACCCCAAAGTGGCTCAATAATATTTAGATCTGGTGACTGTGCAGGCCATGGGAGATGTTCAACTTCACTTTCATGTTCATCAAACCAATCTTTCACCAGTCTTGCTGTGTGTATTGGTGCATTGTCATCCTGATACACGGCACCGCCATTGGATGCACATGGTCCTCCAGAATGGTTCGGTAGTCCTTGGCAGTGACGCGCCCATCTAGCACAAGTATTGGGCCAAGGGAATGCCATGATATGGCAGCCCAAACCATCACTGATCCACCCCCATGCTTCACTCTGGGCATGCAACAGTCTGGGTGGTACGCTTCTTTGGGGCTTCTCCACACCGTAATTCTCCCGGATGTGGGGAAAACAGTAAAGGTGGACTCATCAGAGAACAATACACGTTTCACATTGTCCACAGCCCAAGATTTGCGCTCCTTGCACCATTGAAACCGATGTTTGGCATTGGCACGAGTGACCAAAGGTTTGGCTATAGCAGCCCGGCCGTGTATATTGACCCTGTGGCGCTCCCGACGGACAGTTCTGGTGGAAACAGGAGAGTTGAGGTGCACATTTAATTCTGCCGTGATTTGGGCAGCCGTGGTTTTATGTTTTTTGGATACAATCCGGGTTAGCACCCGAACATCCCTTTCAGACAGCTTCCTCTTGCGTCCACAGTTAATCCTGTTGGATGTGGTTTGTCCTTCTTGGTGGTATGCTGACATTACCCTGGATACCGTGGCTCTTGATACATCACAAAGACTTGCTGTCTTGGTCACAGATGCGCCAGCAAGACGTGCACCAACAATTTGTCCTCTTTTGAACTCTGGTATGTCACCCATAATGTTGTGTGCATTGCAATATTTTGAGCAAAACTGTGCTCTTACCCTGCTAATTGAACCTTCACACTCTGCTCTTACTGGTGCAATGTGCAATTAATGAAGATTGGCCACCAGACTGGTCCAATTTAGCCATGAAACCTCCCACACTAAAATGACAGGTGTTTCAGTTATTTTGTCCAACCCCTGTATATATATACACTGGTGCTGGTCATAAAATTAGAATATCATGAAAAAGTTGATTTATTTCAATAATTCCATTCAAAAAGTGAAACTTGTATATTATAGTCATTCATTACACACAGACTGATATATTTCAAATGTTTATTTCTTTTAATGTTGATGATTATAACTGACAACTAATGAAAACCCCAAATTCAGTATCTCAGAAAATTAGAATATTACTTAAATAAAAAAAAAAAAGGATATTTAGAAATGTTGGCCAACTGAAAAGTATGAAGATGAAAAGTATGAGCATGTACAGCACTCAATACTTAGTTGGGGCTCCTTTTGCCTGGATTACTGCAGCAATGCGGCGTGGCATGGAGTCCATCAGTCTGTGGCACTGCTCAGGTGTTATGAGAGCCCAGCTTGCTTTGATAGTGGCCTTCAGCTCTTCTGAGTTGTTGGGTCTGGCGTATCGCATCTTCCTCTTCACAATACCCCATAGACTTTCTATGGGGTTAAGGTCAGGCGAGTTTGCTGGCCAATTAAGAACAGGGATACCATGGTCCTTAAACCAGGTACTGGTAGCTTTGGCACTGTGTGCAGGTGCCAAGTCCTGTTGGAAAATGAAATCTGCATCTCCATAAAGTTGGTCAGCAGCAGGAAGCATGAAGTGCTCTAAAACTTCCTGGTAGACGGCTGCGTTGACCTTGGACCTCAGAAAACACAGTGGACCAACACCAGCAGATGACATGGCACTCCAAACCATCACTGACTGTGGAAACTTTACACTGGACCTCAAGCAACGTGGATTCTGTGCCTCTCCTCTCTTCCTCCAGACTCTGGGACCTTGATTTCCAAAGGTAATGCAAAATTTACTTTCATCAGAGAACATAACTTTGGACCACTCAGCAGTCCTTTTTGTCTTTAGCCCAGGTGAGACGCTTCTGACGCTGTCTCTTGGGTCAAGAGTGGCTTAACACAAGGAATGCGACAGCTGAAACCCATGTCTTGCATACGTCTGTTCATGGTGGTTCTTGAAGCACTGACTCCAGCTGCAGTCCACTCTTTGTGAATCTCCCCCACATTTTTGAATGGGTTTTGTTTCACAATCCTCTCCAGGGTGCGGTTATCCCTATTGCTTGTACACTTTTTTCTACCACATATTTTCCTTCCCTTCGCCTCTCTATTAATGTGCTTAAACACAGAGCTCTGTGAACAGCTAGCCTCTTTAGCAATGACCTTTTGTGTCTTGCCCTCCTTGTGCAAGGTGTCAATGGTCGTCTTTTGGACAACTGTCAAGTCAGCAGTCTTCCACATGATTGTGTAGCCTACAGAACTAGACTGAGAGACCATTTAAAGGCCTTTGCAGGTGTTTTGAGTTAATTAGCTGATTAGAGTGTGGCACCAGGTGTCTTCAATATTGTACCTTGTCACAATATTCTAATTTTCTGAGATACTGAATTTGGGGTTTTCATTAGTTGTCAGTTATAATCATCAACATTAAAAGAAATAAACATTTGAAATATATCAGTCTGTGTGTAATGAATGAATATAATATACAAGTTTCACTTTTTGAATGGAATTACTTCAACTTTTTCATGATATTCTAATTTTATGACCAGCACCAGTATATATATATATATGTATATATGTCATTCAGTGCATAAAATGTCATTCAGTGCAACGACTAATTTATGAAAAAATACACACACAAGGAACAATCTTAGCCATTTCAAATTTATAAGTTTAGTATATCTCTTACAAAAGATTTAAAACCTCAGAAGAAACTGTACTTACTCTGTTTTGAATTTTCTGTGCATTGTTTGTACTCTAATGCGTCTTGGGATTTTGTTTATTTGTATTTTTTTTTTTTTTGCTACACATTCTATTCTATTTGAAACCCAATCAAACTCCGTTTTCTATGAAGCAGGCCTGGATTCTCTTGCATTCACATGAAAAAAATATATAATAATTATTTGTTACAGTTATTTTAAGCAAATGTTTTTGTTGCACTGTATGATGATTTTATGTTGCACTGAATGACATACTCCAAATTATCCTGTTACATCAGAATATTCATGACTTAATTTGTTTTTAAGTTCTTGATTTATTGATTAAAGTAGCAGTAGTAGAATGAAAATATGCCACACCAGTGGCAAGTACGTGTTATAATATTACTACATCATGAAAAAACGTAAACTTTATTCTGAAATAAAACAAGAAACTTGCATAAAAGTGATGTAACATAAGATCATTTGAAGTCCTCAGTCATAGCATGAAAAAATGGTTGCTGTTAAAGCATTTCAATATATTCATAAAGTATTTTAATATTAAAACATAGCTAATGAAGCCATCATAACAACTTGTAAGGCACCAGAACAGTGTGGAAGTGTGGAATTTGTGTCATAACATGAAAAAGTTGCTGCAGTAAATCAAAATTCATTCAGCCGTGAAAACCATTTGAAGTAACATTTTATTTCATGAACTGAACAAATGTTTTTCAGTCTTTTGTTGTTAACCTTGAGGTTCTTTCTGTACATGGCTTTGGTTCTGCGATTATGATTTTGACATCAGACTTAAGGTAGTAAATTTCATCAGGGGGATTTGGCCACACAAAGGAATTTCTGTTTCAATTTTGTAGCATGCAGCTAACTTGCACCTCATCTCCTACAGACAGCAGTACCTGCCCAACGAATGGCAGGTCATCGTACTTGACAATAACAAAATCTCAGGGACCACTTCATCAAAAACATAATATTAATATTCATTGTAATTACTGCTCTTATTAAGGAAGCCTAGAATGGAAAAAAGTGGTTTTAATATTTAAAAATAATTTTAAAACATTATAAAGTCAGTATAACAATGTCATTGTCAATTTAGTGCAACAGCGAAATTCTGTTGCACTGAATGACTGTTGTTGTACTGAATGACAGAAATTTTACTTTAGCACATTTTACAGTTATCCCAGTGGTTAGCCAAAGCTAACATTGACCTTAGCTCAAAGACATTTCTACACATATTCACATTTAAATGTTAATAACCTTGTTTGTTTACAAGATTAACCGTAATATTACGTTTTCTGTGTTGTACTGAATGACTGAATGAGTTTTGTTCTTTAATGTACTGTGTCAGTAAAAAGACATTTTTATCAAATAATGTTAAAATGCATTGACCTCGTGTGTGTGCTGAAGGGTCCCCAGGAGTTTTCTTTTGTTGTTATAATTGGTCACATGACTGCAGTAGCTTGATTGCATATTCAAATAAGGCTCTTTATTAACGTTGTACGGAATGACAACTGAAGATTGGGAAAATGGGGACTGGAAGTGTCCTGAATATTATTAATATTAAAAAACACATCTGATCGAATATTATTTAATATGTCACACATGACATTTGTACAATTATGCCAAAGCAGTAAATTTTAAGTTTTACTTAAGATTAATTAGTTCTTTCTTAATGTTTTATTACTTAAAGAGGTAGGGGGACTGTTGCACTGAATGACATTCTGGGGGTTTCAAGCGTTATTTTAAAAAAAATCATACATTTTCTGTAAAAATTATTTTAAGTTTCAGTAAATATGTACAAATGGAGTAGATTGAAGGTATATCCACTTATAAATTAATATTATATATTAATATTATTGTATATTATTTATCAAGTGGGGACACTAAAAAGTTACGTCTCGTCTTTGACCCATATATATACACATTTTAGTCAACAAAATTATTAATTAATTAATAATTAATAATTTGTATCCAGCTTAATTCGAGACCTCAGTATTGAGTGGTGTACACACACACACACACACACACACACACACACACACACACACACACACACACACACAGCTATGGTATAAAAATGCAGCTGGTAAAATAATGTCTAAACAAAATTATAATTTTGATATGTCCACACTACAATGTTTGTGAGAAGACCTAATCACTAGGTGAGGAAGCAAATGAATGAAACCAACGTTAGATTTGAGACCTTTTAAAAACATTACTTTAAATGATTGACCTCATTACACTCTGTGCAACCAACCCTGAATTTTGAAGAAAAAAAAATGTTGGTTTTAGAGCATCTCAGGAGCACAATAGACTAGCATCACCTAAAGTTACTTACACAAATGTCAATGTGTGCAAATGAAATCCCGAGCCTGTAAAGCATGGCCTTCCTTCTGATAAAGGTCACATTCACACAATAATAGAGAGAAAAGCACTGGTCGGCCCCACTGAGAGTGCAAACAGTGACGGATATGAAAGTTTCATAAGCGGCAGATCATGCTGAGAACGTAAGAATAAATCCCTGGACTAACTGTAACTTACACTTTGAGATTTTTGAAAGAAAGCATACAATCAAGTCCTCCAGGAAATACAATCAAGGCTAAGGTACTATTACACTCAAAGAGCTCAGTGGAAGAAAAAAAAAGATAATTATTAAATACTGTAAAAAGATTTTTCTATTAATAAACAAACAACTGGGTGCTTTTAAGATACACCAATCAGCCATAACATTAAAACCACCTTCTTGTTTCTACAGACATTGTCCATTTAATCAGCTCCACTTACCATATAGAAGCACTTTGTAGTTCTACAATTACTGACTGTAGTCCATCTATTTCTCTGCATGCTTTGTTACCCCCCTTTCATGCTGTTCTTCAATGGTCAGGACTCTCCCAGGACCACCACAGAGTAGGTATTATTTAGATGGTGGATCATTCTCAGCACTGCAGTGACACTGACATGGTGGTGGTGTGTTAGTGTGTGTTGTGCTGGTATGAGTGGATCAGACACAGCAGCGCTGCTGGGGTTTTTAAACACCTCACTGTCACTGCTGGACTGAGAATAGTCCACCAATTAAAAATATCTCCAGCCAACAGCGCCCCATGGGCAGCGTCCTGTGACCACTGATGAAGGTCTAGAAGATGACCAACTCAAACAGCAGCAATAGATGAGTGATCGTCTCTGACTTTACATCTACAAGGTGGACCAACTAGGTAGGAGTGTCTAATAAAGTGGACAGTGAGTGGACACGGAATTTAAAAACTCCAGCAGCACTGCTGTGTAGGGCAGTTGTAGCCTAGTGGTTAAGGTACTGCTCCAGTAATCAGAAGGTTGCCGGTTCAAGCCTCACCACTGCCAGGTTGCCACTGTTGGGCCCTTGAGCAAGGCCCTTAACCCTCAATTGCTTAGATTGTATACTGTCACAATACTGTAAGTCGCTTTGGATAAAAGCGTCTGCTAAATGCAGAAAAAGTAAAATGTAAATGATCCACTCATACCATCATACCACTCAATACACACTAACACACCACCATCAGTGTCACTGAAGTGCTGAGAATCATCCACCACCTAAATAATACCTGCTCTGTGGTCCTGTGGGGGTCCTGACCATTGAAGAACAGGGTGAAAGCAGGCTAAAAAGGTATGTAGAGAAACAGATGGACTACAGTCAGTAACTATAGAACTACAAAGTGCTTCTATATGGTAAGTGGAGCTGATAAAATGGACAGTGTGTGTAGAAACAAGGAGGTGGTTTTAATGTTATGGATTTTTTTTTTCTCCTCCATACTCAAGAAGAAAAATCTGATTTAACAGCGACTTTAGGATGGTTTTGGGTCTACACCAAGAAGATTATACTGAGAATATACTGTGTGTGTTGTGTCTAGTGTTGGTTGCACTTGTTATTAGTGGTTTGTTACAATGTTAGTGACACATGATGCACTCAGCTGCTTTATGTCAGTTTTGCCATTGATATCTGAAATAAAGAAAATTTACTGCTGCTAACTGCACTCTGTTGTACACCAAAGAGACATTTCAGAGAGATCTAAAGCACACATGGACGTGAGAATGGATAAAGAAGAATGATGAAAACAGTGACTCTCACACCCACACTGATATTGAGTGCAGTGTGTATTCTGCAAGGACAGAACCCTCATTACCACTAGTTGTCTGGCTGGCAAGGTGATGAAAGCCGGCCTGGCTGAGACCCATGGGTGTCTTCCAGTTCCCACAACTCTCTCAGACACTCAGAGAAGTTAGAATGCAAGAAGAATTGAAAACAACTACAGACACTTAGAACAGTCTGCAGCCCACACACACCTTCGTTTACGGCTTGCACAATATTACACAGGCCTGTTCCTGGCAACTTCTCAGTCGCGTCTGCCTCGTGGGCTTTTACACACCCGCTGGCCATGTGTACCCAACCTGATCTCACTCTACAGTGGGTAGCTTTGAATACGCTGTAAAGCCTCAGGAAACACAGACATACACACACAGCACTCACATCACAGTGCTTGGCTTTAAAAGCAAGGTATGACGACAGAAAAATATAGGGGTGTTAATACATAAATGAATAGATGGAAACGCCACCTGTGTTTTCAGGCTGAGAACAAGAATAAACATCAAGCTGGCAGATGAAAACGCATGGCAAGCTGAAGTTAATTTGGCACCTTGGAAGACAAGCTTTCATTGTGAGGTCTAAAATATGAACAGCACACGATGAGTCAGAGCTGCACTGACAGATCCGTTCTTCTTCCAGAACAAAAAACACTCTGTGATGTAAGAGTCTAGCATCATGCCATCCCTAGCTCACCAAAATAATAATAATAATAATAATAGTAATAAAAAATCTAATTAAATCTCCCCCCGGAACACAACTGAAATTGAACTGATATAAATACAAACCCTAATTATTTAGTTCATTGTAGTCGTTATCAAAGAAGAGGGGACGGGTACTGGACTGGCCTGCTTGCAGTCCTGACCTGTCCCCAATAGAGAATGTGTAAAGAAATTTGAAAGGAAAAATGTGACAACGACATCCCAGTACTGTTGCACATCTTAAGATGTGTTTGCAGGAAGAATGAGACAAAATAAAACCTGAAGCACTAAATCACTTGGTATCCTCGGTGCCAAAACATCTTTTAAGTGTGGTGAAAAGGAATGGCAACATTACAAAGTGGTAAATGCTTTACTGTCCCAACTTTTTTTGAAATATGTTGCAGGCCTGAAATGCAGGAATGGATGTTTATTAAAACATGAAATACCTCAGGCTCATCCTGTCTGCAATCAAATACAAGTCAAAGTAAATGTAAAAAAACTCTGTGTTTTTTTATTATTTGCATTTTCCATGCTGTCCCAACCTTTTCTGATTTGGGGTTGTAAATAAATAAAAAGGTGTTTCGGGTCATTGTGTGGAAAAGCAGGATAATAAATCCAAAACATCTCAAAACTGACCGAAAACTAACTGAAAACCAGCTTTTCTCCACAGTCCCCTTAACCTAACCCTCTTCAAGGCAAAGATAACTAGATCACAATATGCTCTTTAAAATACTGTGAAATTAAAAAGCTCATTTTAATTAATAATTTCGTTTGAACATGCAACCTTCTGACCAGTCAAAGCATTTAAAAAACTCCAGGCACTTCTGGACATCAAACGTTTGTGAAAGAATGGGTTATGAAATCAAGTGGAAGCATTTAGAAGCCACGGCAACTCAGCCATGAAGTAGCGAAGTTACAGAGCTGAGGTACATAGTGTATAAAAGTCGCCAGCGCTCTGATAACTCAATAATGACATCAGTGGTTTGTCTGGCGCATGCAAGGTAAAGCTTATGACCAGAAAAATACTAAACCCACAGTTAAGCATGGAAATGGGTCAGTGATGTGGAGATGTTTCTCTGTTGCAGGAACTGGCACTCTTGAACGTGTGACTGGCATCATGGAGGAATGTTCTGCCTTTGTGCTAATATTAAACCTTGGTGATAATTGGATTATCCAGAAAGACAATGACCCTGAACACACTTCCAAGTCAACCAAAGCTCAGTTAAGAAATAACCTGGAGTGGCCGTCTCCAGATTTGAATTCTATAGAAAACCTTTAATGGAATTTAAAAAAAGCAGCAGCAGCACAAAAGCCATCAAACCTCAAAAAGCTGGAAGATACTGCACAAGAAGAATGGAAGAGGATTCCACAAGGGAGGTGTCAGAAGCTTGTTAGCACTTACAGAACTCGCTTATTAAAGGTTATCAAGACACCATGTTCCACCAAGTACTAAGGCTGGGAGTTAAAATATTTAATTCACCTGAACAAAGAGGACAGTCTGTTAGTGACAGTACTTCAAAGGCAAAAACCTTTGATCTTTAGAGGAAAATAGACCATAAATGTTTTTAGGCCCTGTTACTAAATAATGGACGCAAATACTACATTGAAAACAAAACTGGCCTGGTTATGTAAGGGAAAATAAATAAAATCCAGGTACTGATTGAAACTAAGTGCTGTGGATGCTGTAAGCTGTAGTTTCATGTGAGCTGTCCTTTACCAGTGCAAGAGATACAAGCCCAAATCAGAAAAAGTTGGGACAGCATGGAAAATGCTTCTTACATTTACTTCATTTCATTTATTAATAAACATCTATTCCTGCATTTCAGGCCTGCAACACATTCCAAGAAAAGTTGGGACAGTAAAGCATTTACCACTTTGTAATGTTGCCATTCCTTTTCACCACACTTAAAAGACATTTTGGCACTGATGATACCAAGTGATTTAGTGTTTTAGGTTTTATTTTGTCCCATTCTTCCTGCAAACACGTCTTAAGATGTGCAACAGTACTTGGTCATCGTTGTTGCATTTTTCGTTTCAAAATTCTCCACACATTCTCTATTGGGGACAGGTCAGGACTGCAGGCAGGCCAGTCCAGTACCCGTACCCTCTTCTTCCACAGCCATGCCTTTGTAATGTGTGCAGCATGTGGTTTTGCATTGTCTTGTTAAAAGACTCAGCCTTTCATTGATGCTGCTTTTGTACCAAACCATGATTACAATCACCTGTTGACATCACCTGTTTGGAATCACATCATTATTTAGTTTTTTCACCTTCAATTTCATTACTAGCCCTGAATTGCCCCAGTCACAACTTTTTTTTGGAATGTGTTGCAGGCCTGAAATGCAGGAATGGAGGTATATTAACAAATTAAATGAAGTTGAGCAGATAAAACATGAAATATCTTGGGTTCAAACTGTCTGCAATCAAATAAAATCAAAGTAAATGTAAGGAACACTGCATTTTTATTTTATTTGCATTTTCCATACTGTCCCAACTTTTTCTGATTTGGGGTTGTAAAACACAGAAAGCAGAAAACAGGGTTTGTTGCAGAGAAACCCAGTTAATGATTAATGACACATTCCAGTTGTTAATAGGACTGAAATGACAACTCTATTCTTGGAGTTTTTCCTTCACACTGTGAGATGAGTACAGGATGATGGCGATAGTGTGATGAAATGCAACAGCAGGTGCGACATATGGGTCTTTTCTATTAATTTATATATTTAACAGAAACAAGACCATTTTTAAACCATCATCCACTCAAATAAAAAATTCATTAATATTGGAAAAACAAGTTTGTAATGATAAAATAATTTAATTGAATACACCCGCATTTTTATCTACGTATTCACCACATTTGTAAAGTATGAACAATTGCCAAAGACAAATTCCTTTTCATTAAATAAATAAAGAAATAAAACAGGGGGTGATGTGGCTGAATATAAACACGTAAATAAAATCCAGAAGATGAACTGTAGCCATAAAGCTACATTAGTCTTAAATAAATTACTAAATAAGGCTAAAAACCTTATTTAATTATTTAGTAATTTTGGGGGCAGTTGAGGCCTAGCAGTTAAGGTACTGAACTACTAAGCAGAAGGTTGCTGGTTTAAACCCTACCACTGCAGAGGTTGCCACTGTTGGACCCTTGAGCAAAAACCTTTAATTGCTTAGACTGCATATACAGTGGGGGAAATAATATTTGATCCCCTGCTGATTTTGTAAGTTTACCCCCTTACAAAGACTTGAACAGTCTATAATTTTTATGGAAGGTTTATTTTAACAGAGAGAGACAGAATATCAACAAAAAATCCAGAAAAAAACATTAAATAAAAGTTATAAATTAATTTGTATTTAATTAAGGGAAATAAGTATTTGATCCCCTACCAACCAGCAAGAATTCTGACCCCCACAGACCGGTTATGTGCCCATGAGGCACACAAATTAGTCCTGTCCCTGTATAAAAGACTCCTGTCACAGAATCAGTTTCTTCCATTCAAATCTCTCGACTACCATGGGCAAGACCAAAGAGCTATCAAAGGACGTCAGGGACAAGACTGTAGACCTGCACAAGGCTGGAATGGGCTACAAGACCATCAGCAAGAAGCTTGGTGAGAAAGAGACCACTGTTGGTGCGATAATTCGAAAATGGAAGAAATACAAGATCACAGTCAATCGCCCTCACTCTGGAGCTCCATGCAAGATCTCACCTGGTGGGGTAAGAATGATTCTGAGAAAGGTGAGGTCAGTCCAGAATTACACAGGAGGAGCTTGTCAATGATCTCAAGGGAGCTGGGAGCAGAGAAATGCTGGATATGACCCCAAGAACACCATCCCCACTGGGCATTTCTCTGCCTCCAAACACGGCGAGTGGAGTTGATGCCAAAGAGCTCAATTTTGGTCTCATCTGACCATATCACATTCTCCCAAGCTTTCTCTGAATCACTCAGGTGTTCATTGGCAAACTTCAGACGGGCCTGTACATGAGCCTTCTTGAGCAGAGGGACTTTGCGGGCACTGCAGGATCTCAATCGGCGAAGTGTGTTACCCAGCTCCCTTGAGATCATTGACAAGCTCCTCCTGTGTAATTCTGGACTGACCTCACCTTTCTCAGAATCATTCTTACCCCACCAGGTGAGATCTTGCATGGAGCTCCAGAGTGAGGGTGATTGACTGTGATCTTGTATTTCTTCCATTTTCGAATGATCGCACCAACAGTGGTCTCTTTCTCACCAAGCTTCTTGCTGATGGTCTTGTAGCCCATTCCAGCCTTGTGCAGGTCTACAATCTTGTCCCTGACGTCCTTTGATAGCTCTTTGGTCTTGCCCATGGTGGTCGAGAGATTTGAATGGAAGAAACTGATTCTGTGACAGGAGTTTTTTAAACAGGGACAGGACTAATTTGTGTGCCTTTTGTGCACATAACCGGTCTGTGGGGGTCAGAATTCTTGCTGGTTGGTAGGGGATCAAATACTTATTTCCCTTAATTAAATACAAATTAATTTATAACTTTTATTTAATGTTTTTTTTCTGGATTTTTTGTTGATATTCTGTCTCTCTCTGTTAAAATAAACCTTCCATAAAAATTATAGACTGTTCAAGTCTTTGTAAGGGAGTAAACTTACAAAATCAGCAGGGGATCAAATACTTATTTCCCCCACTGTAAGTCACTTTGGATAAAAGTGTCTCCTAAATGCCAAAAATGTAAATGTAAACACCAAGCATGGATATTTTGGACATTTCATTTTAGTCTCAGCTACTTGACAGAACTTGTAGTTAAATTCAATGTTGAGTCCAAACACACAAAAGCAGCTGCTGTTTCAGTTGGTCATCTTCTAGACCTTCATCAGTGGTCACAGGACGCTGCCCACAGGGCGCTGTTGGCTGGATATATTTTTGGTTGGTGGACTATTCTCAGTCCAGCAGCGACAGTGAGGTGTTTAAAAACTCCATCAGCATCAGCATCGCTGTGTCTTATCCACTCATACCAGCAAAACACACACTAACACACCACCACCATGTCAGTGTCACTGCAGTGCTGAGAATGATCCACCACCTAAATAATACCTGCTCTGTAGTGGTCCTGTAGGGGTCCTGACCACTGAAGAACAGCATGAAAGGGGGCTAACAAAGCATGCAGAGAAACAGATGGACTACAGTCAGTAATTGTAGAACTACAAAGTGCTTCTATTTGGTAAGTGAAGCCGATAAAATGGACAATGTGTGTAGAAACAAGGAGGTGGTTTTAATGTTATGACTGATCGGTGTATACTGTCTAAGCAATTGAAGCAGTGGCATCCTGGCAGTGGTGGGGCTTGAACCAGCGACCTTTTAAATACTGGTCCAGTACCTTAACCGCTAGACTACAACTGCTCTAGACTTTATATTAAAACAGTAGCCAGCTACAGGTGAAGTAACTTAAAATGCACTAAATAGATGAAAAATTAAATGGGAAACTGTAGCAAGGTAATGGTAAATAAAAGCCTACAGTGCCTAAATGGGCCTTAAAGCAAAATAAACCTTATTGAGTATGTGCCCATCTACACCACCAGAGCAACCTACCACAACCAGCAAGATCCAAAAAACTGCTTAACAACAAACATTACACAAGACCACCCATCGAGCCTTCAAGAAGCTCAGCGTTGCCTAAAACCAGCAGTGAAAACACCCTAAAGAGTGTCTTTTTCTGTTGATCTGCCTCCCACCATACATAGTCCTCAATAAGAGAGAAACATTAATAAAACAAAACAAAACAAACCAGACAGCAAAATGAGTGCAGCCAGCGTGGGGAGCATTCAGGCTGCAGATTAGAATGTAAGGTATTTATAATTCATGCCATTGTTTTCTGCAGCACAGCAACTGATGGAGCTGGCGTGGAGGCCACAGTAAGTGAGCATCCCTGCCATTAGCATCCACAAAAATTCACAGGCTTTAGTGTCTGAGGGGCACACAAAATAGTTGCCCACTTCTGAGTGTTGTTTCTAAGCAACAGGAGGGATGGATGAAGAGAAACAAGAGAGACAGAGCTGGAGAAAGTGAACAAAATAGTTTTGCTTTTTTTTGGATAATCATGTCAAGTTTTCCTTTCAGAAATGCTCATATCTGCCACTCTCACATCTACCTTTGTTTTCTCATCAAATATTTGCATTGTATTTTGATTTTCTGTGCATTTCATCAAAGTTAGAATAACATCCACAATAAAGCAGAAAGGCTTTTCAGAGGGTGGTGAAAACTGCCCAGCACATCACAGCAACCTCACTCCCACCCATACTGGACATTTACAGCAAAATGTCTGAGGAAAGCCAGGAATATTTCCTCTGACCCCACACACCCCTGCCACTTCCTGTTCCAGCCACTGCCATCTGGGAAGAGGTACCGGAACATCCGAACCAGAACCACCAGACTTAAGAACAGTTTCTATCCACGAGCAGTTAAACTGGTCACTCCTACAACATCTACCAGGACATAACATACACGATTCTGACTGTCACTGTCCAATCCTGCACAATAAACTCATAAGACTGTACCTTCATTGCACTTGTACTTTAACTGGACTTTGTTTACTTAAACCTAAGCTGCTAATCTACTACCTCAGACCTGTCTATGCACCTAGCCTTGTCATTGCACCCTTGTCTTTATCTATGCACCTTGACTAAGCACCTTATGTATGCATTTTTTTTTTTTTTTTACCTCCCCCATCACCTCTCCCCTATTGTCTTTGCACTATCGTCTTTCGTTGTCCGCACTGGAGATGTAGCCTGACAGTGTTTCCTTATACTGTACAGGGTTGTACAGTATAATGTATAATGACAATAAAGTTGAATTGAATTCAAAGTCTAGGCTGAATTTACATTGTATGTGCCACTAAAATCATCCTATGTGGTACTATATTTGTACTTATATTAGTATTTACTTATTTATTTGAATTTTAACATCATGTTTTACACACTTTGGTTACATTCGTGACAGGACAGGTAGTTACTCGTCACACATGATTCATCAGTTCAAGTTCGATGTCAAACACAGTCATGGACAATTTTGTCTCTCTAATTCATCTCACTTGCACGTCTTTGGACTGTGGGAGGAAGCCGTAGCTCACAGATGAAACCCATGCAGACACAGGGAGAACACACACAGAAAGGACCAAGACGGCTCAACCTGGGAATCGAACCCTGAACCAATATGAGAAAATGCTGACATACAGTCTGGTTAATCAACTAATAGGAGCTACATTGACCTTAGTGCTAAGCATGACTGGGCATTTATATGAATACATTTAGCCGGTAATGGTCTGCATGGTGGACTTATTACAACGTATATGGCCATAATAAAAGTGACTTGTCTTAAATCTGGTTGGGTAATTGTCAGGTGAGTGAATTATACCCTTATAATTTAAAAGGGGTGTTTTTAAACTGTGATAAATAAAGAACCTTCTGTGACCTAAATACCCATCTCACATCATCGAGATGGTACGTAACATTAAACTAACCAAAGGGGTAATCTACTCAGTGGTCAGATGTAGGGTCGCAAGAATCAACTTTGAATGGAAAGGGAGAAGGGAGGGCTGTTTTTCTAAACTGTAAGCTTTAGCTGCTTAAAAATCAGTGACATTTACTTTAATTAGTATAGTATTTAAGTTCATTTACATTTAACTGATAAGCACTGATGAGAGTCACGATGCTGCAGCTGATGGGTAAGACCATACAGCAACATGAATCCTGGACTTGTGATTCATCATTGCCTTCAGCTACTGTCTGTGATGAGTTTCGCATGTTGTCCATGTGGGTGTCCTCATGGGTACCCAGGTTTCCACTATGCATGTGGGTGGGGGGATTGTCTGCTTCAGATTATCCCTAGTGTGTGATTGCCTGTTATGGACTGACTTACTGTCTAGTGTAAATGAACGGGGTGCTGTTTGACTCGCCGTTAATTAAATAGCATTAGGGAACACCTAAGGTGCAGATGAGAGATTTTCACAAAACTGTTCCTAGGTAGATCATTCTGACTAATGAGGACATGAAGAGGAGGCAGATTTGAGAGACTGTGGGCTGTTCACGGGTTTCCTCACCTTGCTCTTCAAGCAAACCAATTATTGTTTGCTTATGTTTTGTTGTTCCTTCATTTGTTAATTGTTTAGTTTGGACCTTATTTTGTAGGGGGTGAGTGCCATTTTTTTATTATGATGATCTCTGTTTATTCATTTAGGAGTTAGGTTTATTATTGTACTGTATTTTGTTTTCTAGGGTTAGTTAGAGGGTTTCTAATTTAGCCGTTTTTGTTTGTTGTGCTGGTCTTTGCTCACCCCTGAAGTACTTTCGGTCCTAATTCATATTTTTTGTGCTTGTAATTGCTTCACTTCATCATGCTGATGGCTACAGGAATTATCTAAATAAATCTTTGTTTGTTTATTGGGATTTTAACGTCATGTTTTACACTTTGGTTACATTCATGACAGGAACAGTAGTTACTCATTACACAAGGTTCATCAGTTTACACAAGGTTATATCGAACACAGTCCTGGACAATTTTGTATCTCCAGTTCACCTCACTTGCACGTCTTGTAATTGTGGGAGGAAACCGGAGCTCCCAGAGGAAACCCACACAAACACAGGGAGAACATGTAAACTCCAAACAGAAAGGACCCAGAGCGCCCCACCTGGGGATCAAACCCAGGACCTTCTTGCTACATACTGAACCACCGTGCCCCCCCTATCTGAATAAATGCTTGATTTGCCATCTTATATTGAGTTTGGTCTGGTTGTTGAGGTTTAAAGATCAAGTAATAGTCTTGTTCTGTTTTTGTTACATCTATCTTTATATGTGTGTCCTCAGTTTTACATTCGTGAAGAGTCTGAGTTGTCATGGTGTCACCATATTGAACTGGATCTCATGCGTGACATAGTAGGTTGAGGTGTGTGTTTGTGGGCGGTGTTTATATTATCTAGTATGGTCTTCTTTTTCAACAGTAGATTATTTGTGAGGTTATAAGAAGAATGCTTTTGCCGCACCATCTTTAGAGACCTTAGCTCTATTTAGTTCTATTTATGATAAATGTACACAAGATTACTCTGAACAGATTGAAGACTGCAAATAGCTAAAACATGTTGATGTGTTTTGCACTGATGCAGCAATAAAATCAATTACATAAACCTAAACAACTCGGCTGCATTATTACAACTATTTAGGAACAGATATACATTGCTAAAACAGAAAGGATCAAAAGATCTCTGTATGTGGTTGACTGTATGTGGATATTGTCACAGTGTCCTGTCTGACATAGATGCAATAACACATGTCACTGAGGTTGTCATTTTCAGACCACATGACAGAAATGTAAAAGAATGCCAGCTGTACTTACTTGTTCTGCATTGTGTTCATGATGACCCAGTCTGCAGGGTAGACATTCTTCCCAATCAGGTCTTTAAACATGATAAATGTTTCCATTAGAAAGTCCTGTAAGACAAAGACAATAGTGGAGGTGAGATGTGGAGCACTGAACTCCATCAGCCTACACTTAGTACAGCACACAGGCTGAAGCAAAGGACGGTTCGTCTCATATTGTTGATATACACTGATTAGCTATAACATTAAAACCACCTCCTTGTTTCTACACTCACTGTTCATTTTATCAGCTCCACTTACCATATAGAAGCACTTAGTAGTTCTACAATTACTGTAAACTGTAGTCCATCTGTTTCTCTGCATGCTTTGTTAGCCCCCTTTAATGCTGTTCTTCAATGGTCAGGACTCTCCCAGGACCCCTACAGAGTGAGTATTATTTAGGTGGTGGATCATACCCAGCACTGCAGTGACACTGACATGGTGGTGGTGTGTTAGTGTGTGTTGTGCTGGTATGAGTGGATCAGACACAGCAGCAGTGATGGAGTTTATAAACACCTCACTATCGCTGCTGGACTGAGGATAGTCCACCAACCAAAAATATCCAGCCAACAGCGCCCCACAGGCAGTGTCCTGTGACCACTGATGAAGGTCTAGAAGATGACCAACTCAAACAGCAGCAATAGATGAGCGATCACCACTGACTTTACATCTACAGGGTGGATGAACTAGGTAGGAGTGTCTAATAGAGTGGACAGTGAGTGGACCCGGTATTTAAAAACTCCAGCAGCGCTGCTGTGTCTGATCCACTCATACCAGCACAACACACACTAACACAGCACCACCATGTCATTGTCACTGCAGTGCTGAGAATGAGCCACCACCCAAATAATACTTACTCTGTGGTGGTCCTGACTATTGAAGAACAGGGTGAAAGCAGGCTAAAACAGTATGTAGAGTAACAGATGGACTACAGTCAGTAATTGTAGGACTACAAAGTGCTCCTATATGGTAAGCGGAGCTGATAAAATGGACAGTGAGTGTAGAAGCAAGAAGGTGGTTTTAACGTTATGGCTGATCGGTGTAGTTTTTGGTTTTGCTACAGTAGAAATGAGTGGAATACAAGCTGTAACACACAAGCTTCTATGTGTTTAAAATCAATGGCAGCACTGCACTTAAAGAAAGCTGCATCCATTTAGTATAACAGAAACTGTTTTTTTGTAAAGGTAGTAAAATGTGCAGTAAAAAAAGAGTATTTTTCCAAATACAGATGTTTTGTTTTAATTAGCATTATATTTAAACGTATTTAAAATGTATTTATTGGAACTGACGACCTGTTAGGCAGCCAATTCATTCCATTACTTTTTATGTGCACCTTTTTATAGCATCTGTTAAATTTCCAGTACATCTACCTGTCACTTATTTTACTGCGTCCTTGAAAGTGTTTTAAGAACCGTAGACAATTTACATGACTAGGTTAAAGAACAGGCACACTGTACAAAGTAAAACTAAACATCTGTAAGCAGGGCCTGTAAATACACTTTGTAGCTTAGCAGCAACTGTGCTGAGTTGTTTTCTCACTGTAGAAGCCACAACTGTCACAGGCCAAAACATCAAACATCTGTATAACATCTTAAATCTTTAAACACAAAGCAAACAACACTTTGTGTTGTAAATGTTTAAGCATTAATTAAAGGAAAGACACTGTGAGTGTGTGTAAGGTACATTCTGGATAATGTGGATGTTAAATAGAGCTGATGGATAAAGTTTGCCACTCAGAATGATGCATTTTCTGTACGTTATTGACTAGCCAGAGCTATAGAAAGTCATAACTCTATTGTTTATACCACAATAAAAAACAGATCAAGCAGCAATGAAAACTGTCACAATTTGTTGGGAGCTCCCAACATATTTATCCATAGGCCATTGCTGCTGGCCCATATAGATCAATAATCAAGGAAAGTGCCTTCCTGTAGCTTTTGCTATTCGATAATGTATTGGGATTTCTGTGAGCGAGCCTCAAATGTTTATTGGACAGATAACAACAAGGCTCAGGTAGGTGATATGTGTCAAAGTAACATCCACATGGATGGCAAGACCCAAGGTTTCCCAGCAGAACTTTGCCTAAAGCAACCATAGTGCATCCTGGTGTCATGTGTTCCCCAGGTAAGCGACACACATGCACCCGGCCATCCACGTGATGTATAGAAAACGTGATTCATAAGACCATGCCAACTACTTCCACTGGACCACTTTTGATAGATACTGACCACTGCAGACCAGGAACACCCCACAAGGGCTGAAGTTTTGGAGATGCTCTGACCCAGTCGACTAACCCACATTTTTCCTGCTTCTAACATATCAACTTTGAGGATAAAATGTTTACTTGCTGCCTAATATATCCCACCCACTAACAGGTGCCGTGATGAGATAATCCGTGTTATTCACTTCACCTATATACAGTGGGGCCAAAAAGTATTTAGTCAGCCACTGATTGTGCAAGTTCTCCTACTTAGAAAGATGAGAGAGGTCTGTAATTTTCATCATAGGTACACTTCAACTATGAGAGACAAAATGAGAAAAAAAAAATCCAGGAAATCACATTGTAGGATTTTTATAGAATTTATTTGTAAATTATGGTGGAAAATAAGTATTTGGTCACCCACAAACAAGCAAGATTTCTGGCTCTCACAGACCTGTAACTTCGTCTTTAAGAAGCTCTTCTGTCCTCCACTCGTTACCTGTATTAATGGCACCTGTTGGACCTCGTTATCTGTATAAAAGACACCTGTCCACAGCCTCAAACAGTCAGACTCCAAACTCAACCATGGCCAAGACCAAAGAGCTGTCGAAAGACACCAGGAAGAAAATTGTAGACCTGCACCAGGCTGGGAAGAGTGAATCTACAATAGGCAAGCAGGTTGGTGTGAATAAATCAACTGTGGGAGCAATTGTAAGAAAATGGAAGACATACAAGACCATTGATAATCTCCCACGATCTGGGACCCCACGCAAGATCTCATCCCGTGGGGTCAAAATGATCATGAGAACGGTGAGCAAAATATCCCAGAACTACACGGAGGGACCTGATGAATGACCTGCAGAGAGCTGGGACCAAAGTACAAGGCTACCATCAGTAACACACTACGCCGGGAGGGACTCAAATCCTGCAGTGCCAGGCGTGTCCCCCTGCTTAAGCCAGTACATGTCCAGGCCCGTCTGAAGTTTGCCAGAGAGCTTATGGATGATCCAGAAGAGGATTGGGAGAATATCATGTGGTCATATGAAAGCAAAATGGAACTTTTTGGTAAAAACTCAACTCGTCGTGTTTGGAGGAAGAAGAATGCTGAGTTGCATCCCAAGAACACCATACCTACTGTGAAGCATGGGGGTGGAAACATCATGCTTTGGGGCTGTTTTTCTGCAAAGGGGACAGGACGACTGATCCGTGTTAAGGGAAGAATGAACGGGGTCATGTATCGTGAGATTTTAAGCCAAAACCTCCTTCCATCAGTGAGAGGATTGAAGATGGAACGTGGCTGGGTCTTCCAGCATGACAATGATCCCAAACACACCGCTCGGGCAACGAAGGAGTGGCTCCGTAAAAAGCATTTCAAGGTCCTGGAGTGGCCTAGCCAGTCTCCAGACCTCAACCCCATAGAAAATTTGTGGAGGGAGTTGAAAATCCGTGTTGCCCAGCGACAGCCCCAAAACATCACTGCTCTAGAGGAGATCTGCATGGAGGAATGGGCCAAAATACCAGCTACAGTGTGTGCAAACCTGGTGAAGACTTACAGGAAACGTTTCACCTCTGTCATTGCCAACAAAGGTTATGTTACAAAGTATTGAGTTGAACTTTTGTTATTGACCAAATACTTATTTTCCACCATCATTTACAAATAAATTCTTTAAAAATCCTACAATGTGATTTCCTGGATTTTTTTTCTCATTTTGTCTCTCATAGTTGAAGTGTACCTATGATGAAAATTACAGACCTCTCTCATCTTTCTAAGTAGAAAGAGAACCTGCACAATCAGTGGCTGACTAAATACTTTTTGGCCCCACTGTATGTATACACCACTGACATGGTGGTGGTGGTGTTAGTGTGTGTTGTGCTGGTATGGGTGGATCAGACACAGCAGAACTGCTGGAGTTTTTAAACACCTGACTGTCACTGCTGGACTGAGAATAGTCCACCCACCAAAAATATCCAGCCAACAGCGCCTCCCGTGGATGAAGGTCTAGAGCAGGGGTGTAAAACTCACGGCGAGAGCTTAAACGACTACGATTGTTGTGATGGTTCGAGTCATTACAGAGACGCGCTTATAATTTAATGGGAGTCCTGCGCCCTTAAACGGCAACTGCTGACATCATAGTCATGGCAACTAACTTTGACCTCGCTGAGTAGCCATGTGACTTTTACTGCAAAAGAACGCGGGGTAGCGTAGTCAGTAATGTAAACAATAATAAATAAATACAGCTAATTATCTTGCAGTATAATACAGAAGCATCGTCTGTAAGTAGTGGCGTTTATATTCTCAGTTGTTTGTAAATGTTTAGTGCGTATATCACAGCGCTTTAGTTACAAATTTATCGTAATGAAATACTGTTGTTATGTTACTATCGTTAGCGCTATTTTACGTTTGGTTAAATCTCATATTGTACCAGATGTAACACTTGACTACAGCTGTGTGCTTGTACTGTATTAAGTTCTTTATTGTTTTTATTGTTTGTATTTTTACTTCATTCTGGTGCACACAGTGTATCACAGTAGGGAAGCAAATAAAACCGACTGTATTCTGAAGGGAGCTGTCTGTCTGTCTGTCTGTCTGTCTGTCTGTCTGTGTCTGTCTGTCTGTCTGTCTGTCTAGCTGAGAAAGGGGGATAAACTATTAGTGAGGGCAGAATGATTGTCTTAAAAATACACTGTAAAATCCTAAACAAACTGCATCTTTCAAAATGCAGGCTGATTTTGTGGCCTGCAAAGTGACACATCCCGCCAGTAGATGATGTTACACATATTTACACATGATCCTAAAATGTACAAGAAGATAAGTAAGAAAATTAAGCAGAAGGAGGAAATGTAATGAAAATGAAAACAAGTTTGTGCTTCAGGAAGGGAAACCGGTGCATCTCTTGTGTTATGAGGCCGTGTCTGTGGTAAAAGAGGACAATATAAATGCAGAATTCAGCCTCCAAGAAAAACAGCAGATTGCAATCACAGCAGGATACGTTACAATCGGCCCTTTGAGGGCCACCATAATGCATTTATACTTTCTATGATAACCTTATAAAACTGGCAACAGTTACCTCTCAGTATCAGATATAGACTAAGAATTTGCCAAGGTAATTTAACAAGCAAGATGCTTGATAACATAATTGCACTTAAACTTGGATGGAATTGAGAAGGGGTGAGCATGTGGTGACCAGTGATGAACTGATGCCCTGTCTAGCTGATGTTTTTAAGAAATACACGCCTTGCTGTAGTAGAAAAAAAATCATGACAGTGCATTCAGTAGATATAAAATAATCAAGTGTAGGTGGTTGGTTTGCACACATCATTGACTATTTAGTTTCCTATAGTTTCTATAGATGGCAATTTTCTTTCGTTTCTGAAATCCTTAACAATAAGCTTTTATTTTGAATTTA
Source organism: Trichomycterus rosablanca (assembly GCF_030014385.1). Taxonomy (NCBI): domain Eukaryota; kingdom Metazoa; phylum Chordata; class Actinopteri; order Siluriformes; family Trichomycteridae; genus Trichomycterus; species Trichomycterus rosablanca. Next base: position 18,475,710 of record NC_085997.1, read on the forward strand.
CTGGATTGAGTATAATTTTCTGCATGGTGTATTTTTGTATTTTATGCAAATTAGAAGTGGAGACTCCTCGTAATTCGTTCTCAGTTTTACTAGGTATTAGAAAGGAGGTCTTTTCCTCAGGAGAAGTCTTGTTAAAGTTAAAAGAGGCATTAGAATTTTTATTCTCCTGTACCCTTTTCAGGTATCAGGCTTCTGTGTTTCACTTACACTTTTCAGAGCAGTCCCAACCTCCCAAAGCTCCGAAAAAGAGAGAGAAGCTCCTGAATACTAAATCGCTTTTCCATTTAACTCCTTCCCCCTAGAGATAGAAGTACAGCACTTACCACCACGTCCGTCCTCATCTTTCCGAAGGTGTTGATCAGGTGTGTGTAGTGATAATCGTCCATCTGTCTTAGCGTGGCCGTCATGCTAGCAACGAAACTGCCCTGCAGAGACAAAAAGTAAAAAGAAAGCAGATCATTAAAACAGGTTTATAGTAAAAGTGCTAAGCTTTGTATTCTCACAACTAGAGTAATAATACAAAGCTGTCAATTAGTAAAGGCAAGTTTTTCTTAGCAACACCGTCCACACCAAACCACACTGAGCTGTGCAGTGATCATTAATACAAGGACAAACTGACAAAATATAGTTAGGACTGAACATTTCACTCAAATGAAGTCATTCCGCTTTTTTCACAACATAGTATAGAATAGTTTTTTTTTTTTTAATGCATTTTCTCCCCTTTTTCTCCCCCTTTAGAGCGTGCAATTGCCCAATTGCATCATGCTTCCTCTCTGCCTATGCCGATCCCTGCTCTGACCGAAGAGATCGAAGCTAACCTACGCCCCCTCCGACACGTGGGCAGCAAGCCGTAAGCATCTTATCACCCACACATTGACGAGTGTTGTGCCACCTAGCGTTGTGTACCGAGAGACACACCCTAAGAGAACTCTTTCCTCATCTCTGTGCCTCTAATCAGCCAGCAGAGGTCGTAATTGCACCAGTCTGACAGAGAGAGACCCATATCCGGCTTAGTCCCGCCCACCTGAACAACCGGCCAATCGTTGTTCATGTGGCCGCTCAGCCTTCAGCCGGCAAGGCAGAGCTGAGATTCGATGTATTCGAGATCCAGCTCTGGTTGCAGCGTGTGTTTTTACCGCTGTGCCACCTGAGCAGCCATACAGTATAGAATAGTTTGTCGTAAACAAGAACTATGCAGGTCCAGGATGAGTCCCTGGTTTGCATTTTTATCACATAAACATACAGTATTACGCAATAACAGAATTGAGATAAGCTGTATAAGAATGTCATTTCATTAAAAGTACAGCAACAACAGACGTAGAGAAAGTCAGTAATGCTGTGTTAATGCTAATCTTAATGTAAATGCAGCTTGAGGTCTCAGGAAATTAATCAGGAAAACTTTTGCTCAATGATTGGAAAATACTACAAATCCCTAATAATGCCATTGCCTGGGGTCCAAGAGAGCATAATCCACTTTGCTTCTTTTCCTGCCTGTGAATCAAAGTGACACAAGTAAATAATTAAATTTAGTTTTCATTAACTGCTTTATCCTTGTCAGAGTCAGGATGAGTTTGGTCTCACCAGGAAACACTGTGTGGAGGGCTGGGATTCCCTGAACAGGGTGCCAATCCATCACGGGGCTGTGACCCTTCCTGTCAGACAGTCTGTGTAAACGTCCAGCCAGCCGATGATACCTCTGAGATTCTAGCCGTAATAGACCTCTGTGCTACATCATCTCCAGTAGTAAATCATAAAAGCCTAAATTGCATGTGTACACAATAGGGTAGTGAGCACTCTTTTCAGAGTGATAGAACATCAGTCTATTTATTTATTAGGATTTTAACGTCATGTTTTACACACTTTGGTTACATTCGTGACAGAAACGATAGTTACTCGTTACACAGGATGCATCAGTTCACAGGTTTAACATCAAACACAGTCAAGTGAGAGGAAACACAGTCCTGTGGGCGGAAACCGGAGCTCCCGGTGGAAACCCACACAGACATGGGGAGAACATGCAAACTCCACACAGAAAGGACCCAGACCGCTCCACCTGGACCCAGGACCTTCTTGCTGTGAAGCGACAGTGCTACCCACTGAGCCACCCCCAACAGTCTATTTAAAGCACGTAAACAATACAACCAAGCACATGTGCTAAAAATCAATCTGGTGTGGGAAAACGTCCAGTGTCCTGCACCGAACCCTGACCTCAAACCATTAAAAACATTTAAAAGGAACTGAGAGTCAAGCCATGTGTTATAACATCCAACATAAGGGCCTGACCCTTGAAGCCTGTTTGGACAATGTGCACACATTTCTATCACAAAAAGGTGTCCACATACTTTTGGCAAAATACCAGCCTTAGATTAGCCTATGTTGTGTATGACGGTTGGTAATCCAGTGAGGCTTGTTGATTGATTTTTATTAAACCATATATTTTTTTAAAACAGTTACAGTGCCTCTAACTGCAGTGCCTCTTAAAACCCCATGGTGGTCTTTAGCCCGTGAACGGGCTTTGAATTTTTATGTTTGTGTTTCTCTGTATACTGTCACACCGTCAAAATATCATTGATGGTAAACAAGGAACCTTCTGATAGCTTAAAATCTCTAGTTTTTAGCAACGTAAACATTGAGCTTATTTTGTTTATAAGTTCTTTTAAAAACACAAAAGAATTGTAGGTCTGAAAAATTTCTGCCAGAAATACAGCCTTTATATTTTGTAATATTATACTGCGGTACTTACTTTCATACCGACAACATTTATACCAAACAAGCCAGCACAACTTCACCATCACATTTCTGCTGTTTGTTTTACTTCAAATACATCAGCATCCAAAATATTACAGAAAAGTTTTACATCTGATAAAGCTCTGCCATCAATGCATGGCATGCAATGCATCAAGCACTCGGTAAACAACACCACCGCGACAAATGTATATCAAACAAAAGCATTAGAGCTAAACCAGCACATACCTGGATATTCTATCTTCAATCTGAGTCCAAATTTATGTTCATTAGTCCTTCCATTCCAGATCAAATCCACTTTTTGTAAATGTTTACAAACACCGGCGGCCATTTTGAATAGTTACAAGCATGTTGTATAAGTTTATAAGTCAATAACACGCGAATATCAGATCGTATCATAATGAGAGAGCGCTCACAGTAATCACAAAACCTCACTCTAACAGATAGCGTTCCCTGTTTGGCTGTGAGATTGCGCAATACCTCTACAGCCAATGTAGAGACAGTATCCATCTCACCACCTAATACTTGTTTTTCATTGGAGAAATGCAAAAATATTAGCATATTTTGCTTTTGATTGGAGGACCAGCTTATATCCCGCCCCACTTTTTGCATTTAGCCTCTCGGATTAGTCTAAACAGCTGTATTTCACCAGCCGTCACCATGGATACACATTACGCACGCTGGTATGTGTGCTTCTGAATCAGTAGAGTGAGTCAAACTTTTCTCTTAGGGCTGATAATACAGTGTGAATCAATTTAAACGACTCAGTTCGTGAAAAGTTCAACCGGCTGCATGTATTTTGTTACAAAAGTAGCGGTTTTTATATGTGTGTGTGCGCTGGGGGAAGGGAGCGCTGACTGGCTCACTGTGAGAGTTCATCACTCCAAAAAACACTCAAATGTTATAAATAATGACTTTATAAAGTATAAATAATGCATTTTACACATTTTATCTGCAGTATAATCTGTTTATTGTCAGTTAGAAAGCTATGGAAAGCTTTGGAGAGCAGTAAAGTGTGATGCCACTCCAGGTGCAATAACTCAAAATCAGAATGAGTTAGAGGTCTAAAATTTGGGCCTGTGACAGAAAACCCTTTTGACTACAACTCTATATATGTTCTGTAGATGGTCTGCAGACCTGCAGTCCTACTTATACTCACTGAAACTTTGGCTTTAAAAAAAATGTAAAAAGCGCCTACATTTTGGGGTGTTTTTGTCATCATTTGATCATTGTAACATAACATCATGGCATTTGGCTGTGTTTTTCTGATACTTTAAAGGGTTTTCTATAACACTGAAGTATAATTTTTGTGTTATCTTATAAACTTTCTGAATGAGAAGCCTTAGAAACTAGGTATGTCTTTCAGGCGGAAAATGCACAAAAATAGGCCGGACTAACAAGGGGTTAAAAAAAACAAAAACAGAAATAGTCAGGGATAACACAAAAAGTCCGAAGACTTGTTTCCATTGTGGTCCCTATACATAATTCAGTCCAACAATAAGCAGCATAGCAAGCTTGACATCATAATACAGTCACTAAAATATAACAATACAATGTATTCATTTTGCAATGTATTCATTTTATTTCAGAACTCAATTTAACTCAATTGTGTTTTGCTAATCACAAACGGAACTGAAAAGGCTCCGTTATGAGTGGTTCATGTGGTGGAAACGTGGAAACAAGTTAGTCCAGCATGGAGACACGCGTTTTGTTTTAGAAAATTACTAAATTTCTTTAGTGAAAATATGATCAAGGCAGTGGTGCATCCACACTCTAACCAGGAAACACTAGGCTCATGACAATCTAGGTACACAAAGTGGCTAAAATTTTAAGTCTATTGCTAGCAGGTGTATGAAATCAGTTATACGAGGGATCTTCAAAAATTTTCCACATTTTTATATTTTGGTTGGAAACAGTGAGGGTGGGAGGAGTAGTAATTGGTCGTGTCTGAGAGACTGAGAGAGCTTATAGTCCGGATTTAGCACTATCTTAAAGAAGCTTTAAGGGAAAGAAGATTTTCATGTGATGATTTGAAAGCAGCGGTGCATCAGTGGCTACACGCTCAACCAAAAACATTTTTTGCTGATGGCTTTAAAAATGCATCGGAAGGTGACTACGTAGAAATCTGTTAAATGTCATACATGTTCACTGATCAGCCATAACATTAAAACCACCTCCTTGTTTCTACACTCTGTCCATTTTATCAGCTCCACTTAGCATACAGAAGCACTTTGAAGTTCTACAATTACTGACTGTAGTCCATCTGTTTCTCTATATACCTTTTTAACCTGCTTTCACCCTGTTCTTCAATGGTCAGAACCCCCACAGGACCACCACAGAGCAGGTATTATTTAGGTGGTGGATCATTCCTAGCACTGCAGTGACACCGACATGGTGGTGGTGTGTTAGTGTGTGTTGTGCTGGTATGAGTGAATCAGACACAGCAGCGCTGCTGGAGTTTTTAAATATCGGGTCCACTCACTGTCCACTCTATTAGACACTCCTACCTAGTTGCTCCACCTAGTAGATGTAAAGTCAGAGACGATCGCTCATCTATTGCTGCTGTTTGAGTTGGTCATCTGCTAGACCTTCATCAGTGGTCACAGAACGCTGCCTGTGGGGCGCTGTTGGCTGGATATTTTTGGTTGGTGGACTATGCTCAGTCCAACAGTGTCAGTGAGGTGTTTAAAAACTGCAGCAGCGCTGCTGCTGTGATCCACTCATACCAGCACAACACACACTAACACACCACCACCATGTCAGTGTCACTGCAGTGCTGAGAATGATCCACAACCCAAATAATACCTACTCTGTGGTGGTCCTGGGAGAGTCCTGATTATTGAAGAACAGAATGAAAGGGGGATGCAGAGAAAGCATGCAGAGAAACAGATGGACTACAGTCAGTAATTGTAGAACAAATTGCTTTTATATGGTAAGTGAAGCCAATAAAATGGACAATGTGTGTAGAAACAAGGAGGTGGTTTAATGTTAAGGCTGATCGGTGTAGATAGATATTTTATTCATACTGACTGAAATTAAGGAATTTAAAGGGAAAGATTTAGGTATTGGACTAGTGACAAGCTGCCACTGTTGGGCTGCTGAAAAAGAGCCTTAAGCCTCAATTGCTTACATTGTATTCAGTCAGAATTGTAAATTGCTTTAGATAAAATCTTCTGTTAAATGTCATACATGTAATATGTAAATGCATTATGAACATTGGAAACAAATGTAAGCTCTCTCCACATGTCTTTTGTGACACATAGAACAGAGCTTGAGCGTTTGTCCATTACCTTCTTTTATTGTCCAACAAAAATTCTGAAAATTGAATAGCTGTCTGAACACAGCATTTTTAATACATCATTAAATGCCATGACAAACTTCAGCAATACCGCTTTTTTTTTTGTCTTATTATTTCATCTTTTTTTCCCCTCTTTTTCACGCCCCCACATCACTGATTTGTTTCTTTTCTGTGCAAACTTCTGTGCAACATGTCTGGCAATAGCACAGCAGACAAAAGGTGACAACCATTCACAGAGGCAGAAAAAAGCTTTTAGAAGATGACAGCCAGATCTGTAAACCCTGCACATTATAGCTGACTGTTTGATTTTTTTTCTAAGCCTGTTTCAGTATTTTTCCTGTTTTGTGCTGTTTCGGTGTCTATCCTACTGGTAATTAGGAATGGCCTACATAAAGAGAAAGCAAAAACGAGAACATCCCTGTGTTTTGCTTCAGCTTGGTTCTCATAGAAAAAAAGAACAGCCTTTTATGAGTCAGTTCTCTACAAGCCCATGTTCCATTCTGCAAAAAAGCAACCCTCTGATATAAGCGCTTGCTCGCCTAATATGTAGCTACATGTCAAGGTGACACATCTGCCACTATGCCTTGGCTGACAGATTGTAAAAATCAAACGCTGGGAATGTGTTTGCAATGCTGAGAGCTGATATACAGCGCAGTTTAGCAGAACAGTCTATTTGCAATTCATTTCAATTCCAGATCGACATGGGTAAACACAGCCAGCCTGGACAGCTAGTGTTTCACAAAGCTGTAAATACTGTCCAAACAACCAACATTGGAAGTCACTGAGCCTTCTATAAGCTCTGGTGTTTTTTAGGGTGCAATGAGGTGAAATGCTGGAAGAGATTTCAGAGTAGGTCGTGTGGACCTCTCAAATCCACAAACAGACTAGAGCAGAAACATCGGTAATAGTGGTAAAATATTCCCATAAGAGAAAACAGAAACACGCCAATATAAACACTGTTAAAATTAGGGCTGGCTCGATAACACTTTTTTTTATGTCCCATACCGATACTGCAAATTGAGTGTCTGCCGATACCGATACCAATCCGATACCGTCTTTTCTCCTCTCAAACAACTAAGCAGTAATAATACATGTCTCAATGCACCATGGTCAAACTAGCTATCAGACTGTGAAACAAATATTCTACAGGAATAAATACAGAACCTACAACATCACAGTTGTTCATGTGACACATCTCGCTTCATATAAGTGTAACATACTATTATTATTATTATTATGGCGTGTCGTTCAAAGTGTCTACAATTGGACGTTGTGGATGTCAATCAAACGAGATGGACCAATTAGAATTGAGTTTAGATTTTACGTTAAAGTTCTGTCACGTTTTTAGATCATTAAAAACCCTGCTGGATTTTGAAGAGGACATCTATGGCTACACGGGAAACGGTGTAGTTTGTTTACCCAATTTACCTCACTTGCATGTCTTTGGACTGTGGGAGGAAACCGGACTATCCGGAGTAAACCCACGCAGACACGGGGAGAACATGCGAACTCCACACAGAAAGGACCTGGACAACCCCTCCTGGGGATCAAACCTAGGACAGTCTTGGTGTGAGGCGACAGTGCTACCCACTTAGCCACCGTGCCGCCCCCCTTGTGAAGGTGAAAAGAGGCAATCGGCTACTGCACACGTGTCGGAGGGTGTTAGTCACGGCTCTTCTCAACCAGGGTGGAGTTCAACATCAGTGGAGAGGACATAATGCAATTGGGTAATTAGATATGACTAGATTGGGAAAGAAATTGCGGAAAAATGGAATATAAACAGATCACAATATGGAATGAGCCACTAGAATTTTTATTGAGTGTAAAGATGACTTAGTTGGAGAAGAGCACCCCTTTTTTCCATCACTTTCAACAGCTGCACAAAAAAACTATACAAATAGGCGGATAAACTTCGTGCAACTACTGCAGTTACGAAGCTTACATGGCCCACTTCACCAACACCAATTCTACAACACTGCAAGCTTCATTTGCCCACATGATGTCCTACGGAAATAAAAATGCTAAGTGTCATGGTATCACTGAAGCAGTTGCTCACTACATAGTAATAATTATGATTCCTGTCTCAACGGTAGAGCGAGGCGGCTTTCCAAGGCTGATAAAAACTCTTGACTCATGATACAAATTGCCCAGTCACAACTACTTTGCATGAGAAGTGCTTCCTATCGTGTACGCTAAAGTCAGACACAGCCTTAACAACCGACTCACTAAAGTAAACCATTCTGTGCTGACCACTGATATGTGGTCAAGCCACACATGGGAGCCATATTTGAGTGTGACTATTTGTTATATTGAAAGAAGGAAGATGAAAAGTGCATATCAGCAAGCTGGCTATTTCCCTGAAATCACAGTGTGGGGAGCACACAGCAGAAGCCCTGCAAGATCCTAAAAGTAGATAAAAAGAGACTCGTTGTTGTTACAACTAATGATGTGAACACCACCGCCACTTCAGCAATTGCATCGCTCTGACAAAGGATGCAGTGTTATTTGTTATAACAGTGGAGAACATCTATGAGACGTGTCGTATGCCTTTTTCGTTCGTTCCAAACATTTGAAGTATTTGCTGTAAACAACATTTTCATATAATTTTATATTTGCACTGTTCTTAACCTGTAACCTGATTGCACTTGAAAGCACTTTAAGATACTGTAGGTAGGTTTATTATACATTATTTTTCATGCACATCGAGCTATTCTACACCAATCAGCCATAACGTTAAAACCACCTCCTTGTTTCTACACACACTGTCCATTTAATCAGCTCCACTTACCATATAGAAGCACTTTGTAGTTCTACAATGGTCAGGACCACTACAGAGCAGGTATTATTTAGGTGGTGGATCATTCTCAGCACTGCAGTGACACTGACATGGTGGTGGTGTGTTAGTGTGTGTTGTGCTGGTATGAGACACAGCAGCTCTGATGGAGTTTTTAAACACCTCACTGTCACTGCTGGACTGAGAATAGTCCACCAACCAAAAATATCCAGCCAACAGCGCCCCGTGGGCAACGTCCTGTGACCACTGATGAAGATCTCAAAGATGACCAACTCAAACAGCAGCAATAGATGAGCGATCGTCTCTGACTTTACATCTACAAGGTGGAGCAACTAGGTAGGAGTGTCTAATAGAGTGGACAGTGAGTAGACACGGTATTTAAAAACTACAGCAGCGCTGCTGTGTCTGATCCACTCATACCAGCACAACACACACTAACACACCACCACCATGTCATTGTCACTGCAGTGCTGAGAATGATCCACCACCCAAATAATACCTGCTCTGTGGTGGTCCTGACCATTGAAGAACAGAGTAAAAGGAGGTTAAAAAAGTACGTAGAGAAATAGATGGACTACAGTCAGTAATTGTAGAGCTACAAAGTGCTTCTATATGATAAGTGGAGCTGTAGAAACAAGGGGGTGGTTTTAATGTTATGGCTGATTAGTGTATATCGCCAGTTAGCCAAAATATATTGATATATGATTTTTGTCCATACTGAACTGATGTACAGCACAGTTTAGCAGAACAGTCTGTTTGCAATTCATTTTGCACTACATTGCAAATCCAGATCGATAAGGGTAAACACAGCCAGCTCGCCTGACACACAAGTGCTTCACACAGCCGTACATAATGTTCAAACAGCCAAGCTGAGCAAGGCCCTTAACTCTCAATTGATTGCAATTGTACGTCTCTTAGGATAAAAAATGTCTGCTAAACTGTAAAATTTGATCACTGTGAACGTGTGTTTTCAATATGAGACAGTGGAAGCTATTGGCAGTTCTGCTACAGAAGATCGTTACTGGTAAGGCTACACATTCAGTCCTTATCTGGATAACACAAACAGACATTACAATAGAAGACATAACTGCCAGTGATGCAGCTTTAAAACAGCCAAGAATGAATGTTACTGTAGATCTATTGATAAATTACTAAGAGTAAAATAACAGCAGTTTCATTTGGCACCAGTCATAAACCAAAAGTTTATGGATTGCCCCATATAGCGACACGTAAACATTGTAAACATGACTTCATAGTAACGAATCTTCTGGGATATTATATTGATTGTTATGGAAAGTGGTTTAACCAATATCATTCTGGGCCTTTGCAATAATAGGGGTGGTTGCAATAATAACTAAAGAATGTATAATTTATATTGTAAAATGTATATTTCATATCAACAAGTGTTTAGATTTAATTTAATTTAATTTAAAACTGTGTAATATAGTAGTTTCAAGACATACTAATTATGGCGCTCAGGTGGTGCAGCGATAAAACATGCAGACTGGGCACCTACATAAATAACGATTGGCTTTTGTTCATACAGAGTGGGAGCCAGATGTGGATTCTGTATAATTGATGCAACGACCTCTGCTGGCTGATCGATGCCGCCTGCACAGGGTTCGAGGGATAATGCTTTGACCAGGGTGTGGCTCTCCGTACACAAAGCTGATCCGCATATGAACTCGTCTAGTGCAGGTGAAAAGATGCAGTTTGCTCCTGCACCCGTGTTGGAGGAGAGGTGTGTTAGTCACAGCTCTCCTTATTCAGAGTGGAGGTCAACATCAGTAGAGCGGAAGAGTAATGCAATTGGGTAATTGGATACAATAAAGTTGGGAGAAAAAAAGGGAGACAATACATAAACAAAAAGTACCTTGAAACTCAACGTTAACTGGTTCTGGGAGCGGTGTTGAGTTTAAAAGACGTTGAGTTGCAAGGTATTTTTTCCCATATGGATGTATGAGAAACCTGTTAATAATAATAATAAAAAAATCAACTTATATAGCGCCTTTCACAGTACCCAAGGACGCTTTACATAGGAATCATAATCACAAACAAGATCAAACAGAAACAGAAGAAGACGAGTGAAAGTGCTGAGTAAAAAGACGTTTTTAGAAGAGATTTAAACTCAGCGAGAGAGGAAGAGAGACGAAGAGGGAGAGGAAGAGAGTTCCACAGCGTCGGGGCAGCAACACTAAATAATCTACCACCCATGGTGGTCAACCTAAACCTAGGAGCAACCAGAAGACCAGCATCAGACAACCTTAACCTACGAGAAGGGACATAGCAATGTAAAACATTAGCCAGATACAAGAGGACCGCTCAAGCCGAGCACTGAACAAAGCGGCTGTTTATTGTTAATTTAAGGCTGAACACATCAAATTTAAGGAAAATGTTGAGTTTAAGGGTACAAATTTCTCCGCGAAGGGTGTCGAGTTTAGGGCACGTCGACTTGCAAGGTATCACTGTATAATAATCATTAGCTATAATTTCCCCCTCTAAATTAGAATGGCTGCGTTTTTACCAAAATGAGTTCACCTAGCTGGCACATGCACACTTAGGGTGGGTCTTAAACCAGCAGTTTAAACTTACAACAATTCTGGGGTTGAAAATGAATTTAAATTGTCTTTTTAACTGACAGCATTAATTAGACAATGATTTTTGCTGGTTAACAGTCAACCGATTTATCTGCAAAATTCCAACCTTAAACAGTAAAATAAGTTTTTAAAGTCACAAATACAGGGATGGACAGACAGACCCTTCTTATTTGTACATTTTACATCATCTTTTATTAATCATAGTGTTTAGTCAGTTATGATTAAATTATCAGCACAACTTTCGATTAAGAACTCAATAAGTTGTCAGTAATAACGGCTTTCGAGTATTTAATTTAAGACATGTTTCTCGGATATGAATACACCTCTGGCACTCTTCCAAAGCTGTCTGTAAAACATGTCTTTCTCTGAAATTGAGAGCATGCATATTACCAGTATCATTAGCTACCAAGCCGAGCCTCGCAGTCAAAACTGACTGTAATTACCCAGCTCTTAATCTGACAGACAGCCACAAACGAGCTCTGCTGGGTGGTTGATGCTTCTGCTCTGTACCAAGACTCTTAATAGTAGTGAGACTGTTAGAAAGAGGCTAAGCCGAAGGACTGAATCTGCTGACAATCAGTTCCCATGTATTACATGACGTGTAGCATCAAAACCAAATCCTTTACCTAACGTTAACATGACAAGCAGCATGCGTGTCTAACGTTAAACACCCTACACCTCTCTCCTAAGCTTGTCAGCCAGTCCAGGCTGTATTTATGACTAGTGCCCTGTGTTTTTAAGAGGTAAGGACCATTTATGACCTTGACCATGTGGCTTAGGCCAAAAAAAAAAATCCATATTGACTTATTTAGCAGAAAATGATACAGGACAGAACAAAACAAGCATGTATTAAGACAAGCACACTGGTTTTACTTGTCCCAGCCTGATTTTTCTGAACCTCGAAATGTTTGTTTGTTTGTTTATTAGGATTTTAACGTCATGTTTTACACTTTGGTTACATTCATGACAGAAACGGTAGTTACTCATTACACAAGGTTCATCAGTTCACAAGTTTATATCAAACACAGTTTTGGACAATTTTGTATCTCCAATTCACCTCACTTGCATGTCTTTGGACTGTGGGAGGAAAACGGAGCACCCGGAGGAAAACCACGCCCTCCAGTAAAATCTTATGAAAAGCATACAATGTACTGCCTTTTTACAGAGATACAATTAACATTTAGCAGAATCAAGATCAGCCTATTGGTTCAGCCATCCAAAAGTCCCAGATTCTCATGTGGCCCCTTGCAAAATGTAATTGTCCACCCCTGGTTTAGATGCTTCAGACATTTCCACACTTGAAATATATCCATTAAAAGCCAGTACAGAAGGAAGTTTATCAGGCTTTAGGCATATTTTCAGCATATTCCACTGAGAGGGGGATTCATTTCTACAACGGAGAGCCTTTTCTTAATTCTGGCCAAGCTCTGACTTGCTACAGAAATTTGACTGCTTTGAAACAGAGCCCTTCAACAACAAGGCTCCTTCACAAGGCCAGCTGGAAGGTGGAGAAAAATGCATCGACAGATCTGGTTCAGTGTGTGTGTGTGTGTGTGTGTGTGTGTGTGTGATGGACAGACCTTATGTAATTTTGCATTGACTCAGCACTTTCTGCCTGAGAGGAGAGAGGACGGAGTGACTCGTCATTGTACTGTCCACACGGTGCGATGGATGAACTGAAGGTGAAGTAAATCTCTTCCACCAGCTGCTTCATCAGGCTAAATAGAGAAATCACACATCTACAGCAGACCAACAACGCTTCCCTCCTGAGAAGCTGTTAAAAGTGGTTGTCATTGCACACACCGTTGTTCTCACTCCTCGTTTTACATCATTTTAATGAGCAAAAATAATGACGGTGCATTCACATTAAATAAGTGTAGAAAAGAAAAAGTCACATCAGTGGGTTTACTTGGCAGTGTGTACTTATAATAGCAGAACTGACTCATTTTCCAGTGAACCACCATGTTTCACAAGTCTTTTTTCTTAGAAGTACGTCGTCTATGATCTCTTCTGATCAGCAAAATGATTGTTTACGCAAAGCTGAATTTATCATTCATAGACCGTCTGATTCATTATTTAAAGTGATTCAGTGCAGCGGCTGTGAAAGTAAACCAAAGACGTTTGGGACTCCTCCCAGAAAAAGTTGGAGAAAATAGGTGAAAGCCCTAAAGCAATGTCTAAATACGACAAAAATAAATATCTCTTTTTTTCTGTAGACAATATTTCCTCATATTCTGCATTTTCTTCTATTTTTTATTATTCCTACATTATTTATTAGGATTTTAACATCATTCTTGGTTAAATTCATGACAGGACAGTTAGTTACTGGTTACACAAGATTCATCAGTTTAATCTTTACTGTCAAACACAGTCATGGACAATTTTGTATCTCCAGTTCACTTCACTTACACATCTTTGGACTGTAGGAGGAAACCCACACAGGCACGGGAAGAACATGCAAACTCCACACAGAAAGGACCTGGACCGCCCCCCTGGGAATCAAACCCAGGACCTTCTTGATGTAAGGAGACAGTGCTACCCACTGAGCCACCGTTCCTCCCTATTATTCCTATATGATGGAGACGTTCACCATGGCCTGTGGTGGAAAACCCTCAATAAAATACCTCAGAGACTGGATTACTAGTATAAAATCTCGTCTAGTCTAGGCACCTCCATGAGTGGCAACCCCTCCAGTAGCTCAGTCAGTGTTGTACTTCTATAGCGTTCCTATAGCGTTTATTCTTTAGTTTGTGTCACTTTTTTGAGCTTTTCTATCATGACTCTACCATTTTTACAAGAGGGCGGTAAGTATCGATCTGTCTGTCTATCTGTCAATCTAAAAGATATGTATTCTAGTCTGCAGAGAAGGATCACACAACAGAGTCTAACATGTAAGCTCTGCAAATGTCATAAGACAGGAAGAAAATAATCACCCTTTATACTCCCATCAGTGACCTTGTAGGACAGTGGAAGGTTAATCCGTTAACAGAGATTTCTTAGCTAGAACATAGGAACTGGTCTAAACCAGCTGGAACTGGGTTTTGGAAGTCATACAATGCAATTGATGTAAATCTACACATGAGTAAGTAGTATTTCATTATGTATTACATTTATATTTACATTTTTGGCATTTAGCAGACGCTTTTATCCAAAGCGACTTACAGTATTGAGACAGTATATTGTCCAAGCAATTGAGGATTAAGGGCCCTGCTCAAGGGCCCAATAGTGGCAACCTGGCAGTCATGGGGTTATAACCAACAACTGTCTGCCTAGTACCTTAACCACTAGGCTACAACTGCCCTTCTATTACTACTTCTAGTGTAAGTAAACATTTTTTCTCACACATCCTTTACAGCTTTAGCAACTCAGGTTCAATCCAAGCTTTTGGTTACTGTATGTTTAGAGTTAGACATGCAATCCCTACTTGTTTCATTTAGCATTTTACATGCTTGTAGGTGAATTTGCTGTTCTAAACTGCCTCTAGGTGTAAGTGAGTGGAGACGGGGCGACAGAGAGGAGAGACGGTGCCAGCACTGCACTCTCAGTACAGTAGAAACCAATGTACCAAATAACACCACATTCGGACCCAATTCTTCCCCAAATTTAATAACATTATCCCCGAGTTTAACTCGCTGCCAGCCCCCAACAAATTGCCCCACCTACTGAGGGAGCACAGAGCGAGCTGCACACTAGCAGAACTCTACACACACACACACACACACACACACCTGCCACCTGGTGAAGGACAGTAGGTGACCATGTCTCTCACACACACATGCAGACAAATTCTTATTCTTATTACAACCAACATAAAACATTACTGTCAATGTTACCAATGTTTATTGTTACTATAATATGATATATAATATAGTATGTCCTTATTTCTCATGCCAATAAAGCTCTCTTTGAGTTTGAGTAAAGAACTGAGTGAGTGTGATGTCCCGTGATGAACAGGCGGCCGGTTTACAGAGTATGAACTCCAGGCTGGGCTTCAAAACTATCATCTGAATAAATAAATAAGTAAATGAACAAACAGTATTGTAGAAGTGCTAAGCCGAACCATAAAGAGATGGACTTTCCCCGTCTCTTCAATCCCACCCTTCTAAACACACAACTCCCACCCACCTCCCAGAATCCCTTCCTGTCCCTTCTATCTCTCTTTCACTCACTCTCTCTCTTACACACACACACTCGCTCTCTCACTGCCTCCCTCATATGCACAGAGCCTGTCGGAGCAAGCAGAGCTGCATCCAGGAAATGCATTTCTCTCACATGCCAGTGCAAAGAGCTGGACTTCTGCGCAGCATGGCGTCAGCTTGAGAGCGTGTGTGTGAGCACAAGTGTGTGTGTGTGTGAACGTGAGTGAGTGTGTGTGTGTGCGTGCGTGTATGAGCGCACGAGTCCCAGTCACGACGGCAGAGCAGACTGGAATCGGAGGCTGTTTGGAAAACTTAAGTGAGGAATCCGTCTATGTGGATGTGTAATTGTCGTGAGGAGTTGATTAACGATCGGCGCGTAACGACCGCGTGAGTCACAGCATGGCAGACCCTCGTTTTTCTCGCTCATCCACTCATCTGCGCTTTCTCCCGGGTCGTTTTCGCTCAGTCCGAAGCCTGGTGCACTGAGGGAGAGGAAATGCGCTGGCCAGAGTGGCGCTCTTTGCCTCAGCTCCGTCACTGACCCGCATCTGGAGGTGAGTGCGCTTTGCTCATCTCTGGCCACGCATCAGTTTATCCTTTTCAATCACAGTCTGTGCCAGATGTAGGGCTTTTCTTGCAGCCAGATGTTGCTGTTAGTACTCGAACAGAAGTTTGTAATGGAATTTCCAATTTCATCTAGCGTCAGTTGTAAATTCTAGTTATGAAAGTGAGAAAACAGGCTAATGAGTAATGACTAGGATAAAATATGTGCATCCTAGAATAAAGGTGACGTGATCATGGTATGGGACTGAATAAACAGTCGCTGGATTAGACCTTATCAATACAGAGCTGCTTTAGATATCACCATCGATACACTCAAGTGAGAACAGTGTGATGCAGTGCAGCTTTCCACTCAGCAGAAATCCATTCAAATGCAGTTCACACACATGCACAGTAAAGCTGCTTTTCACTTTCCATTACACCACCAGATGAAAAGCTTTCCAACAAGCTCTCCAAGATACAAACAATGCAAATGTGGCCTCAAGTTAAAACCTTTCCTCCTACACCTCATTAAGTAAGGTGTCCTGTATTCGCATGGTCGATCTGTGTGATCTGTGTCTGCCAATTCTACACTTCTTTAGACGTCTTTAAGGTCTTATTTTCCGACCTCTGACTTTAATTTCTCACCTCACTGATAGTGCTTGTACAAATAAATCACCAGGTTAGTGTCTATTTTTTTAATCAGGTTAAGTAAATGAAGACAAGGAGGAGTTAAACAGTAGGGCACACTGCATCAAGGTGAAAAGATGAATCAGAGCAAACTGATACACATAGCCTGGGCTTCTGTATACAGATGAAAGGGCTTGTGTGTGTGATGCTGTTCTGATGTAGAAGCTTAAATTGAAGACTAATTTAAATTAATAGACTATTATAATGCAAAGTGTTCTCAAACATCAAATTCCTCAACAAATGCCCTTTATATAAGGGTACTATGTCAATTACATACTCCCACAATTACAAGAATGTATTGATCTGATAAAGCTTATTGGAATCTGATACCAAGTTTGAATACTTGGATACTTGAGCACTGGAACACATTATTTAAAATAAAATCCATACATAAGCGACCATTACTCATTGGTGACTCAACAATGTAATTTAAAAAATAGTTATGTTTGAACTGACACCTTCTAGAAAAAATTCCTTTATTGATCTTTATTGATGGGGGAAGTTTGAGCGTTACAGCAGCTCCAGCACAAAGTAAATACAGTTAAAGATAGGTAAGTACCTGCAATTCCAAACCAGAATGCATCGTTTTATTCTTCTTATTAACTGTCTGGCAACACCTACCAACAATGGGTGCAAAGCAAGCATTGTTATCCAAAGAAGAAACTCACAACCACACCTTCACTTACTTATTCACACCTAGAGGCAATGTAGAGCAGCCAATCCGCCATCTTCAATTTTCTTCAAGTCTCCTCTATTTATATATTGTTGGGTAATAAAAGGAAACCAGAGTTCCCCAGGTAATCCCTCATGTACAAGGAAAAGCATGTGAAACTCCTCAGACAGTTATCAGTGGCAAGGATCAAACTAAGTTCCTCAAAAAGCAGGGTGCTGTGCAACCCCCCCAGCTGTGTTCCCAAGCCACCCCGTGGTAATATATAAATATAACAGAATGCCTTTATTTCTGATATATACATATCCCAGCTGGGGTCGCGTTTTGAAGCTGGGGTCAGAGCACAAGGTCAGCCATTGTACTACTACTGGTACTAGCTGTTTAGCTGGTAAATGATCCACACATGCCCGGCTATTCACACGATTTTGGTGAGAACAGGATTAATTGGACTAGTTGATATTCCTTCACTGATTCAGTGTCCACTTCCAATGCCTGCATGCCCACTGTAGATGCTTTTAATGGCTAGATGCTCTAGCATGGGCACTTTGAGTTGACGTGATTCTTGGGGAGGTAACGATGACATTTTGGCTCAAGTTTGTGTGTGCAAGTGTGTATATTTATTAATAAACCTGCCATAATTTGGACAACTTCTCAAACTCATGAACTGTTAGGATGTCTCAAACACATTTTTGATACAAAACCAGCATTAGAGTTCTGACATGCTACTGAATTCAGAACTGATATTATTACACTGCAAGAATATCATTTCAGTCAACAGATACATGGACAGAATAAGATGGTCAATTAAAAGAACTGAATCTTAGCAGTGCTGACTGGTCATGTGCCTACCCAGACATGATTGGCTATGTCTGGCTTGGGGGGATAATAGTGGATAAATACAGCCAAATAGTAAGACCAGCCAAAATAATAGAGATAAGGGAAAAACAACACACACTCAGACCCAGTGGAACCCTGATCTTAAGCTTGTTGGGCATTCCATTAAAAAAAAACCCATTGCGCCCCCTCCCACTTTTTTTCCACATGGTTTTGGTGTGTTTTATGGAATTAATAATCTAGAGCAGATGGAATGCCTTTATTTGTTATATTTATACACACACATGTACAATACAACACCATTTTTTTCTGCATATCCTGTACTGTTTAAAACTTAGGGTCAGAGTGCAGGGTCAACCACTGTAAGGCACAGAGAGGTAAGGTAAGCAGAGAGTTTAGGGCCTTGATCAAAGGGCCACCGGTAGCTGCATGGCAGAACCGGGACTTTAACCCGCAGCCTTCTGACTGATAGCCTAAAAGCTCTACCCACTAGGTTAGCACTGTCATAAAAAAAAACAAGAATTATGGGTCTTGCTTAAGGGTCTAACAGTGGCTGCATGGCAGAACATGGACTTGAACCCACAACTTTCTGACTGATAGCCTAAAAGCTCTACCCACTAGGTTAGCACTGTCATAAAAAAAAACAAGAATTATGGGTCTTGCTTAAGGGTCTAACAGTGGCTGCATGGCAGAACATGGACTTGAACCCACAACTTTCTGACTGATAGCCCAAACGCTCTACCCACCAGACTACTACTGTCCACCCAAATAAACAAGAGTTAAAAGACTGGCTCAAAGGCCTAACAGTAGCTGCATGGCAAAACTGGGATGTGAACCCACAACCTTCTGACTGATAGCTCAAAAGCTCTACCCACTAGGTTACCACTGGCCTTTAAAAACAAGAGTTAAGGGCCTGGCTCAATGGCCTAACAGTGGCTGCATGGCAGAACCAGGACCTGAACCCACACACTTCTGACTGATAGCCCAAAAGCTCTACCCACTAGGCGACCACTGTCCCCAAAAAACATTAAGGGCCCTGCTCAAGGGCCTAACAGTGGCTAAATGGCAGAGCCGGATAATTTAACCCACAACCTTCCATTTGATAGCCCATACGCTCTACCGACTAAGCTTCCATTGTCCCCCAAAAACAAGAGTTAAGGGCCTTGCTTAAGGGCCTAACAGTGGCTGCATGGCAGAGCAGGAAAACTGAACCCACAACCTTCTAGTTGATAGCCCCACAGCTCTACCCACTAAGGTACCACTGTCCCCAAAAAACATGAGTTAAGGGCCTTGATCAAGGGCCTAACAGTGGCTGCATGGCAAAACCAGAAAATTGAACCCACAACCTTTTAATAGATGGCCCAAAAGCTTTACCTACTAAGGTACCACTGTCCTCAAAAAATGTGAGTTAAGGGCCTTGATCAAGGGCCTAACAGTGGCTGCATGGCAGAGCCAGAAAATTAAACCCATGACCTTCTAATAGATGGCCCAGAAGCTTTACCCACTAGGCTACTATTGTCCCTCCAAATAAACAAGAGTTTGGGGCTTTGCTCAATGGCCTAACAGTGGCTGCATGACAGAACCAGAACCCACAACCTTCTGACTGATAGCCCAAAAGCTCTACCCACTAGGTTACCACTGGCCTTAAAAAACAAGCGTTAAGGGCCTTGCTCAAGAGCCTAACAGTGGCTGCATGACAGAACCAGAACTTGAACCCACAACCTTCTGACTGATAGCCCAAAAGCTCTACCCACTAGGTTACCACTGGCCTTAAAAAACAAGAGTTAAGGGCCTTGCTCAAGAGCCTAACAGTGGCTGCATGGCAGAACCAGGACTTGAACCCACACACTTCTGACTGATAGCCCAAAAGCTCTACCCACTAGGCGACCACTGTCCCCAAAAAACATTAAGGGCCCTGCTCAAGGGCCTAACTGTGGCTGCATGACAGAGCAGGAAACTGAACCCACAATCTTCTAGTTGATAGCCCCACAGCTCTACCCACTAAGGTACCACTGTCCCCAAAAAAACATGAGTTAAGGGCCTTGATCAAGGGCCTAACTGTGGCTGCATGGAAGAGCCAGAAAATTGAACCCATGACCTTCTAATAGATGGCCCAAAAGCTTTTCCTACTAAGGTACCACTGTCCTTAAAAAAAACAAGAGTTAAGGGCCTTGATTAATAACATAACAGTGGCTGCATGGCAGAGCCAGAAGACTAAACCCACAACCTTCCAACTGATAGCCCAGAAGCTCTACCAACTAGGCTACTACAGTCCCCCCAAATATACAAGATTTAAGGGCCTTGATCAAGGGCCTAACCGTGGCTGCATGGCGAAGCCCGAAAATCGAACCCACAACCTTCCAATTGCTATGGCAATGTGTCTGCTAAACCAAACTCGTCAAAAATGTGTGTACACAGACCTCGCTTTGCACACACATGTAGGGACCTTCACTAAACTGCCATAAAAATGGGAGCATAAAATGTATTATACATATACATAGTGTGCAGAAGAAAATCACAAACAAGCGCATTGCGTTATCAAGAAAAACGGCAGTTTTCTGTCACGTCCTCATCAAAATGTATCGGCGCGCTTCACTCTGCCTCTCTACAGTCATTCATTCAAAGTGGACTGTGGCCGTCACACAACCCCTCCACCCTATCGACCCCTAACCTCATTATCCAGATAACGTCTGCTTCAGAAATGCTTGAGGAGTGGGGAGAAAGAAACAGAGAGCCACCAGTAAGTGAGAAAATAGAAGAATTGCACATTACAGCCAGTACAACTTCACAGAGGGCCATCCTGGCATGTAGAAAGCTGCCCACATGAAATGAAACTATAATCGGTATGAAAAAGAGCAGGAAACCTCTCTACCCCCCACGCTGAGGACTCTCTCGCTCGCCCACGCATACACGCGCGCAAACAGCAGACTGACACAAACACACACTCAGGCATCACCCACCGCTGATGTGTCCACCCCAGCCAGATGTTTGCTTTCATGTGGTAATGGGTTTATTTATTAAGAGCCTCTTTCTCCGCCCGCACCCTGACGTTTTAAAGTGAGAGAGATCGGAGTACATGTCACGCTAAATAGAAAAACACACCTGACACCAAATCACCCTGCACTATTTGATAGGCTGAGTGTGTGTGTGTGTGTGTGTGCATGTGTGTGTGAGAGAGAGAGAGTGTACATATATGAAGGGTCTGGCCACTGCAGGACTTTTGCATTGGTCTGGAAACCCTGCACTGCACTTTTTTTTTGCACTTCAGTGAAGAGGGGAGTTATTGTCATATCATGCAGGTCCTCAAACAATGGGGTAACGTCCACGAGTGCAGCAAAATTATCTATTAATCTTAGAAACATTTATGTAATGTATGTGGACACAATTGTTGAACATCCCATTACAAAATATTAATTAATTTATGCATATATACATACTGTACATATACACATATATACATACAGTGTATCACAAAAGTGAGTACACCCCTCACATTTCTGCAAATATTTCATTATATCTTTTCATGGGACAACACTATAGACATGAAACTTGGATATAACTTAGAGTAGTCAGTGTACAACTTGTATAGCAGTGTAGATTTACTGTCTTCTGAAAATAACTCAACACACAGCCATTAATGTCTAAATGGCTGGCAACATAAGTGAGTACACCCCACAGTGAACATGTCCAAATTGTGCCCAAAGTGTCAATATTTTGTGTGACCACCATTATTATCCAGCACTGCCTTAACCCTCCTGGGCATGGAATTCACCAGAGCTGCACAGGTTGCTACTGGAATCCTCTTCCACTCCTCCATGATGACATCACGGAGCTGGTGGATGTTAGACACCTTGAACTCCTCCACCTTCCACTTGAGGATGCGCCACAGGTGCTCAATTGTGTTTAGTCCATCACCTTTACCTTCAGCTTCCTCAGCAAGGCAGTTGTCATCTTGGAGGTTGTGTTTGGGGTCGTTATCCTGTTGGAAAACTGCCATGAGGCCCAGTTTTCGAAGGGAGGGGATCATGCTCTGTTTCAGAATGTCACAGTACATGTTGGAATTCATGTTTCCCTCAATGAACTGCAGCTCCCCAGTGCCAGCAACACTCATGCAGCCCAAGACCATGATGCTACCACCACCATGCTTGACTGTAGGCAAGATACAGTTGTCTTGGTACTTCTCACCAGGGCGCCGCCACACATGCTGGACACCATCTGAGCCAAACAAGTTTATCTTGGTCTCGTCAGACCACAGGGCATTCCAGTAATCCATGTTCTTGGACTGCTTGTCTTCAGCAAACTGTTTGCTGGCTTTCTTGTGCGTCAGCTTCCTTTTGGGATGACGACCATGCAGACCGAGTTGATGCAGTGTGCGGTGTATGGTCTGAGCACTGACAGGCTGACCTCCCACGTCTTCAACCTCTCCAGCAATGCTGGCAGCACTCATGTGTCTATTTTTTAAAGCCAACCTCTGGATATGACGCCGAACACGTGGACTCAACTTCTTTGGTCGACCCTGGCGAAGCCTCTTCCGAGTGGAACCTGTCCTGGAAAACCGCTGTATGACCTTGGCCACCATGCTGTAGCTCAGTTTCAGGGTGTTAGCAATCTTCTTATAGCCCAGGCCATCTTTGTGGAGAGCAACAATTCTATTTCTCACATCCTCAGAGAGTTCTTTGCCATGAGGTGCCATGTTGAATATCCAGTGGCCAGTATGAGAGAATTGTACCCAAAACACCAAATGTAACAGCCCTGCTCCCCATTTACACCTGGGACCTTGACACGACACCAGGGAGACACCAGGGAGGGACAACGACACATTTGGGCACAATTTGGACATGTTCACTGTGGGGTGTACTCACTTATGTTGCCAGCTATTTAGACATTAATGGCTGTGTGTTGAGTTATTTTCAGAAGACAGTAAATCTACACTGCTATACAAGTTGTACACTGACTACTCTAAGTTATATCCAAGTTTCATGTCTATAGTGTTGTCCCATGAAAAGATATAATGAAATATTTGCAGAAATGTGAGGGGTGTACTCACTTTTGTGATACACTGTACATATACACACGCACACATATATATATATATATATAATTATTATTATTATTTTCTCTCACACCTATTAAAATATATACAGATTTTCAAACACTTTGCATGGCTGTTAAGGAAGTCTGCTTGCACGCATCATTCCTCCACTTCCAGCTATAAAAGCCTCCACAACTCTGTAAGAACATTTCAAGTGATTCTGAATAGTTTCTGTGAGAATTTGTGTTTGTTCAGTCAAAAGAACATTTGTAAAGTTGGGCGATGATGGTGGACAAAAAAGGTCTTGATCCAAATCACAGTTCATTGCAAAGGTGTTCAGCAGGGCTGAGGTTAAAGTGTTGTGCATGCCATTAAATTTTAATATTAAAAGAAAAGGTTAGCAACAATGACTTTATGGACCTTGCTTTGTGCACAAAAAGCAGATTTTCTTATGCGTGTTAGCAATGGGTATAGCTGAAATACCCATATGTAAATGTCTAATATATTTGTATTCAATACAGTTTTATAATAATAATAATAATAATTATTATTATTATCATTTATTAATTATGTATTTATTATTATTATTACTATTTATTATTATCATCATCATCATTTATTAATTATGTATTTATTATTATTATTTTATTTATTTATTTATTATTATCATTATTATTAATTATTATTATTATTATTATTATTATTATTACCCCTATGTCGTCATTGTGATCAAACTTGCTGCATCACTCAAAATAGCAGTGTTGGACACACAGGGATGGACCGTTCGTCCATCAATAATCTGTTAAATGAGCATCACATGCACTGTATAAACATCCAGCTAAGTATCGAATTAACTTCTGATCTAATTTTATGGCATAATTTTCTGTGTGGTGCTGACACTTTTATTAAAAGCCATTGTTGAATTAGCATTGATGATTAGTCAGATTATCTTAAGCACGATTTTAAAAATTAAAAGCAAAAATCGATTTACCAAACATTAATGTAAAATAATCCGCTCACATTCTTTGAACAGCTGTAACATCAGGAAAAAGACTGTCTTTTAAGATTATTCAAGTACCTTATTCTGTACCTAAACATAGTTGTTAAGAGTGCATTTTTATACCTTAGGGGAGTAAAACAAACCTGTGCAGCAGTTTTCTTGGTGAAGAGGAAAGCAGTATTGCTGTAAAGGTGTGTGAACTGTGTTTAAATGGATTCCTGCCATGCTGAGAAAACTGCAATGCATCAGTACAACCTCTGTACAATCTTACCAAAAGTAATAATGACATTTACTGTCTGATGAGAGAAACATGCTTACTGTTGCATAGGTGGATCATTAGACCATCACAAGAAATATTATATATGTATATATTCATTCATTCATTCATTCTCTCTCACACACACACACACACACACACACACACACACACACACACACACACACACACACACACACACACACACACACACACACACACACACACACACACACACACACACACACACACACACACACACACACACACACAGAGAGAGAGAGAGCAGGTATTATTTAGGTGGTGGATGATTCTCAGCACTACAGTGAGAGGTGCTGGTGTGTTAGTGTGTGTTGTACTGGTATGAGTGGATCAGACACAGCAGTGCTGCTGGAGTTTTTAAATATCGTGTCCACTCACTGTCCACTCTATTAGACACTCCTACCTAGTTGGTCCACCTTGCAGATGTAAAATCAAGAGACGATCGCTCATCTATTGCTGCTGTTTTAGTTGGTCATCTTTAAGATCTTCATCAGTGGTCAGAGGACCATATATTGGCTGGATATTTTTGGTTGGTGGACTATTCTCAGTCCAGCAGTGACACTGAGGTGTTTAAAAACTCCAACAGCGCTGCTGTGTCTGATCCACTCATACCAGCACAATACACACTAACACACCACCACCATGTCAGTGTCATTGCAGTGCTTAGAATGACATACCTGTTCTGACCATTGAAAAACAGCATGAAAGGGGGCTAACAAAGCATGCAGAGAAACAGATGGACTACAGTCAGTAATTGTAGAACTACAAAGTGCTTCTATATAATAAGTGGAGCTGATCAAATAGACAGTGAGTGTAGAAACAAGGAGCTGGTTTTAATGTTATGGCTGATCGGTGTATATTGTCACTTATTTCTGTTCCAATTAGCAAGGTGCACGTCTGGAGTGACTGCCGCATTCGAATTTTTTTTTATCACTTCATTACTGTTAGTTCTTGAAATGCTTGGGTAATGCACTGATTTATTCATTTATTTTTAGAGCTAGTCCAGCACCTCCTAGATTCACTGGATGCAAGGCAGACATTCATGAGCAAGTATGCATTAAGCAGATGCTTTTTTTAGCTGATGTGAATTATGATACAGTACAAACAACTGAGGGTTTAGAATTCCAACAGTACCTGCTTGTGGTAGGGCTTAACCCCTGGATCCCTCAAACACATTCTGGTACATTAACAGCTAAGCCTTTATTAAACCCCCAGGATAGGGGACATATTTACAGCAGGGCAACACCCACTCACCCATTCAACGTTTACTAGAAGTGTATCATCATCAGGTTAAACATATAAAAAAGCCCACAGAGGTACGTGACCAAATTTAGACGTTTGGTTTAAAACATCACAACGGAGATCAAGCATTTGATTCTGAATCAAATAGAAACGAACTAGCTGAGCTCTTAAATATAACCAAGCAAGCCTTTCAACAGCCCAAGTGAAATATGATTCACTGTGCAGCATCATTATAAGTAATCTAAACTTAATCAGGCTCAGGACGGCAAATCGAATCTAGGCTCTCAATCGATGTCAGGCCACCTCCAGGTCTGCTAAGTGACAGCTTAATCCGAGACCACCAGGTAATATCACCTGCCCTTATCACACCAGGATTCATGTCAGATTTAGAGGAGATCCCACCGATATCACTTGGTTCCATTGCTGTGCGTACAGCTTATTCTGAAAGAGAGGAACGAAGTGCTTTCTGCTGAGCCTGTTTAAGAATATTAGTCATGTCTTCATGACTTGCTCTGTGCCAGCTCTGACCATTTACCCCAGTACATGTGTATCTACATCTCTCTCCACCTCTAATTCTGTCACTCCACATCTCATCATCTTTGCACCTTTATCACTATTATCATCATCATCATCATCACTCTCATTATCTCTGCCCGTCTTCCTTTTTCTCTCGTTAGTAGAACAGAGGCATTGCATTTTTGAGTAGGCTGGCTGTGGGGGGTAACTCCCGCTACCCATTTCATTTTAGTTCCACACAGCTTTGAAGCTGAAAGTGTCATACTAAGAGAATGGGGGGTTGCAGGGAAATGACACATCCAACACAGTCATGGACAATTTAGTATCTCCAATTCACCTCACTTGCACGTCTTTGGACTGTGGGAGGAAACCGGAGCACCCGGAGGAAACCCACGTGGACAAAGGGAGAACATGCAAACTCAACACAGAAAGGACCCAGACCGCCCTACCTGGGAATCAAACCCAGGACCTTTTTGCTGTGAGGCAACAGTGCTACCCACTTAGCAGCCCATGGTGTAAACTGAAGAGGGCAGTTGTAGCTTGTTGATTAAGGTACTGGACTAGTAATCAGAAGATTGCTGGTTTAAGCCCCACCACTGCCTAGTTGACACTGCTGGGCCTTTGAGCAAGGTCCTTAACCCTCAATTGCTTAGAATGTATACTGTCACATCACTTTAAGTCGCTTTGGATAAAAGCATCTGCTAAATGCTGAAAATGTAAATGTAAATGAAGAAACCACAAATAACAAAAATAAAGAAATTAATAAATAAATACCTAATGGCATTCATCCTGTGACTGACCATTCTTAATAATTTCTTGGTCTTACATATTGCACAAAAGCTGGAAAACCAAAATATACATCCATAAGTTTAGTCTGTCTATTAAAATAATTAAAACGATTAATAGCATTATGTTGTAAATAACATTATATTGATATATAGTGTACAAATGTGCCACAACAATATTAATACAGAACAGGATTTTACTTAAAATAAATGTGAATGGCGGGTCACCTAATATTTATAAGTGCACAGGATAAGATGTACAAGATAGCACAGACAGTGCTCAGGTGGTGCAGTAGTAAATTACGCTAGCCCACAACCACTGTGATTTAGGATCTGAATTACCAGAAGTGCTACTGGCCAGTCGATACATACAGACATGATGGAATATGTCTGGATGAGGATGCATAATAAATTACTGGGCTGTAACCAGTGATTCTGGAAAAACCAGACACACAGCCACTCTGACCAAGATAAAGCGGTAGAAGCTAATGTAGACATTTTTACTTTAGACACCTGAGAACTGAAATGTGAACTGTTGCTTGAACTTGCAGCTTCACATTAGCAGCATACTTCTGTACCTCGACCCTTTAGCTTACATGTCCAAGATTGACTGGTGTTGTTTTGATCCAAAGGTTAAATAGAAATGCCCTACTTACATCTAAATTAATGCTCTCAAAGACTCTTGGTCATAAATTGCTCTCACTTAAATATTTCTGGCTGTGTTTGTAACTTCAACTGCTTTGAAAAGCACTTTAATACAATGTCAATACAATGCAAAGAAATAGAGCATGACCCAAACCATATTTCCCCCCCTCACTCCTTTCTGCTGCTTCTGTATTTTTAGAGGTAGCCACAGTGGATGATTATGGTTCACATACATGATTTGGTACAGTTTAACATCAGATCCCCCTCCTGACACAACCCTTCTAATTTATTTTACGCTCCTGTAGTATGACAGTTGTGGGAAGATAAAATCATTAAACCAAAATAGATACAGATACAGTTCTGAATGTTAACTGAAGAGAATCTGAATTGGTATCAATGCCAACGTGTTTTTCATAAATGTTGAAAATGTCTATGTGAATGCAACCTAAGTGTGGACAAAATCTAAGAGACTTTAAAAGAAGACACAGCCAAACAGATGGACACAGACCTGGGCAGACAGCAAAACACAAAGAGACATTGACAAAGAACGAATAAGGCATGTAAAGGTTGGTGAGAGTGAGAGATTGAGGGTGAGATAGATTAAGAATGTGATAGAGCAAGACAGAAAGAAAATGATGCTGGGAGCTACTGAACCTTTTCCTATCACTAATTAAACTCCTGCTCCCTTTAATTAGGAAGGCTGAGAAGAAGAAAACTGTCAATCAAACCCCTGCTGACTAATCCAGCACTTAAATATTGCTCTAATCCACAAACTTAAATACCCAAATAAAGCCAAAATCATAATGCAGCGTCACGTGTATATATAAAATTGTTTTTTGAAAAATGTCAAATTCAAAAATAGAAAAACAATGCTTTATTATACGCCCTTGTAAGTTTCTTACATTTAATCTGACTTTTATTTCATTGCAACAGTATGAACCTGAGATATTTCATGTTTTGTGTGTTCAACTTCATTTCATTTATTAATAAACATTAGGGATGTAACGATACACTCTAGCCATGATGCGATGCACGATACTTGGTTCACTATACATTTTTTCCCGATTTTTTAAAACTGAAATTGAAGACAAATGATGACAAAGTTTCCTTTTATTATTTATCTTAAAAAATGCTGTTTTTGTGATTATCTTTTATTTCTGAGGTAGGAACAAACTATGCAAAACAATTTTTAATTAAGCCCAATTTGGCTGAAAAACCCCGAATTTGGCAACCAGGCGTATAGCGCCAGTGACGTCAACCAGGCCAGGTGTATAGCCCTCTGCTGTTTAAAGTGAATATCAATTCATTTTACATGTCAAATAGTTTTGAATTGTGGAATTTTTGAATCAGTTATTAACTCTATGGTGGTGCATCGTTACATCACTAATAAACATCCATTCCTGCATTTCAGGCCTGCAACACATTCCAAAACAAAGTTGGGACAGTAAAGCATTTACCACTTTGTAATGTTGCCATTCCTTTTCACCACACTTACAATACGTTAAGGCACCGAGGAGACCAAGTGATTTAGTGTTTCAGCTTTTATTTTGTCCCATTCTTCCTGCAAACACGTCTTAAAATGTGCAACAGTACGGGGTCGTCGATGTCGCCGCATTTATTGTTTCAAATTTATCCACACTTTCTCTATTGGGGACAGGCCAGGACTGCAGGCAGGCAGGCCAGTCCAGTACCCATACCCTCTTCTTCCACAGCCATGCCTAAATAAATGTAAGAAACACTGCATTTTTATTTTATTTGCATTTTCCATACTGTAAACTTTTTCTGATTTGGGGTTGTATTAATGAGCTCCTTTTAAAACAGGTCTGGAGTTGATCAGGGTCTGAATGATTCTGAAAGTAAGTTAGTAACTGTATCCAGCGTACCATTTACAGGAGGTGTAACAGCAGTCTGGAAACAGTCAAGACAAACTTGTTTGTGAAGGCATCACTACTCAAGCGTGATTCACAGGTTGATGGGGTCCATAGGGGTCAGTTTAGAGGGAAAAAAATTTTTTTTGTCAATATCTGCACAGTGCACGAAAGCTTTTTTTCCCACCTGAAAAGAGCCTGATATCGACTGATTACATTTAATGGAAGAAAAGTAAAAGAACAAACCATTAGCTTTATGTACTAAACATGGAGTTTTATTTATTAAATTATTTATTTGGCTTGTTTCTTTTGAAATATCTATCTTGAAATGTGGCTAGTCTACTAATGCCGTGTATTAGGATGGACGCAGGCATCTTATAGCATTAGAGAGCGATCAACTGATGCACTAATGCCTTAGAAAATACTTCACTGATGACCACAGCAATCACTAATGCTACATCCCACACATTTACCCACAAACACAGCCCTCCTGCCTACAGTACTGCAAACATCATTTACCCGCTCATTTTTCTGGCTTTAATCACCTCCAAATATTCCGACTACGTCAAGAAATATCACTCTCTGCCCCGTACAGCAGTCTGAAACTCCACACTAATCCCAGTTAAAGTGCAGAACTACCTGAATGCAATATACACAGCGAGTGAGTGCAGAGTCACAGCAGTGTTCAGAACCCACACACTGTACCTTCATTTTTCACAGACTGAGTACCAGCACAATCTGTTCAAACATATTAGGCTTAGGATAAAGCAGAGAAATCTGGGACAGAGGTCTTTCCTACTGCACAGCAGATGTGAAGTGATGTCACTGAGCAGCCTGAGGGCTCCTTACACCCTGGTCTACAGTAGAAAAGACTCTGTGATTGAGTGCAAACAGAATAGCAAACAGCAGCTTCATCTGTAGTACTGAGCAACTGTTTAAAATCCAGGCTGAGTCAAGTGTGAGACACATTTGTCAGATTTACACTAATCAGCCATAACATTAAAACCACCTCCTTGTTTCTACTGTACACTCACTGTCCATTTGATCAGCTCCACTTACCATATAGAAGCACTTTGTAGTTCTACAATTACTGACTGTAGTCCATCTGTTTCTCTGCATGCTTTGTTAGCCCCCTTTCATGCTGTTCTTCAATGGTCAGGACTCTCCCAGGACCACTACAGAGTAGGTATTGTTTGGGTGGTGGATCATTCTCAGCACTGCAGTGGCAATGACATGGTGGTGGTGTGTTAGTGTGTGTTGTGCTGGTATGAGTGGATAAGACACAGCAGCGCTGATGGAGTTTTTTAAATACCTCACTGTCACTGCTGGACTAATAATAGTCCACTAACCAAATATATCCAGCCAACAGCGCCCCGTGGGCAGCGTGCTGTGACCACTGATGAAGGTCTAGAAGATGACCAACTCAAACAGCAGCAATAGATGAGCGATCGTCTCTGACTTTACATCTACAAGGTGGACCAACTAGGTAGGAGTGTCTAATACGATATTTAAAAACTGGACACAATATTTAAAAACTCCAGCAGCACTGCTGTGTCTGATCCACTCATACCAGCACAACACACACTAACACACCACCACCATGTCATTGCCACTGCAGTGCTGAGAATCATCCACCACCTAAATAATACCTGCTCTGTGGTGGTCCTGTGGGCGTCCTGACCATTGAAGAACAGGGTGAAAGGGGGCTAACAAAGCATGCAGAGAAACAGATGGACCACAGTCAGTATATGTAGAACTACAAAGTGCTTTCAAATGGTAAGTGGAGCTGATAAAATGGACAGTGAGTGTTGAAACAAGAAGGTGGTTTTAATGTTATGGCTGATCAGTGTATGTTCTATATACATACAAATCCACCGATGAGCCAAAACATTAGGGACATCTGCCTAATACTCTGTCAAAACAGCTCTGTCCAGCCGAGGTATAAGCTCCACAAGATGTCTAAAGGATTCCTGTGGTATCTGGTATTAAGACATTACTAGCAGGTCCTTCAACCTGAAACTGTATGTTTCAAGGTAGATCATGCTAGTGCACCAATGCACTCAGCTCCTAGTTAGTTAAGTGTTAATGCTTTAGCTCATCAATGTAAACTCACTGACACGTACATTTATTTTTGTATTTATTTTTTTGAGCTACAACCATCATATGGATACATTTTTGCACTAGTGTTATTGGGATTTTGGGGCGGCACGGTGGCTCAGTGGGTAGCACTGTCGCCGCACAGCAAGAAGGTCCTGTTCTGTCATGAATGTAACTAAAGTGTGTAAAACATGACGTTAAAATACTAATAAATAAATAGTAAATAATTAATGGGATTTTAGGACACCCCAGTGTCAAATCTGTGGAGAGAGTATTGCTCCAACCAAAAAAAAAATTTAAGCCACCAACAGAAGATTCACACACATCATGCAAGAAATGCAAGGAAATAGCTGATTAACCAATATTAATAAATCCCAACAACACTGCTGCACCTAATACACTCATACAAGAACAACAGTATCACTGGCAGTATCATAGACAGATAGAAATTAAGGATTGCAGTGCTGAGAAGGGTTCACTACCCAATCATTTGGTCACTAGAGATCCCTTTCAAATGGGGTACAGCCTGTAATTGTATAGTGTGTGGTAGGTGTTCAAAATAATGTGCTAAATGTGTGTGTGTGTGTGGCTTGCGAAGAGCCCTGGCCTTAAGCGATTTAAACAGCTATAGGATGAATTGGAACATCAATTTCTTCTAAATTCTACGAATTTAGGTAATTGTTTTTCCAAGCTTGCCTGAAGTAGAGATAAAGCTGAGCTAACATACTGTAATTTCCAATTTGGAGCCACGACTGTCTGTAATACTTCTCTAATGTAAGATACTCTTCTTGCCAAGGGGCACTTTGAAGTCCACTCCGTGAGTCTAGTGCCAGCAATGATCTATGGACATCTAAAGCCAGGCAGCTTGGACTACGCTGCATAGAGACAGGCTATAAAAAGAGGCGAGAGTAATAAAATGAGCTTCTCAAACATTAATCATGAGGGAGATTCAATCAGCTGCTCAACCACAGCAGAGTTGTACATCAAATGCTCAGTTCCGTTTAGTGCAGAGTAACAAGAGGTGTTCTTTTATTTATTTCTTTTTTGAGGGCTTATTGTGGTACAGCAAGAGTTGAATATGGAGAGGAAGAGAACAGTAAAGGCTGTGATCTGATCTCTTAAAAGTTTGCTGGAGATCAGACTGAAATAGATATTGGAAAGGCTAGACCTTTTATGGATGAGCGCACTTTTCGGTGCATTACAATACTCAGCTCAGGTCATGCATACAAGTAATGACTAGAATAAAAAGGGGAAGACAATGCAAGTAAAAAACAATGTACGGTATGAAACATGGACTTCTTGGGCCATTTTTTGAGTCATGTTAATTATGTTATGGGGGCTTGTTGGGTTAGGGAACTGGAGTGGCAGAGAGATTCACTTACCAGTGTACGGTGGATAAATAAAGAAGTATTTTCCAAAATATTACCCAAAGTTGAGATTTACAATGAACAATACTTTTAAATACTGAATTTGTGGTCAGGGTGGAGCAGAAGTCATTTAAAGGCCATGTATCGTTCTCCACAAGTGCATTAATTTACAGTGGCTTAGGGCTGTGTGATAAAGGTTTAAACAGTATTAATGATCATATTTTGACTAAATCATATTATTAGCAGCTAAGTGGAGAAGCAAATACTACTGTTGCAACATAATGCTATTGGGTTTTCTTTACATACTCTAGATCAAAACTTTAAAATGGGGCTAACAATAAGAGTAAATCAATGACAAAAACAATAACTGTTGTTATAGGACATGAGTGTGTGTGTGTGTGTGTCTTTAAGACAGGTGTATAGTGGGAGATGCTCTGTTCACAATATCGCTATAAGTGATTCAAGCGTGTGCACGTTGTGAGTTTCTCTTCTCAGTCATCTCTCAGTTTTTACTGTTATTAATGAACGCTGCAGTTTCAAATAAACACTAGCTACTACAGAACATTTTGTGTGACTCGCTTTTCTTAAAGAGCTTAGTCTTAATTAAACTGGCTATTACCACAGAGTGGTAGCCAAGTCAGACTCGTTCTGCCCGTGGAGCTAAAAGTAAGCTCCCCTTAGTTTTCTGTCAGCCATGAACTAGCAAACCTAGCAATTAATGTACTTTTGGCTGTACTGTTTTCTACTTGGCTCTGTAAAGTACAGTTTTCTGCTCTTATTTACATCAAAACCAAGAACCGCTTACGATTTACGATTAGCTGTAACTGATATTGTACCATGAATTTATATAATGTGCTCGCAGAATAGGCTCAGCCATCGCATTGAGTAAGGTAGGGTTGTATTATGTTTTTGATAATTTCAATTGCATTATATGTATGATGTGCACAACGTTAATTCTATTATTTTAGATTGTCAATAGCTTTTGCAATGGTTTCTGTGTGAGAGATGATGGGTTGGTTTTGGGGCGCAAGTTTAAAGGGGATGCATGTCTAAAAAGGCACCCTGTCAAGATAATACTTCCACACTAGGTCCCGTGGTTCTTGTATGAGCTTGGAAGACCAGAAGAGTTGCTTACTGATGATAAATAAATATATAAATTATCAAAATATGGGTGGGTAAAATAAAATGATGGCCGTGTGTATCGATAAATTGCTGATACTCATTTTAGACATATATTATCACCTAGACAAATGTCCTGTCTGGGTTTGTTTAGTGAGCAACAATGCCTCCTTGAAGCCTCCCTCCTGGCAGGACCACAAAAAAGTTCAGAATGTTTGTAAAAAGCATAGAAAATGGAATTTTATATTGATTTACTTTGGGCACTTTGACTTGCTTAGTCCAGGTATGCTATCTGTCACCTGACTCTCAGCCAGGTACTCAGCCAAGTTTCTGCTTGTTGGGGCATATAATGATTAATGGTCTCAGTGGAGGAGTTTGATACAATAAAACAGGTGGGCTGAAGACACAAAAGACCGCTTATTTACTACACTAATTAGACAGACTTTCTTCACAACATACGGCTCATGTTTATTCTTAAGCGATAATCACGTTTTCCTTCCCCTCTGAAGGCTAGACCCAACACAACGAGGAGATTTAAGGGTTTCCTACTATAGGGATTAGGAGTAATGTCTATTTACGATGCACTTAATGTTTTTCA
Source organism: Trichomycterus rosablanca (assembly GCF_030014385.1). NCBI lineage: Eukaryota > Metazoa > Chordata > Actinopteri > Siluriformes > Trichomycteridae > Trichomycterus > Trichomycterus rosablanca. The sequence goes on from NC_085997.1 coordinate 18,510,584, forward strand.
AAGTGTCTTATTGCCTGACATTTATGTGAGGCAAAATGGGCTAAGCTAAGAGGATTAATTAATCATATAGTCAGTTACTGACACCTTGGTGTGATAGAAAGTAGAATAATATTAACATTTAATAAAGAGGTATTGTATTATTTAGGTTAGCTGTTACATGTGGAGCAGAAAAGGGGGTTAAAAGTCATGATGAAAAACCAGAGAAAGGGGTTAAAGGCAGTGGTGGAACAGCAGAGAAAGGGGCTAAAGGCAGTGGTGGAACACGGTTACAGGAAACTGGTAACCCACCAGCTAAAGGCTTACTAGCAAGTTAGCAAGCTCTAGGCCACCATTTGTAAAATAATGGTAATGTAATTTAATAATATACAGTGTATCACAAAAGTGAGTACACCCCTCACATTTCTGCAAATATTTTATTATATCTTTTCATGGGACAACACTATAGAAATAAAACTTGGATATAAGTTAGAGTAGTCAGTGTACAGCTTGTATAGCAGTGTAGATTTACTGTCTTCTGAAAATAACTCAACACACAGCCATTAATGTCTAAATGGCTGGCAACATAAGTGAGTACACCCCACAGTGAACATGTCCAAATTGTGCCCAAAGTGTCAATATTTTGTGTGACCACCATTATTATCCAGCACTGCCTTAACCCTCCTGGGCATGGAATTCACCAGAGCTGCACAGGTTGCTACTGGAATCCTCTTCCACTCCTCCATGATGACATCACGGAGCTGGTGGATGTTAGACACCTTGAACTCTTTCACCTTCCACTTGAGGATGCGCCACAGGTGCTCAATTGGGTTTAGTCCATCACCTTTACCTTCAGCTTCCTCAGCAAGGCAGTTGTCATCTTGGAGGTTGTGTTTGGGGTCGTTATCCTGTTGGAAAACTGCCATGAGGCCCAGTTTTCGAAGGGAGGGGATCATGCTCTGTTTCAGAATGTCACAGTACATGTTGGAATTCATGTTTCCCTCAATGAACTGCAGCTCCCCAGTGCCAGCAACACTCATGCAGCCCAAGACCATGATGCTACCACCACCATGCTTGACTGTAGGCAAGATACAGTTGTCTTGGTACTTCTCACCAGGGCGCCGCCACACATGCTGGACACCATCTGAGCCAAACAAGTTTATCTTGGTCTCGTCAGACCACAGGGCATTCCAGTAATCCATGTTCTTGGACTGCTTGTCTTCAGCAAACTGTTTGCGGGCTTTCTTGTGCGTCAGCTTCCTTCTGGGATGACGACCATGCAGACCGAGTTGATGCAGTGTGCGGCGTATGGTCTGAGCACTGACAGGCTGACCTCCCACGTCTTCAACCTCTGCAGCAATGCTGGCATCACTCATATGTCTATTTTTTAAAGCCAACCTCTGGATATGACGCCGAACACGTGGACTCAACTTCTTTGGTCGACCCTGGCGAAGCCTGTTCCGAGTGGAACCTGTCCTGGAAAACCGCTGTATGACCTTGGCCACCATGCTGTAGCTCAGTTTCAGGGTGTTAGCAATCTTCTTATAGCCCAGGCCATCTTTGTGGAGAGCAACAATTCTATTTCTCACATGCTCAGAGAGTTCTTTGCCATGAGGTGCCATGTTGAATATCCAGTGGCCAGTATGAGAGAATTGTACCCAAAACACCAAATTTAACAGCCCTGCTCCCCATTTACACCTGGGACCTTGACACATGACACCAGGGAGGGACAACGACACATTTGGGCACAATTTGGACATGTTCACTGTGGGGTGTACTCACTTATGTTGCCAGCTATTTAGACATTAATAGCTGTGTGTTGAGTTATTTTCAGAAGACAGTAAATCTACACTGCTATACAAGTTGTACACTGACTACTCTAAGTAATATCCAAGTTTCATGTCTATAGTGTTGTCCCATGAAAAGATATAATAAAATATTTGCAGAAATGTGAGGGGTGTACTCACTTTTGTGATACACTGTATATATACACTGCCTGGCCAAAAAAAAGGTCACACACTCGAATATTTGGTTGGACCGCCTTTAGCTTTGATTACGGCACACATTCGCTGTGGCATAGTTTCCACAAGCTTCTGCAGTGTCACAACATTTATTTCTGTCCAGAGTTGCATTCATTTTCCCCCCAAGCTCTTGTATTGATGATGGGAGATTTGGACCACAACGCAAAGTCTTCTCCAGCACATCCCAAAGATTCTCAATGGGGTTCAGGTCTGGACTCTGTGGTGGCTAATCCATGTGTGAAAATGATGTCTCATGCTCCCCTGAACCACTCTTTCACAATTTGAGCCCGATGAATCCTGGCATTGTCATCTTGGAATATACCCCGTGCCATCAGGGAAGAAAAAATCCACTGATGGAATAACCTGGTCGTTCAGTATATTCAGGTAGTCAGCTGACCTCATTCTTTGAGCACATAACGTTGCTGAACCTAGACCTGACCAACTGCAGCAACCCAAGATCATAGCACTGCTCCCAGAGGCTTGTACGGTAGGCACTAGGCATGATGGGTGCATCACTTCAGCCGCCTCTCTTCTTACCCTGATGCACCCATCACTCTGGAACAGGGTAAATCTGGACTCATCAGACCACATGACCTTCGTCCATTGCTTCAGAGTCCAATCTTTATGCTCCCTAGCAAATTGAAGCCGTTTTTGCCAGTTAGCCTCACTGACAAGTGGTTTTCTTAAGGCTGCACAGCTGTTTAGTCCCAATCCCTTGAGTTCCCTTCACATTGTGCATGTGGAAATGCTCTTACTTTCACTATTAAACATCCCTGAGTTCTACTGGAGTTTTTCTACCATTTGATTTCACCAAACGTGAAAGTGATCGCCGATCATGATCCTTCAAGATTTTTTCCGACCACATTCCTTCCTCGAAGATGATGTTTCCCCACTGTCCTTCCACTTTTTAATAATGCGTTGGACAGTTCTTAACCCGATTTTAGTAGTTTCAGCTTCTCCATAGATGTTTTCTCTGCTTGATGCATGCCAATAATTTGACGCTTCTGAAACAGATTAAAAAATTTTTCACGACCACAGGATGTCTTTCCACATGGTTGTTTAACAAATGAGAAGCTACTCACTGCATCAGTTAGGGTTAAATAACTTGTTGCTAGCTGAAACATAATCATCCATGCAGTAATTATCCAATGGGAGACTCTTACCTATTTGCTTAGTTAAATCCAGGTGGTGACCTTTTTTTTGGCCAGGCAGCGTATATAAAAAAGCAGATCTGCTGCATGTAAGTATATTAAAACAAATTAATACTATGTATCAGGCCGAGAGCACTTTTTTTTTTTTTTTTACCTCAGTCCCACTGAACAGCTTTGGAATTAACTGGAACTTCCATAGATCAATTGAACCTCACCAACATCAGTGCCCAGCCATACAAATGCTCTTTTGACTGAATGGGCACAAATGGCCAAATATATTTTAAAGTCTTGTAAGAAACCCTATCAGAAGAGTGGCTGTTGATATAGCTGAAAAGACAGAGGTCACTATTTTAATACCATTTGTTTTTGAAATGGGATGTCTAACAAGCTCATGGTCAGGTGTCCAAATACTTTAACTATATAGTGCGAGTGGAGGGAACTGAAGCAGGGGAAAAACAATTACTTTCATATTTTTGTGTAGGCTTTATAAAGGGACGTAAACTAACTAGATGCAATTAAAAGCTAATGAAAAATAAATACATAACAGGCCAAAAACATGTGTTGTTTAAGAAGCTGGGTTTGAGAACCTTCATCTCCAGATTTAATTTGTACTCTGTCTTTTCTGTTGGCAGGAACCATGGTGAGCAGGGAGATTGGTAAATGCATGCTCACCAACTCAGAATCGGACTCTGAGGCAGCGCCATCTATGGCACTGGAGGTAAAAGAGTCGTCAAATGGGAGCCGGCAGGTCCGTAAGCGCAATAAAGCCTTGCAGGTGCGCTTTAAGGACATCTGCGAAGCTCAAAGCGAGCAGGCTGCTGCAGCAAGAGAAACGAAACCTGCTACATACAAAGTCGCTTATAGGAAGTACATGACGGTTCCAGCACGGAGATCTATTCCCAATGTGACCAAAAGCACCGGAGTGCAGACCTCTCCAGACCTGAAGAAGCGCTACCAAACTTTTCCCTTGGAGAGAAAGAAGGGTCAAAGCATAAAACATGCAGCCACAGTGGAAAGTTCTAAGGACCAGGATAATGGATATGTTATTGATGTTAAAAGAGCCAAGGCAGGAGAGGGCAGTAGGGAAGAAGTTTCATCCCCCAATGTGCAAAAGACCAAAGCACTGATGCATACGAACGAATGCATAGCTACTATAGAGCATCATCCTCACGCCACAAAATGTGCAGAAAGGACAATACTTCCCTGTCCATCAAAGGACCAATCGGAATACCAGGTCTGCTCTGTAAAAAGCAAACACAGAAAAAGCTTCCACAGGGACTCAGAATCTTTAGACCGCTCAGAAAAGTGGCAGCTGTTGAATTCTGAGGACAGAGATGGCAGTACGCTGCCAAACTCCAATTCCAAGGTGACAGGTCCTATTGCCTGGAACTCGCTAACACAGGTAGAGTGTCTAGAGAGTCCGTCTGCGCGAAGCAAGCGTAAAAAGACTCTGCAGATCAATGGCCTGCAGTCACAGACTCTGCCAAGGACTGGATGCACCACACAAGTGCAATGCCATGCCGGAATGCTCTCTGCCAAGCCTATACGAGCCATGGAGGAGGTAACAACAACACATGTTCCAACAGCACCCGTGGCCATGTCAGCACCCACGTGTGAGGGTGGGACAGTACCAGGTACAGGGGGTGTGCAGGTGGATAGCAAGGCCTGCAAGCAAATAGTTCCCGTCAACCCGGATAAGGAGGTTAAAGCACAGCTGCAGGCTATGGAGAGTATGATAAGCTCTAGCCAGGAAACTATCAAAGTCCTGCTGGGAGTTATTCAAGAACTGGAGAAAGGAGAGGCTCTTAGAGAGGGGTAAGAAATTAAAATACATTTTATTACATGCACCAACAAGGCATAACATTATGACCACTGACAGGTGACGTGAATAACACTGATTATCTCTTCATCACAGCACCTGTTAGTAGGTGGGCTATATTAGGCAGCAAGTGAACATTTTATCCTCACAGTTGATGTGTTAGAAGCAGGAAAAATGAGCAAGCGTAAGGATTTGAGCGAGTTTGACAAGAGCCAAATTGTGATGGGTAGACGATTGGGTCAGAACATCTCCAAAACTGCAGCTCTTGTGGGGTGTTCCCAGTCTGCAGTGGTTAGTATCTATCAAAAGTGGTCCAAGAAAGAAACGGTGGTAAACCGGCGACAGGGTCAAGGGCGGCCAAGGCCTATTGATACATGTGGGGAGCGAAGGCTGGCCCGTGTGGATCGATCCAACAGACGAGCTCCTGTAGCTCTAATTGCTGAAGACATTAATGCTGATTCTGATAGAAAGGTGTCAGAATACACAGTGCATCACAGTTTGTTGCGTATGGGGCCACAATATTAGGAAGGTGGTCATAATGTCATGCCTGATCGGTGTATAATTGACATCACTCCTCCATGATGACCTGTACCTATACTAGATACTCCACTGTTGCATTGGAATGTTTTGTCCTTCTACTGACTTAAAAAGGATGTAAAGAGTGTAAGGCTTTCTCTTGGGCACCACTTGAATTAGGCTGCAAGCTTACACCCATAAGTTTGCACACCTAAAATCTACTACTACTACGTTAAGTCTTAAGTGCTCAGTACTGGTAAAACAAGGTTGTGGCGCTGCTGACCCTTGGCTTGCAAGTGCACAGCCATTTGTGGCATGTAGTCAAAGAGCATAACTGGTTCTGTTCTATGGTGGAAGAAATGGAATCCCTGGGTGTTCGAAAACCTAGGGAGCTGCCTTGCTGTCTTACTGCCCACATAGGCAGCTGCCTCAGTAGAGAGGATTCTAATAAGTCAATGACTTATAAGTCAGGTTATTCGAACGTGCTACTTAGACAGCGATTCCATCAAGTTTCACATTTAGCATTTAGCATCTTGCCATTCAAACCAATGGGATGGGGTGGCACAGCGCGCTAGCATGTCACCTAACATCTCCCTTCGTGTACCGAAAACGGTTAAATTCGCTGACAAGCCCGAACTTGCAAAAAATACAAGTTAAAAATCAATAATAATTTATTTACGTTTGCAAATAAGTCGTTTCTCCGCACCGTCAGCCATGTTTTTTTTTATTTTTCTGTGAGAGAAGAGCTGCCGTACTGAATGCTGGGATTGCCTTGATCACTAAGGATGCTTCCGATGCTCACTCGTCCTTGAGTCAAAATAGAGTTGAAATTTTAAGATGCCTTACTAGACAACATATTAAGGCATCTAGGATTTCGAACAGCCTCATTCTCGGGAGCGCGCATAGGATGACGTAAAATGCTGTTTATGTAGAGAGCTCCCTAGCTTTTCAAACACACCCCCTGTCTAGACATACGAAATGGGGTAGGTAACAATCTCCTCCAAGTAAGTTTAACTGACCTGAAGAATAAGCAGTTAGAAAAAGCAATCTACTAGCTTGGTAGCCCTTAACGTCCCCATAAAATCTAAATTTTTTATTCAATTATTGGGTGTAATTAATGGGTGCTTCTTCCCTAAAAGTCAATTATGGTACTCCCAATGGCAGAGGAATGCCTTCGAAAATTCTATGAAATAAAAATAGGATAAGAAATGTAAGCAATCTAATTCTTTACTAACGGAATAAAATGTCATTGCAATTCACCTTAGCAAATTAGGCAGTTCAGACGATTGCCAGTGGCATATAAATCAGTCTCTTGCTGGTGTTGATCTGAGCTATGAAAAAAATAAATGACTCTCCGTCTGCCTCCTCAATCTTTACTTGAAATCATGCATGTATAATGGCCTAATCTGCTTATCGCTACAATCAGAGGATTAAGCAAGTGGTGAGTAAAGTCCTGATTTGTCCTTGGCGACCTAAAATATGCCGAGACACATTTAGCATGCAGCCTGCCAACTAAGTACGACACAGCAACGATGAGCCAAAGCCTGCAGTACGTGTAGAGAGAAATGAGCTTTTTGTAAAGGCCTGCTTGCTCGCACTTCAGACGAGAGACGAACTATTAAAAGATAGCATCTATCATTTAGAAGTGTGAGAGGTTGGATAAGAGTAAAGTGAGGTAGCATAGGCCACCCGTCGGACTCTTGGCAGACATATGCTGCCGGGATTAAACGGGTACACTTTTACTTTGGCAGTGGGCCAAGACTGTGATAAAACACTGCACTAATTACCATGCAAAACTACAGCACTCCTTAACGGACCAATCTGACCTCCACTGATCCGACAGACTAATGACTTGCACTTAGTAAACGTAGACTGGCGCTACACAGAGCTAATTTCCTCACTGAGTTTCAAGCTACAGGAACTCTGTAAGACTGTCCAACAGACATAGAATCTTTTAAGATGAGGTCAATTTTGTGCCAACTGGATTAGATTTTTCTTTCTGGCAATGCACAAAAGACATGGAGCAGTCGTCTCATTCCAAGGTCAATGAAATGTCAGATGCTGAATAAACAAGAAAGAGATTATGGTTGCACACTATATAATTAGTAAATAAATTAGAATTATGGCTGAATCAAATGGTTTTTATACTAAAATATAGTATTATCGCTGTAGTTAGTGCTGAATATAATCACACAATGGGAGAAAATCATAGTACTTAGACGAAAACCACACAAACACGGTGAGCAAAAGTGCTGTGAACCACCCACTCTAGCAAAAGGACTTTTCAGAAAAGATTTTTTAAATAATTAAAATAATATAATCATATTTAAAAAAATAAAAAATATATAATAATAATAAATAATAAATAGTAAAATAAAAACCCTTGTTACAATGCCAGTTTTATGGAATGTAAAAATAAATAAATAAAATAATAATTTTAGATTTTTTTTTTACACTTAATGTGACCTATAATTTGTGCAATCCAACTGAAACACAAACTGAAAGTGTTTAGAGGAGAAAATAAAAAGAAACTAGAATAATGTGGTTACATAAGTGTGCACACCCTCCTTAAATTTGGGATGTGGCTGTGTTCAGAATGAATTTATGAATTAATTAATGAACTAAGTCATACTACATGTAGTCAGTGACATCTATCATCAATTAAAGTTACTGATTAACCCCATATAAAGTTCAGCTCTTCTAGTAGTGTCAGTTTCCTGAAATTTACTTAGTTGCTTCTTAAAGCAAAAGCCTCAATTCTCAAAGAGCTTACAAAGCATCAAAAGGATCTCCAAGCCTGACTACATTTTGCAAGTCTGCCAAAAGCATGTGGGAAAATGTGCTATGGAGCAGTGAGACCAAAGCTGAACTTTTTGGCCATAATTCCAAAAGGTATGTTTCGTGCAAAACATCACTACATATCATCGAAAGAACACCACGTCCACACTGGTCCATGGTGTTGGCAGCATTATGCTTTGGGTTTGTTTTTCTTCAGCTGAAAGTATGACTTTAGTTATTATGTACAGTTACAAATATCAGTCAATTTTTACACAAAACCTTAAGGATTTCACCTTTCAGCATGACAATAACCCAAAGCATACCTCCACATCCACAAAAGATTGGCTTCACCAGAAATAGATCAAAGTGGCCCAGATCTGAATCCAATAGAAAATATATGGGGTGACCTGAAGAGGGCTGTGCACAGATTACACCCCCGAAATCTGACAGGTTTGGAGCAGAATGGGTAAAAATTGCCAAGTCAGGATGTGCCATACTGATAAAGCACTTTTTGATTTTATAACAGTAGTCAAAGTATTAGACTAAGGGTGTGCCTATTAATGCAATCACATTATTGTAAGTTTTTCTTCTTACCCCCCCCCCCCCCAATAATTATAATAATAATAATAATAATAATAATAATAATATTAATCATATTAATAATATTAATTATAATAATATAAGCCCTTTGTTCACAACTAAACCATGGTTTAATTTAGGCAGTGCCACTTTATTTACTCTGGTATCATCTGAGGTATGAGGGTCATGTAATCCATAGAACAAGGCTAATTAACTTTATCATTATTTGAGCTTGAACAGTAAACAGATGAACAATCCCTAAAGTGCACTCTCTTTCCCCTGCCTGCACATGCCAGACTGGCACTGCTGCACACTCCTGGGCTGCCTTGGCACCGCTGTACATCGATGTCCTTATTAGCCAGTGAAAACCTGTCTCAGAAAACCCCATGCAACACCAACATATCACTCGTGGTCAAGTGCCAAAAAGTAACCTCTGTCCCTGTGCATTTGTAGATAAGCTGTGCAGTCTGGACTGTTCCAGAGTTGGCAGGGCACTGCGGGAGGATGCAAGCGGGTTAAGTCGTTAATGGCCAAGTTGGCTTCTATCTGACAGCCAGGATTTGTCAGCTGAAATGAGTCGGATGGTACTGTCACTTAGCGAGGCTGATTTAGGGAAGGTAAGTGACAGGAGTGCATAGATAAGATAGAGGTAAGATATGTCCTGCCAGTAAAATAAATCAATCATTTCAACACAATGGTGTATAACCAAGGTCAGGTTGTTTAGCGGGCTGTTTAGAGGTCAAAAGGTCACTATCAATCTCTCTGCTGGCACAGCACTCAGCACAGCTGGAAATTAAATGTGATGAAAAACTGGCGAGCCCCAATGTGCACAGAATTCTTCTAGAGCTCTACCAGGATCAGAACAGCACAAATATTATCAAGAACGATTAAACAAACAGTCTGAAGAGAGTGAAGCTGACAGTAGCTCTAACCAAGAGAAAGCCTTTAGCTGATTGGTGTAGAACAAATGGTGTTAAATACATTAGGTTAGAAAAAAGGAACAATTAAAAAAGCAGTGCTCTCTGACAGAATCGTAATTATGAGCCACATTTTGGTTCATTCTACAGTCCGACATCTTTTTTCATAGAAAAAGTGGCATCTTGTGTATGGCTTCATCTTCATCTTTTAGTACCAAGTAACAATGAGCCTTTTTGGTAAAGTGACTAGCACGACCTCAGGTTCTAAGATCAACTTTTGCCATCTAGTGTCACCTGATGCTGAAATACACAGCCATAATACATCAATGAAATACATCAACCATAACAATAAAACCACCTCTTTGTTTCTACACTCACTGTCCATTTTATCAGCTCCACTTACCATATAGAAGAACTGAGAAGTTCTACAATTATTGACTGTAGTCCATCTGTTTCTCTGCAAGCTATTTGGGTGGTAGATCATTCTCAGCACTGCAGTGACACTGATATGATGGTGGTGTGTTAGTGCTTGTTGTGCTGGTTTGAGTGGATCAGAAACAGCAGCGCTGCTGAAGTTTTGAAGCACCTCACTGTCACTGCTGGACTGAGAATAGTCCACTAACCAAAAATATCCAGCCAACAGTGCCCCATGGGCAGCATCTTGTGACCACTGATGAAGGTCTAGAAGATGACCAACTCAAACAGCATCAATAGATGAGTGATGTCTGACTTTACATCTACAAGGTGGACCAACTAGGTAGGAGTGTCTAATTGAGTGGACAGTGAGTGGACACGGTATTTAAAAACTCCAGCAGAGCTGCTGTGTCTTATCCACTCATACCAGCACAACACACACTAACACACCACCACCATGTCAGTGTCACTGCAGTGCTGAGAATCATCCACCACCCAAATAATACCTGCTCTGTGGTGGTCCTGTGGGGGTCCTGACCATTGAAGAACAGGGTGAAAACAGGATAAAAAAGTATATAGAGAAACAGATGGACTACAGTCAGTAATTGTATTTGGAAGTGTCTGTGATAAAACTGTTGCTAGTTTAGTAAAAGAATGCATTCTATTTGGATGGACAAACTTTTATTGAATTCTCTTTTTCATTATGTAAATAAAACACAAAGCACTTTAGAAACAGTGCGGTAAATATCACAGAAAGCCTGGAAGTGCAGAAAAAACTGCCTTCTTGTGCAATAAATAAAACTTTACCAACACATTATCACTACAGTATAAAATATATACCCAAAGTACAACAGTGCTAATAGAGGAACATCATTGTACATCCGCTTCAGTTCTTTCTTCTGGAGTGAGGTACTAATGAGTTGAGTTAATGAGTCGAGGCTAGTGAGGGCTCCCTGCAGTTAAGATACTGGACTAGTGATCAGTTGCTACAGTCAGGGCCCTTAGCCTTTAATTGCTTGCATTGTATTCAGTCGCTTTGGAAAAACGCATCTGCTAAATGTCCTAAATGTAATAGCTGCACACCAATTTTAATCCAAAAGGTAATTAATCAGTAGAAAGGTCAGTAAGCGGTTCTGTGTGTGTGCCATGATAAGCACATCTTGTTTCTAGCTTTAAGAGAAGGCTAACATCACATAATATCATGCAAAGCCCTGAGATCCACATGGCTGAGAATATTATAGAACATAAAATTGCTCCATGCAGAGCTACTTGAGGAAAATTATGATATTCATAGTTGATGAATTGACAGAGCTATAGGAATAAACTATAAAGATGTCAGCAAGTCAGTGGGAGGTCTAATATATATATATATTTAATAGAGAAAAACATTTTTATCCATTATTTATAGTGGCCTGTAATCAGGGGATACAATCTTTAAAGGAGAAAAAACTATGGCGCAAAAGCAAAGCGCTAATATCCAGGGGACCCCTTAAACTTGCACACTTTTTTGTGTGGTGTATTTGATTTTAAATATAAATTGTCTATATTTAACTACTCATAATGACAAAGTAAAAACTTTTTTTAGTAGAGTACTTATTTAGTAGGATTTTAATGTCGTGTTTTACACTTTGGTTACATCCATGACAGGAAACAGTAGTTACTCATTACACAAGGTTCATCAGTTCACAAGTTATATCGAACACAGTCATGGACAATTTTGTATCTTCAATTCACCTCACTTGCATGTCTTTGGACTGTAAGAGGAAACCTGAGCTCCCTGAGGAAACCGACGCAGATATGGGGAGGACATCCAAACTCCACACAGAAAGGACCCGGATCACCCCACCTGGGGATCAAACCCAAGACCTTCTTGTTGTGAGGCGACAGTGCTACCAACTGAGCCACCGTGCCGCCCCTTTTAGCAGATTATAAATGTCTGTGGCAAGACAAAATAGGTCAAGATTATAAAACAAAATCTAAGGTTGAGTGCTCCAGGACCACAGTGGTCTCAGTAATTCTGAATCGAAAGAGTACCGTGGCTAAGGATCACCTTTTTGTATGGCACAAAGCATGCAGCCAAAACAACACTACAGTGAACTTAGGGCAAGTCTTTGAACCAGTCACAGCAAATTGAAGATAGCAGTTCACACATGCTTGCCATCAAAACTGACAGGGCTTAAAAGGATGTGACATGAATGATGGGATAAACTGCTTAAATCCAGGTGTGCAAAGCTTGTACAGATGCATTCAAGAAGACGTGCACCTGTATTTGCTGGCAAAGAGGCTCCTTCAAAGGATTGAATCAAGGGTCTAAACATGTTTTCACTTTATCATTATGTATGGGAAAATGTAGAATAATGGATTAAAATTAATATTTTATAGTAAATAAGGATACAGGATCCTCTGTGATGTAGAGCCTATGCAGGAAGCAGGTGTGTATGGAATGCTAACGTGTGTGTGCGTGTGTTGTAACCTTGAGCTGTTAATAAGAAAGGACAAGACAGATAACACATGCATGTTTTGGGGGACCAACTGACTAACCGAATTCCCTAATGACCCGTCCTCTCTCTTTATCTCCACCAGCCTCTCCTATCGGACCGGACAGGACACAGCCAACTGCGACACATGCCGGAACAGCGCATGCATTATTTACAGGTTAGCTTTTTCTTTTTCCTTTACTGATAAAATGTCTTTTTTTTGGTGGGGGAGTGTAGGTAAGACATGAAAGCAGGGGAAAACGGGACAAGCAGCAAATGACCATTTCTAGGAACCAACAGCTGTAAATGATGACTGTGTATTACTGCTGCAGTATTACAAATTGAAGTGATGAGTAGATTTGGAAAGAATATAACACAGTGTATCACTTGTAAACATTAGGAGAGGGGGGGAAACACACAACTAAAACTGTCATGTACAGTCTTTTCCACTTTGAATTGCTTGTTCATGTTTTGCTCTGAAACCATGTAGCTAATGTAGATAACAGGTACTGAAAAGCCACTAAGCCATATTTTCTGGACACAGATTGCTCAATGTTTTTAGCCCTCTTATAAAAGGCATTGTTAAGCAATACAATTATTTTACATTACTAGCCCTAGTATTATAAAGTCAGGGTTACAATTCCACCCATTGGTTGTGCCTGGGATAGATAAGTTCTGGGGAAAGGGGGAAACTAGTCCTGTCTTAGTTACCCCTTTGCTAACAGGTACATAATATTAATAATACAATAATTTAATCATTACCCAGGAAGGCTATTTCATGTATATTCCAATAAAGTGTGAATCCCCTTGTAAAAGATCTCAATTCCTCAAGTACAGGAGAAAATATAGTATTTTACATATAAGCAGTGTGTGTATGTGTGTGTATGGATTGTAAATCACTGTGCCGAGGATTCAGTAAAGAGCTGAGCTTGCTTTTTTTACTCAATAATTGAAGAGTGATCTGCAGCATCACTACTACTGATTTGCTGTGTGTCCACGTATACTTGTCAGTCACGTGTTTACTAATTAAGACCAGGCAGTGAAGTGGTCATGTGCTGAAACAAGGATGAATTCATAATCCATTTTGGCTCTCATATCTTGAATGCTTTTATAGTTTTGTTGCCATCTCCTCCTCCCCATTGCAATAAAAGTGATTTCAAATTGCAGTCGGGAAAGTCAGTTTTAGTGACAGTTAAATAGCATTTTTATTATGTTTCTTCATATTTACTATTCAAGCCAGTTTTACTATTCAAGTCAATATGAAGTTTTATTATGATTCTCAGATTCACACATTCTGCAACCCTCCGCAACCCTAGGGCCAGATTAATTATATTATTTAGAAGTATTCCTCTAATTGTATGCATTTATATTGTTGCTGGCCACAGTCTTCCAAGCATAGTTGTCTTGTCCAATGAACTTGAGCTTATTAAAATGTGTCCAAAACATTCATTTTGGTTAGCTGGGCTTTGATGGAGAGGTTAGATTTAAATTGGCCAAGGATCCATTTGACTGTCTTCTTTTCTAACCCTAACCCTAACCCTCGGCCAGTAAAGCAGTAAGCTTTTTCAGTACGCAAGTGTGAAGTACACATGCAACCTTACCAACGTCACGTGATGCATGACGTCACATCGCCACAGTTATAACAATTTTAAAATCGGACAAAATTTATTCTGTCGTTCTCCACGAAGCTACTCATAACGTTACTCAGGGTTTTAATTAACCATAGCATTTTTGATGTTTGTCTTACTCCGCTTTCCGCCATCTTTCTTCTTCGCTATGGACGCCTTTGCAGCTTCAGATGAATTATTGGATAAATCATTGGACTGTAAGTGTGCATCGTTTGCAGTAGGTCATCTACTTTTCGCGTACTGTTTAATGAATACTACGTATTCGGACATACTAACCGCTCTCTCGTACTGCTTTCGTGTGCTGTTCAGTATGGAAGTATGTGATTTCGGATGCAGCCTATGTTAAACATAGACTGTGGTTTGTTATACAGCCATGAAAACACTAGTACAAATTACCAGATGTCAGTTCAGTGTTAAAAATTAATATTACTCTTTGTAAGGTACAAACTGACTACAGCTGTACAGACTGCATTGTATTATTAGAAGAAATCCCATTATAGGTGGTAAAAATGAATAGTGGTGCATTGGCACTGAAAGTCTGCTGTTACCCATTGGAAAGTAGGCAAAAAGTATACCAGTGCAATAAGACTCAGCTTGTTTACCTAAGTCTGCAACATTGTTTTCTGCATTTTATGTATTAAAATGTACTGGTGTTGGGACAGGTTTTAGTGTGTTGCTGCACTCAGTTTCAGTGCTGTTAAAATCCAAATTCTCCAGATACATATCTCATTAAGACTCATACTACAATAACAGGTTTGTATTTAAAGTGCCATCTAAATTGAAATTGACATAACGTAGCTTGACATCAGCTTAGGCGATCAGAATCCAGCTATCAGCTCATCACTCAAGCCAGCACTAAAACGCTAATTCTCTAGAACACATCATATGGTTATAGAATAAACCAGCATTTATACTGTACAGTATTGATGTTTAACCATCTTAAAGAGCATATTCTGTTTTAACATAATGTAAAGGTCAAGTAAAGGCAGGTCAGATTTATATGCATAGCAATATTTTACAATAGCCATTGTCTCAAATACAATGCAAGAGTGAAAGACAGTTGCTTATGAATATCTCTGGCTCTGTCCCAACACATACACTACTGTACTAAAGAGCCATCATGACTATTTAAAAATGACTATATATGAATATTTATATTTCTTCTACATTCCTTCCCTAGTTAATGACAAGAACATTTTGTAAATCCTTGTAAAGTATGTATAGCAGTAGCATCACCAGGTTTCAAATCCATCAAAAAAGAGGATGTACACCTCCACAGAGATAGAGATGTTGTGAAAAGCCGTAGTGATATATAAGAAAATGAGACTTTAATAAATGAGTACTTCTATATAAGCCTTGAATTGCCATGCTCAATATTTAATATAGCGTAAGTAAAATCCAATAATCCCTATTTTCATCCTGAGAAAGTAATTTACGTCTTCATGGTGTGCCCTATATTGTGTGTTTACATTCACTGATGCATACAGGGGGGCTGAGAGAAAAGCCAACAAATGTATCTGTATTAAAGTGCGAAGCTGGTCATGTTCAGTGTAATAACTCTTCTCAGCAGTAGACTGGAATGAAACCATTATTTTATTTGACCTTGGACTTGGAAGGTATTTAGACCCGTTAAAAGTTTTGCACACATTATTGTTTTGTGGATTTTTTGTCATCAATCATACTGATGCAAAATCTATAACTAAAATCTCTAATCACAAAAGTAATCAGACCCTTTATGCAATACTTCTAGAAGCCCTATTAAACTGCAGTTAGGGCTGCAGGTCTTTGTGGTCTCTACAAACTTTGGGCATAGTGCTATAGCAATAGGCAGCAAATCATATAATATTGTTCACCCCTAAAAGCGCTATGGAGCATTGTGCAGATTAGATACTTGTTAACCAGGTAGCGTTAGCATAACAGTGTTAACAGATAAGGGAGGTTTTCTCAATATGGTGAAAAAAAATAAACAAAAACAGCAAAGAAATGAGCTGTGCCAGCAGTTTAGAAGTTGTTGTTGTTGTTCCAACACAGATTAAAACAATATATACTGTATATACGGTTTGTCTGTTTACGGTTGTTGCAAAAAAGCAAACGGTTAAGAAAAGTTACTACCAGGGCCAAAATACTTCAGTTTAATTGCTATACCGACGTTATACCAACAACACCAAAGAAAGCTGGAAGTGTAGCTATATAAAGTCGTCCACTTTTTTACAACAGACCTGTGATCAAGTTGTACAATCAGTACAATCAGTAGAGTCATAGAGTCAGTAGAGATGTATAACTGTGCACTTCATCAGTGGTGACCAAGAGACTGCGAACGTCGTTTTACTTGTTAAAAGGAGAGCTAACGGTAATTGTATAATACTTTGTATATATTGCACCTGTTTCACACGTACTGATTATATTGTGTCATTTTGTGGGCCAAGCAAAGCTTCTAGTACTCAAAACCTTCATTATATACGTGGTGAAATGAAAACCTTTTATATTCTAGGTACTTATGATGGTAAAATCAGCCACAGACATATAAAACATCCCAGTCATACAAAAAATACCATCAGAATCTTAAAAAATACCGTAATACAAATATTTGGACATACCGTCCAGCCCTATTTGGGCAGTTCATCCCAATCATCAAGGCACATCTATTTACACTGTCAGATGTTCGATGTTCATTCAACTGTCCCACAATTCTCACCAAGCTCCCAGTCACTAAGAAGCACCCCGTACCATGAAGAGTATTTGTGAAGTAAAGCACTAATTTTGGAAAACTGAAAAGAAAAACTGGCTAGCATAAACATTCTAGTTCCCTCCAAAGGGGTTCAAGTTAGGGCTCTGTTTATTGTTACTCGCCTCCAACAAAGAACAGTGTGCAAACATCACTACAAATAAAAAAGAACCAGCAATATTCTGGCACATATGAAACAGTTGTGTTAGTGCCCATTTTTCTTCAAACATCACGCTGCAAAAATAAATATATAGTCAGCTTATCTAGACACCGACACCAACACACACACACACACACACACACACACACACGAGAGGGAATACAAAAAAATAGCCTGTCCATGTTCAAACACACTCAAACACACATGCACCCATAAAAACGTTTGGCCCGTCGTGTTTGCAGGTCTAGTGTGAGAGGAATAGCAAGTGTGGCTTTCTGATTGCTTTTGTCTGAAAATCCTAAAATCCTGATCAAAGTTGAATAAAACATTAAGGGCTCAATCAGGATTTGCAGAAACAAATCCTCAAAGCTACTGCAGCCTACTTATCAGTCTGACAAAGATATGTTTCAAACGTTACACATTTTAATGATCTAAACAAACAGTATCATGGATTTGATTGCATCTTTATCTAGCACCAAAGTAGGTATTCACGTGGTTAATTTGACATTTTAGCTCAGGGTTGTCTTATGCATAACATCTACCCTGTAAATTGCCAATTAATATCTGAGTCAGCAGTCATGGGTGAAAGAATTTCAGAAGGTGCTTACATTTTCAGTAAAAACTCAGTCAGTTGAATATAGTAGAGCTTGCTGCTCAGGTGGCACAGCGGTAAAAACACACGCTGGAACCAGAGCTGGGATCTCGAATACATCGTATCAAATCTCAGCTCTGCCTGCCGGCTAAGGCTGAGTGGCCACATGAACAACGATTGGCCAGTTGTTCAGATATGGGCGGGACTAAGCCGGATGGGGTCGGTCTCTATCATGACTGGTGCAATTACGACCTCTGCTGGCTGATTGCACAGAGATAAGAAAAAAGAGCTCTCAAAGTGTAGGTGATAAGATGCATATGGCATGCTGCCCACCTGTCGGAGGGGGCATGGGTTAGATTTGTTCTCCTCAATCAGAGCAGGGATCGGCATTGATGGAGAGGAAGCATGACGCAATTGGGCAATTGGACGCGCTAAAAGGGAGAAAAAGGGGAGAAAATGCATAAATAAAAAAAACATATAGTAGAGCTTGTTTCATGTGTGATACACACATTTGTGTCATTTGTGTTTTCTTTCGATTGTTTATCTTCATAAATAGTCCTGTGGAGGGATAATGTACCAGCATACAATTTTCAGACTGCTCTCCTTTCATTCTGCATATTGTACTGATTTCAGAAATGTCCATACACTGTGAAGTATTAAAATAAATAAATCAAATCAAGCGTTTCAGTAAATCTGATCTAAACTGAAACAGCGGCAGTCTGGATTTAGAAAAGTGTGTGTGCATGTGTGTGTGTAAGATAGGATAAACCTTTGGCAGAATCTGGAAGGACTTAGGAAGAACGAGCGGAACAAATTCAGTCTGCAGAACAGAATCAATGCATGAGGCGATGGAGTGAAGAGGAGAGCCAGACGTCTTTTTTAACATCACAAACTGAACGTAGGATGAATGTCATAGGTGAGAATCGCTAGGTTTTAGAAATGGATCATACATCGAATTTAACCGAGTCCATAGAGAAAAAGGAGTAACACTAACAGATCAGCAGCAGATCAGTATGAGTATTCCAACTGAGAATCAATAAAGAAAAATAAGTAAATAAATAAAACGTATCCAGCTTTTAACCTCAGTCACACTAGCTCTTAGTTGGAGACGTCCGTCAATTGAACCTGCATTTATTTTAGTAGTACAGTGGTACCTTGTAACTCAACGCCCCCTAAACTCAAAAACTTTGAAACTCAACACTCTTTATCAAAAAATGTGTACCCTTAAACTCAGTTTCCCTTAATCTCAATGTGTCATCAAAACGTCATCAAAGTGCGAATACAATATGAATCAGCATTTGTGTGAAATAATAACCAAATACACTCTGAAAGCATCCACATGTATCTGTGTTTAGCTGGATTTTCCTCCTGTTTCACTTTTAAACTTGTGTTGTAGCTCGGGGTTCTGAGAAATTGTGAGAATCAGCTGAACATGCAAACTCCACACAGAAAGGACCCGAACCACCCCACATGGGGATTGAACCCAGGGCCTTCTTGCTGTGAGGCAACATTGCTACCCACTTAGCCACCGTCTAAAATGCTTGTCATAGCCGTTTAGGTGGCGCAGCGGTAAAAAGACACGTTGCAACCAGAGCTGGATTCTGAGTAACTCGTATCGAATCCAGCTCTGCCTCCCCGGTTCGAGGCTGAGTGGCTGTATGAGCAACGATTGGCCGGTTGCTCAGTTGGGGGTGGGACAAAGAACCTGATGTGGGTCTCTCTCTGTCAGAATGCGATTACGACCTCTGCCGGCTGATTAGAGGCGCCTGCACAGAGATGAGGAAGAGTGCCCTTAGGGTGTGTCTCTCCGCATGCAACGCTAGGTGGCACCACACTCATCGATGTGCGGGTGGCAAAAATGCATCCGGCTGCTGCCCATGTTTCGGAGGGGATATGGGTTAGCTTCAATCTCCTCGGTCAGGGCAGGGTTCGGCATAGACAGAGAGGAAGCACGATGCAAATTGAACAATTGGATGCGCTAAAGGGGGAGAAAAAGGGGAAAAAAATAAATTAAAAAAATTAAATGCTTGTCATTAAAAAAAAAAAACTTAACGTGACTTAATGTATTAAAAGAACGACATCGAAACATTAAACCTCTTAATTATTACTGTTTATAAGTTTTCTTCACTAATTAAGAAGCATAATTAAACAATAAAGAAGTAAGGGTAAAATGCAGGTTTTATTGTATGTTTATATTGATTTTTACCTGTTTTTAATTGTATTTTAGTGTATTTATATTATGCTTGTGTTATTTTCAGTGTAAAAGTGTCAAAAACAACCCCATTGTTTTACATTAGCTTAAAATATATGCACAGGACCATGGAGCACATAAACAGGTTTCCCATACATCCTTATGGGAAAAAAATGTCTTAAAACTCAACGCCTTATAAACTCAACGCCACTCCCAGAACCAATTGACACTGTATTCAGTGTGATTTACAGTTTTATGTAATATCGATTTGCTATGTTAAAAATGTATACTCAACAGGAAACCAACTTAATGATGGTAATTCTTGTTTAAATCAGCATTTATTTGCTGAATGCAGCATGTTTACCAAAACATGACATTTGGCCTGGGATGTTATTGTTTAGAGGAGATGGTAGCAATACAGTGTTTTATTCTGTCTGTGCTTTTGGTAACTACACACCCAAAATGTGTCTACCTCCTGCTGTAATATCATCTGTTAGTCAAGTCCAGAAATATTATGAGTAAAACATTAAACACATGTAAGACAAAATGTATGATACAATTGTGATGTTGAGGCGCTTGGGTGGCGCAGCGATAAATTAAACTAGACCACTACTGCTGGGATCCAGGATAGGAATCCCCAGCAGTGCTACCAGCCAGTCCAGCGGGCACATACAGACATAATAGGCTATATCTAGAGGAAAGGCTTAACGATGGTAAAAACTGAAAATAAAATACAATTGTGGTTTGATATATTTGTGATTTATAGCATTTGTAATCACTCATTGTTTGTTTATTAAGATTTTAACGTCATGTTTTACACTTTGGTTACATTCATGACAGGAACGGTAGTTACTCATTACACAAGATTCATCAGTTCACAAGGTTATATCAAACACAGTCATGGACAATTTTGTATCTCCAATTCACCTCACTTGCATGTCTTTGGACTGTGGGAGGAAACCGGAGCACCCGGAGGAAACCCACATGGACACGGGGAGAACATGCAAACCACACAGAAAGGACCCGGACCCCCCCACCTGGGGATCAAACCCAGGACCTTCTTGCTGTGAGGCGACAGTGCTACTCACTGAGCCACCGTGCCGCCCATTATCACTCATTGTAAGGTTAACGGTAACGTTTTATTTTTTAGACTTACTTATATTGTGATACACAAATGCAAATTCATTTTAGTTTTAATATAAACACTACATTTATTATCATTTTTTAATGGAAAATAAACTTGCCATAGAATGTTTTGCAGTGTGCCAACATATGATTACTGTCAAATCATCCCGGTTGTGTTATTATTGCTTGGATTTTTTTTTTTTATTTGTGATTATTATTAAAAATCACAGTAAATGCAGGACAAATGCAGCAGCAGTTCTGCTTTATTTTGACTTATTTCTTGCATGTTTTGCTTCTGATTTTCACACATTTTTGACAGGCACTCTTTGTAGTGACAAGTCCTATAAAACTTAAGAAGCAGCATTCCACCCATATTTTGTGACATCGTTTTTCAGTGTGAAGGGCTTTTATTTTCATGTTTGTTTGTATGGTCAGATTGCTCCTGACTTCTTTTACAGCTGAATATTTTCTGACCCCTCGCTCTGTCATGTCCAATCAACCACAACATATCAACCAAACTGAATACGGTGAGGTCACTGTTCTTCACTGTTAGGGTTTGTTAATGTTATTTTTTTAAAGGTGCTAGGTTAAGTAACTTGCCAGCAACAAACAAATTTCCAAAATGTACTATAGGGTCAAAAGTATGTGGACACCAAACCATGAGATTATTGGACATTCCATTTCAGAACCATGTGACTGAGGCTATACCAGCCTCCATGCTTCTGAGAAGGCTTTTCACAAGATTTAAGAATGTGTCTGTGTGTTAGCATTAGAAACATAATATACTTGTTAGCAATTGTGTGGCTAGGACACATGAACTAAGTCAGGAACCATCAGTAGGCGTGTCCACTAACTTTTTATCCATATAGTGTATGTAAGACTTAATCATAGTACACTTAAATTAACTCAAAGCTATAAAGCTGGCCAAAACATGAAGTTATTCATTTATTAATATATGGAGTTTATGTAGATTTATCCTGGTCAGGGTTGAAGTAAGCACTCACCCTGTCTGGGAGACACAGGAAAAACGTAAGAGTACAACCTTAACAAAGGCTTTCAATTACCCACATCTATGGGCAATTTAAGAATTGACTAATCGAACATGTACATGTATTTGGCAGAGTACCTTGTTTCCTTAAACGGATAAATCCCAGAACCAGATGAATAAAGGACCTTTTTTGCACCCATTTCCAACTTGCTTGAGACTGTACCATAGCAGACAGGCAGGAACTACAAATTTGTGACTGCTGATTCAAAGCTACCTGTTAAAAAAAGTAGGGCTGTCAAACGATTAAATTTTTTAATCGCGATTAATCTCAGAATTTCATATAGTTAATCGCGATTAATCGCATTAAAAAAAATCTGTGTAAATGTTATAGAAAACAAGGATTTTTAAGTGAAATGTTACAGTTAAAATGGTGAACACATTTTATGCTAAATGTACTGATGTTAAAAACTGCTGGGACAAGAGAAAACTGTTTTATTCACTCACATACTAGGCAGTAATACTATCCAGTGGTTTAATGGACGTTTCTACACGAACTGAGTGTGTTTAGACTAGGGTGGCCAGATTCATAGTAACAAAAAGGAGGACATTACACCCCAAAAAGCCGGACATCATATTAGGAACAGGGGGACATGCTACTGCAACACACAGAATGAATCCAGAACCCATATAACAGAGTTTTTGACCAATTTAAGCAAGAATTATATAACAAATGACTGTTTTACTCACTAAATGTTGTGTCTTTTCATATTTAGGTCCGTTCATCGCTGCCTCAAAAGTTTACTTTTTGGCATTTTCACCGCGTTCCTGATCATGAGAGCTGAGTGATTGACTCAAGTAGCGGTGTTTACAAAACAGAGAGGGCGGGCGAAATTCAACCACCCAATCACAGACTAGCATTTAGAGGGCGGACCTTCTCCGATTGGCCAGTGGTAGCTCTGTTTCGACATGTACCTGAGCCAATGGTAAATAATATTGATCAAAAATGAAACCAGTTCACTCCAAAAGGAGGATTTTTAAGTGTCCGTCCTAGCGTTACGTGAATGGAGGACTGGCAGCTTCTTTATTATGCAAGTGCATTACTACGACACTACCACGCTCGGTAACATTATGTTAACAAACCGCAAATGAAAAACGGTGGCAAGTCCGACATTAAAACGTTTGTTCTACCAGTCAAGTCTCAACATGAACTAGAATTTGCGTTAACGGCACTAATTTTTATAATCGCGTTAAATTGAGATTGCGTTAATGCGTTATTATCGCGTTAACTTCGACAGCCCTAAAAAAAAGCAATGGGCCAGTCTATAGACATGTTTACTGTTTAAACATCACCTGTGTAACTGAGCAAAAATCCCACTGCTAAAAAACCTAAAGGTCATCCACCACTGCTAAATAATGTCATTTTACCTCACTTTTCATGCTTCATTTTACCCTTGCTCCTTCACCAGACCTCCAGCTCACCACCGCCTGCATGTGTAATGTGTTATGTATTGTATGGAGCTGAAAGAACAGAGTAACAAAGCCAGGCAATGCTGATTAGTGGAAAGAGGAGGAAAAGGGTGATGAGATTCGTTTGATCTCCTTTCTGCCTCGTCCTTCCTATTCTAATGATCCACTCAGAGAGAGCGCAGAGGAATAATAAAGGGCTGGAGCACCCATTGCCCTGATTTCCATTCATCCAGCCCTAAGACACGGAGCCGTTGTGAACTTTATTATACTTAACAGAATTCTTACAGATTCAGAATTCTTATGTTAGAAAGTAATACAGAGAGGGAGATGATTCACTAATGTGATGATTAAACTCAGAACCGGAAAAAACTGTGGACCAGAGAACAGAACAGAGGGTGTGGAATTACCAAGAGTCTAAAAGTGGAAATGGTAATCTGGAGCTTCATTCTGTCTCTACTTCTTGTAATTACACAACCAAAATGTGTCTCCTGCTGTATTAAAATTGTTAGTCAAGTCTAGAAACATATTACATATAAAAAATATTGTGAGTAAAACATTAAACACATGTATGACAAAATGTATGATCAGTTGTAATGTTGAGGCACGGTAATGTTGAGGGTGACGCAGCAATAAATTAAACTACTACTGCTGGGATCAAGGGTTTCCAGCAGTGCTACCAGCCAGTCCAGCACACACATGCAGACATAATAGGCTATATCTAAGGAGGAAAGGCTCAACGATGGCAAAAATTTTAAATAAAAATTGTGATTTTATATACTTGTGATTTATACCATTTGTAATAACTCCAAGTAGGGCTGATGGGACTGACATATTGTGAGAGACACAAATGCAAATTAATCTAAGATATGTTTGCATATAAATGCTATATTTATTAATTGTTCTTTGTTCTATTTTAACTAATGCCGAGTTGAACCATCTCATGAAAAAGCCTTTTTTACCCGCATTGTGCCTAGCAGAAAAAAAAAGCAATATAAAATATTTATTTCATACTTTTGTTTGCATTCAGATAAATATGTATTTTATTTATTTATTATAAGTAGGTCCCTACTACATTCACGGCAAAATGTGCTTAATTTCACGGACCTAATTTTTTTTAAAGAAAAGTGCCACATAAAACAACACTCATAAAGTAAATAATAAAATAAATGGAAGCTGCAATACACCGCATTGCCTACTTTAATAGTCGAAAGTAAACCTAGAACATCCAGCGTCCACTGCGAGGCTCCGTCTTAAATACGAAAACACTCGTTCGTGTTTTGACACCCCCTCCCTGCAGCCACAGAATTGGTTGGGACTTTTCCAAACTTTGCACTTCGACATCTTGGACATTTTGACTAACCGATTGCTAACTGAATTGCTGTAGGATTGCGAGTGTAAAAGACTTTTCTGTGGTGTAGTGTGCTGATAATGTTTGATGTATGTGTTTACATAACAAGAGCATTTTGTCCCTTTGGAGATTCTATAATCAATGTAAAAGTGTGCTTCTCTACACACGTGATCATCTCTCTAGACTGTGCCGCACCTCAAAAGAACAAGCCAGTAATGTGTTATGCTTCCAATGGTTTGTCTATGTACAGTTAATTTCTTAATTTATAAACTAAGCAAACTCTGAAGATGCTTGGTAACGCTAGGATCGCCTCGTAGTGCAAATTAACCAGCAAACGTGAGGTACCTGAATGCTACTCAAATTCAAACTCTGTTAGAACAAAAGTGTTTTTTTTCCCCTAAGAAATGAATGAGCGTTAGTAAGTAAATACAGTGTATCACAAAAGTGAGTACACCCCTCACATTTTTGCAAATATTTTATTATATCTTTTCATGGGACAACACTATAGACATGAAACTTGGATATAACTCAGAGTAGTCAGTGTACAACTTGTATAGCAGTGTAGATTTACTGTCTTCTGAAAATAACTCAACACACAGCCATTAATGTCTAAATAGCTGGCAACATAAGTGAGTACACCCCACAGTGAACATGTCCAAATTGTGCCCAAAGTGTCAATATTTTGTGTGACCACCATTATTATCCAGCACTGCCTTAACCCTCCTGGGCATGGAATTCACCAGAGCTGCACAGGTTGCTACTGGAATCCTCTTCCACTCCTCCATGATGACATCACGGAGCTGGTGGATGTTAGACACCTTGAACTCCTCCACCTTCCACTTGAGGATGCGCCACAGGTGCTCAATTGGGTTTAGTCCATCACCTTTACCTTCAGCTTCCTCAGCAAGGCAGTTGTCATCTTGGAGGTTGTGTTTGGGGTCGTTATCCTGTTGGAAAACTGCCATGAGGCCCAGTTTTCGAAGGGAGGGGATCATGCTCTGTTTCAGAATGTCACAGTACATGTTGGAATTCATGTTTCCCTCAATGAACTGCAGCTCCCCAGTGCCAGCAACACTCATGCAGCCCAAGACCATGATGCTACCACCACCATGCTTGACTGTAGGCAAGATACAGTTGTCTTGGTACTTCTCACCAGGGCGCCGCCACACATGCTGGACACCATCTGAGCCAAACAAGTTTATCTTGGTCTCGTCAGACCACAGGGCATTCCAGTAATCCATGTTCTTGGACTGCTTGTCTTCAGCAAACTGTTTGCTGGCTTTCTTGTGCGTCAGCTTCCTTCTGGGATGACGACCATGCAGACCGAGTTGATGCAGTGTGCGGCGTATGGTCTGAGCACTGACAGGCTGACCTCCCACGTCTTCAACCTCTGCAGCAATGCTGGCAGCACTCATGTGTCTATTTTTTAAAGCCAACCTCTGGATATGACGCCGAACACGTGGACTCAACTTCTTTGGTCGACCCTGGCGAAGCCTGTTCCGAGTGGAACCTGTCCTGGAAAACCGCTGTATGACCTTGGCCACCATGCTGTAGCTTAGTTTCAGGGTGTTAGCAATCTTCTTATAGCCCAGGCCATCTTTGTGGAGAGCAACAATTCTATTTCTCACATCCTCAGAGAGTTCTTTGCCATGAGGTGCCATGTTGAATATCCAGTGGTCAGTATGAGAGAATTGTACCCAAAACACCAAATTTAACAGCCCTGCTCCCCATTTACACCTGGGACCTTGACACATGACACCAGGGAGGGACAACGACACATTTGGGCACAATTTGGACATGTTCACTGTGGGGTGTACTCACTTATGTTGCCAGCTATTTAGACATTAATGGCTGTGTGTTGAGTTATTTTCAGAAGACAGTAAATCTACACTGCTATACAAGCTGTACACTGACTACTCTAAGTTATATCCAAGTTTCATGTCTATAGTGTTGTCCCATGAAAAGATATAATGAAATATTTGCAGAAATGTGAGGGGTGTACTCACTTTTGTGATACACTGTAAGTACAATTCAGCTTAGTGAAGAGGTGATGAAGGTTTTTAATCATTTTTTAAAGACAGCGAGAGACTCAGATGTTCAGACAGACAAGGGAAGCTTATTCCACCACTTGGGTGCAAGTACAGAGAAGAGCTTTGATGCTTGTCTTCCTCGAGTCCTGGGTGGAGGATCAAGTCGAGCGAGACTAGAGGCTAGGAGGTTGCGTACAGAGCGGGGTTTGATAAGACCACGAAGGTAACTTGGGGCTGGTCCATTTTTGGCTTTATAGGCGAGCATCAGAGTTTTAAACTGAATGTGTGCAGCTACAGGAAGCCAGTGAAGAAAATGCAGCAGTGGGGTGATGTGGCAGTGTTTAGGTTGGTTAAAAACTAGACGGGCTGAATGAGCTGCAAGGGTTTAATAGTGGACATGGGAGCACCTGCCAGGAGGGAGTTGCAGTAGTCCAACCGTTTGATTACAAGTGACTGCACAATGATCTGAGTGGCGTCCATGGTGAGAAATGGTCGAATCTTCCTGATGTTGTAGAGGAGGAACCGGCACGATCTTGTCATGTTGGCTACGTGAGAAGAGAAGATCAGCTGGTTATCCAGGACAACACCAAGGCTTCTTACATTATCAGATGGTCTGATCTGGAAGTCATCGAGAGAGATGACTAGGTCCTGGGTTGGAGATTGATCTCCAGAAATAAGTAACAGCTCTGTCTTGCTGGAATTGAGTTTTAGATGATGAGCTGAGACTTGCGTGTCTGAAGGAGGAAATGACAGAATGAGTTGAGTATTATCTGCATAGGAGTGGTAAGAGAAGCCATGGGAGGCTATGACCTTACCCAGAGAGCAGGTGTAGATAAAGAATAGAAGTCCCTTAAGAGAGTTTATGGAGGGGACATAGATCCCCTTCATGACACTTGGTACGAGCACCCTTCCAGGTAGGAGGCCATCCATTGCCATGCTAGTAAACACTGAGAGGGCCAGTGGTAGCTCAGTGGTTAAGGTACTGGACTAGTAAACACAAGGTTGCCGGTTCAAGCCCCGCCACCACCAAGTTGCCACTGTTGGGTCCTTGAGCAAGGCCCTTAACCCTCAATTGCTCATTGTGTTCAGCTCATTGTGTAAGTCGCTTTGGATAAAAGCGTCTGCTAAATGCTGAAAATGTAAATGAGTATGATGCTTGTTCAGGAACTACATCCAACTTCTAATCATCCAATCATCCAACAGAACGTTATTTAATCTGATCAATACTGTGAAACTGTTGTGTTCCAAGATCACAATATTGCAGATCCAGAGGACAAGGAATGGTTTGATGAATTTGAAAACAACGCTTAGCATTCAGAACAGGCAATGTTTGTCTTACACTGTACTATTGTTAATCAATAAAGCTGCTTGATTTAAATTAGACAGAGAGGGGGGGGAGAGAGATTATAAGACCATATAGTGGTGTAACAACAGTGAATACCTTCACACACTTATGAATATTTCATTAATCTGCTGTGAAACGGAGAGACACTATTTAACATCACTGTGAAAGCCTGAGACACAGCAGCAACAGAGCTGTTGAGGGGTAGGTAGAAAGAGGTAGGTGTGTGTGTGTGTGTGTGTGTGTGTATGAGAAAGAGATTCCCCACTCAGATAGCACTGCATTTAACAGAGCAGCTGGTTGCCATAGATACCAAAAAGAAGCCGGCAGATGTACGAGTGAGTAACAATAAAAGCAAGGTTTTCACTTACGCCTCCCGCACACTGCACAATTTCAAGCCAGATTTTAGTGTCACTTGCTCATTAGATGGGGGAGACCTTGATCGGCAGCCAGATTTGGCACTTTCCCATCACGAGTGTTCCTGTAGAGTGCATCAATCAGCAATCCAATTTCTCTGGTTGCCGGTCACCGTTATTGAGGCTTTGAGACTGACGGTTTTCAGCGGGTTTGAAATGACTGCAGATCAGATATGTATTGTGCACTTGAACAACTAGCAGTAGCCTGATGAGAGAGCTAGATAGAAAATCAGTATATGAGAGTGTACTGAAAATCAGTATATGATACGATTTTTATTATCCTTAATATAATGCATCAGGCTGCAAATAAACGAGTGGCTGTTCCCACATACCATGCCATATACTAAACTAGTGTGCTATATTACAAACACTATAAGCAGAAAAGTTGGGATATTTTATAAAATGCTATAAAAACAAGAACGTGTGAGCTCTTGTACATTCGTCTAAACCTCTATTTAACTCACAAAAGCATGCTGAATATAAAATCAAATGTTTAATTTGATGCCTGCAATGATAACAATGCCTGTTATGTTAACAATAAGGTGAATCAGTAACAAGTTAGGAAATCATGATTGGGAAGATTCACCAAAGGCAAATACGTGTCATGGCTCACCATGAGAGAACAGTAATTCATTTCAATAAAAACTTTATCAGTGCAAGATTGCAGATAATTAAGGTCTTTTACCACTATACTACTATACTACTACACATAATATTATGACAAGATTCAGGGAATCTAGAGAAGTATCAGTGTGTGCATGGCAAGGCCTAAAATCACTGCTGAATGTGTGTGACTTTCAAGCCCTCCAACAGCATTGATGGAGAAACTGTCAAACTACTGTGACAGACACATGGACTTGGGAGAATTTTGGAAAACTGTTATTGAACACAGTGGTCCCCAACCTTTTTTGCACCACGGACCGGTTTCATGTAAGATATAATTTCTATTTAAAATAGAATAACAATACTATTCACAAATGATGGAAAATCAGTGGGAACCCTGTGCTTTTTCGCTGCAACTAGACACTCCCACCTACAGGTGATAGGAGACAATAACACCCGAAGTGTGTTGGAAATGGAAGCAGTGTTTTCACTGCTTTTGTGGCGATCTCTAATTATTTATTCTTTCTTTGCAGCCTGGTAATAAATGGCGAATGGGCCAGACTGAAGAGTCAACATCTGTCATGGCATAGGTGGCTTGCATGTGTGTAAAGGCACCACTAAAGTTTATACAGGAATTTTAAAGAGGCATTGGTTGAAGTTTTGGACAAAGTTTTTCTCCCAGAAGCCCATGGTTATTCCGGCAGTACACCAGGGTTCAATCTGTCTGCAGTCCAGATCTATTACCTATTAAAATTTACAGTGCATTATAAAGAGGAGAATCAGACAATGGCGACGACAGACTGTTAAGTAGCTAAAGTCTCAAATTAAGCAAATCTGCAAGTTAGCATTCTCAGTTGCCAATAACATTAAAAAGCATACTTTATAGAAATTAATAAATAAATTAATGACTAAATGTAACTAAGTGGTAAACATGCCACTGTCCCAACCTTTTTGTTGATGCAGTGTAACAGGTATCACATTTAAATTTGCTTTTATTTAGAATATACAATGAAGTTGGTTAGTTACCTAGTGCAAATTATTTAACACTGACATCTTTACTGTTTTGCAATATTTTTGTGGTTGCACACAGAGTTTATGTTAACTTTTGAAGGACAGCCTGAACCTGGGAGTAAACACTCAGACCATGTGTGCTGTACCCTGTGATCCTAAATAATAATTGCGAGCAATTTTTATAAGGGTAGTGTGTACTTGTGCAGTGTTCTGAAAGTTGTGTACTGTGCACTGGGCTCTAAAAAAAACACTCCAATCTGTTTGGTAAAAGCCAGGATGTAGGGAAAGAGTGAATGTAAACTGAAGCTTTGCTCACATCGCTCAAACACATGGAGAATATTAGTTCAAATCCTCTTATAACCAGCTGTTTAAGGCCTTAAACATCAATCACTCCAGTATAAAAAAAAAAAAAAAAAAAAGGCATACAATTTCAGAAAGAACTCAGGCTGTGGTAACTGAACATTCCTACACGATAAACAACAAAATCCTCAGTACAAAACAAAAAGAACAAAATAGAAGGTAACAGTGAGTTTAAGAGTAAATGCTGTGGAGGGTTATTCTCCTGAAATGTTGCATCATCTGTAACGTACCTGGGTGTTAGTTCGTTTTTGCCATACCAGCTACAGATGCTATTTAATAGCACACACTTGGTGGATATATGGCTATTGTCATCTGCAATGTTTATATCAGGTGTTTGATGTTATGGTGTAAAAACAGATTTTTCCTTGTTAAGTATTTCAAAAAAGGAGTTGTTTCTGAGTAATACTTTGAGCTGGATGTGTTACAATTTTGACATTTTAGTAAGATGTGTTTTAGAACGAGTAATACATTACATGTTTGGCAAAGTAGTGCATCTTCTCCTGTCAACAGATAGTCTGGAGTGGTCGATAAGGCATCTTCTATAAATTATTTGGTCTGATCGGTATTGGTTTCTATGAATCTGTCTTCTCCCAATGGTAGGGTAAAAGGGGTGAATTGAGAAAAAGTAAAAATGTATAAACTTGAGTTCTAAAAAGATGAGAACTGTATAGTAGTGCATCTGTTATCAGATAATTGGATCCACATATAAGAAGATGAATGTGGACCATAAAACAATTTTCCCCATCCATGGCAAGCTGGAAGAGTTAATGTTTTTAAATAAAGTTGCCTATAAATAAGTAAAACTATTTTATTGAGCAGATGAAGGTGCATCTCTGATTCATTTTATTCTTCTATTGCTTTACTACACTTTTCTAAAAGGCTAAAAGAATTCAACTGATTTATATTCATGACGTCTTGTGTGTTAGCTAGAGAAGAGTTGGTCAAATAACCGGCTGTTAGAAAATGAGCTTGCTGAGCAGGGAGCTAAATCCTCTTCACTGATTTTTACTCAGCTTACCTACTCAAGTTTTGCTATTTCAAATACACTTATATAGGCAGGGGCAGAAGTTTAGGTTGCTCTTAAATTAGATAAAACTGGAGTAAGAAGTTGATTTTTTGGTACCCTTTAGATTGATTCTAATGTCAAGCAATTGCTGCCATCGTGATGATTCACTTGGCCAATAAGGACTAGTGATGTCATAGTCCTGTACTTCAGATTTGAATATTAGCAGTTAACATGTTAATAAAATTTTATATACTTTGGGTTGATTAATAGCATGACAGTAGCTTGCAAATACACAGACTAGGCATAACATTATGACCACTGACAGGTGAAGTGAATAACACTGATTATTAGGCAGCAAGTGAACATTTTATCCTCAAAGCTGATGTGTTAGAAGCAGAAAAAATGGGCAAGTGTAAGGATTTAAGAGAATTTGACCAGGGTCAAATTGTGTTGGCTAGACGACTGGGTCAGAGCATCTCCAAACGGCAGCTCTTGTGGGGTGTTCCCGGTCTGCAGTGGTCAGTATCTATCAAAAGTGGTCCAAGGAAGAAAACCAGTGGTAAACCAGTGACAGGGTCATGGGCGGCCAAGGCTCATTGATGCATGTGGGGAGCGAAGGCTGGCCCATTGGTCCAATCCAACAGACGAGCTACTGTAGCTCAAATTGCTGAAGAAGTTAATACTGAGAACCAACTACAAATCAAACTGTTCTTCCATTAATTCTCGTCAAGGTTTCTGAGCTTTAGCCTAAAGCATCTATATGATGCTGAGTCTTTGATGAGCAAAGATGATCAGAGGATCTCCAGTTTGTCAACAAATGTGTGAGAAAATGATAGAAATGTTTAAAAACAATGAACCTCAAAAAAGATTGGAAGGGATTTGCATATTTCTCCCACTACAGTGGCAAGGCAAGGCAGGTTTATTTGTATAGCACCTTTCATACACAGTGGCAATTCAAAGTGCTTTACATAAGGAAAAAAAATTAATTAAAAGCATTAAAACATTCCTGAGATCTAGAATCTCAGAAAGACTTCTTGCAAACATTTAGTTACAATTAAGAGAGCATAAAATTCAAACAAGAGAGATAAAAAATTAAGAACGTGAAAAATTAAAAGAAAATATTGCATAATATCATTCAACCATTCAATAAATCGGGAGGAATTTCAGTGCATAAAGGCCAAAGGCCGATCCCTCAGACGGCACTGCATCAAGAACCGCCACTCAACAATAGCTGATATAACCACATGGGTGAAGGATTACTTTGGCAAACCTTTGTCAAGCTCTACAATACAGAGTTACATGCACAAATGCCACTTAAAACTTTACTGTGCAAAAAAGAAGCCTTATGTTAACCATGTCCAGAAGCGGCGTCAACTTCTCTGAGGCATCTAGGATGGACCATCACACAGTGGAAACTTGTACTGTGGTCAGATGAATCAGCATTTCAGGTCTTTTTTGGAAAAAAAATGGATGCCGTGCGCTCTGGACCAAAAATGAAAAGGGCCATCCAGACTGTTATCAAAAGTCCAAAAGCCAGGGTCTGTCAGGGTATGGGGCTGTCTCAGTGCCCTTGGCAAAGGTCATGGGGCAAAAACAATCACTTAGATAGAAGATAAACAGATACACACCCAATCTGCTGGATGTCACAGAGTACTTGTGGATTTTGGAAGTTGATCAGATGTTTTTGAAATGTAAAATAAAAAAAGAACGTATGCCTCTCAAGTAAACTGAAGACCAACTGAATACATATCAAACTGTTCTTCCATTAATTCTCATCAAGGTTTCTGAGCTATAGCCTATAGAACCTATACACTTATAAAAAAAATTCAAAAACTACCACACATTCTATAAGGAAGCCATCATCTCCTACACGGTGCAATTCTGCAAGCAGTTTAATGCCACAACATTCGACACCCACTCTCGCTTTATCTAGATAATCAGTGATTTCCTTCTTCTGCGCTCTCTCTCCCATATGAATAGATTGATAAAGAGCATAATTACAAGGGTCTGCGCTGTGAATAATTCGTTAATAGCAGTATTGCCTTCGGTCAGAGGGAAAAAAAGACCTTCACATACAGTGTATCACAGAAGTGAGTACACCCCTCACATTTCTGCAGATATTTAAGTATATCTTTTCATGGGACAACACTGACAAAATGACACTTTGACACAATGAAAAGTAGTCTGTGTGCAGCTTATATAACAGTGTAAATTTATTCTTCCCTCAAAATAACTCAATATACAGCCATTAATGTCTAAACCACCGGCAACAAAAGTGAGTACACCCCTAAGAGACTACACCCCTAAATGTCCAAATTGAGCACTGCTTGTCATTTTCCCTCCAAAATGTCATGTGATTTGTTAGTGTTACTAGGTCTCAGGTGTGCATAGGGAGCAGGTGTGTTCAATTTAGTAGTACAGCTCTCACACTCTCTCATACTGGTCACTGAAAGTTCCAACATGGCACCTCATGGCAAAGAACTCTCTGAGGATCTTAAAAGACGAATTGTTGCGCTACATGAAGATGGCCAAGGCTTCAAGAAGATTGCCAACACCCTGAAACTGAGCTGCAGCACAGTGGCCAAGATCATCCAGCGTTTTAAAAGAGCAGGGTCCACTCAGAACAGACCTCGCGTTGGTCGTCCAAAGAAGCTGAGTGCACGTGCTCAGCGTCACATCCAACTGCTGTCTTTGAAAGATAGGCGCAGGAGTGCTGTCAGCATTGCTGCAG
The DNA here is from genome assembly GCF_030014385.1 of Trichomycterus rosablanca. Classification (NCBI taxonomy): domain Eukaryota; kingdom Metazoa; phylum Chordata; class Actinopteri; order Siluriformes; family Trichomycteridae; genus Trichomycterus; species Trichomycterus rosablanca. The sequence continues at coordinate 18,544,955 of NC_085997.1, forward strand.
AGATTGAAAAGGTGGGGGGTCAGCCTGTCAGTGCTCAGACCATACGCCGCACACTACATCAAATTGGTCTGCATGGCTGTCACCCCAGAAGGAAGACTCTTCTGAAGTCTCTACACAAGAAAGCCCTCAAACAGTTTGCTGAAGACATGTCAACAAAGGACATGGATTACTGGAACCATGTCCTATGGTCTGATGAGACCAAGATTAATTTGTTTGGTTCAGATGGTCTCAAGCATGTGTGGCGGCAATCAGGTGAGGAGTACAAAGATAAGTGTGTCATGCCTACAGTCAAGCATGGTGGTGGGAATGCCATGGTCTGGGGCTGCATGAGTGCAGCAGGTGTTGGGGAGTTACATTTCATTGAGGGACACATGAACTCCAATATGTACTGTGAAATACTGAAGCAGAGCATGATCCCCTCCCTCCGGAATCTGGGTCGCAGGGCAGTGTTCCAGCATGATAATGACCCCAAACACACCTCTAAGACGACCACTGCTTTATTGAAGAGGCTGAGGGTAAAGGTGATGGACTGGCCAAGCATGTCTCCAGACCTAAACCCAATAGAACATCTTTGGGGCATCCTCAAGCGGAAGGTGGAGGAGCGCAAAGTCTCGAATATCCGCCAGCTCCGTGATGTCATCATGGAGGAGTGGAAAAGCATTCCAGTGGCAACCTGTGAAGCTCTGGTAAACTCCATGCCCAGGAGAGTTAAGGCAGTTCTGGGAAATAATGGTGGCCACACAAAATATTGACACTTCAGCAACTTTCACTAAGGGGTGTACTCACTTTTGTTGCCGGTGGTTTAGACATTAATGGCTGTATATTGAGTTATTTTGAGGGAAGAATAAATTTACACTGTTATATAAGCTGCACACAGACTACTTTTCATTGTGTCAAAGTGTCATTTTGTCAGTGTTGTCCCATGAAAAGATATACTTAAATATCTGCAGAAATGTGAGGGGTGTACTCACTTCTGTGATACACTGTACATACAAACTGGTGAGAGCTTAATTGAAAAGTTAAAAGTTTGCTGTTCTCTTCCTAGAAGAGACACGATACTGTTACAACAGTTACATTCAGCCCAAACACTTCCTCCAGCAGCTTTCAAGTTTATTATGGGCTTTTTAGTTATAATAAATGCATCATAATTTCTGGGCTGCTGTACATATCCACATAAGATTATTACCTCTAAAACAGGGGTGTGTGATACACTCATTAATCCTCTGGCCTTCAAAATCTATTTGGGTACATACATTTTAAATTAATAATGTATAATAATATACGAGGAATCTTCAAAATGTTCCCGCACTTTTACAACCCCAAATCAGAAAAAGTTGGGACAGTATGGAAAATGCAAATAAAATAAAAATGCAGGGTTCCTTTTACATTTACTTTTCCTTTACATTGACTTTAATTTGATTGCAGACAGTTTGAACCCAAGATATTTCATTTTCATGTCGTCATTTTGTCTGCTCAACTTCATTTGTTAATATACCTCCATTTCAGGCCTGCAACACATTCCAAAACAAGTTGGGACGGGTACAATTTAGGGCTAGTAATTAGGTGAAAAAACTAAATAATGATGTGATTCCAAACAGGTGATTGTAATCATGGTTTGGTACAAAAGCAGCATCCAGGAAAAGCTGAGTCTTTGATAAGCAAAGATGATCAGATGATCTCCAGTTTGTCAACAAATGTGTGAGAAAATGATAGAAATGTTTAAAAACAATGTACCTCAAAAAAAGATTGGAAAGGATTTGCATATTTCTCCCTCTACAGTACATAATATCATTGAAGCATTCAAGGAATCGGGAGGTATTTTAGTGTGTAAAGGCCAAGGGGGCAAGCTTAAGCTGAACGCCTGTCATCTACAATCCCTCAGATGGCACTGCATCAAGAACCGCCACTCAACAATAGCTGATATAACCACATGGGTGAGGGATTACTTTGGCAAAACTTTGTCAAGCACTACAATACATGCACAAATGCCTCTTAAAACTTTACTGTGCAAAAAATAAGCCTTATGTTAACCATGTCCAGAAGCGGCGTTGACTTCTCTGTGCTCAGAGGCATCTAGGATGGACCATCACACAGTGGAAACTTGTATTGTGGTCAAACGAATCAGCATTCCAGGTCTTTTTTGGAAAAAATGGACGTCGTGTGCTCTGGACCAAAGACGAAAAGGACCATCCAGACTGTTATCAGCAACAAGTCAGGGTCTGTCTGTCAGGGGCTGTGTCAGTGCCCTTTGCAAAGGTCATTTACACTTCTGTGATGGCAGCATTAATGCAGAAAAGTACACTGAGATTTTAGAGCAACATATGCTGCCTTCAAGACATAATTTTTTTCAGTGATGTCCATGAATTTTTCAACAAGACAATGCAAAATCACATGCTGCACACATTACAAAGGCAGCATGTGATGATGTGAAAGCAGCGGTGCATCAGCGGCTACACACTCAACCATTTTTTTTTTTTGTAGATGTAGCTGTTAAAAAAAGTTGGTACGACGCTGGGGAAAATGCATCGGAAGGTGTCTATGTAAAAAATTTGTTTTTGAAATTCTTAATAAATAGAGTTAAAATTAGGGATGCACCGATCCGATATTAAGATCGGATATCGGTCCCGATATTACCAAAATGAGATGGATCGGATATCGGATAATCAGGCCGATCCATGGGTCCGATACGTTCACTTTAGTTCGTTTGCGACGCATGCTAAGCCCATACAGGACGCGCTGCTGACGTATGGCGTATAACACAAACAAAAACAGCAACATGGAGCGAGCCAAAGAGTCAGCTGCATGGAGGTATTTCATGCTTGCTATGCTAACAAGTTCGATGGCAACATGTTTATTACTCAGGTTTAGCTGCTATATTTTATTTTGAATTACTGTTTGCACTAAATATTTACGGATAAGTTTATTTGAAAAAGTTATTTAAGCTACTACTGTTTTTCTCATTGTCAGCAGCCACATTTTGGGTGTGTTCGAAAACCTAAGGAGCTGCCTTGCTGTCTTACTGTCTACATAAGCGGCTGCCTCAGTAGAGAGGATTCTAATAAGTCATAAACTCATAAATCAGGTTTTTCGAACGCGCTACTTTCCATCGGGTTTAGCATTTAGCATCTTGACATTAAAAACAATAAACTGAGGTAGCACAGCGCTAACGCTAACGTCAATATAACATTTCCCTTCGTGTACCGATAACCGTTACATTTCCTGACAAGCTCGAACTTGCAAATAAAAACACTCGGTACAAGTTTATACAAGTAAAAAATCAGTAATATTTTATTTACGTTTGAAAATAACTCCATTCGTTTCTCCGCCCCTTTCAGCTATGTTTATTTTTCTGCAATGAATGCTGGGATTGCTTTGGTCACCAAGGCAGCGTCGGATGCTTACTCGTTGAGTGAAAATAACACTGAAATATTAAGATGCCTGTTTATTATTTTATTGACAAATAAATAGCAGTTCAGTACATTTATATCTGTGTTAATTATATTTTGTTTTGCAAACTTAGTAATGTTTAAGTCAATCCTGATGCCTTAAGTCTTTCCCACATAATAAAGTATGCGGTTTATTAATTCAACAATGGTATCGGATCGGTATCGGGTATCGGCCGATATGCAAAGTATATGTATCGGATCGGTATCGGAACTGAAAAAGTTGGATCGGTGCATCCCTAGTTAAAATATGCAAAAACTTTTTGAAGAACCCTCGTAGTACGCTATTGTAAATTGGAAAAAAAGAGGGGAAAATTGCTTGTGTAGTATTATTTACATGGGAGTTAATTTTGGACGCAAATTAGAAATAGATTTGGATAAAACCCATGAACTCAATAAGTAAGGCCTCCACAGCCTTTTGTCAATAAAGTACATTTGGTGAATGGCCAAAAAGTTCAAACTTTTCTGGGATCAGCTACAAGCTTTAGTTGAGCTTGAAAACCGAACGAGGCGCTTCTTTCTTGCGCAGCACTATCGTTAAATGTAAAGCTTTTATGACTGCCTGCAGTCCTGATAGAGATTGTGTGGAGTTTTGTTTATTTTTTAAAACAAAAAATATTGGACACCTAAGACGTTTATGCAGAAAGAACAGGACAAAATAAAAGCTGAAACACTAAATCGATTGGTATCTTCGGTGCCAAAATGACTTTTAAGTGTGGTGAAAAGTAATAGCAACATTAAAAAGTGGTAAATGCTTTACTGTCTCAACTTTTTTGGAATGTGTAGCAGGCCTGAAATGCAGGAATAAAAGTTGATCAGACAATACATAAAATATCTTGACTTAAAAATGTTTGCAATGCAATAAAAGTCAAAGTAAATGTAGGAAACATTTCTCAATATCTCTCTATACTCTCTCTACAATCATCTACTGTTATAATGAAATATAACTTGAAGGAAAAGATAAGCAAGTATGCACTTCCTCACACCATCTTATATTAAAGAAAAACCAGCAAAAAAAAAAAAATGATTTCATTCTACAGTTGAAAAATAACTCCTGAGAGAGCGGTATTAAAAATACACTCGGCACTCTAGAATTTTTACCCTGCTAACATATTGAAAAGGGATTTGGGGTTTACAGTGTTAAATGGCTGCTTTTTTGTGCTATTCACCTGAACAAACTATTAGAAAGTAAGGAATGTCACTCCTACATTTCTCCATAAGTACAGAATGTACTTATGTACAGAAATCTACCCTACCTGGCCCAATAGCAGATCTTGCTAAATAAATAACTAAAATACAACCTAGCGCAAAACAGTAAGAAGACCGTGGTTACTGACTTATGATGAGTTACAAGATGTTGTTTACCCAAGCAGATAACCAGTATGATAACCATTTTTTTGTTTTTCTAATTATGTTTCATTGCGGGTTAATTGCAAGCAGGTTATGTTATATACAATAACAATAAACACCTTATGATGATATGACAAAAATTGTAGTAGTTATAGCATTGCATCTTTCCCACCTTGTGATTGACTGTGATTGACCCTGTAACGGGTTGGTTCTGAGTTTCAGGGTGCACTGATTAACATGGGTATGGGTTGGCTTGTTTACAATCCACCAATCAATTTAGTCCCATCTTTAGTGCTTACAAATTTAAACATGGCAGCCTATATTACAAAATGGATAGCATTTGAAGCTTATGGCAGCCACTTTTAGTAATCTTGAGAGCTGATATTTTATGTGGTGAGCTTTTTAAATCTCAATGCATTTGTGAATGCAATAGCAAACCAGGTGCTGTATATACAACTAAAAAGAAGGGGGTGCACTATATTTACATTTATGGGGAAAAAAAGTGAAATTTGGGTGCTCAGGTGGCCATCCGGCAAGCTGGGTGCCTACACAAGCAACAATTAGCTTGTTGTTCATACAGGTTGGGAGCTCATAATTGATGCAATTACGACCTCTGCTGGCTGATTAATGGCGCCTGCACAGAGACCGGATACTGCACTGATCAGGGTGTGGCTCTCTGTAAACAAGGCTGATCCGCATATGAATTCGCCTTGTGCAGGTGAAAAGATGCAGTCGGCTACTGCACACGTGTCGGAGGGGGCGTGTGTCTGTCTCAGCTCTCCATGTTCAGGAGTGGAGGTCAGCATCAGTAGAGAGGAAGCGTAATGCAATCAGGTAATTGGATACGACTAGATTGGGAGGAACATTGGGAAAAGTAAAATTTACTTCAGAAAGAAAGATAAATTCAGATTTCAATTTGAGTAATCTTGTTCAATTCACCAAAAAGAAACATAAGCTGTTCTATACACTTAAGTGGCAAAAAAGGCAGCCTATAAAACAGAACCTAGATTGCCAGTGTGTGGTGATATTGTATAGATAATTTCTAAAATTAAATTAGTTTTATGTATAACTTCACACTGGGGATGCATTTTTAATAATGCTGGCACCGATCCGATACCCAGTATCGGTCCGATATTGGCCCAAATCACTGGATCGGATATTGAAAGGGAAAAAAAAACGTGTAATCCGATTCCATATTGTTGCTTAATGTAAATAACACCTAATGTAAACAAGGCCATTGTTTGCGTGTTAAGCAAATAACACCCGAAGATACATTCCAACAGAGTGCCGTTTATTGCCAGCTTACTCGCCAACTGCCGTACCAAGGTGTATCTTGATGACATCATTAGCATGTGCCACTGTTCTACAACTCATCTGCTGCAGCCATTCAGAAATTAAAACATACTGATCCACACTGATCTACTTAAACTTTTAGCATTTTAAAAAATCATCTACTACTGCCACATCTAAAAACACTGTTTAAACATAAAAATCGCTTTCGAAATGATAAATCGCTCACCTGAGATAAAGAAAACCTATCTTGTCCTGGCTTGGAGATATCTCACATCCTCAACGATTAATCCATTACTGTTATGAAATAAAACAAACTACACCGTTTCCCGTTTAGCCACAGATGTCCTCTTCAAAATCCAGCAGGGTTTAATGATCTTAAAACATGACAGAACTTTAACGGAAAATCTCAATTCTAATTGGTCCATTGCGTTTGATTGACATCCACATCTTCCAATTGTAGACACTTTGGACGACCTGTCGTAAAGCGAGATGTGTCACGTGAACAACAGCTCAAACTTAAGTGAAACTAAAAATGCTGCTAAATGTTGTGTTTAAGTTAAAAGAAAAACAGTAGTTTTGCATGAGTGTGATGTTGTAGGTTCTGTATTTATTCCTTTAGAATATTAGTTTCACAGTCTGAGCATTGTTATTTAGATAGCTAGTTTAACCCTGGTGCATTGAGACATGTATTATTACTGTGTAGTTGTTTAAGAGGAGAAATGACGGTATCGGATTGGTATCGGTATTGGACATAAAAAAAGTGGTATCGAGCCAGCCCTAGTTTTTAACCCATTTCTTTCCATCAACAACCAACCATCATTAGTCAATAGTTAACTCATAACCGAAAGCGTATACTGTCTCATTAAGATATAAAACATATTACAGAGTTTCATACCTACAAGTCTTTATATGGTAGCAATCAGTTTACTGCCAGCGCTAACTACACATGCTTATCACAAATGTAGATGTAGTTGTTAAATTAATGTTCATCCTGACATCATTAGTGTAGTTTTTAAAATGATGTAAGAGTTAACCTCCATACTACAGCACAATGCAAAAAAAGAAATTGGGGGGAAAAAAATGACAATGATAGATGAGCAATAACTGAACGATGATTATGTTGGTTATCAGTTAGCTGCAGTGATGTATAAAGTACCGGAAGGCCATACTTGAGTAAAAGTACAAGTATCTTACCAGAAATTTACTTTGATAGAAGTAAGTCACCTTTTAGAATATTACTTAAGTAAAAGTCTAAAAGTATCTGATGTTTAATGTACTTAAGTATCAAAAGTAATTTGATATTAAATGTACTTAAGTATTAAAAGTAGAAGTAAAAGTAAATGCTGTTAGTATAAACTGAAGCAGTCATTTTAAATATAAAGATTGTTTTTTTTAAGCCTGTAAACCACCTTAACAATTAACCTGTTATCTTCCTTTCATCTGAACATGATTTGTGCCAATTCAACTGTCAATCAACTGTTGACATCACCTGTTTGAAATCATGACATTATTTAGTTGTTTTTTTAACTCATTACTAGCCCTAAATGTTCCTGTTCCAATCTGTTGATGCATGCTCAATAATCCAGGTACACAAATCCACAAAGTTGAATCAGTTCATCTGGACACAAGTTTGTTGTAGAGATACGTTTCGTCACTCAATCCTTCAGTCAAGACTTCAGTCACTGAAGAAGTCATTCGGATTGAGTGACGAAACGTATCTCTACAACAAACTTGTGTCCAGCTGAACTGATTCAACTTTGTGGATTCCTGTTCCAATGTTTTTAAAATGTGAGTCGATGTAAATGTAAGAAACACTGCATCTATTTTATTTGCATTTTCTATACTGTCCCATTTTTTTATTTGGGTAGTATATTTCAATAACAAAAAAATTATTTTGGCATAATTAATTTAAAGCAAAACTCAAGAGAGTTTAACAAAACGTGTGGCACTTTTATCCCTTCAATGATCTGTTCAACCATTAATTAAAATAAAAATTTTTGAGTAAAATAAGCTGTATTTAAATAATTCTTTGGGTTGTATCTACTCACTGAATGGCATGTGTTAAACAAAAAAATATTGGTATTCTTACTTTATGAAAACACCATTTCAAACTTGAAGCCAACAGCTGAAAAATCATGAATAATAAGTTGGATAAGTTGAGTTCTTGTTGAGATGATTAAAGGGTTAAAGACGTGCTGCATGTTCCTCAGCACCATGAATGTTTCCTCTGTCAGTGTAATACAGAAGTTATCTGAGAAAATATTTGTCCGTAGGGGAGTTTTTAAAAATAATGGACGTGTCTTCATGAGTTTTGCAGTCAATGAATTCCAAACAAATTTAGTGAAACGTTTTATTTGTGGTTCGAATGTAATGGGTAAAAATGGTAGGTAGATATCTGAACAATGTTAATGCTAATAATATGAAAAAAACGCTGATGCTGCAGCTTTACTTTGTTAATCATTGTTAACTTACATCAGTGTGTTGGACGGGGAGCTTCTGAAATGTCCATATTTGCGTGTCTTTGGGTGAACGACGCACTTTTAGAAAACTCTGATAGCTTTTAGAGAACGTTTGCACATGCGCATTAATGTGTTTAACCACCGTCTAACTTACAAGCGCAGATTCACCAAACCAGCGTGCAGTCCGTCACACATCTCACATCATTTAACTTTCATTTTGTAGTAACGAGTAACGAATTTACATACAGCGAATGTATCGGAGTAAAAGTAAAATTTCTTTAGAAAATGTAGTGGAGTAAAAGTGAAAGTTGCCGGAATTTTTTATACTCCAGTAAAGTACAAATACTTCAAAAAACTACTTAAGTACTGTAACGAAGTATTATTACTTCGTTACTACACACCACTGGTTAGCTGGGTAATCACTGGGTACTACTTTGCATGGAAAATTATGCTAATTTAAAAGGGCAATAACATACCTGCAGGAGCTGGTTTATTCACACAGGTTAATTTAGGTACATTTAGTATTTCTAAAGTGTATAAAGTAGAATTAATGTTAAATACGTCTAAATTAAATGTTTATGGTTAAACTACTGACTGAACCACTGAGATCAGTTTTATGAAGTTCAGATTTTAAAGCAAAGCACATATTTCTGATGTGATCAGGCTTTCAAGTAAAGCAAATAATAGAAAAAAAACATCATAACACGCTGACACCCATGATGTTTCTCCCACTTTTCACCAAATTTGGGATGCTGTGTGAGCCCCATAAAACCTTTTAACTTTTGATCCCTTTGAAGCCTGTTCTCTTCTGCTTTGATCAAGCACTTTGTTTAAAAACAGACTTTGTGAACATCAGCCCAACCTAGATTTGCTTCATTCTATTACGACTTTGACATTGAGTGCTTATGTTAAATTGGAGGTCTGACTTCAAGAGTGGTTTATGCGCCCAGGTGGAACAGCAGGATATTCCGTTAGCACACCAGCGCAGAGATTCTAAACTCCTCGGTTCGAAACTCTGTGTTGCCATCGGTCGGCTAGGGGGCATAATTGGCAGTGCGTGCAGCAGCTAGTAATCGGCCACCGTATCTGCAGGGTGGGGGCCGGACTATGTGTGGGTGGGATCTTCATACGCTGTGTAAGGACGCTGATTGGCGAAAGAGACGCCTGTGCAGAATGCAAGGGCAAGAAGAGGAGGGCTGTACACGTGTCGGAAGAGGCGTGTACAGCGACATGCTCTCCTCAGATGCAATCGTGCATCCCTCAGCAGCAGAAGACAAACTGACTGCGCTAAATCAGGAGGAAAATGCATACAAAAATGCAGGGTTTCCCCCACTTCCCATATAATGTATAGCTATTGATAACATTGTTACATTGGCCAGTGCTGGATTCTTACAAAGGAGTCATATTCCCCTATTACGTTAAAAAATCAGTAAGCGTTGTTTATGTCTCAGCAGGGAGGTAAACACCCACCCTGCCTTTCTTCTCTGACATGGCTAACTGTGTCTTTTAAGCTGTGGTAGCTCAGTGGTTAATGTACTGGACTAGTGTTCCGAAAGTTAACTGTTCAATTCCCACTATCGCCTACTGTTAAGTTCTTCAACAAGGAGAACCATTGACTCTCAATGTGTGCATGGTGTTAGGTCATTACTGTAGTTTGCTAAACATAGCTAGTATACCCTAAAAAAGCACCCACCCTTAATAGAGGTAAAAGCAACCGTCTGGGAGTCTTAGTTCTTTAAGCTTTTGGCCATCCCTCTATTAAATATCAGCTGGCACAGACACAGAAGCAGCTTAGACATAAATTACTTCAATTTCACTAGTTGGAGTCCACTTTATAGCAGCTATAAATCTTTAACAAACTGCTTTTGATTCACAACACCCTCTCAGAATCATCACCACCACCAGTGGCAGTGGCAGTGTCAGAGCAGTTTAAACCAGCCTGACATGAGTGCCCAGACTTGGTGCTGGAATGTGTTGACACTGCTAACATAAAACTGGGGGGGTTGGGTTTGTTTCATTATGCACCATACTGCAGATATAGATAGCATATTCAACAGTAGCATGAGACCGCTCAGAATTCAGCAGAGCGCAGTGCCACACCATTACTCAAATATTAATTAGTACTGCACTAATGGCCTCTGTAATTAGCTGATCATAAAAGGCTGTAATTAATTCTTTAACAAAAGAGCATGCCCACTGAATCAAAATCAGGCAACATTTCCACACACCAGGCCTGTAGAAGCCAGAACCAGGGGTGGGCATCTCATGACAAATCACTGTTTAAATTTAATAGTGAAGCACTTCTCTCTGCATCCTGACACAATTTCATTTTTAATGTCTACAGCCTGCTGCATGTCTTTGTTTTCTCTACGGCAAATTGATGTCCTGTTTGTTTAGGGGAACTTGATGTTGAGTTAACAAATCATTAACCAGGCTTCAGCAGGTGTATTTACTAGTTAATATATTTTGGTTTGGAAGTCTAAGGCTTTTGGAGAGAGGCGAGATCACTTATCGTGCATTCACATCTTTAACACTTTAACAAGTTCCATCTGACTGAGTATTTGGCCGGTTTGAGGCTGACCCTCTTTATCTGTTTCTCTGATGTCTAGTTCGGACACATGTGCCCATTGTAGGTTCTTTCATTTATTTATTCATTTATTAGGATTTTAACGTCATGTTTTACACACTTTGGTTACATCCATGACAGGACAGGTAGTTTAAACGGGGTCTGGTCTGGCCCAGAGACCGTAGACCATACACCTTCACGTCCTCATGACTTGGCCACCCAACAATCTATGATGGTTTGTGTCTAGTCCCTCTTCTGATCAATGTTGGTGGTACTCACTATAGCTGCCTGTAGGCACCCCTCGGAGATTTATTTATTTATTTTATTAGGATATTAATGTCATGTTTTACTTTGGTTACATTCATGACAGGACAGGTAGTTACTGATTACACAAGATTCATCAGTTAAATTTTTAATGTCAAACAGTCATGGACAATTTTGTATCTCCAATTCACCTCACTTGCATGTCTTTGGACTGTGGGAGGAAACCAGAGCTCCTGGAGGAAACCCACACACACGCACGGGAAGAACATGCAAACTTTAGGACCCAGACCGCACCACCTGGGAATCAAACCCAGGATCTTCTTGCTGTGAGATGACAGTGCTACCCACTGAGCCACTGTGCCGCCCCTGTAGGTTCTTTCAGTGGTGGAATGGAGAAGGGTTTGACGCACTGGGTGTTGTAGCATTTACCTCTTCAACACCTTATCAATTATTTGCAATTCGAGCTATAGCAGCTCTTTAGGCAGTCTAGCCCAGACACCATACACCTTCACGTCCTCATGTATGGCCACCCAACAATCTACGATGGTTTGTGCCTAGTTCCTCCTTTGACCAGTGTTGGTGGATACTCACTATAGCTGCCTGTGAGCACTCTTCAGAGATAATTTAACCCAGTCATCTGGCCATAATGACCTGGTTCTTATCAAACTGTGATATTTATACCTGATATTTATGGCGATCACATTTGCTGTGTTCAATGAGTGTACTATGAGTAACCACCATCAGCACAACAATGTAAATATCTCTGACCATGAGCTGCACAGTCTGCCATGCCATGCACATATTTGGGCGAGGTGGTCCTAATGTTTTGATTCATCAGTGCATTACATCTGCAAGTAGCATTTGAAAACCAGACTAGGGAAAATGACCCATTTTTTATTTATTGTTTATGCATTTTCGGACACACGCACCCTCCGACACGTGCAGTAGATGACTGCAGCTTTTCACCTGCACGAGGCGAGATCATATGCAGATAAATTTTGTGTACAGAGAGCCACACCCTGATCAACGCATTATACCTCATCATACTTCGAGGTCATAATTGCATCAGTTATGAGGAATCCCCGTCCGGCTGATGAACAACAGACAATCGTTGTTTTTGTAGGCACCCAGTCAGGCAGAGCTGAGATTCGAAATGACGAGTTTGAAATGTCAGCTCTGGTGTGCTAGGGTGTTTTAGAGGGTAGAGCTTTGAGATATTAATCAACAGATTAAAAGTTCGAATCCCAGCTCTGCTATTTAGCCACTGTTGGGCCGCTAGTATGCCGCTCCAAGGGCGGAATACTATAAATGGCCCTGCGCTCTGACCAAACGAGCTGGGATATGGAAAAAAAAGAATGTTGTTGTATTGTACACCTGTATATGTATATATGACATTTTTTTAATGTTCTAGTCTAATTATTGTATCTTTGTGACAGGTTGGTAATATATTTCTCTCTGTGTATGCAGTGTGGAGCTGGACTTTAAGCAGCAGGAGGATAAGCTTCAGCCCCTTATGAAGAGGTTGTGCTCGATGGACGACTCGTCCTTTCCTTCACTGCCTTACCCTCAGGAGCCCTACACCTCCACCCCTAAACGCAAGGCCAAAGCCGAGGCCAAGAAACACACGCGCTGGAAACTGTGGTTCCTCTGAACGCAGAGAATGGCAGGACCTCCCTGCGGTTCGAAATTTTCTTTTCATATCTCCAACCATTTAGAGTTTCAATATTTACTTTCCAACCTTGGAGAGCAGACTTTTGAGCATTGGGCAGTGAACCTGGCTGCAAAATTTCAGTTACACGTCATATTAAACATGGATTTTACTGGGAACTAAATTGTTTTATTTTATTTATTTATTATTTTGTTTATTTCTTATTTGGCCTCAAAAAAGAAGTTATTTCTTCAATTCTCCTCACACCATTTGTGAATCAGTGAGGTAAGAAACAAGATTGAATAAGCCTGGTTCAGCAGTGCACATTCAAATATTTATGAACTGAATTAAAAAAATATATATTTTACACATCACTGCAACATCTTTATTCCTTACTTTATGTATTTATAGGACTTACCAATTTATTTTGTAGATTTATTTATTTGTTTGGGTTTTTTTTTTAAATAAAAGGTCTCTTAATCTCACAAGGAAAAAGAAAATCCATTTTCTGGACTGAAGAAGGCAACCCACTCCGGGTATCGATCTTCATGTATATTAACGAGAAGCTCACTGCAATCTCAGCATTAAAGCAAAGCACAAGAACTCTTCAGACTGAAGTACCCTACACATGACAAACAGGACACTACACATGGAGGCAAATGGAAAAAAACATCTGGACAAAATGGATGGACTTTCTTATTTACACAATAAAAAAAAGGGGAGAGAGAAATGGACGTCTGTAGCTATTTATCAAATTTCTATTTAATGTTTCAGGAACTCTACACAATATTTAAAAAAGGAAAGAAAAAAAGACAATATTAAATATTTTTATAGATTCATATTATCAAGCATTAAACTCAGATTTTCTAATTCATACTGTATGAACTGATATCTTGCTTTACTCAATTATTTAAATGCTTAAAAGAAGATAAAAGATAATACGAGATTATTCCTGACACATTAGAATGTTGGAAATACACATTCAGTCCACCTTAAATCCACCTTATTTACATTCAGGTAAATTAACGGCACTACAGTGCTTCAATCCAATCCAATCCATCCAATCCAAGTCCAATAACTAAGTAACTAGTATGTCAAAGCTAAATAGATTGTACAAGCCATTATGCTTATTTATCAAAAACAAAATAAATAAATAAATAAAGCCAGTAGACATTAAATATTGAGTTATATAAACTGATCAGCCATAACATTAAAACCACCTCCTTGTTTCTACACTCACTGTCCATTTTATCAGCTCCACTTACCATATAGAAGCACTTTGAAGTTCTGCAATTACTGACTGCAGTCCAGCTACTTCTCTACATACTTTTTTAGCCTGCTTTCACCCTGTTCTTAAATGGTCAGGACCCCCACAGGACCACCACAGAGCAGGTATTATTTAGGTGGTGGATCATTCTCAGCACTGCAGAGTTAGTTAGTGTTAGTGTGTGTTGTGCTGGTATTAATGGATCAGAAACAGCAGTGCTGCTGGAGTTTTTAAATATCGTGTCCACTCACTGTCCACTCTATTAGACACTCCTACCTAGTTGGTCCACCTTGTAGATGTAAAGTCAGAGACGATCGCTCATCTATTGCTGCTGTTTGAGTTGGTCATCTTTGAGCTCATCATCAGTGGTCACAGGCTGCTGCCGACAGGGCGCTGTTGGCTGGATATATCTTTGGTTGGTGGACTATTCTCATCCAGCAGTGACAGTGAGGTGTTTAAAAACTCCATCAGCACTGCTGTGTCTGATCCACTCATACCAGCACAACACACACTAACACACCACCACCATGTCAGTATCGCTGCAGTGCTGAGAATGATCCATCACCCAAATAAGACCTACTCTGTAGTGGTCCTGTGGGGTCCTGACCATTAAAGAACAGCATGAAAGCAGGCTAACAAAGCATGCAGAGAAATAGATGGACCACAGTCAGTAATTGTAGAACTACAAAGTGCTTCTATATGGTAACTGTAGCTGATAAAATGGACAGTGAGTGTAGAAACAAGGAGGTGGTTTTAATGTTATGGCGGATTGGTGTATATATACACTATATGGCCAAAAATAATTCTCTGTTAAGGCGTTTGTCACACCCATCGCTAACAGGTATACAAAAAATCCTCAATATAAATAAATCCTATCCGGCAGGCTGGGCGCCTACACAAACAATGATTCACTGTTGTTTAAAGGGGGTGCCGGACAGGACCACATAACTGACGCATTTACTACCTCTGCTGGCTGATTGATGGCACCTGCACAGACTCGAGGGATAATGCGTTGATCAGGGTGTTGCTCTCTGATCCACATATGAACTCGCCTTGTGCAGATGAAAATATGCAGTCAACTACTGCACACATGTCGGAGGGAACGTGTGTCGGTCTCGGCTCTCCTCAATCAGGGTGGAGATCAACATCAGTTGAGAGGAAGCGTAATGCAATCGGGTAATTGGATACGACTACAAAAATCATATGCTCCAAACTTCTAAGACAATGCCCATACAGACCTGGGTTGACAAGCATAGATCCCTGACCCTTAACCCTTTGATTACCTTAGGGATTCACTGAAAAACTAATTGTGAGCCAGGCCTTCTCACCTAGTAAAGTCAACCAGTTTTATCTAAGACTGAGATGTTTTATGCTCTCTGTGATCTGTCCACTTATCACAGCGTCCTGTTTCACACCAGGGTGAAACACTGAAACACCAGGTAAAGTGATATGTTCAGCCAATCAATTTACTTTATTTGTGGCTTGGGGGAAATAGCTTTGACACAGAGAAGTTTAAACCTGAGCTCGCTTAAGGCTTAACTCCAGACTTTTGTTTCCAATATTAAACATACTAAACTCTGGGTCTTAACAGACACATGTCCTAAACATAAGATTAGGCATACAAACACTACTCCAGTTCATTGATGTTATAGGGTCTGTGCATAAGACCCACAACGTATTTATCCCGATGTGCAGCCATTTTCAGCTTAAAAATGTAAAAACTAAAAATAAATAAATAAACAAAATAAAAAGAATTAAATAATATAAAAACCCAACAGCAAAAAATGAAGAAATAAACCTGAATGTAAATATGAAATTTTATTTCTAATTTTAATATACTAACATTATAACATATGTTATGTGGATTAGAGCTTCTAATCAGGGCTACTATCATCTCCGGGAACATGGCTCACCGCCTCATCTCTGTTTTGCAGAGCTACAATAAAGCATCAGGGCATTTTGGACACAAAGCCAAAATCAGTACCAGGCAGAAAGTGTTTTATAGGAGAAAACAAGTTCATCTCTAAATCATGGACTGTAAGACTGTCTAATCTTGAATTTTTGACACGTTTCTCTGTATCTTGTTGATTAGATTAGACAAACGCATTTTTCATCTCATGGTTTATCTTGTACATCAAGGCATCTAATAGTCTAATAGATTTACTGTAGCGTGAAGAGAGACCTAGATGATATCTGTACCTTACAGAAGTGCAATTGATTCACCATGTGCAATATTGTGCATTTTATACTGTTTTTAAAAGCTGACGATTTAATATATGAAATAAAAGCTAAGAAATAAAAGATGTCCCAATTTCAATGATGTGCACATAACAGAAAAAAAAACTACAAGATGGACATACAAAAAAAAAGAAGTACAGAAACTGGTGACTGTTTAGCTGAAAACTTTATATTAGAAGCTATTTTAAAGTAATCTGTCACATACACTGATCAGCCATAACATTAAAACCACTTCTACGTTTCTACACTCACTGTCCATTTTATCAGCTCCACTTACCATATAGAAGCACTTTGAAGTTCTACAATTACTGACTGCAGTCCATCTGTTTCTCTACATACTTTTTTTAGCCTGCTTTCACCCAGTTTTTCAATGTTTAGGATCCCCACAGGACCACCACAGAACAGGTATTATTTAGGTGGTGGATCATTCTCAGCACTGCAGTGACACTGACATGGTGGTGGTGTGTTAGTGTGTGTTGTGCTAGTATGAGTGGATCAGACACAGCAATGCTGATGGAGTTTTTAAATACCATGTCCACTCACTGTCCACTCTATTAGACACTCCTACCTAGATGGTCCACCATGTAAAGTCAGAGACGATCGCTCATCTACTGCTGCTGTTTGAGTAGGGGGCACTGTTGGCTGGATAGTTTTGGTTGATTGACTATTCTCAGTCCAGTAGTGACAGTGAGGTGTTTAAAAACTCCAGCGCTGCTGTGTCTGATCCACTCATACCAGCACAACACACACTAACACACCACCACCATGTCATTGTCACTGCAGTGCTGACAATGATCCACCAGCTAAATAATACCTACTCTGTGGTGGTTCTGGGAGAGTCCTGACAATTGAATAACAGCATGAAAGGGGGCCAACAAAGTATGCAGAAACAGATGGACTACAGTCAGTAATTGTCGAACTACGCTTCTATACTTCTATAAGTGGAGCTGATAAAATGGACAACGTGTGTAGAAATGTGTGTGTGTCGGTGTACATCACAAACATTATTTACTTCTCTTAAATTTAATATCTATCTTAACATCTTCATATTACAAATAATATAATCAGCATACAGATTTGAATGAAAAGTCACACAGGTGGTGGGTCTAATGTGGAGAGTGTTCAAACTTGCAAGTTCGAATCTCACCAAAAATTATGACCTGGTTGGCACAAGATTGGCTGTGCTTGAGGGAGGGAAGGTTGGACTGGGTGACTTCCCACTGCCACTATGATATACGGTCTCTGGGATTGGTCTGGGCACCTGCATGAGTGGGCAGGAAGAGTTACATAGAGCTTAGTGTCGCTCTTAATACATGATACGACTATGTGGATACCCAGCACTGTCAGCTAATAAGAAGCAAAAGAAGTACTGAATACTAGGAAACCTAATCACTCAAATGCATAGGCTTCTTTTATTATTCGCAATGGAAAACACTGCACTAAATCCAGAGAAATGCTACATTTTTACTCATGGTCTCAGACTTCCACTCTACATACCACACACAACGCCTTGCCTAAGGGCCCAGCAGTGGCAGCATGGCAGAACCACAATATAAAATCAAAAGATTTGGACTGTGATAAAGAGTCCACCATTGAGTCACTAGTGAACCCTGTTTACCGTTGCTATATACAGCAGTAACAATGTGAATGGGCTTAAATCAAAAGCACATATAAAACCAAGAGTCAGCAAAAGTAAAATTACAACTATATGCCCCGAGCTACAGTTCTGAACAATACCTCTTATAACTCTGTTCTATCAGCAATACATATACAGCACGACTGCCATCTAGACAAAAATGCACCACTTAATTATCAGAGCTCTGTGTATAATATCTGATAACTGTTTTCCATTAACACACACGCTCAGACAACACTCAGGACAATTTGATCTAATTATGACAAGCCTGTTTAAGTTAATGCATTTGCAGCCATTGTTCATCTTTTCTAAATAAGGCCATGTGTCAGGTTTTTAGCAGAACATTTCATACTTAGCATTGTGACAACAGGAATTATGGCATCAAAAGAAACTGAATGTGTCAGAAGAGAGCTTTCTCAACATCAACTTATAGTGAAATTGGAGGTTTCTAAGGGGGTAGTGCATTGCCAAAACTGGATAATTGTCTGAAAACCTAGTGAGCTCTCTACATAGACACACTTTATGGCATCCTAGGCGCTCCAGAGAAAAAGGCTGTCTAAAATCCTATATGCCTTAAATGCTGCCTACTAAGGTGCCTTATTTAGAAGCTATACACTGACTGAATAACAAGGGAGTATCCGATGCTTCCTAAGCAGTGAAGGCAATCCCAGCATTCAAGTGCAGCACAACTTTTCTCACAAAAAATTACAAACATGGTGGACAAATGGAGAGCAACAAGTTGTTTTCAAAGGTAAATAAATTCTAACAGATTTTTAATTTGTATAAAGATGTACAAGTGGCGCTAGGTGGCACAGCGGGATATTCCACTAGCACACCAGCGCCAAGATTCTGAACTCCTCGGTTCAAAACTCGGCGTTGCCACCAGTCGGCTGGGCACCGTCTAGCTGGCATAGTTGACAGTGCCTGCAGCAGACACGGTTCTGCTAGGGCGGGATGACCGGACTATGTGGGTGGGGTCTTCAAATGCTGTGTAAGGACCCTGATTAGCAGATGGCGAGGCGGTGGTGCATGGGTGAAAAAGGGTTCCGCTAAGGGCTGTGTTGGTCGGAGGTGGCGTGAGCAGCAATATACCCACCTAGAATGCAATCAGGGATCCCCCAGCAGCGGAAGACAAAACTGACTATGCTACATTGGGAGAAAATGAAAGAAAATGCATAAATAAAAAATTGGACAAGCCCAATTTGCAAATTCGGGCTTGTCAGTAACAATTTAACCATTTTCGGTACACAGGGGGAGATGTTAGCTGGCATGCTAGCAGGTTGTGCCGCCTCAGCCTATTGGTTTGAATGACCTGAGACTAACTATGTTAGCTTAGTAAGCGAAAACTGTGGTGAAGTAATTGCTGTAATAGCCTTATAAGTTCAATGTCTTATTAGAAACCTCTATAGCCCCTAGGTAGGCAGTAGGCAGCAAGGCAGCTCCCTAGGTTTTTGGACAGAGCATAAGATTAAAGAAAAGAACAGAAGAGATACTGACACCACAAAAACATCAGTAAGGCATGGTGATGGGAGGTCTAGGGGTGTTCTACCTACTCTGCAGTTGGGCACCTGCACAGAATCAACTACACCTGAGCAAAGGATCAGTATCCATCCATGTTATACCCTCTTTCCAGCATGTGTTGCAAAAAAAATTAATAATCTAAAAAAAAAAAAAAAAGTGCAGCAAGATGATTAAAACTCAATGCTTTAAGGGAAATAAAGCGTTTGGTGCTGACTTGTTAAATTTCTTCCACAGTTACCTGACCTAAAGTGTTTCCTTCAAATCAATTAATTGGCGTCTTTAAGGTTACATATACAGAAAAGGGCAATTGCAGCCCCGAGGTATTGAGCTGCTTTAAGAATCTGCAATAAGCAGCAGTCTAAAAAAAGGTGGTGGATGGTTTCATGTGTGATTAAAAAAAAATAGTCAAAAGCTTGTAGCTGTTATGCAGTTAGCAGTAAATATCGCATAGGTATCCGGTACTGACTGTTTCAATGCTTTGATTTTGGTTTAGACAGTAACAAGTTCCTAATATGTCATTAAATGACAATAAACCAAACCTAAAGGCAAGAAATCCAAATCTGTTCCATAGTGTGAAAGCACTGGAGACAAACAGTAAGAAATGCGATATTTAAATGTCCATGCAAAAGATCTGCAGTCTGCATTAGTTTCATCTCTATTCTGCGCTTGTATTCAACACAAGACGATTTGAAGTAAAATAAATAAATAAATACATTGAATCATAATTCAGAATCTAATACATGACGAGCAGAAAAATCCAAATGTTTGACCAGTGATGCTGCAGTGATGTGTCACGCATACAAAACCCCAGCAAAGTGTTCAGGTATTCTGCACATGGCACCGTTCTCCTCGTGACTCCCACAGCACTGGTCTGTAAACGCACACCTTTTGTAATGCTGTATGATGTGCCAAATTAAACAGAAGGGCTTTAAAAATTAACACAGAACCCACTGGCCATTAGGCGAAGCTGGAACATCTTAAATGTTTAAGCACAGCAGGGCTATTCTTTATTCCTCTAAACCACTGAGCCTCTCATGCAGTTTCCTCTTATGAGATGATTTACTGCAATGTCCCTGAAAGCTGATGTCATCAGTACAGATGTGCAAGAACACGACTCTATGAAAGTAAAAGAGTGAAAAGTACATGGTGTGGGTTTTACAGGGAGTAATATGGGGCATGGTTTATACTGCAAAGACGTAAAAGCAAGTAAAAGAGTAGAAGGATGGAAGAAACTAAGAGAAGATGATATAACACTGCCTGCTGATAATCATTTAGGACTTTGCTCACCAGGCAGACAGAACTGGGAATATTGACAATTCTAAAAACTCCAGCAGCGCTGCTGTGTCTTACCCACTCATACCAGCACAACACACACTAACACACCGCCACCATGTCAGTGTCACTGCAGTGCTGAGTTGCTGATCCACCACCTAAATAATACCTACTCTGTAGTGGTCTTGTGGGGGTCCTGACCATTGAAGAACAAGGTGAAAGCAGGCTAAAAAGTATGTAGAGAAATAGATGGACTACAGTCAGTAATTGTAGAACTACAAAGTGCTCCTATATGGTAAGTGGAGCTGATAAAATGGACAGTGAGCGTAGAAACAAGGAGGTGGTTTTAATGTCTGGTGTAAGTTCGATGTCTCTTTAGAATCCTCAATACTTGGGCAGCTGCCTAGGTAGGCAGAAGGCAGTAAGGCAAAACACAAGGTTATCGGACAGACCCTAAGACTAAAGGAGATACTGACACCGCAGTGACGACACAAAAACATCAGTGAGGCATAGTGGTGGAAGATCTAGGGGTGTTCTACCTAGACGAAAATGATGGTACTATGCAAAATGTAAAAGCAACACTAAATAATAAAAATTGATAGGCAGGTAATACTACACAGAACAAATATTTGACTTGTGTGGTTGAAAAGGGCAGAAGAGAGCAGGGCTGAGTATCAATCTCAAAATATTAGGCAAACTAAAAGCCTCTACGCAGCACGACACTGCAGAGATATGCCACAGGATCAAATCAAACCCGTAAAAAAATGGTGCAAAGGGGAAAAATCAATCATCAAACCTCATGAATAAATCCCAGCTGAACTACAGATAAAACTCACTCTAATTGAGTGAAATTAAAGTAAACAAGAAACAACCTTCAGTGTAATAAAAGCCTAAAACTACTACTGCAGTCTGAACGTCAACGCCAGTGAAAACTGTGAGTGTGTGCGTGCATCAGAGACGATCACAATGAGATGAAACCAGACAGGAATAATATAGAATGAGAGCAGATTACTGCAGTGAAGCATTCGTACAGTAATTGACATGAGACGACAGCAGAGAGTGGGACAAGAGTTCACCCAGCAATAACAGCCACGGGTGTGCGCACTTCAGATCTGCATAAACACAATAAAAACCCACCCACTGCACTCTGTACATACTGCATTATTCCTCCTAAATAGAGAAAATCGAGTGGTGCTCCAATAAAGCACTCGACTACATGAGTCCAGATACCTGCATATTCCAGCAGCAAGAGCAGACTACAAACGCAGGGAACATTCAAACGAGAAAGGAAAGATCAGATCATCTGAGCAAATCAAGCAGAGCAGCAGACTTACAATGAGAGTAGAGTCCCGTCCCAGTGAGATCACCGTCCTGTTTATGGTCCTCAACAGCTTCTCCATGATGACCTGAACATGCCACTGTGTGGGACCCTGTAGGGAAGAAACACATAGAGTGAGAAAAATCTAATGTGCTAGTCCTGCTGCAGTAATTAGGCAAACTGGGGACCTTCGGGTTATTAGTCCAGTACCTTTACTGCTGTGTTACCACTGTTTGCTTAAACATGCCAAGCAAAAAATAAAGATGCCACCATGACCTTAAATTCTATTGACAGTAGTGTAATTATTATGAGAAGACAAAATTGCTTAGGTAAATTTATTATATTAATGAGTAACTGTTGTCATGTCTATATATCTATCTATCCATCCATCGCCGTGTTTACATTTACATTTTCAGCATTTAGCAGACGCTTTTATCCAAAGCAACTTACAGTACTGTGACACTATACAATCTAAGCAATTGAGGGTTAAGGGCCTGGCTCAAGGGCCCAATAGCAACCTGGCAGTGGTGAGGTTTGAACCGGCAACCTTCTGATTACTGGACCAGCACCTTAACCACTAGGCTAATTGTAGTAACTTAGTAATTGTTATGAAGTTCAAAAGTTTTGTCGTAATGTCAAATTAAAATCATTTCAATGCATAAATGCTTTCCTGCTCAGGTCACAACAGCAGCTTCATCCTCCGAAACGAGGTTCATCCCCAACCCCAGCGCAACACCTGTCACAGGTGAACTATGTATCATACAGATAAGTGAAAGATCTGCAGCTCTGCTACAAATCAACCCACCAGCTGTTGGAAACGAATTAAAATGTCATTATGAGCATGAACAATGGCTTAGCTGCCGGTAATAGGTTAATTGGTTAATCATTATCATCCCTAGTCAGAACACATTCACCAGGGTTTCAGCATTGTGTAAAAGATTACAGACTGATACAGTAACAATTCACACTGAATTACTGACTCTATAATCAGCAAACAATATCACTTCTAATTCTAAATCATATACATTTGTCCTGTACATGGACACCTTTTAAATGGCAAGGCAGAGCAAAGGTAGGGTAAATAGATATGATCATTACTGTGTGGATACAGCATAAAAAGCCTCTGGAAAACTTGCAAAACAGAGCTATTTAGCAGCTAACATTAGGGACGAGTTTAAATAAGGCACAAAGATAGCAATGCAAAAAAGTACGTTATCCCATCTATGAAGCATGATGGTGGATAAGTAATGTAAAACTGGACTGTGGACTAAGATTAAGTATCAGCAGATCAAAATCGGGCGGCACGGTGGCTTGGTGGGTAGCACTGTCGCCTCACAGCAAGAAGGTACTGGGTTCGGTCCCCAGGCAGGGCGGTCCAGGTCCTTTCTGTGCGGAGTTTGCATGTTCTCCCAGTGTCTGTGTGGGTGTCCTCCAAAGACATGCAGTCAGGTTAATTGGAGACACTAAATTGGGCTATAGGTGAATGGGTGGGTGTGTGTGTGTGTGTGTGTGTGTGTATATATATACAGTGTATCACAAAAGTGAGTACACCCCTCACATTTCTGCAGATATTTAAGTATATCTTTTCATGGGACAACACTGACAAAATGACACTTTGACACAATGAAAAGTAGTCTGTGTGCAGCTTATATAACAGTGTAAATTTATTCTTCCCTCAAAATAACTCAATATACAGCCATTAATGTCTAAACCACCGGCAACAAAAGTGAGTACACCCCTAAGAGACTACACCCCTAAATGTCCAAATTGAGCACTGCTTGTCATTTTCCCTCCAAAATGTCATGTGATTTGTTAGTGTTACTAGGTCTCAGGTGTGCATAGGGAGCAGGTGTGTTCAATTTAGTAGTACAGCTCTCACACTCTCTCATACTGGTCACTGAAAGTTCCAACATGGCACCTCATGGCAAAGAACTCTCTGAGGATCTTAAAAGACGAATTGTTGTGCTACATGAAGATGGCCAAGGCTACAAGAAGATTGCCAACACCCTGAAACACAGTTGCCAAGATCATCCAGCGTTTTAAAAGAGCAGGGTCCACTCAGAACAGACCTTGCGTTGGTCGTCCAAAGAAGCTGAGTGCACGTGCTCAGCGTCACATCCAACTGCTGTCTTTGAAAGATAGGCGCAGGAGTGCTGTCAGCATTGCTGCAGAGATTGAAAAGGTGGGGGGTCAGCCTGTCAGTGCTCAGACCATACGCCGCACACTACATCAAATTGGTCTGCATGGCTGTCACCCCAGAAGGAAGACTCTTCTGAAGTCTCTACACAAGAAAGCCCGCAAACAGTTTGCTGAAGACATGTCAACAAAGGACATGGATTACTGGAACCATGTCCTATGGTCTGATGAGACCAAGATTAATTTGTTTGGTTCAGATGGTCTCAAGCATGTGTGGCGGCAATCAGGTGAGGAGTACAAAGATAAGTGTGTCATGCCTACAGTCAAGCATGGTGGTGGGAATGCCATGGTCTGGGGCTGCATGAGTGCAGCAGGTGTTGGGGAGTTACATTTCATTGAGGGACACATGAACTCCAATATGTACTGTGAAATACTGAAGCAGAGCATGATCCCCTCCCTCCGGAAACTGGGTCGCAGGGCAGTGTTCCAGCATGATAATGACCCCAAACACACCTCTAAGACGACCACTGCTTTATTGAAGAGGCTGAGGGTAAAGGTGATGGACTGGCCAAGCATGTCTCCAGACCTAAACCCAATAGAACATCTTTGGGGCATCCTCAAGCGGAAGGTGGAGGAGCGCAAAGTCTGGAATATCCGCCAGCTCCGTGATGTCGTCATGGAGGAGTGGAAAAGCATTCCAGTGGCAACCTGTGAAGCTCTGGTAAACTCCATGCCCAGGAGAGTTAAGGCAGTTCTGGGAAATAATGGTGGCCACACAAAATATTGACACTTCAGGAACTTTCACTAAGGGGTGTACTCACTTTTGTTGCCGGTGGTTTAGACATTAATGGCTGTATATTGAGTTATTTTGAGGGAAGAATAAATTTACACTGTTATATAAGCTGCACACAGACTACTTTTCATTGTGTCAAAGTGTCATTTTGTCAGTGTTGTCCCATGAAAAGATATACTTAAATATCTGCAGAAATGTGAGGGGTGTACTCACTTTTGTGATACACTGTATATATATATATATATATATATATATATATATACTGTATATATATACAGTATATATATATATATAAATACAGGGGTTGGACAAAATAACTGAAACACCTGTCATTTTAGTGTGGGAGGTTTCATGGCTAAATTGGACCAGTCTGGTGGCCAATCTTCATTAATTGCACATTGCACCAGTAAGAGCAGAGTGTGAAGGTTCAATTAGCAGGGTAAGAGCACAGTTTTGCTCAAAATATTGCAATGCACACAACATTATGGGTGACATACCAGAGTTCAAAAGAGGACAAATTGTTGGTGCACGTCTTGCTGGCGCATCTGTGACCAAGACAGCAAGTCTTTGTGATGTATCAAGAGCCACGGTATCCAGGGTAATGTCAGCATACCACCAAGAAGGACAAACCACATCCAACAGGATTAACTGTGGACGCAAGAGGAAGCTGTCTGAAAGGGATGTTCGGGTGCTAACCCGGATTGTATCCAAAAAACATAAAACCACTGCTGCCCAAATCACGGCAGAATTAAATGTGCACCTCAACTCTCCTGTTTCCACCAGAACTGTCCGTCGGGAGCTCCACAGGGTCAATATACACGGCCGGGCTGCAATAGCCAAACCTTTGGTCACTCGTGCCAATGCCAAACGTCGGTTTCAATGGTGCAAGGAGCGCAAATCTTGGGCTGTGGACAATGTGAAACATGTATTGTTCTCTGATGAGTCCACCTTTACTGTTTTCCCCACATCCGGGAGAGTTACGGTGTGGAGAAGCCCCAAAGAAGCGTACCACCCAGACTGTTGCATGCCCAGAGTGAAGCATGGGGGTGGATCAGTGATGGTTTGGGCTGCCATATCATGGCATTCCCTTGGCCCAATACTTGTGCTAGATGGGCGCGTCACTGCCAAGGACTACCAAACCATTCTGGAGGACCATGTGCATCCAATGGTTCAAACATTGTATCCTGAAGGCGGTGCCGTGTATCAGGATGACAATGCACCAATACACACAGCAAGACTGGTGAAAGATTGGTTTGATGAACATGAAAGTGAAGTTGAACATCTCCCATGGCCTGCACAGTCACCAGATCTAAATATTATTGAGCCACTTTGGGGTGTTTTGGAGAAGCGAGTCAGGAAACGTTTTCCTCCACCAGCATCACGTAGTGACCTGGCCACTATCCTGCAAGAAGAATGGCTTAAAATCCCTCTGACCACTGTGCAGGACTTGTATATGTCATTTCCAAGACGAATTGACGCTGTATTGGCCGCAAAAGGAGGCCCTACACCATGCTAATAAATTATTGTGGTCTAAAACCAGGTGTTTCAGTTATTTTGTCCAACCCCTGTATGTGTGTGTGTGTGCCTGCCCTGTGATGGACTGATGCCCCATCCAGGGTGTTGCTGTGTGCCGTGCGCCCATTGAAAAACTGGGATAGGCTCCAGCACCATCACCACCACCACCCCCCACCCTAATTGGATAAGCGGTTAAGAAAGTGAGTGAGATATCAAAATTCCTTAGCCAGGAAGCTTAAACTAGGCCATAGCATATCTTTCAACAGGACAGTGATCCAAAGCACACAGAATTCACTGACCACAGTATCAGGGTTTTGCCAAGCCATCCCAGTCACCTGACCTAAACCCTGGAGGAAACCTTTGGGATCAGCTGACAGGGAATGTCCACAAGCATGGACCTTACAATCTGAAGAACATGAGGAGGTTCTGTATAGAGCAAAGGCTGAATACCTTTTAACATTTTTATTTTGTTTAAATATTGTGTTACTAAAAAGGTAGTTTCTGTTATTTTAAATGAAAAATTAAAACGTTACTTTCAGACGACTTGTTCATTCAAGATAATAGTAATGTTTTCCAGGGGTGACAATTTTTGTGAAGGAGTACAGATTGTAAAGACCTAGTCTTATTACAGACTGCAGGATTATTAAAAACACAGCTCATATGTTTTAGTAAAAGAAAAAGTAGAATAAACCCTAACCAGACCACATTGGTTGGCAGAGTCTGAAATCTGAAAGAACCCCCACTGGCTCTACCCTGAGCGCATGATTAAAAGTAAGAGCATAGGTGTTCTTTCCTGTGTGTGTGGGCTGTTCTTGTGTATATATTTATTTATTTGTGCTAACTAGACTTGGCAGTGTGAAATAGGAAGCTGTTACGTGTCGCAGCAGGGAAACCCTTTTAAATGAGATTCCTGTAAGCAGGGAAATTATAAAACCTATTGTTCCCAGTCACCCAAGCACTTCAAAGCAGAGAAGAAAAACAAAACGCATGTTGGGTATGAAGTATGGTATGTAACCTACACACATACAAAAACGAGCCAAATCAAGACACCATGAAGTGGACAATGAATCAAGCCTGCATCTTAATGACACTTACAGAGTTGAAGGAGGTTGGGTCCGGGTTGCACTGTGCGTATACAGAGGGCATGAGAAAGTTATTCAGTGGAGTAAAGCTCAGCATATTTCATAATGCAGTGCTGAATTATGGAGTGAGTAGGCCATGAAATAATCATCTGTTTCTAATGTGCACAGAGGAAGTCAAGGTAATTAAATACAGCCTGGCAGCTGCAGCAGTGATTTAAAGTGCAGCCCACTATGACCCCTCACTCACCTTATAGCAGGTCACCACATAATGCTGCTCATATAATAATATATGGCAAAGTATCTTATAATATAAATTACACACCAATTAGGCATAAGATTATGACCACCTTCCTAATATTGTGTTGGTCCCCCTTTTGCCTGGCCCGTCGAGGCATGGACTCCACTAGACCCCTGAAGGTGTGCTGTGGTATCTGGCACCAAGATGTTAGCAGCAGATCCTAACTGGATCGTACTTGTTTGTCCAGCACATCCCACAGATGCTTGATTGGATTGAGATCTGGGGAATTTGGAGGCCTAGTCAACACCTCAAACTCATTGTTGTGCTCCTCAAACCATTCCTGAACCATTTTTGCTTTGTGGCAGGGCGCATCATCCTGCTGAATAAGGCCACAGGCATCAGGGAATACCGTTTACCAATGCTTAGGTAGGTGGTACGTGTCACAGTAACATCCACATGGATGGCAGGACACAAGGTTTCCCAGCAGAACATTGCCCAAAGCATCACACTGCCTCCGCCGGCTTGCCTTCTTTCCATAGTGCATCCTGGTGCCATGTGTTCCCCAGGTAAGTGTGATTCGCGTGATGGTTAAAAAAAAAAAAAAAAAAAAAAAAAAAAAAAAAAAAAAAAAGTCATTCATCAGACCAGGCCACCTTCCTCCATTGCTCTGTGGTCCAGTTCTGATGCTCACGTGCCCATTGTTGGCACATTCGGCGGGGGACAGGGGTTAGCATGGGCACCCTGACTGGTCTGCGGCTATGCATCCCCATTCGCAACAAACTGCGATGCACTGTGTATTCTGACACCTTTCTGTCAGAACTCCCCTCCACCCACACACACACACACAGCTAAGGCGAATTTGTATCTCCAATTGACCTGACTCTATGTCTTTGGACTTTGGGAGGAAACCGGAGTACCCAGAGGAAACCCACATGGATACAGTAAAAACATGTAAACTTTACACAGAAAGGACCTGGGCCACTCCAGCTGAGAATCAAACCCAGGACCTACTTGTTGTAAGGCGACAGTGCTACCCATCAAGCCACCAGGCCTCCCATGTTAAGAAAATATTCTACTGAACTACAGTGTTTGTTCTTGTTATAATAGGTAGTTCCTTCTTAATGTCTTTAGAATATTTTTAGTTTTACCTATAGATCTGTTAGGACTACTTTTATCTTCCCAAAAAAAAAAAGAAATAATGTTTAAGACTGGTATAATCAATGGGAACAGAAATGAGAAGCTCCTGGCTATTTAAAAGTACAGATAGACTACTTAGGTTTCTTAGATTTACTTTGCAGTCTGTGGATGAACCCTGATCAGGTAAACAGTAGGGAAATGTCTCTAGCTACAGGCAGCATGTGCTATCACATTCCACATAGTGGAAAAAGCTAATAAGCTAATTTACATATGGTTAGCATGCTATCCTTATTGTAGCATTACACAGTTGGCTTAAATTGCCTACAGACTCTAATAATATAATAAAGTAATATGGTAACCTACAGAGACAGAAGTAAGGCTAAACCTGAAGCAACACACACTAAGCAGATCTGCATTTTATTTTTGCCATGCTGCATACGATTACAGCCTGGCCAGCGATAGCTTAGCAGTTAGAATATTGGATTAGAATCCTAACCGCACACTTTTGATTGCATTCTGACACAATTGAAGTCGCTTTGGTTTTCTTGGTCTTGTGTCAACACAGCTTTACCATTTATTTACCTGAGAGACGAATAGTGCACGGGGCACGTAAGTATGAAGAGGAATCAGCGTCAAATTGAAATGCATTCACTACAGCGGCAAAATGTGAAATGTAATATACACGCGTCATTGCTTTTCAACAGTGACATGCAGAATACGTGCCATGAATAATAGAAGAGCCATTGCATTGATTTAACATTGCTCGACTTCTGAACAGAAATACTAACGATCCTAATCAATCACAGATTATTAACATACACAATGTGAGCAAAATAACTGCAATGAGGTCCCCAATTATTAGCGATTTTACTGTGAGAACGCGTCTAAAAGCCACTCCACTCAAAAAAGAATTTAGTCATCTGTAACTAAACCATCCTCAACTTTTTGAATTAAAGGGTTTATTCCCTCTTTTACTTTGTGCTGAGAAGACATATTCTATGGATAAAGTTACAACTACGAGCAATTATTACTGTCTGGTTTCTCAGCTGTGCCTCATATTCTGTAGAGGATTGTGATTGGACAATGACTCTTCATTGTGGCACGTATACTGCACTGCTTGGACTGAAATGCAGTGCTTGCAGTGCCTCTAGTTTGGGCACATTTAAAGCCCCACACAGTGAAATGTAGTTTGTTTGTTGGTTTATTTGGATTTTAACATCATGTTTTACACTTTTTGGTTACATTCATGACAGGACAGGTAGTTACTCATTACACAAGATTCATCAGTTCACAAGTTTAACGTTAAACACAGTCATAGACAATTTTGTATCTCCAATTCACCTCACTTGCATGTCTTTGGACTGTGGGAGGAAACCGAAGTTCCCAGAGGAAACACAGAACGGACCCGGACCACGCCACCTGAGGATCGAACCCAGAACCTTCTTGCTGTGAGGTGACAGTGCTACCCACTGAGCCACCAAAATGTAGTACAGCTGGGGGTTGATTGAATTGTAAGCTGATTTGTATACAATTCTGACATAAAATTCAGCATTTAATTCTTTTAAATGCAAACCTACATGTATTGTATTTCTGTTAAGAGATCAAGCAATGTTGAATCAATGCAATTGATCTCATTTTGGCAAATTTTTTCTTATGTCGAAACGGAATGACGCGTGTATATTGCATTTCACATTTTACCACTATACCACAGTAGTGATTGCATATCAATTTGGCATTGATTCCTCTCTTTATGTAAGCAGTGAACAACCTAAGAATAAGAAATCTACATAATGATGAAATGTTCAGAGCAAAAATGGGCTCATTTCAACACCTAGGGTAAACAAAAAAGCTCCAACTTCATAATCAACTGGCTGGAATACCCTGACTACAAAACGTGGTATCACAGTCTCAAACACAAATCAAAATCAATCAGGAAAACAAGGTTTACTGTGTGTGCACATGTACATATTGTTACTGTGACAGCAAAATAGTAAATATGTATGTATGTATGTGTGTGTGTGTGTGTGGGTACTCACCACGTCACTCCTGTATAGCACCTCCAGTACGTTGCTGAGTAGTTGGCAGGAAGCCTCCAGCTCATCATGCTGCTCCAAGTGAAATTTCAGCTGATCAGTCATGAGTGGCAGTAAAATCTCTCTGCAATCTAACACACACAAAACACAAATTTAAAGCCATATTAAAAAATAGTAGAAGGTAGACTAAGTGGGTGCCGCAAAGCAGCATGGCATCTTAAACTTGGGTTTGATTATCGCCTATAGTCAGCGTCTGTAAAGAATTTCTCATGATTATATACATACACCAGCCATGACGTTATGACCACTGACAGGTGAAGTGAATAACACTGATTATCTCTTCATCACGGCACCTGTTAGTGGGTGGGATATATTAGACAGCAAGTGAACATTTTATCCTCAAAGTTGATGTGTTAGAAGAAGGAAATATGGGCAAGCGTAAGGATTCGAGCGAGTTTGAAGAGGGTCAAATTGTGGGTTAGACAACTGGGTCAGAGCATCTCCAAAACTGCAGCTCTTGTGGGGTGTTCCCGGTCTGTAGTAGTCAGTATCTATCAAAAGTGGTCCAAGGAAGAAACAGTTGTAAACCAGTGACAGGGTCATGGGCGGCCAAGGCTCATTGATGCACGTGGATAAGCACGGCAGTGCTGTCCACTCTATTAGACACTCCTACCTAGTTGGTCCACCTTGAAAGTGTAAAGTCAGAGACGATCGCTCATCTATTGCCGCTGTTTGAGTTGGTCATCTTCTAGACCTTCATCTGTGGTCACAAGGGGGTGCTGTTGGCTAGATATATTTTTGGTTGGTGGACTATTCTCAGTCCAGCAGTGACAGTGAGGTGTTTAAAAACTCCAGCAGCACTGCTGTGTCTGAACCAGCACAACACACACTAACACATTACCACCATGTCACTGTCTCTGAAGTGCTGAGAATGACTCACCACCCAAATAATACCTGCTCTGTAGTGGTCGTGACCATTGAAGAACAGCATGAAAGGGGGCTAACAAAGCATGCAGAGAAACAGATGGACTACAGTCAGTAATTGTAGAACTACACAGTGCTTCTATATGGTAAGTGGAGCTGATATAATGGACAGTGAGTGTAGAAACAAGGAGGTGGTTTTAATGTTATGGCTGCTAAATACACACATTATAACCATATCTCTTTGACAAATAAATGCGAAACAGCTGTTTGTTACAAGGCCGGAGCTGAACCGTACTAAACAACAAGTGTAAATAGACTATTGTTCGAATTCAAATAATACAAACCAGAACAGACATTTATAAGAACAACATGGCAGAGAGAAATGCAGGAGAACAAGCAGGAAAAAAGTACAAAAAGAAATGAGACAGGAGCTCATTATTCAGCGGAAATAGGCAGCACAAGAGCACAACCTCATCACAACCCCAAGCGCGTACTGGGCAGAATATAGCTCGTATACAGAACCGATAATGCCAGAAACATGCACACGGTTTTCTGAACATCTAACACCATAGCAGCTCTATCATTAGTTACACATTCACCAGCAGCAGCAATGGCTGAGCTCATTACCAGTAATCGTTCCCTTTTTTATACCGCTCCATTTCATTCCATCTATCATTTCCCCACAAACCCTCTGACATACTATAAATACCCTCTTCAGATCTCCTGTTCTCAAAAACTGGTGGACTATAATCACAGAGGATAAACACACCATGCTCCCACACTCCACAT
Organism: Trichomycterus rosablanca; assembly: GCF_030014385.1. Classification (NCBI taxonomy): domain Eukaryota; kingdom Metazoa; phylum Chordata; class Actinopteri; order Siluriformes; family Trichomycteridae; genus Trichomycterus; species Trichomycterus rosablanca. Next base: position 18,577,877 of record NC_085997.1, read on the forward strand.
GATGAGAAGACCTGAGCGATATACAGGGTTACACAACCTCTACTCTATCTTCTAGTTTTCACATCAGCAAAAAAATAAATAAATAAACTGCTCAGTAGGGTGTGAAGAAGCACATCACCCTGAGAGACACTGAGAATCAGCAGGATAAGCATTTCAACCAAACAGAAATTGCAGTTTAAACTTTAGAAAACAAAAGCAACTCACGTGCTGCAGAAACCACAAACGGATGGCATGTCTGCCCAATCCCCACCTTCTTTTTGCAGCTATAACAGCTTCCACTCATCTATGAAGACTTTCTATGATTTGGGGTGTGAGTCTGAGATTATGTCTATCAGGTCAAAAAGAGTACTTGTGACAGACACTGATGCTGGATGAGAGGGTCTGACTACTACAACATTCCAATTCATAACAATAGTGTTTAATGAGGCTGAGGTCAAAACTTGGGGCTCCTCCACTTTAAACAACTGGGAAGCAGAGTGTCTAAATACTTTTTTTTTTCATGTATAATGTGTTCAAAAAAACATTTAGGGGTATTTAGGGGTCATCACAGTGGATAATTTAGGTCTGCATACCAGACTTGGTACAATTTTCCAGACGCCCTTCCAGACGCCCTCCTTTTATCTGGGCTTGGGACTGGCACTGAGAACACACTGACAAGTGCGCCTACCAGACACTGATGTTGGACGAGAAGGCCTGGCTCGCAGTCTCTGCTCTAATTCATCCCAAAGGTGTTCTATCGGGTTGAGGTCAGAACTCTGTGCAGGCCAGTCAAGTTCCTCCACACCAAACTCGCTCATCCATGTCTTTATGGACCTTGCTTTCTGCACTGGTGCGCAGTCATGTTGGAACAGGAAGGGCCCATTCCCAAACTGTTCCCACAAAGGTGGGAGCATGAAATTGTCCAAAATCTCTTGGTATTCTGAAGCATTAAGAGTTCCTTTCACTGGAACTAAGGGGCCGAGCCCAACTCCTGAAAAACAACCCCACACCATAATCCCCCCTCCACCAAACTTTACACAATGCAGTCAGACGAGTACCGTTCTCCTGGCAACCACCAAACCCAGACTCGTCCATCAGATTGCCAGATGGAGAAGCGTGATTCGTCACTCCAGAGAATACGTCTCCACTGCTCTAGAGTCCAGTGGCGGCGTGCTTTACACCACTGCATCCGACGCTTTGCATTGCGCTTGTAAGCATGCAATACTTGTAAGCAATGTGACTAAACAACTCTAAAGTATTTAATCTATATAAACATGTTTAGAGCTTCACTGTCCATTTTTGAGATTTAAAATGATTAAATGTAAGGTAACAGTCGACACTTAATGAAAACAAATTACCATTAAGTAATTAACATGTACGCAATAATACTGGGGTAGATTTCTATTTAAAATGCATTTGCACTGGCTAAAGCTTTGTTACCGTTCAAATTGTGTACTGATCTTAAGGACACATTTTTTTGTGCTGAACTTACAGGTTATTTAATATAACAAAAATGTATGCTTCAGTGAGAAAAAAAAAATATTTTTGTAAGATTTTCTGTAAGAGCAAAATTTACTAATGCAGATAATAAAGAGCTTAATTTGAATTTATAACCAGTTACAATACTAATTAAAAAAATAAGCATCAGATTAACACTGTTTATCACCTGACAAATCATCATTGTAGCTATACTCCCCAAGCAACACTGGGAACAGTCTGATTAATCTTTGAATTGAACTTTTAATCTTTTAAAATTATATAAAACAATTAACTATTGTGAATGGTCCTGCTTATAATCTGGGTACATGGGGTCATGAAGTTTAGAAACATTTACTGAGGTTCAGCTGCACCGGGGAAACTTTTGTGAAGCTGCATTTAACTGTCTAGAATCAGTAATGTAGGAGTCAGACATAAACATTCACATTCTGTACTAAAGAAAAAAAACACTCGGTTGGGTCTGGTTTAAAAAAAAAAAAAAAAAAAAAAATGACAACTGCACCTAGAACAAATACTAATACTGCTACTAATTTTAATATTCATGGTAATCCTAAAATTATATACACTATTAACTTGATAATAGAAAACAACTAGAAACAGATCCTGAATAGCAAACAACTGCTGGGGATATACTGTAAGTACTGGTCCAATATGATTTTTCACCCTTACCACAACATTAAAGCTTTTTCACTTATTTATTTTTGGAAGTGAGACCTGCAAAGAACTGCAGTAGTCTACAACACTTCAAAAGATGCATGAGCTTTTCTAGGTCCTGTTCAGACATGAAACCTGTAAATCTTTACTACTAGAGTTGCTAAAAGCTGTATTAGCTACAAATTTGAAGTGTCTGAAGTTATACATAATGCTCCACAGCAGGGTTGCCACAGCAGATCATTCATCTTCCTGTCCTAAACAACCTCATCTGTCACACCAACCACCTGTATGTCCTCCCTCACCACAGCCATAAACCTCATCTTTGGTCTTCCTCTTCTTCTCCTGCCTCCATCCTCAACACTGTTCTCCTGCTCCTGATAGAACATTTATCCTTCCTCTGCACATGCCCAAACCATCTCAATCTCTCCTCCCTTACCTTGTCTCCAAAACGTTCTACCTGTGCTGCCCTCCTAATAAACTGCTAATCTTATCCATTCTTGTCACTCCTAATGAGATGTCTCACTACTGTCTTGTAAACCTACCCACAAATCACAAATCACTCCTGACACTCCACTCTGCCCACACTCTCCTTCACCTCTCTATCACAATCTCCATTACATTGTAAACCAAATATTAAAACTCAGATATGGACAAAAATTATTTTATTTTAATAAATAAAAGTGAAGGGCTATAATAAAAAAACAGTTTCAACATACAAACTTACTCACTCTAAGATCATACAACTTGCATACTAAATACCACAATGACTAACATATTCTTTAGCCCTAAACCTAAACACTCTTCAAATACAACGGCAAGCTAGCACTTTTTCTTACCAGCACTGAGCACTATCACCAGTTCACCCATAATATCCCATTTTTCAGTCCACTGAGCATTTTTCACAGACCTTAGCCCTCGACCATAAGCTCCTTCCTAAACTACTGCTGCTGCTATCACTTACCATATTTCATAGACATTATTCACAACACACACATCAATCAAACCATTATCATAATACAGAGCACCTAAATCATGTTTACCAGGGCTAGATGTGTGGAAGCAGCTAATATTGTGCTTGTGGTCAGACTTGGTCTAATGTTCTTACTGTACAAGAACTACAAGCTGTTAATTAATACAAGCCTGGATCTACAGTTAGAAATAATTACTACTGAATAATGTTCATCTATTTAAACCTAAAGAGCCGTCGTATGTTCTCACATTTACTCTACATTTGACCCAAAGCCTTAGGCAAAAAGAAATATCTAATTGATTTTTAACCAAAATTGCTATTGAGATTTACATGGTAATAATTTCCCCACAAATCCAGACTGCTGTTACTTGTCTGGTGCTAAATGTGAGTCACTGACATTTAACGGTTTTAAGTATTTAAACGGTAATAAAAACTAAAATAATAATTGAAATGAATTTAAAACGCTCCCTACTAATGCAGCAGAAAAAGTGCTTACATTCAGACCTCGACAGAACTGGGCCACAAGCTGTTGGTGCCTAGAAGCTGAACCCTGCTCTCTGCTCTTAGTTTCATTGGTTGACTACACGTCTGGAGAAGCCCATGATGGTCCCACCTGTTGGACTGCTAGCTGTTATGTGATTGTGAAAACAGAAAAATAAAGAAGCCATTGGAAATGTCTAATATACTTTGTATATACAGTATATACAGTGTATCACAAAAGTGAGTACACCCCTCACATTTCTGCAAATATTTCATTATATCTTTTCATGGGACAACACTATAGACATGAAACTTGGATATAACTTAGAGTAGTCAGTGTACAGCTTGTATAGCAGTGTAGATTTACTGTCTTCTGAAAATAACTTAACACACAGCCATTAATGTCTAAATAGCTGGCAACATAAGTGAGTACACCCCACAGTGAACATGTCCAAATTGTGCCCAAATGTGTCATTGTCCCTCCCTGGTGTCATGTGTCAAGGTCCCAGGTGTAAATGGGGAGCAGGGCTGTTAAATTTGGTGTTTTGGGTACAATTCTCTCATACTGGCCACTGGATATTCAACATGGCACCTCATGGCAAAGAACTCTCTGAGGATGTGAGAAATAGAATTGTTGCTCTCCACAAAGATGGCCTGGGCTATAAGAAGATTGCTAACACCCTGAAACTGAGCTACAGCATGGTGGCCAAGGTCATACAGCGGTTTTCCAGGACAGGTTCCACTCGGAACAGGCTTCGCCAGGGTCGACCAAAGAAGTTGAGTCCACGTGTTCGGCGTCATATCCAGAGGTTGGCTTTAAAAAATAGACACATGAGAGCTGCCAGCATTGCTGCAGAGGTTGAAGACGTGGGAGGTCAGCCTGTCAGTGCTCAGACCATACGCCGCACACTGCATCAACTCGGTCTGCATGGTCGTCATCCCAGAAGGAAGCTGACGCACAAGAAAGCCAGCAAACAGTTTGCTGAAGACAAGCAGTCCAAGAACATGGATTACTGGAATGCCCTGTGGTCTGACGAGACCAAGATAAACTTGTTTGGCTCAGATGGTGTCCAGCATGTGTGGCGGCGCCCTGGTGAGAAGTACCAAGACAACTGTATCTTGCCTACAGTCAAGCATGGTGGTGGTAGCATCATGGTCTTGGGTTGCATGAGTGTTGCTGGCACTGGGGAGCTGCGGTTCATTGAGGGAAACATGAATTCCAACATGTACTGTGACATTCTGAAACAGATCATGATCCCCTCCCTTCGAAAACTGGGCCTCATGGCAGTTTTCCAACAGGATAACGACCCCAAACACAACCTCCAAGATGACAACTGCCTTGCTGAGGAAGCTGAAGGTAAAGGTGATGGACTAAACCCAATTGAGCACCTGTGGCGCATCCTCAAGTGGAAGGTGGAGGAGTTCAAGGTGTCTAACATCCACCAGCTCCGTGATGTCATCATGGAGGAGTGGAAGAGGATTCCAGTAGCAACCTGTGCAGCTCTGGTGAATTCCATGCCCAGGAGGGTTAAGGCAGTGCTGGATAATAATGGTGGTCACACAAAATATTGACACTTTGGGCACAATTTGGACATGTTCACTGTGGGGTGTACTCACTTATGTTGCCAGCTATTTAGACATTAATGGCTGTGTGTTGAGTTATTTTCAGAAGACAGTAAATCTACACTGCTATACAAGCTGTACACTGACTACTCTAAGTTATATCCAAGTTTCATGTCTATAGTGTTGTCCCATGAAAAGATATAATAAAATATTTGCAGAAATGTGAGGGGTGTACTCACTTTTGTGATACACTATATATATACACACACACACAGTCATGTGAAAAAGTTAGGACACCCCATGAGAACCTTTGTCCTTTTTAACATATTTAAACATATGAACATTTGAGCTTCGTTTGAACAATATTATGAGATAGAGCTTATAATATTAAACAAAACTGAAAAAATACAAGCTATAAAATGTAATGAACAAAAATGGAAATTGATTGTGAGGAAATTGATTGTGCGGAAAAAGTTAGGACACCCTAATAGCTGGTATTTCCCCCTTTGGCTGAAATAACCTCAATTAGACATTTCCTATAACCATCTACCAGTCTCCAATCGACTGGGAGAAACCTGCTAGGACAACCTGACCTGACCATGTTGGCAGTTGTTTTGAATGTTCTCCACTTGTAAATTATTTTCCGGACAGTGGAATGGCTGATTTCTAATTGTTTTGAGATCTTTTTAAATCCCTTCCCAGACTCATATGCATCTACAACCTTCTTTCTGAAGGTCTCAGAGAGCTCTTTAGATCTCACCATGGTGATACCACTCACTTCAACAATCAAGAGCAAACCGAACCAAGGTTCTCATGGAGTGTCCTAACTTTTTCACATGACTGTACATTTATTAATGTGATCTTACACAAACATAACTTTAATACAAAATCAATCTATATCAATCAATGACTTATCTCTTCTAGCTGGAAGAAAGCTTTTTCACAAACACTGAGCACCATCACCTATTCACCCATATCATCATATTTTACAGCCCACAGAGCATGTTTCACAGACCTTAGGCCCTCTACCATAGCTCCATTCTGAACCGCTGCTGCTGCTATCACTCACCATATTTCACAGACATTATATAATAAATCGTATCATCTCCACCATGACTCAAACATTACCCTTTTAAAAGGAGGGTTACTGAACTTGTCAGTGCTACACTAATGTCATTTGAGATTTTCTTTTATGGATGTGGAAAGAGTTAAGCTATCTTTATGGTTGTGAAAGGAGTTTTATATGTCAAAAAAGTCAATTCTGCTGTTACATTACATCTGTTGTCTATGTACATGTCTGTTCTATGCGTGAGTAGGGTTGCACTGATGATAAAAACAATAATAACAAATACAAACCAAGTAAAACTTTGAATTGTTCACCGGGAAACACATCTTTCAAAATAAAAGAATGTAAGATTTTGTTCATGGTTTATTACATAATCGAACACTAATAAAAACTGTGAGACTGTGGCTAATAGTAGTGATACAAAAATATAACAGCTGTAAACCCACTGCTTCCATGGACTATGAAAACACAGCACTGAAATACATTAATTATGTTCTGAAGCATTTTATTTAAAAGTCTGAGATTAACTGTGAATTCTTGTCTACAATAATTGGGTCATTCCTACAATTCGGTGCCTTTTGTGTCCCCAGTACTGATCATTGTATTTATGAAGTAAATTTTAAACAATACAATTTCTAAACATCTTACTGAAATAATTAACATTTTCAAATACTAAACACAATGTTTTCTACCCCAAAAATAAAATGACTGTATACATACTGTTTTTATCTCTTAGATACCAGAGGTTTTCCCATGTCCCCAGTGCTGTACATTCTGATTTAGTGATGGATATATGAGGTTTAATCATGAAAATATCTCAGTCTTTCAATCCTGTTTAAAAGTCCCTCTAAACCTTGTTTTTTTTTTAATGAGTTTATTTTATTGCTGATTATAAGGTTTTTTCACACGTCCCTCAAGTTGCTGTCCACCCTGTTATTTCTTACTACTGTCTCTTAAAATGAAGAGCTGTTTTGCATACTGACGACATTTCCTGGCGCTCACATGATCTTTTTGGAGGGAAAACAACTGTTTAAGGTGAGTGGCTAACTACTCATTTTAATGTTGTTTTTTCCACATTTTATCCTAAAAGTCTTATATGGTCAACCAGAACATGTCCACCCTGTTATGGGATATATGAGAAAAAGCAATAAGTAACAGGGTGGATGTCACAGTATATATGAGGTGCATGTGTAATTCATATAGCTTTATTATTCAGTTTGGTTATAATAATAACAGAAATATTGATATTATGTGTGCATCTTTTAAAGAATGGCCTTAAGTGTATATCACTTAAGTAACTATATCACTTTATATATAAAAATATACAAATATAAACAAATAATAATAATAATAAAGGGAGATTTGACAAGTATGATTTTTTTTTTTTATGACATATTTACATATTCACTTCTGTGCGACATTGTTCCACACTTCAGCTGTACCCACTCTTGCTCCAGGTTTGTCATTTATTTAATTATTATTATTTTTTTCAATGCACTATGTTCGTTTGTGGTGTGTTTAGTGTCGCATGTTGTGACACCTTCTGTTTCCAGTTTGTTTAAATGTCATCTTATTGTGTTCATATCTGAAACAAAGCACACCAGAATTCAATTACAACCAAACCCAGACCCCCCCTTGCTCAGGCAGTTTTGGTAAACTCATTTGGTGCATCAGAGCTCAAAAGAAAGCATTTACAATTACTGTAACAAACAGCACTAACAGAGCAATCGCACAAGGGTTTGCTTAATTGAACCAAAGCTGTATAAACACACTCTTAGTGTCTGATTAGACATAATGTATGATGCATAACTTTCAACAGCATTGTATTTACACATTTTCTGTTAAAAAGTCATTTGGCACAATCTGGCCCTCTGAGTACCAGCATAATTAAGATTGCTGTAGAAAATACTGTACCTCAGGAGCTTGGAGGGCTCATGTTTTATACTGTTAATGCAAATTCATTTTTACTAACAAGACACAGATCTTGCCAGCTATGACAGACCCAAAGCATCATATAGTTCACCAACATGATGCCTTTGACATTACATTAAGTTGTTGGATGAAGTCGCTTCAATTACTGTAAGGATGTCAGAATTAGATCAGTATGAGAATTTCTCATTCCTGAAGCTTTGATTAGTAGATGAGGATCAAAATGAACGTCAACTGATCAGAACACAGTTACTGGTTTGAACTGGAGAATTTGTAATATCAAGTGGCATGCAACTGTTCAACACCTGATCCATTTAATGAAGATCTGTGTGAATTTACACTGACCTTTATGGACCTTGCACCATTTTCACTAATAATCAAGTTTACATTCTATTCCATGCACAATTGCAAAACCAAAAACCAATAAAGTGCACTTCAGCTCATTTTAAATGTAATGTTTTAGAAGTATAGCACACTGCTACAGGCATAACTGTACATGTGTAACTATATGAAATATTAAACAACCCAAATAATATATGATTTTTTTTTACTCTAACCTTGTTTAACTTTTAAACTCATGGCATCTACATGCGCAAAAAAGCTCAAAATACTGTCCAGAGGCCTCAGCAATCTTACCAGGACAATGAAGAAAACCCTCCATGTTACAGCAAATGACTTACAGCATGACCGGAGGAAGGCTGGAAGAAATTTGTCAGTGGCAACCATAAGATGATCACTTATAACCAAAGACGTAATGGCCTGCATAATGCTGGGACACAGTTCTTTGACATGATAAAATAAAACTGGAACCGTTTGGCCATATGAATCAGTGCTTTGTCTGATACTAGAAAGGAGAATGCAGTCAAGCATAGACATGGATCAGTAATGTGGGGATGTTTTTTTCTGCTGCAGGAACCGGCAATCTCGACTATGTGAATGGCATAATGGATTTAAAGAAATACCAATGCATTTCAAAGTGGAATGTAAAGCCTTCTGTGAACAAATTAAAACTTGGTGATAACTGGACTTTTCAGCAAGACAGTGATCCCAAGCTCACTTCAAGATCAACCACAGCTTAGTTAAGGACTCAGTCAGATCTAAACACTAGAAAATCAACCTTATCCATCTATCTATCCATCCATCCATCCATCCATCTTTTTTTCTATCTATCCATCCATCCATCCATCCATCCATCCATCCAATATATCTAGAAAGGATGACCAACCTCTTGCCTATACAGTGTACATTTTGATCATTGTTCTATTCTAGAAGCCAGCCCCTTTTCCACATCAGTCTTTAAGCTTTTTTGCAAATTTGCTGATCTGGTGATTTCATTGCTTCCTTTTTACTCCGCCACTGGCTCCAAGACTGGCTATTGCCTTCATTTTTAACAGTTGGCAAAGGGTTTCTTTTCATCAAATTCTGCCATTTTTCATATTAACTGCTGCCAAAGAGTTGCACTTCTATCTTAAGTGCTGGCTGTTTCATAAACCTCCATGCAGATTTTGGAACACTGCACAGGAGAATGATGGACCACAAATCCTGGGTCAGCTAAACCTTTCTGTAGGTTCTTCGATGTCATATGGGTGTTTGAATTTCGCTTTTCTGCCATGCATATTTTCACTTCTATTACAGAGTTTCTTGGGAGTCCAGATCTTGCTTAGACTTCCATAGTTTTGCTTCACTAGTATATTTTAAGGTAGACAATGGAAGTATCTTTTGGAATATCTTTTAATAGCCATAACAGCTTTGCAGGAATTACTTAGCTGCATTAGGTTTCTGAGTTAGTTTGGTTAAAATAATTAGAAATTCATAATTAGCTGCCTAAAAAGTACCAACAAGTCAATTAGGGCCAAATGAATTAAATGAATTTTGACCAGTTTAACTGGAAGAGGGTCCAAACCCCACATTTCCTTCTTTCCTTTGTTCATTTCTTTCCTATTAACAGATCATTTGCCCCCCCAAAATATTTGTAATCGTTTGCCACAGAGGTGTTTACTGCTTTTTACATTAATAATCAACAAAATGTCATTTGGATAGGGCGGGCCACATTTTGGCTGCAAGTTGTGCTCTTTGGTCATAATGGGTCCTGATGCTATTTCAAATCTAGTTAATCATCTTGAGAAAATACAAATATATTTCCTGAATAAGGTTAGAAGCATCCAAACACAATGAGAAAAAAACATTTGATTCAATTTTGTGGTTTAGTAAACATATTTTTATAGAGGTTGTTACACTCCCGGGGACATTTAACCCCATACCACTCAATTAACCTACAGTCACACTGCTGGCTTCTGGGTTTTCTAAGCCCCATCAGAAAAACACACTCAGTGGAGCATAAAAGATTTTGCACCGGTCAGCATTTTAAACTACAGAACAATTCAGCCATTACTGAAGGTTTCCCTAAACTACGATACAATCTACACTGTAAGCAATAATGCGTGATGTGTTTGACTTTTGCTTCTTTTGTTTTTCATTAAAGCTATAAGGCGAAAATGCACAACGAGTAATGCCATAGCAAATTACACAACTTTTAGTCAGATTTTCTATCCGCCAACTCATTTGGAAAAGGTCCCAGAGCTCTGCCTCGATCAGACTGCTTGACATACCCAACATAAGCCCTATGATGGTCTGCATTGTTCATTTACCAAATCGCTGAACAGTCATTAATGCTTGAATTGATTACATAGTGTGCACTCCCAAACCACTTGCTCCAGCCCAGTGATCAGAAACACAAGTTAACTTTGGTATGTACCCAGGGTTAGGTGTGTTGCTGGTTCAGTTTACTTAGCTTTTTAACTCTGCGGTGCCCTGTTACACAAGAGATAACAGGCAACTGATTCAGAAAGAGCTTTTAAGCATACAGTGTATCACAAAAGTGAGTACACCCCTCACATTTCTGCAAATAATTTATTATATCTTTTCATGGGACAACACTATAGAAATAAAACTTGGATATAACTTAGAGTAGTCAGTGTACAACTTGTATAGCAGTGTAGATTTACTGTCTTCTGAAAATAACTCAACACACAGCCATTAATGTCTAAATGGCTGGCAACATAAGTGAGTACACCCCACAGTGAACATGTCCAAATTGTGCCCAAAGTGTCAATATTTTCTGTGACCACCATTATTATCCAGCACTGCCTTAACCCTCCTGGGCATGGAATTCACCAGAGCTGCACAGGTTGCTACTGGAATCCTCTTCCACTCCTCCATGATGACATCACGGAGCTGGTGGATGTTAGACACCTTGAACTCCTCCACCTTCCACTTGAGGATGCGCCACAGGTGCTCAATTGGGTTTAGTCCATCACCTTTACCTTCAGCTTCCTCAGATAGGCAGTTGTCATCTTGGAGGTTGTGTTTGGGGTCGTTATCCTGTTGGAAAACTGCCATGAGGCCCAGTTTTCGAAGGGAGGGGATCATGCTCTGTTTCAGAATGTCACAGTACATGTTGGAATTCATGTTTCCCTCAATGAACTGCAGCTCCTCAGTGCCAGCAACACTCATGCAGCCCAAGACCATGATGCTACCACCACCATGCTTGACTGTAGGCAAGATACAGTTGTCTTGGTACTTCTCACCAGGGCGCCGCCACACATGCTGGACACCATCTGAGCCAAACAAGTTTATCTTGGTCTCGTCAGACCACAGGGCATTCCCGTAATCCATGTTCTTGGACTGCTTGTCTTCAGCAAACTGTTTGCTGGCTTTCTTGTGCGTCAGCTTCCTTCTGGGATGACGACCATGCAGACCGAGTTGATGCAGTGTGCGGCGTATGGTCTGAGCACTGACAGGCTGACCTCCCACGTCTTCAACCTCTGCAGCAATGCTGGCAGCACTCATGTGTCTATTTTTTAAAGCCAACCTCTGGATATGACGCCGAACACGTGGGCTCAACTTCTTTGGTCGACCCTGGCGAAGCCTGTTCCGAGTGGAACCTGTCCTGGAAAACCGCTGTATGACCTTGGCCACCATGCTGTAGCTCAGTTTCAGGGTGTTAGCAATCTTCTTATAGCCCAGGCCATCTTTGTGGAGAGCAACAATTCTATTTCTCACATCCTCAGAGAGTTCTTTGCCATGAGGTGCCATGTTGAATATCCAGTGGCCAGTATGAGAGAATTGTACCCAAAACACCAAATTTAACAGCCCTGCTCCCCATTTACACCTGGGACCTTGACACATGACACCAGGGAGGGACAACGACACATTTGGGCACAATTTGGACATGTTCACTGTGGGGTGTACTCACTTATGTTGCCAGCTATTTAGACATTAATGGCTGTGTGTTGAGTTATTTTCAGAAGACAGTAAATCTACACTGCTATACAAGCTGTACACTGACTACTCTAAGTTATATCCAAGTTTCATGTCTATAGTGTTGTCCCATGAAAAGATATAATGAAATATTTGCAGAAATGTGAGGGGTGTACTCACTTTTGTGATACACTGTATATGTATGGGAAATGCATCAAAGGCTAAATGCAACAAATCAGAATAAAATATCTTCAGATAAGAAAAGCTGCTTTGTGCCAAAGATGACACTATGGACTTAGTATGAGGGTTGTTCGAAAAGTTTCCGCACTTTTTTTGTCAAAACAACGAATGACATCACTTCTCTACATATTCACCTTCGGATGCACCCCTTGATTTAATTTATGCATTTTCTCCCAATTTAGCGTAGTCAACTTCCGCTGCTAGGGGATCCCTGATTGGAGTCAAGGTGGGTATATTGGTGCTCACACCTCCTCCGAACCCCATGCAGCCCTTAGCGGTACTCTTCGTTTCACCCATGCATTCTGCACAGGCGCCTCTCTATCTGCTAATCAGGGTCCTTACACAGCGTTTGAAGACCCCACCCACATAGTCCAGTCATCCCGCCCTAACAGAGACGTGTGGCAGGCACTGCCAATTATGCCCGCTAGATAGCGCCCAGCCAACCAGTGGCAATGCCAAGTTTTGAAACGAGGAGTTCAGAATCTCGGCGTTGGTGTGCTAGAGAAATTTACCGCTGTGCCACCTGGGTGCCCCTCATACAACTTTTAATTGCCGCAAGCAAAAAATGTTGTTGGTTGAGCATATAGCCACTGATGCACCGCTACTTTCACATCATCATCTTTGAGTGGTCCAAAAAGGTGAAAATCTGATGCCGCTAAATCCAGACTATAAGCTCTATCTCAGTCTCTCAAACACGACCAATTAAACATAAAAGTGTGGAAACTTTTAAAGATCCCTCATAGTATTCTAGGTGTCCACTCAGAATGAAGCTAATATTTCAAGTACATGGTACTTCAAGTTTGGTACAAAAGCAGCATCCAGGAAAGACATTGATGAGCAAAGATGATCAGAGGATCTCCAGTTCGAAAAAATTATTGAAATGTTTAAAAACAATGTACCTTAAAGAAAGATTGGAAAGGAATTTGCATATTTCTCCCGCTACATTGCATAATATCATTAAACGATTAAAGGAATCGGGAGGAATTTCAGTGCCTGAACGTCAACATTACAAAGAGGTAAATGCTTTACTGTCCCAACATGTTTTGGAATGTGTTGCAGGCCTGAAATGCAGGAATGGATGTACTGTATATTAATAAATGAAATGAAGTTGACCAGACAAAACATGAAATATCTTGGGTTCTAACTGTCTGCAATCAAATAAAAGTCAAAGTAAATGTAAGGAACACTGCATTTTTATTTCAGTTGCAGTTTTTTGTTTTATTTTTTAGGAAAATGCTTGCTTTTGTGAGAAGATCTGTGACTGAAATCATGTAGTATGAGATTCCTGACTAACTGAAGAGCTTTGTGCACTACCCACTGAAACAAAACAACAAAAGGAAATTGCAAGTAACTGAATTGTGTACTGTGCACTGTCAAGGTCAAGTAACGCACTATTTAATGTTTAAAAAAATGACAACTACACACTACTGAGTCTGTAGCGTGCATTGTAGAGCTATTATGTGTTTAAAGAAAGCTTATAAGCAGCAGTGCAGCATTAATAGATCAGTGTAGCTCAGCTTTGAACGTTTAAAGGACACAGAGTACTTAGTATGTATAACAGAGAGCCAGAACTGCTGTTAAAGCAAAAGCAAATGGGTGAATATGAATGCATGTGTGCACCGAGCGTTACCCCATCTACATGCACTTTCCATAATCAGCACTGGCACCCCGGGCGTTCACCTACCGTGTTGTGTGAAGAGATCACTGTGAACAATGTCGATCATGCAGTAGAGCTTTTGCTTGACCAGACGACCTGGAGGCACCTTGAGGATGAATTCACTGAACAGCTTACTGCAAACACAGACAGATAAAGATGTGTGACTAAGAGATGCTAAATTATTCTTTATATGTATTTATTTATTAGGATTTAGGATTTTAACTTCATGTTTTTACACTTTGGTTTTACATTCATGACAGACCAAGTAATTACTGGTTACACAAGATTCATCAGTTCACAAGTTTAATGTCAAACACAGTCATGTACAATTTTGTATCTCCAATTCACCTTGCTTTTAATAACAAGGTAAAATAAAAAGACATTACCAGAGTAACTGTATTTGAATCACATTTAATGAGGTAATTACAGTTCTTCTCAGACTGCATGTTTAAGGATTAATGTTGTAGTTTTGACAATGAAATCAGGTATTACATACCTTGCATTAATGTGCAGAACTTAGGTATGTACCCAATGTAATGTCAATTGTTGGTTTACTTTACTTAGCTTCCTAACTCGGTGCGGAGCTTTTTTTGCACAACAGATAACTGGCAACTGATTTATAGTTATTTAAATTAGCAAAAGGGCCATTTTTAAAACAAGTACATGAAACACACTAGCACATTTCCAGTAATTTACCACTGTAGTATTTTATTATTTGCAACATCAATAACTTGTTTCTTTTTAAAAACACTTTTCTTTTTGGAGTGGATTGGGCTATGTGACCATCAGGAATTGTCTGTTCTGTAGTGAGTTGGAGGTTAATAAATATTTTTTGCAATGCATTGTTGGTATTATGGTTTGGCGTGGACGATAAGGTCACAAATACTGTAAAGCTTGTGTGTGTGGTGATGTATTCTGATAGAAACTATATTATGCCCCTCTCACACGTTTTTACAGCTCCTCCCCCGGGTTTCCCCTCACCCTGTATCCTGCATTCTCATTGACTGGAGTTCCACATAGCACTCGCTGCTACTCGCAACCTGCTCACAATGCCTTTCACACTACATGATTTTGAGTCGTCGACTGGTCCAGATATTTAATATGATAGATATTTTTCTCGAGCCTGCGAGCGCTCGGCGAGCCGCTCGGATCGAGTCATTAAACAGTTCACACATAGCGATCGAGAGCCAAGTTTCGATCCCGCAGTGAACGCAGAGTTGCCTCCAAGCTGCCACATCTAGCGTTGACCAGTCTGCGAGTGAAAATCAAAGCAAGAATTGTGTAGTGTGAACTAGGCATCATCTTAAAAATCCAGATAGGAAGTTTTGGACAGTCTCCTGTCAACATGGTTGCTTAGACCATCTAAAGTTCTAAAATAATAAATAATTCTCATTTAAATTAGATCACTGCAGTGGTAATTGGCCAGCATTATTTACATTAGATGTTTTAAGCATATTTTTTTCAGTTCCGGCAGACTTTTTTGATAATATTGCTTTTATAGCTGGTCATGAGTTCATGGCATCCACTTTATCTTCTCCACAAGGACCATTGAACACTACTGTTGTTCTGTGTAATGGACTGGGTGCACAGTAGTCTGCAGTAAGATGGCAGGGGTGGCACACCTGCATAACAGATCAAAGGATTAAATTCTTGCCCACACAGCCTGGTACACACATACAATCAGCCCAGCGGTGTGTTGGCCCTGTTGTGACTGGTTTGTAGATGTAAACGAGACAGCAATAGTTCCATATCGGGCACTGTCGGGCATGGCACAGATTGAGAAGCACTAGCTGGCAGACTCTCAGCATGACAGTGTAAAGCTACTTACTGCAACAGCATGCACTTATAGTGAGCAAGCAAGCTGTCATGCTGTACAGTACAAAAGTGTCACACACTGTGAATACACAAAGTTTACACACCCTTGTGAAAAACCAGTCAGACCAACAGAGATTTCAAAACTCCTCCATCTTTGACCTACAATATGTGTAATTTCATTGGACAAACAAACTGAAACTGAGGGGGAAAATGCAAATAATATGTTTGATGTTAAAAAATAAAGGCTGTTATTTCTTTATCTAGATTTAAAATGGGATGTTCAACAAGCTCAAGGTCATTTATTTATTAGGATTTTATCTTCATGTTTTACACTTTGGTTACATTCATGACAGAACACGTAGTTACTGGTTACACAAGATTCATCAGTCCAGGTATTTAATGTCTAACACAGTCGTGGACAATTTTGTATCTCCAATTTACCTCGCTTGCATGTCTTTGGACTGTAGGAGGAAACCGGAGCCCCCAGAGGAAACCCACACAGACACACATGCAAACTCCACACAGAAAGGCCCCAGATCGCTCCACCTGGGAATCAAACCCAGGACTCTCTTGCTGTGAGGCGACAGTGCTGTTGGATTTTCTTTTTGGATATCACAAAGCTGGTCTTGACTGCTCAAGTCCTGGATGTGTTGCTTTAGCAGTTTAAAGCTTCAGATGTGAGCGCTCCGCAGTATTCAAGCTCTCGTGTTTTTCTGTGTTTAGTACCGTAATGGCGATTTAAACAATAGATTTAAACTGTGATCCTTAAACAGATTTACATCTGACTTTAGTAAATAAATACTTAGAAGTTCATGTCTTGGTAAAACTTTACCGTCTCTGTTAACAACACTCAGTTCTGTTCACCAACACATTGGGATGAAGCTGGATACACTCACACACACATAAATTGAAACTTACGTAAATGTAAGAAAAAGCAGTCCCGTCAAAATAAAAAACAATCCTGTTCTATTGCATGTGTAATGTACATTTATTTACGCCTGATTTTTGATGCTGGTTGGGGACATCCAAAACAAACACAACGAGCCACCAGTTAACCATGTGCCACTCTTACATGCATCACCCAGTGACTAGTTAAGAATTAAATCTGCTAGAGATTAAAGAAGTGGCAGGGTAAATCCTCATGTCAATCATAATTATACAGCAATGATGTTCACAAAAGACCACATTAACCTGGGCAGCAACCGTTGCCCTATGTTTCCACGGCAACCTGACCATAATTAACCTCGCAGTGTGATGAGCGTGTGGTAAAACACAAACAACATGAAAGCAGTTACACCGATCAGCCATGACATTAAAACCACCTCCTTGTTTCTACACTCACTGTCACTACACTCACGCTGGCCACATGGCGCTATTGGCCGGATATCTTTGGTTGGTGGACAATTCTCAGTCCAGCAGTGACAGTGAGGTGTTTAAAAACTCCATCAGCATTGCTGTATCTGATGCACTCATACCAGCACAACACACACTAACACACCACCACCATGTCAGTGTCGCTGCAGTGCTGAGAATGATCCACCACCCAAATAATACCCACTCTGTAGTGGTACTGTGGGGGTCCTGACTATTAAGGAACAGGGTGAAAGCAGGCTAAAAAAAACATGCAGAGAAACAGATGGACTACAGTCAGTAACTGTAGAACTACAAAGTGCTTCTATATGGTAAGTGGAGCTGATAAAAGGGACAGTGAGTGTAGAAACAAGGAGGTGGTTTTAATGTTATGGCTGATCGGTGTACATGTGCATGTAAGTAAATATATAATCAGCCAGTTAAGCTAAGAGCTAAGTTAATTCCACGACGAGACAGAAAGCAGATTTCCTTTCATAGTGCTATTAAAGAGCCAAACCAAACGAGCGCTTTCTCCCTACTTTCCATAAAATTCCAGGAACAAAACGAGCCTAATTCGTCAAATTGGCAAAACATAAAGCCTATCTTCAGCCTTAATTTAATTTGCAGTCCTTGAGGCTGCTCGCACGGGCTAAGCGACGGAAAAGCTGTAGAGTAGGAACCCATTACATTTACTTTCTTAGATCAGCACACCACAACATCATAATTATATCTTACAGATTGAAAATATGCAGAGCATCAGCAATTCATGGTTTCCTGTTCATTACAAAACTTGGCCCACTGCACACAGAAGATTTAGCTGATGCTTCCGTATTCTTTAATTGTGTTAAATTGACTTGATTTAAATAAATTTTACACTGAAGAACATTTTATAAGCCAAGTGTTTGTTTCTTTAACAGGTTCAGTCCAGGTGATAATGACCATATGATATTAATATTGGAATCAATTTATCATGATGCACTTTTCAACCTTCATCAGGTGTTAGTTTTTTTTTTTCTTATACATATTTATATAAATTCAAGCCAATAGATTGCAATAGCCAATTCAGATGCAAATGAAAGCAGGCAAACATGACATGCTACCCCATGAATTTGCATTAATCAACAGCACAAGTGTCAGGCTGTTTTAATTTGTTTAGAGGCAGAGTTTTATGCTGAGACTTAGTCTGGTCAAAATGACAGAAGCAGTACCTACAGCAGTAAAGTGTTAGATTTAACATAATATTTTCCTACTGGGCCAAAAATATTAAATAAAATATAGCCAAATTATTATTTTTTATTGGCAAATAAGGATTATTATTAATAGTATTTGTTAGCTCGAACAGTCAAACAAACTTTCCTTGTATGCAACGTTTTGTACACACAAGACAACATTTCATCTCCAAAATTAATATTACAATACAATAATGATTTTTTTTTTACTATTTAACCCTTGTGTGATGTTCATAGTTTTGTTACTCAGCCAATGTTTGCGGGTCTGGTGGACCAACCGCATTATTGTGTTTTTAAATCAATACAGCCAAAACTTATTTAACATACAACATATCAGATGTTTACTTTAAGATTTTTACAAGCAATAAAGACAGCATATTTGGTTAATATTTACTATTTACCTATGTTGGATCATATTCATAAATAACATAATAACATAAGTCAGCTTTAGTGTGTGTGTGTGTGTGTGTGTTGCATACAGTCATTTGATGCATGTATGCTGTGTCTGTCTGTGTCTCTGTATGTCATTCTCTTTCTCTGACTGCCTGATTTGTCTGTCTTTCTCTTTGTCTGTCTGTCTGTTTTTATCTATCCGTCTGCCTGTTTGTTTCTCTCTCGGTCTCTCTGCCTGTATGTTTCTCTCTGTCTGCCTGTCTTTCTCTCTCTCTGTGCATCTGTCTGTTTCTCTCGGTCTGTCTTTCTGTCTGTCTGTCTGTCTGCCTCTCTCTCTGTCTGGCACTCTGTCTGTCTCTCTCTCTCACACACAGAGACACACACACCGACAGTAGGATATGTTGTAGTAGTAGGACAGAGTAAAGGGACACACTTTTAAATCTGCAGGTCCAGTGGACCCAAACACCACGTGTAATATAAATGTGTAGGGAGGGTGCACAGTGTGAACTCATTAAAAACTTGTTATTTTATATGTTCTTCACACAAAATGAACCAAATGCAAGGAGTCTGAGGTTAAAATAATAATAAATAGCATCATTTTTCTTTTGGTAATCATTGAAAACGGGTCCCACAGACCCAAACACCACACAAGGGTTAATATTATCTA
Organism: Trichomycterus rosablanca; assembly: GCF_030014385.1. Classification (NCBI taxonomy): domain Eukaryota; kingdom Metazoa; phylum Chordata; class Actinopteri; order Siluriformes; family Trichomycteridae; genus Trichomycterus; species Trichomycterus rosablanca. The sequence continues at coordinate 18,597,626 of NC_085997.1, forward strand.
ATCTAACTAATATTTTACATTTATGAAAGCTTTAAAACTAGGGAAATTAAATACAAACTGCTAACACATTGGCAGATCCATAATGACAAAATGAATTTTTAGTATTAGTCTGATTAAAGGAATACTTTACTAAGTGGCAGGTTTCTGGTGATATCAGAGCTTAAATAGATGTCTGGACATTAAAATATATCACTGCTAGGTTCTCAAGCTGTGCACCAATTAAGTGCTTGCCCTGTAATTACTGCAAATTAAACACAGTAGTCATAGCCATCTCTCACTGGTACCCCTAGAGAACATAATTGATCACTTTTACCACAAAACACTGAATTATTTGAGGTAAAACTAGCAAATTTCAAGCATCTGAGTCAAAAGAACCAACCTTACAGAGAAGTAGTTTTTATGTTAGGGGAGTTAGCAGGCATTTTTCTAAAGTGGCACCAAAGCGAGAGACTTCTGAAAAAAGTAAAGTTGTATTTCTGGAAATGAAGTCCTCTCCTGTGCCTGTGGATTTAAGTTTGCTAGGGGAATAGAATCCACCTTTCAAAATCTCTGTTGTTTTAAGCTGTATGAAGATATACGTCACTGCTTGGGCTCACAGATTGTGGAGAACAATTGCTTGTCCTGGCCAAATGCTTCGAGGTAAGTGCTGGAACAGTAGAGCTCAGTCACATTTAACACCTAATGATTCTCACATTCTATGCTTATATAGCTAACAGAGTGAAATCCTAGTAGCACCACAGTATGGTTTAGTATGTTGCTAGTATGTGCAAGAGGGGCTCATCCATAATTTAAAATTGGAACCAGATAGAGGGTAAGAACTGGTAGGAGAAGGAAAACAGTATATACCTGTATCTTAGACATGTCTATATATTTACATTTTAGACTTCGACATCCCATCATAAAAGTGTTAATATTTCTTAAGCTGTTTTTTTTTTTTTTTGCTCCTCCTTCCAGACCAAAGAAATTCCTGTACACTTATGAGCAAAAATATTAGTACACTAATACGCATGGCGATGCCCAATTAGTGGGAGTTGTGCAAGTCACAGTCAGGGACATACTAAATGTTGGGCATACAAAAGTCACTCATAGTTCACGTGTTAAATGCAGCAGATGTGATCAGCATAAAGACCCTAGTGACTTTGATTAGAACCGTTATGGCCAAATAATGGGGGTAAAGTATCTCAGACAAAGCAAGAAGTGCTCACAAACCATTCTCAGTACCCACTACCAGAGGCATGAGGAGGGGTAGGCAACAAACTACTGACAGGTTGTTGGGTGGCGGGGAATCATTGATGGCAGAGGCTTTGGAGTCTAGTACAGACCAACAGAAGAGCTTGCAAATTCTTCATGTTATTACTAGCGATGAGAAGAACGTGTCAACACAGATTGCATCAAAACCTTGTGTATGGGGCAGCATGAACCAAGCTCGTGTGGTGGGCCGGGCCTGTGAGCATTTTGTTTTCCCATATTTCCTCCCAATTTAGTCGTATCCAATTAACCGATTGCATTATGCTTCCTCTCTACTGATGCTGATCTCTACTGCTGACTGAGGAGAGCGAGACTGACACACGACACACCAACACGTGTGCAGTAGCCGACTGCATCTTTTCACCTGCACGTGGCAAGCTCATATGCAAATCAGCTTTGTATACGAACAGTCACACCATGATCAACGCATTATTCATCGACTCTGTGAAGGCACCATCAATCAGCCAGCAGAGGTCATAATAAGTTATGAGGTTCCAGCTCCGGCTCCCATCATGTATAAACAACAGCCAATCGTTGTTCATGTAGCCGCCCAGCCTGCCGGATGTCAAAGCTGAGTTTCGAGCTGACAAGTCCTGTTGCAATCTCTTTTACAGGTTAAAAATGCACACCAGGCAGCTCAGGTGGCGCAGAGCTAAAACACGCTAGCACACCAGAGCTGCCTGGTGTGCATTATTAACCTGTAAAAGAGATGGCAACAGGATGTACTGTAAGATGATTCACTTGTAACATACAGAAGTGGAATGACCTACTGGTAATGTTCTGGTACCAGATACCACATGACTCAAAGAAGTTTTGTGGCGTCCATGTCTTGGTGAAACATAGCTGTTTTTACAGCAAAACAGGTAGGTGGTCCTAATGTTTGGTTCATCTGTATATAGTGGTTACTTTTAGACACAATAAAAAATTTTATTTTCATATTATTCAGTTATACAGAAGCAAAAGTAAAATCGGTTTATGGTCATGAAGCAGCATTGTGCAGCTGTGTTCTTTGCCTCTGCCTCTTTATTTATTGTATATATGAAGCCACTATATAAAATGTTATTTCTTACATGAGCTATGATGCAGGTTCACTTACCTGAGCTCTTTTGGGTCGAAGACAAGTTTGACGTCATTGACGATGGTAGGAACATATTTCAATGCTGCACCCTAAAAATTAAAAAATACAATTTACAATCAGACTGTAGATAATTATACAAATAAAACCAAATAAGTCAACAGATAAAATTGTACAAAGTAAGCACAGCAACAATTAGAATTGGTTAGCATGTAATGAAACGACTGACAGCATTAAAAATGGCTAATATTCAGCTGAGGATGAGAGACAAAACCAAAAAAAGAATAGTGTGGTATTACAATCTGCATGATGTACACAAAACTGACACAGACCCTTAATGTCTTTCACAACCTTCCACAGTTGGCAAACTCTGGGCTGAGGAGCTACCTATATGCTCTCTCTATTTGCTTTGTTACATAAACCAGTATATCAATAACTTGCTGAGCCCTCATGCTGAGGACACGTTTCACCAGCTGTAAATAAGCCTTTACAAGCCCTACGCAAATCAATAGCAATAAGTACTGATGAGAACACAGGGTCCAGTGTTTTCACCTCTCGGCTCAGTAGCAGGTCTATCACATCTCCATGATGGTTCCATCCATTCATTCACATCTATTTAGAAATGTTTTGGCTCTCAAACGTTCACAGGAAATGTTGCAGAACAACACAAATCTGTAATTCCAATAAATCTGGTGGCAAAGTTGTTTTACAGGACATGACATTTTGATATTAGCCGTAACGCTGCCCTACTCTTAAACAACTTAACAGTGCAATATATAAGTTTTTGTAATCAAAGTAATGTTAAACTTCTGCTATTAGAACATTCAGCACATAAATAACAATGCATTCACAATTTATTTATTATTATTATTATTATTATTATTATTATTACTATTTAGCATATCAAATTAACCAATTGCATTACGCTTCCTCTCTACTGATGTTAATCCCCGCCCTGATTGAGGAGAGCCGAGACCGACACCCCCCCCCCCCCCCCCCCCTTGTGCAGTAGCCCATTGTATCTTTTTACCTGCATGAGGCGAGTTCATATGTGGATCAGCTTTGTGTACAGAGAGCCACACCCTGATCAACACATTATCCCTCGTCTCTGTGCAGGCGCACAGCACAGAGAAATCCCCGTCCGGCTCCCACCCTGTATGAACAACAGCCAATCGTTGTTTATGTAGGCGCCTAGCCTGCCGGATGGCAGAGCTGAGATTCGAAATGACAAATTCGAAATGTCAGCTCTGGTGGGCTAGCGTGTTTTACCTCTGCGCCTCCATAGCGCCCACAACTTTTGGGGAACAAAAAAACCACATAGGTGGTTAATTAAATATGTAACTTAATTTAACAATACAACAAACATTAACCTGATAGTAAGCCAAGAAGCTGAACAAGTCCCTCACCTTTTATAAAACGCAGTGCAGATATCACAATTCGAAATAAGCATAAATGGATTAGTTTAAATAGCAAGGGTAATGTCTTTGTACTGTTTTTAATTAAGTACAAGTTAATTGTTAGCAACTCAGGAGGTTAGGCAGTGTGTGTGTGTGAAAAAAAGAGAAAATGAGATAGAAAGAAAGTAAAAGGACAAAAAAGAGGATAAAAAGAACATTATGACCACCTTTCTAATACTGAGTTGGTCCCCCTTTTGCAGCCCCTTTATGCAACAAACTGTGATGCACTGTGTATTCTGGCACCTTTCTATCAGAACCAGCATTAACTTCTTCAGCAATCTGAGCTACAGTAGCTCGTCTGTTGGATTGAACCACACAGGCCAGACTTCACTTCCCTAGTGCATCAATGACCCTGTCGCTGGTTTACCCCTGTTCCTTCCTTGGACCACTTTTGATAGATACTGACCACTGCAGACCGGGAACACCCCACAAGAGCTGCAGTTTTGGAGATGTTCTGAGCCAGTCATCTAGCCATCACAATATGGCCCTTGTCAAACTCGCTTAAATCCTTCTAACACATTAACTTTGAGGATAAAATGTTCATTTGCTGCCTAATATATCCCACCCACTAACAGGTGCTGTAATGAAGAGTCAGTGGTCATAATGTTATTCCCTGTGTATAGGAAGGAGGGGGGGGGGTTGGAATGTAAGGAAAAGTGTTTTATCTTATCAAAACACTTCTTTTTGAACAAATATTTCCTGGATGTGAATCAAAGTGGGTTCATGTCATAACAACTAATTATGATCATGTGACCAATATTTAAGAGACTGATTAATGCTATATATTAAAGTAGGTGTGGTGCTTTAGGATGAATTTACCTGTTCCTTTCTTTCAGTTCTGAACATGTGGTGTGTAAGAAAAGGAGAGAAAATGCAGATGGTGGGTCTGGGTTCAGGGATCAGTAACCATACAGAGCTTGTGGGAGAACCTGAGCTTCAGCAGCAGAATAAGAACATCTGAAGCTTCTGCTTTAACATTTTCCCTCTCTCAGCGTCCCTGTGATAATGTTCTTTTCACGATTGTGCGCTCTCGTTCACTCTCTCGTGTGTGTTGCTACAGATTTATTTGGACTGAAGTACAGTTTTAAAAAAAGGGCAGCTCAAGTGTTTACCTTTGAGAAACTGAAAAAAGCAAATGACAACAGAGCCCCTGATGCTGCCTCTGGCTGGTAAAGCTCTGAATATAATAAGGTGCCATTTGCCGTTAGTGCTTTGTAATCAGAATAGGGTAGCAGTTATTGTCAGTGTATAGCAGTGTAGGGCAGCCTTGTTAGAAAAAAATAACACGAGAGGTTAGAGCAAGGCCAACAGGAGGAGTGCTTCACACCAAAACTGCTGGAGCTGGCAGGTTGAACAAAGCAATACAATCAAGTAAACAGAGGGAAAACAACAAGCGAGAAAAAGAGACCTGGATAAACATGCGATTTTAACAGGGGGTGTGGACTTTTTAGATTCACTGGGCAAATCAGATTTTTATCATGATGCAACCAACTTTCTTTACTGAACACAATTCATCCTCAGCTGAAGATTTTAAATATGTTTTAAAGTGTGTTTAACAGTGGAAGAGTTAGAAGTAAAGGAAGTACAACCAACACAGTAAGTGGCGAGAGAGAGAGAGAGAGAGAGAGAGAGAGAGAGAGAGAGAGAGAGAGAGAGAGAGAGAGAGAGAGAGAGAGAGAGAGAAAGAAAAAGAAAGAAAGGGGAATATGTTATAAATACCTTAAGAAGAAGCTAAAGAGGAAGAGAAGGAAATTGTAGAAAAAGAGAAAGAGCAGACAGAAATAAAGACAAAGATCAGAACAAAAAAGAAAACGCAGCATCATTCTGCACCAGAAAGAAAGAAAAAGACAAAACAAACACAATATTCAAAACATCGACATTATTGACAGTAATGGACACAGTACATCACACTTAAATATATGCTACTACAACTTTATACCTGCAAATAAACTAGAGACAAGAACAAAGCATTTTAATGTACATTTACTTTACTCTGGTAAACTATGTAACACAGATTTACATTGAAGACCAATAAGAAAACGACTTTGCTGCATACGTTCCTAAATAGAGAGGCCTATCATACTGATTTTTTTTTTTTTTTTTTTTTTTGTGGATAATGATTTTTTCAGACAGTAAGTACAATTTTGCCCAGGGCACCTGATAATCTGGGTATGATTCAACCTTGGATAATTGCAGCACTGAACCGCAGAACTGTTTCTGAACTGGTACCTTTAAACAATTACAAATCATTTCTGAGGAACAATTGCAAGCTTATTTTTCAATATCTAGGAAAACAAAGGGAATTTTATGAACCTCTGTACAGCTCATCCTTCACTGAAAAATACCAGAATAATCCATAACCTCCTGCCATCCAGTAACAGCAGGTAGTCCAAGTGCCTGAATTGACTGCATCCACTATTTTGCGGGCTAAAAGCCCATTCACACCATTGCATTTCAAGCTATTTATTTGTATCTAATTTAGATTACAAATGATTCAAATAAAGGGACTAGTTTAAAGAGACTAGTTTTATCTAAAGGTACAGTCAAGCTGGAAAGTCTGCACACCCCTTTCACCTTCTCCACGTTTTATTAAAATCAAAAATCAAATTGTAAAATACCATATGTACACAAGTGTGCACACACTGAGCGATCTGGGGAGGACAGGCCTTGGGAACCCGAGGAGGAACCCGAGGGTCACTCTGACAGAGCTTCAGCACATCCTTGTGACATCCAGGCAGCACTCCACAAATCACACCTTTATGGTAGAGTAGCCAGATGGAAGCCACTCCTTAGTAAAAGGCACATGACAGCCCGCTTGGAGTTTGCCTAAAGGCACCTAGAGGACTCTCAAACCATGAGAAACAAGATTCTCTGGTCTGATGAAACCAAAATTGAACTTTGTGGCCTGAATACCAAGCGTCACGTCTGGAAAGAAACAGACACTGCTTATCACCTGGCTAATGCCATCCCTACGGTAAAGCATGGCGGTGGCAGCATCAAGATGTGGAGATGTTTTTCAGCAGCAGGACGCAGGGTGTGCAGGCTTGTCCTAATAGAGGGACAATCGAACATCTGTGGAAGGAGTTGAAAATGGTTGTGTACTGACGCTCCCCATCCAACCTGACGGAACTGAAAGGATATGCCAAGAGGAATGGGCAAAAATGTCCAAAAACAAGTGTGCCAAGCTGGTAGCTTCTTTCCCCAAGACGCCTTGAAGCTGTAATTGCTGCCAAAGGTGCATCAACCAAGATTTAAGCTAAGGGTGTGTACAGATATGTAACCCTTAAATAAACCATTTTTGTCAGTAAAATAAAATTGCAGATTTTCTAAACCCTGTTTTCACTTCATAATTATCAGTGATTTTGTGTAGATGTTTGAGTAAAAAAAAGAATTCAATCTATTATAGAATGAGTCTGTAACATAATACAACGTGGAGACGATGAAAGAGGTGTACAGACTTTCTGGCTTGACTGTACATCTACAGATGAGCGTCACATAGTGTCCTCTGGGTAAAGCAATTAATATACAGTCACTATAAATCACCCAGAACCTCATATAATAAGGTCAAGTACAGGCAGCTTGTGAGAAGTGCCAATGTGCCAGAAAAAGTCAGAGTTTGCCAAAAAGTAAAATGTAGAAGTGTACCAGTGAGTAATAGTCAGCTTCAAGCACTGGTAGGGTCAAAAAAAAATTTTTCTCTTTGAAAGAGCTGAATGACTGGACTTCATTAGTAGACTAAAAGCATGTTCTCATTCATACCAAATGTGTTCAGTGTGGTTAGATTGAGGCTTTGTGCTGGCCACTAGTATTCTGACATTCAAAACAACTTAACACATGTCCTTACAGACTCCACTTTTAGCACACAAGCATAGACATGCTGGCAGAGCAAATGGTCTTTCCAAAACTACTGTGACAAAGTTATACATACACATACAGTATAATACATTTTAGAAACCTGTTAGCAATGGGTGTGGCTGAAACACCTGAACTTAATTAATGGGAAAGGTGTTTTCCCGTATGCTCAGATTTTTACCAATAATCCACACATGATATGATCAAACACTGGGGAAATACACACTATAAAGAAATAGTAATGTACCTTGACCATGCTGGTGCTTTCTGCATCGCTGTTCATCATTATACTGAACGAGGTGAAGAGATTCCTTATTGACTCCATAAAATCTGCTTCCCCTTTATTTTCATACAGCCTGTAGAGAACACACAAAGATAACACACAAACAAAGATCAGCCGTCTGGGAAGGATGCTGAACGAAATCCTTATGGCAGGACTGGTCAGTGAACTGTGTTGTTGCAGCATATTAAATGACCCTGACCCTCACAACAGCATCCACAATAATACCCACTGAGACCCACTAGATACCCACAAAGACTGTAAACCAATTATAATGTGCATTTTTGCAGAGAAAAGTAAGTCTGAAAGTACTATAAATGAATATCAGCACTTCTAAAAACAATAGAAAGCTTCCACCGGCGGCACTAGCCCGACCTGAACTCAGTGCTCAGGGCTTTAAATGATTAAGCCCATTTTTTGTTCTGTACTCTCTACAAAGACACATGAAGGACAGCATGTCCTCTCCCTGCAGGCCTGAAACCCATCACTTACTCTGAACTCAATTTATCTAGAGGTCATTAAGTCACACAGCAGCACCCCTAACATCGACCCAGAGACTCCTTTATTCTACAGTAGTCTGTTGGACACAAGCCTGTCAGTGGAGCACCTTTATTCTAGCAGAGCTTCAAAAAGGAACTGGAAATGATGGCATTATTTGGTTTGTAATCACAAGTATCACGATAGAAGGAAATGAAATGTGATTTAATGCAAAAGCTTGTCTAATAGGATCACCTGCCTGGCAGATTCAGTTTTCCTAAAAGATGAGTTTGGCTTATTAAAAATCTCACAATAAACCTGCAGACATGTTAAAAAAAAGACCTGAAATATTCATTCAACATTTCACTCAGAGGAATGAAAACATCTGACAGGCGCCCAGGTGGTGCAGCGGGATATTCCGCTAGCACACCAGTGCCAAGATTATGAACTCCTCGGTTCGACCGGTCGGTTGGGTGCCATCTAGCAGGCATAATTGGCAGTGCCTGCAGCAGAAAAATTTCTGCTAGGTCTTCAAACGCTGTGTAAGGACCCTGAATGGCAGATAGAGGCACCTGTGCATAATGCATGGGTGAAAAAGGGTTCCGCTAAGGGCTGCGCACGGGTCGGAGGAGGCGTGAGCAGCAATATACCCACCCCGACTGCAATCAGGGATCCCCCAGCAGCGGAAGGCAAATTGACAATAAATAAAATAGAAAAATAATAATAATTAAAAAAAAAAAAAACTATTAATAAATAAATATAAATATGATAGTCAGATGTTTCTTTTTTTCTATTTTTATTAATGCATTTATCTCCCATTTTCTCCCAATTTAGTGTAGTCAATTTGTCTTCCATTGCTGGTAATCCCTGATTGCAGTCTAAGTGGGTATATTGCTGCTCAAGCCCCCTGCGACCCGCTCGTAGCCCTTAGCAAAACCCTTTTTCACCTATGCACTCTGTACAGGCGCCTCTCTATCTGCCAATCAGGGTCCTTACACAACGTTTGAAGACCCCATACACATACTCCGATCATCCCGCCCTAGCAGAACCATGTCTGCTGCAGGCACTGCCAATTATGCCCGCTAGACGGCGCCCAGCCGACCGGTGGCAACACAGAGTTTCAGAATCTCGGCGCTGGTGTGCTAGCGGAATATCCTGTTGCTTAAATTCATTTTTACTAACTGCTTCATGTTGATCATGTTCCGGTGCAACCAGAAAACATTGTGCTCAAAGCACAAATGCACTCTAATCATTATGTCAATCCAAGACTGGGCATTACACACAAACACTAACTTGGACAAGGGGGTAATTTCAAGAAGCACATCCACTTTATTCATGTTTCTGGAAGGTGAAGAACCCAAAGTACTATCAGACAACTCATGTAGACCATGGAATAGCACATCAAACTCTACATAGAAAGTAATCAGAGGTAAAGATTACTTTACTGCACCTACCAGATCCCTCATCCCCATACAGACCTGCTACAAAGCTCTTCATTCTGATCCAATATCAAATATCATCTCTGTCAGCTTTATAATTTCAGTCGGAGGAAAATGACACCACAACACCCTATGAGACTGAATAAGTGAATTAAAGCAGGCAGGAGTATTACTGCTGAAAATAGAGAGCTGAATAACTCCCCAGCAGCTGTCTGCAGACGAATCTAGGTCCATGTTTAAAAAGTTCTGTTTCTTGACTAGTTTTGATGTTTAATGCATAGTGAGCAGTGATGAAGCCCAGTCCAAGATCAGCCATGATTAATTTTTAATACTCCTATTAAAGTTTTATATTCACCAGTAAAGTAAGCCGGTACGTCAGCTTAAGAGAGGCAGAACATTGTGGACTTTATTTGGAAAGTCTTTGTAGTAGAAGTATAAGCTGATCAGTCAATAAGATTTAATTCCATCACAAAGTGATTTATCAAAATTGCATAAAACAAGGACAGATTCATGAGGGTGTTTAGCTTTTTTTTTTATCACATATAAACTCTGCAAAAATTCATAAAACTGTGAGACAGATTAAAACTAGCTTATATGATTGTTCTTACTGGATCATCATTATTTGTGTACATATGATCTGCATGATACTCCCCTAATTCATCATTATTTACATAAACTTTGGCCTAACTCATGCACGTCTATTAAACTATCATACAGGTTAAACTCACTGGAGATGAAAGAAGAAAAGAAACCAATAGTTAAATCCAAAAGCATAAACAAAGCATCATCATTCTAAATGTATGTCCACAGACAAACTGAAGCTCTGTTCTGGATGTAGCCCTGCTAGAATTTCCTTTATCCAAACTAGTGCTTCCAGGGTAGGTGTAACCTGTTGTTATTATTATTATTATTATTATTGTTGTTGTTGTTTTGATTATTGTTAGGTGTTAGAAAAATATTGTTTATTATTATTATTATTATTTTATTATTGTTGTTGTTGGGTGTTGGAACACTAATGTGTTTAGGATTCTTCTTCTTATTATTATTATTATTGTTGTTGTTGTTTTGATTATTGTTAGGTGTTAGAAAAATATTGTTTATTATTATTATTATTATTTTATTATTGTTGTTGTTGGATGTTGGAACACTATTGTTTTTAGGATTCTTCTACTTATTATAATTATTATAATATTTATTATAATAATTATTATAAATATTATTATAATTATTATACTTATTATAGTTATTATTATTATTATTATTATTATTATTGTTGTTTTGTTGTTGGGTGTTGGAACACTATTGTTTGTTAGGATTATTATTATTATTGTTATTGTTGTTAGTGTTGGGTGTTGGAACACTATTGTTTGTTAGGATTATTACTATTATTGTTGTTGTTGTTAGTGTTGGAACACTATTGTTTGTTAGGATTATTATTATTATTATTAGTATTATTATTGTTGGGTGTTGGAACACTTCTTTGTTATGCTTATTATTATTATTATTATTATTACTATTATTGTTGTTGTTGTTGGGTGTTGGAACACTATTGTTTGTTAGGCTTCTTATTATTATTTTTATTATTTTTATTATTATTATTATTATTATTATTGTTGTTATTAGTGTTGGAACACTTGTTTGCTTCTTCTTATTATTATTTATTATTATTATTGTTGGGTGCTGGAACATTTGTTTGTTTGGATTATTAATATTATTGTTGTTGTTGTTGTTGTCAGATAAAACAAAACACACAGATCTATGCTCCTGGCATTATATCCGTAAAAACATGGTCACCACGGACCAATCAGCTTGCAGGAAGTTTTTGACCACTACACAGACTAAAACGTAAGTCATACAGACATGAGACTTGGTCAACAGGTAGTAGTCCCACTGCTACTCAGGACCTCAACCTTAGCCCCACTGACCTGATGGCGGCGCTACAGCATACTGTCAAACTTCAAAATCCATATCTCCTACCCTAGACGTAGGGACAAAATGTTTGCCCTAATTACTTGTCTCGTGCCCTACAAAAAAAGCCTTAAGAACCATGTCGCTCCACCCGCATACACTGGGCTAATCTGTGCTTGGACCCCTGACATCCTATTATTATTATTACTATTATTATCATGTGTAAATATATCTGATGATTTAAAATAAAGCTTTTCCCAGACCGTAAAATGAAAGTGGTTATACTGACAAGCTCTTTTTCCTGATACAAGTTTGATCCTGACATGTCATAAGATAAATTAAATGAATAATGAATCATAAGTACAGGCCAATATGAGACTATGTATAATATCTATGTATAACCATCTATTTACAAACCAAGCCATTTATTCACCCACCTACGTTTATCTACCCACCGAAAATCTGTTTATTTAAACACTATCCACCCACTAAGCCCTTTATTTATTCACCTGTTTATCAACCAAAACCAGACATCTGAAACCAGAACAGTCCAAAAAAAACAAAAATAAATTAAATACTAATTATGCATTGCCTAGAATTTAGCTGTTTCAAGATGTTTCCACTTCCCAAAAGCAGAACTTATATATGACCACAGAACTGCTGAAGCAAGGCAGGAAGTTAATAAACTGATCTATTGGAAAGGTGGCACTCTTGGACAGAGATAGTCAGCAAGTGATCTCTTCAGTATGACAGATTCCACTGCCAGTGTTTGCATAACTATATTCTTGACTGCATGTCAGACAGCAATGGGTGCATCCGTATGTTGCTACACCTTCCAAAAAGTGTGTTTTTGCTATTTCAGAGAGGCATTAAATGTGTATAGTCAGTTAGAGAACGTTTATATTCATCATAACCCAAGTCAGGTACGTTTAATAAATTGCTATACCAATAGTCCATTGATAAGAAAGTGAGAGAACGTACTGGTTGAAGAGGACTCGTGAGCGCACAATGAATTTGAAGATGTACTCCAGGGCTTTCATGGCCTTCAGCAGCTGATCTGTCAGTTTCTCTGCATGATCCACGTAGTTCTTGAGGACCTTTGTCAGTTTCCTGATAAACACATTCACATATTACTCCTAAATTACAAAAATACATTAAATCCAAACTGGAATTGTTCTTTTTCACATTGACAAAGTCCCGCTGGGGTGCTTATTAAAAGGTCATTAGCCAAACGAGAGAATCATGAAATTGAAATTCACACTAGCAGAAGTCGTTTAATCCAGCTGCTCATTATGCGTGGGTAGTGCAAAGAATATTCACTCACATGTACGCCAGGGTGGCACTGAAGTGTTTCCGAATGTACGTCTCCAGAACGGGGTTGAAATGCTGGAACTTTCTGTCTGCTATCAGTCCAATTATAAACACCTATGGAAAACACAAAGCCTCATTAAAACTCAAGCCAGTACCGGAACACTGATGAAAAAAATGAGAAGCACAGCCGGGCAACTCTGTCAAGGAAACGTTGTTAGAAAATGAGATGTAAAATGTAAATAGACTGGAAAAAATGACTTGGAGATTTATGCAAGATGGACCGTTTATAGGATACTGACGGTGACTTTCTAATTAAAAGCTGGAAAGTGCTAAAAGCTTTTCAGCGGTATAATGACTATTTACACTCATGAAAATGAACTAAAATTCCCACAGTCTGAAATAGAGATAGCATCATTTTATAGCAGTCGGTGCTGACTAATTTAAACCATTTAAGTACAAAGTGATTCTGCACTTGCAGTCCTGGGTATCATTTCTCTACCTAAACCAAAAGTATATGGTTTACTTAAAGTATTCTCGGGTGCAGACTGTGCTGCGTAGAAATGTATTCCATGCACATTAGAAATATGGTTGAAGAGTTAAGCAAGCCAGCCAAAGTTCAGATGGACAGTGTTTTCCCCTTAATGAGCACAGAAGCAATATACAGTGTATCACAAAAGTGAGTACACCCCTCACATTTCTGCAGATATTTGAGTATATCTTTTCATGGGACAACACTGACAAAATGACACTTTGACACAATGAAAAGTAGTCTGTGTGCAGCTTATATAACAGTGTAAATTTATTCTTCCCTCAAAATAACTCAATATACAGCCATTAATGTCTAAACCACCGGCAACAAAAGTGAGTACACCCCTAAGAGACTACACCCCTAAATGTCCAAATTGAGCACTGCTTGTCATTTTCCCTCCAAAATGTCATGTGACTCGTTAGTGTTACTAGGTCTCAGGTGTGCATAGGGAGCAGGTGTGTTCAATTTAGTAGTACAGCTCTCACACTCTCTCATACTGGTCACTGAAAGTTCCAACATGGCACCTCATGGCAAAGAACTCTCTGAGGATCTTAAAAGACGAATTGTTGCGCTACATGAAGATGGCCAACACCCTGAAACTGAGCTGCAGCACAGTGGCCAAGATCATCCAGCGTTTTAAAAGAGCAGGGTCCACTCAGAACAGACCTCGCGTTGGTCGTCCAAAGAAGCTGAGTGCACGTGCTCAGCGTCACATCCAACTGCTGTCTTTGAAAGATAGGCGCAGGAGTGCTGTCAGCATTGCTGCAGAGATTGAAAAGGTGGTGGGTCAGCCTGTCAGTGCTCAGGCCATACGCCGCACACTACATCAAATTGGTCTGCATGGCTGTCACCCCAGAAGGAAGCCTCTTCTGAAGTCTCTACACAAGAAAGCCCGCAAACAGTTTGCTGAAGACATGTCAACAAAGGACATGGAATACTGGAACCATGTCCTATGGTCTGATGAGACCAAGATTAATTTGTTTGGTTCAGATGGTCTCAAGCATGTGTGGCGGCAATCAGGTGAGGAGTACAAAGATAAGTGTGTCATGCCTACAGTCAAGCATGGTGGTGGGAATGCCATGGTCTGGGGCTTCATGAGTGCAGCAGGTGTTGGGGAGTTACATTTCATTGAGGGACACATGAACTCCAATATGTACTGTGAAATACTGAAGCAGAGCATGATCCCCTCCCTCCGGAAACTGGGTCGCAGGGCAGTGTTCCAGCGAGATAATGACCCCAAACACACCTCTAAGACGACCACTGCTTTATTGAAGAGGCTGAGGGTAAAGGTGATGGACTGGCCAAGCATGTCTCCAGACCTAAACCCAATAGAACATCTTTGGGGCATCCTCAAGCGGAAGGTGGAGGAGCGCAAAGTCTCGAATATCCGCCAGCTCCGTGATGTCGTCATGGAGGAGTGGAAAAGCATTCCAGTGGCAACCTGTGAAGCTCTGGTAAACTCCATGCCCAGGAGAGTTAAGGCAGTTCTGGGAAATAATGGTGGCCACACAAAATATTGACACTTTAGGAACTTTCACTAAGGGGTGTACTCACTTTTGTTGCCGGTGGTTTAGACATTAATGGCTGTATATTGAGTTATTTTGAGGGAAGAATAAATTTACACTGTTATATAAGCTGCACACAGACTACTTTTCATTGTGTCAAAGTGTCATTTTGTCAGTGTTGTCCCATGAAAAGATATACTCAAATATCTGCAGAAATGTGAGGGGTGTACTCACTTTTGTGATACACTGTATGTTAGAGTTTCAAGGACTCAAACTAGCAGTTAAAACCAACGAGTTGCTATTTAATTGGGTACATATGCTCTTTGTAGGAATACAATTACAACCTGAGGAAAATTTTGTCTATTTTACGAAGTTTATCAAGTAAAAAGACCACAACATGAACACTACTAACAATATACTAGATATCATCAGGGGTGCTATATGTTATGAGACAAGTTCTGTCATAACACTACCTTTAATGTTGTCATGTGGGTGCCTCATCACATGTTCAAAATAATGTAACTTGTGGGGCAGTTGTAGCCTAGTGGTTAGGTTACTGGACTAGTAATCGAAAGGTCGCTGGTTCAAACCCGACCACCACCAGGTTCCCACTGTTGGGCCCTTGAGCAAGGCCCTTAACCCTATACTGCTCAGATTCTATACTGTAATGTAAGTCGCTTTGGATAAAGGCGTCTGCCAAATGCTGAAATGTACAAAACAATGTACATAATGTGGTTTAGTAGCTTCGTTTCTGTTCTGGTCACCTTGTAAGGTCTGATTGTGTCCTTCTTCCTCTTTTAGGTATCCAGGCTATATGATGCCAGGGCAGTGGTTAAAGTACTGGACTAGAACTCAGAAGATTGCTGGTTTAAGCCTTATCACTGCCAAATTGCCATTGTTGGGCCCCAAAGCAAGGTCCTTAACCCTCAACTGCTCAAACTGCATTCAGTCAGAATTCTATATTGCTTTGGATAAAAGATGGACTGCATATAATGTTTGTTTGTTTATTAGGATTTTGGTTACACTTTGGTTACTTTAATGACAGGACAGTTCTAGTTCAACGTCAAACAACGTCAGATCAGATTGGTTGATTCTTATTGATTTATTAATGTGCAAGGTTTACTGTACGATGTTGGTTCTAAATATGTACTATCAATTTTATGTTTTTTAGAAACTTGATAGTTGAATATTCCATCCATGGCGTGTCAATCTTTTTGTGATACGTTGGGCACTTTGTTAATATATGTTCAATTGTTATAGGTATTTTACATTGGACAGAGATCCAAGGGCACTCTCCCTTCACTAGATGATTGCATATGATATGTGGTGCAGACTGTTTATAGCTAAAACCCACAATCAGGAAGCAAATCTTTCTTCAACAGACAAGAAT
Organism: Trichomycterus rosablanca; assembly: GCF_030014385.1. Lineage (NCBI taxonomy): Eukaryota > Metazoa > Chordata > Actinopteri > Siluriformes > Trichomycteridae > Trichomycterus > Trichomycterus rosablanca. The sequence goes on from NC_085997.1 coordinate 18,614,097, forward strand.
CAGCTTGTCCTATTTTGGTATCAGCACTCCAAGATGATGTTTGTGCACAGGTATGTTTTATAAAACATGCCTAAAGGTAAAAGTATATTTCAAAATGAAAAGCATTTAATTGTAGTCATTTATTAGTGAAAATTTGGTTAAGGTGTGTTTGCGGGAAGGAAATTCTGCCAGTATGTCACTATGTGTGGGCAGCAGATTGGTACCTGATGGGGGTTGGACTCCAAATAGCAACTTGATCCTAAGAACCTTTTTTTTTTCTTTTTTTTTTTTCTTGTTCTTACTTCTACCTTTAAGAAGCAAGCAGTAGGTGGAGTGGCTACTCTAAATAAACCCAAGTAGGTGGGTGGGTGTTTCAGTTTTGTTTGTTTGTTTGTTTGTTTATTAGGATTTTAACGTCATGTTTTACACTCTTTGGTTACATTCATGACAGACACACGGTAATTACTCGTTACACAAAGTTCATCATTTCTCAAGGTTATATCGAACACAGTCATGGACAATTTTGTATCTCCAATTCACCTCACTTGCATGTCTGCACCCGGGGAAAACCCACGCAGACACGGGGAGAACATGCAAACTCCACACAGAAAGGACCCGGACCGCACCACCTGGGGATCGAACCCAGGACCTTCTTGCTGTGAGGCGACAGTGCTACCCACTAAGCCACCGTGCCGCTCGATGTTTCAGTTAGTGGATTGGCGCCATGTGAGGTGTATTCCTGTCTTGCACCATTGTTTTCAGGTGGGACTGAATCTTTAGTCAGGATAAAGTGTTAACAAAAATAAATAAATGAAAAGATTATGCAGATGTTAAGCAGTTTAAAATTGTTGTTTTGTTAATTGATTAACTAATAAATGACAAGAAAACAGTGATTAATGCTGCCAGATAAAAACATAATTTGTGTTCTTTTCTAACAGTTTGATTTGAACTGAGAGAGGAGCTAGTGAGAGTTCAGACTTGTTCAGATTTGAGACTCAAGGTGCATTTCAATCCCCCCCTACGTTCCCTGTGAAGTGGACTACACAGGAAATTCGGACATTGAGATTTTAAACCATAGGGAGTGAAAGCGTTCAGTTCGACCGGAACTTCAAACTGCATAGGGTGTAACAGTTTAATACTTAGTGGGAAGTTGACAGTAAAGTTTACCCATCAATCCACAAATGTGTTGGTTAACTGATGGTTAAGACAGCTGTTAAACTAATGTTTCATTAATCTTTGCTGCAACCTACCACTGATGTAACAGTAACCAGTGAAATCTCCCAGAACTTTTACATAGTCAATCACAAGCACTACAACATATCACGTTCACCAGTATTACATACACAATATGATACACGGCTGTGGATCCTTAGTTTGCCAGGATTGGTCAAAGATTTCTGTCAACATGATGCTCTGACATTCACATGACAATGTTGCAGGACATTTTAAATAAGGGGCTTTAACCAACTGATGTTCTCTTAGCTTATACCATGTGATTAGTGTGTAGAAACTACAATGACATTACTTACCCTAACATTCACAACATTATCTATTATTAAATACAACCCCAAACCAGAAAAGCTTGGGACAGAAGCGGCGCCGACTTCTCTGGGCTTGGAGGCATCTAGGATGGACCATGACACAGTGGAAATGTGTATTGTGGTCAGATGAATCAGTTTTCCAGGTCTTTTTTGAAAAAAATGGAAGCCATGTGCTCCGGACCAAAGATAAAAAGGACCATCCAGACTGGTATCAGCAACAAGTCCAAATGCCAAGGTCTGTCATGGTATGGGGCTGTGGCAGTGACCTTGGCAAAGGTCATTTACACCTCTCTGACGGCAGCATTAATGCAGAAAAGTACTTTAAGATCTTAGAGCAACTTATGCTGCCTTCAAGACGTCATCTTTTCGAGGGACGTTCATGCATTTTTAACCCTTTGATGCACAACCTGGGTCAAAAGTGACCCGACTGAGTTTTTATTTTCTATATATCATTCAAGCTTCCATGAATTCCTCAATTAACTTGTTTTTGATCATCACAAATCCTTATTTCAGTTTTATATTTTTTACTTTTTTAATAAAAATCATTTTTGTATCACTACCCTTCTAATGCACAACATGGGTCAAAAATGACCCTTATGTATTTACTATGGAATTTGACAGGAACTACTGACATTTGTAAGTGTTTGTAGTTAAAAACATATTTACTGATCTTTTGAAAGACAACCAAAGACTAGGCCCTTGAATCTTGAATATGTCCAATACTATTTGCTTGCTAGCTGTTTACATATTCTAGTATAGATAGCTTTTATTAGCTAAGACAGCAAATACATGAATAACTGACAAATGTGCATATGAAAATATTCCTGAATGGATGAATATGGGTCATTTTCCACCCATGTTGTGCATTAGAAGGGGTTTGCTTAGCTTGTGCATCAAAGGGTTAACAAGAAAATGCAAAACCACATGCTGCACACATTACAAAGGCATTGCTGCGAAAGAAGAGGGTATGGGTACCGGACTGGCCTGCCTGCATAGAGAATGTGTAAGAAACCCTGTTTTTATTACTTGCATTTTATATGCTGTCTCAACTTTTTCTGATTCGGGGTTGATTGTAATAAAAGAATTTAAGCATAAAAAACAGAAATTGTTTTATATAAGTTTTGATTTGAATATTATCTTCATGATCCTGCTTATGAGCTTTAAGATACCGACTGTATCTTTATAAATTATTATTAACACATTTAGTTAGCGCTTGTAATGTACTGTTTGCCACCAGCTAATTATTTTTAAATTCACATTAAATTACAATTTAAGAGAACCGGTTCTGCTCAGTGTTTATAAATATCATACTTTTCTACATTACTGCCACAGTCATTGTCACACTGTTCTTTATTAAATGTAGTATATATTAACTAGAGGATATAAAATTAATCATGTGTTTTATATTTCATTATGATGCTATAAGCTTCTTGGTTAAAAGAAATGAGCAAAGTTGAAATCCCTAATTGTGTGTAAATGGCTTACCAGGGCATCAAACACCAGTGTGTCAAAAGTGTCACTGTCAGAGTTCTCCATCATTATGTTGAATAGAGCATCCAGGGTGTCCTGCAAGAACTGGAAACATACAAACATTATAAACATCATGTTCTAAAACAAGTTTTTACATACTTTACTTAAATATTTACATATTTACTTACATAATATCATTAATTTTACAGCCTCTCATCAACAATCAATAAGTCGTCTTACATATGTAGTAACTACATATACTATACTACTACAGCATACACTTAATATAAAATGCCTACACACCCCTGTCACAATGTTATTTATTTATTTATTAGGATTTTAACATCATGTTTTACACTATTTGGTTACGTTCATGACAAGACACGTAGTTACCCATTACACAAGTTCAAGTCTTTAATGTCAAACACAGTCATGGACAATTTAGTATCTCCAATTTTTCAATTCAGGAAACTGGAGCTCCCGGAGGAAACCCACGCAGACAGGGGTAGAACAAGCGAACTCCACACAGAAAGGACCTAGACCGGCGCCCAGGTGGCCTGCACACCAGCACCGAGTTTCTGAACTCCTCGGTTCGAAACTCGGTGTTGCCTCCGGTCAGCTGGGCGCCATCTAGCGGGCATAATTGGCAGTGCCTGCAGCTGATACTAATTGGCCACCGTATCTGCAGGGTGGGAGCCGGACTATGTGTGGGTGGGTGGGTCTTAATACGCTGTGTAAGGACCCTGATTGGCAAAAGAGACGCCTGTGCATAAAGGGGCGAGAAGAGGAGGGCTGTGCACGTGTCGGAAGAAGCGTGTACAGTGACGTGTTTTTTTCGGATGCAATCTGGTAAGAAAGGACCTAGACCGCTCCACCTGGGAATCGAACCCAGGACCTTCTTGCTGTGAGGCGATAAACCAGAGATAAACCATTTTAGATTACTTTCCACATTTAATGTGACCTTTAATGTAAAACTCTGAGCATCTTTAAAACACCATACCCACAGTGAAGCATGATGGTGGCAGCATTATGTTTGTTTTTCTTTTACATGAACTGAGGCTTAAGTCAAGATAGAGTAAATTATGAACAGTTCCAAATATCAGTCACTTTTGGCACAAAACCTTCAAGACTTTTAGCACAACAACAACCCAAATCATACCCCCACATCCACAACAGAATGGCTTCATCAAAAAAGATCAAAGTTTTAGAATGGCCCAGCCAGATATGGATCCAACTGAAAATATGTGGGGTGACCTGAAGAGGGCTGTGTACAGGAGACTCCCTTGTAATCTGACAGATTTGGAGCACTTTTGCAAGGAAAAGTGGGCAAAGATTGCCAAGTCAGGGTGTGCCATACTGATAGACTCCTACCCAAAAAGACTGAATGCTGCCATAACATGAAAAGAAGCTTTAACAAAGCATTAATGCAACCAGACTATTTATTTATGTTGAATTGCACAGATTATAGGTCACATTAAGATGTAAAAGGTCTGAAATTCTCTGTATTGGACTGATTTTTTTTTACATGACAAACGTGGCACGTGGATTTTGACTTCATACTCTTATACAATAAATACCAAGTGTGCATTTACAAGCATAAACAAATACAGTAAAAGGAAGGAAGAGCAGTGGGGAGGAAGGAAGGGGCTGGGGTGTGGGGGTGGCTTCTTTTGGCTGAAGATATGTTTAGGATATTCTTGCCTAGCGCTCACTATTTCCCAGTGAAACCGGTCGGACCCACTGATGACCTCTGATCAGGATGAAGCAATCAATAAAAATTAAATGAAATTAATACTCAATTTGAACGCTGTAATTCTAAAAACAATTCTAAAAACATCTATTGTGCAAATTCTACCTCGTTTTATTCTTGCAATTAAAAAGACTTCACACAATTATTTTAAACATCTACTAAACAGCAACATCTGTCAATACAACTTACTTACAACTCAACTACTCAGCAAGTAAAAAAATGACCCCTAACAGCTGCATCACACACGATTTCACAACATGCACTTAGGCTAAACCAGCAGTCACTTAAAGAGTTGCGGGGTAACCTGAACACAGCAGGAACAACAGTAAACAATAAAAGAAATAGACCACACCACACAAAAAGCTTCCCTGAGGAGAAAAAAAAATGAAAAAAATTCCGCTAGCACACCAGCGCCGAGATTCTGAACTACTTGGTTCGAAACTTGGCGTTGCCACCAGTCGGCTGGGCGCCATCTAGCGAGCATAATTGGCAGCGCCTGCAGCAGACTCTAATTGGCTACCGCATCTGGTAGGGGGGGGATGAATGGACTATGAGGGTGGAGTCTTCAAATGCTGTGCAACGATAGAAGCGTCTGTGCAGAGTGCATGGGCGAAAAGAAGGCGTCTGCTAGGACTGCACACGTGTCGGAGGAGGCGTGAGCAGCAACATACCCTCCTCGAATGCAATCAGGGATCTCCAGCAGTATAAGACAGAATGACTACACTAAAACGGGAAAGATTGCATAAATAAAATAGAAAAAAAAATTAGTCAAGTAAGGGCCTAGCAAATGCCCTGAAAAGAACCCACCTGAAAATACACACAATTTTTACTACATGCCATGCACTCACATCAAACAGCTGAACAAAATCATGAGAGCAAAAGTTCAAAGGAAAATTATTCACGCCATTCAATGAGAACAGACAAGTGCCTAAATGTGCTCTAATTAGCCCACTCCAAAGAAATGAGTGCCTGAAAAAGAAAAACGATGAAAATGACCTAAGTGGTTTTAAGCCAATGGACTCTTATTTAAAAGGACTCACTGCTTTTAAATGCTACAGTTTTATGCTCTAGTTATTAGTTTACCAAAATTCAGGTTATCAGATTTAACAGAGGAAGAATGCCTTTACAGTGGTACCTTGAAACTCAACATCAATTGGTTCTGGGAGTAATTTTTTGTTCCACATAGCCCAGCTTGTTTGGAAGCCATTGTAGAGCACCCCTGGAGCAGGTAGGGTTAAAGGCCCAACAGTGGCTGAAAAGCAGAGCCAGGATTCGAACCAGCAATAGCTCTACCCACTAGGCTAGCACTGTCCCTCAAAATATATTTCTCATCTGTTGTTTGTAGGTCTTTATACAGTCAGAGCTGTTCAAAACTGAGGACTGCAGGTAGGGTTAAATATAACGCCTATATTAAAGCAATACTGCACTAGATGCAGGCTTGGCACACACCTGGTACGCTGCTGATGGATGGATATACACAGCTTGCACCACTGAACGACTATTTATCCCCTTCAGCTACCATTTCCACATATACTGCTTCACCACTTACTCATTAAGTCTGATAGTTGGACTGCAGGAATTTGAAATTAGCTGGTATGCACAGGGCTTACAAGTTCAAACAGATAACTATTACATCTCTGCTATTTTTTCTAAAGAAAATATAAACAGCACACAGACTATGTGAAGCTGGCATTCTTTATTGTTTTGGAATATAAAAAAAAGACAGTCTACAATTCTTTTTGTTTTTCTTTTTTTATTTTATAAGCTATCGCAAATGGTTTTGTCCTAACCGCATCTAATAAACTACACTATATGGCAAGTATTTTGACACTTCTTTTATTGTTAAGTTCAGGTGTTTCAGCCATAACAGTTGCTAGCAGGTAAAGCAAATAAATAAAAATAAATCAATTGTAAAAATAAAATAAAAATAAAAATAAATAAATTGCAAAGAATATAAATAATAAAATAAATTGTAAAAAATAAAAATAAAAATAAATAAATTGTAAAGAATAAAAATAAAAATAAATTGTAAAAAATATAAATGAAAAACTCAATTTTAAAGAAACTAAATAAAATAAATACATTGTAAAGAATTTAAGTAAAAAATCAATTGTAAAGAAAATAAATAAAAAATCAATTGTAAAGAAAATAAATGAAAATAAATCAATTGTAAAGAAAATAAATGAAAATAAATCAATTGTAAAGAAAATAAATAAAAAAATCAATTGTAAAGAAAATAAATAAAAATAAATCAATTGTATGATTCAAACATGTTGGCGAACCTTTAAGTCAGGCATGAATGTGGCCTTGTGCGTTTTATGAAAGGTTCAACACTCTTCAAGGAGATTCTAGCCCTGACAATTTAAATGTTGATAATAAATATTTTGGGAAAGGATGCTCAGGTGGCGCAGTGGTAAAACACGCTAGCACACCAGAGCTGACATTTCAAACTTGTCGGTTTGAAACTCAGCTCTGCCATCAGGCAGGCTGGACGCCAACACGAACAACAACTGGCTGTTGTTCTAGGGGGATGCCGGACGGGGCAACATAACTGAGGCAATTACAACCTTTGCAGGCTGGTTGATGGCGCCTGCACAGAGTTGAGGGATAATGCATTGATCAGGGTGTGGCTCTCTACACAAAGCTGATCTGCATATGAATTCGCCTCAAGCAGGTGAAAAGATGCAGTCAGCTACTGCATGCGTGTCAGAGGGGGCGTGTGTTTCGACTCTTCTCAACCAGGGTGGAGGTCAACATGAGTAAAGAGGAAGCAAAATGCAAATGAGTAATTGGATATGACTACATTGGGAAGGGGTGGGGGTACATGGCTGAAAATGTATCAGACTGGTATTGTGAAACAATCCACACCAGTTTTTCACACATCTGCAAAATGCTCTGGAAGACCATTTCTAGCACAATGCATCCTACTGAATGCCAAGAGTAGTGAGGTAGTGCCAAACTACCTCACAAACAGGACACAAAAGCAAAAATAATGTCCAGGTTTTGTGTGCCGCTCGCTGTAGGGCTTTCAAACAGACTCAAGTGGCTAAATTAGTCTGACAAAGTCTGATTCTGGGATTAGAGAACTCACGGAAGAGCACACAGTGGAAATGAATGTATTTCTCTACTCCAGCAAGAACTCTCCTGAAACTAGCCTTTACCATTTGATTATTTATTGTCTACAAGCTGTGCGGAAAAAAACACACCAGTATAGTGCTGCTCGACAACCAGCAAAGCACAAGATGGCATATCTAACCCTTGGAACGTCTAGATTGAAAATCCTACATGGGGTGGGGTTACAAGGGTAAACTAATCTAAAAAACCACACCAAAGTTTCTAAAACAGCATGAGCCAGTGTGCTAAGCTTGCATAGTGCTCACATTCTGATTCATTCCACGGTGCCTTCCAGCTATCTGGAAAAAAACATGGTCATACCTAGGGGTGGGTTTATAAAATCGATTTTTCGATTCGAATCGATCTTTATTTGAACGATCCGATATCGATTCATATAAACGCGAGATCGATCTTTTAAATACGCCCCTTTTTACGGTGCACACGGAAATCTGTTACCCCCTTTAATTTCGCGTGACCAGCCAGTGTTTTTTCATGCAACGAGATCTGACCTGCACATCAGTTTAGCATGGCAGAAGCTCAAGTTATGACCACTACACAACTTTTTGCACTGATTTTCGCTCGGCGACGGGTCGGTGCTGGATTCGGGAGGAACTCGGTGTTCGCTCTGCGATCAAAACTCGGCTCTCAATCAATGTGAGAAACAGCGAGGAGAAACACAGGGGAGAGGTTGTAAACAGGTGGTGGAGCGCAATATAGTTTCTATCAGAATACATCAGCACACGCGAGTTTTACAGTATTTCTGACCTGATCGTTCTCTACAAAACAAAATATTTATTAACCTCCAACTCACTATAGAACAAGCCATGCTGCTCGTGTTGCCAAATCCACTCAGATTCACTTATTTCATCAGCGCACAAACTTTGATCGCTCGCTACTTGTTGATGTGCATGTTTGGACGTGGTATCATTAAACCTTTCATCACTTCTCACGTGTGTTTTCGTGACAGTTTTGGAGAGCAGAGAAGCTTGCCTCTGATTCTCCCTGGTGATAGATGGTGTAGTGTAAAACCCCCCATCGCCGATCAGTCGTGTAGTGTGAACGTTACAGCGACCAGGTGTTAATCAGAGTGTCGTGTAGTGTAAACTTGGCATAAGCTGTTCAACAGCCAGATGTATGTTTACATTACATTTACAATGTTGTAGCGTGTCAGACATATAAAATAATAATAAAAAATGAATGTTACTGTTTTCTGTTTTGGGTTAATTATTTAAGTAAACAAAATACACAAATATTTTTAATAATGAGTGTTCTTTGTACAATTATCACATTCGTTCTCTGAACATCTGTACATAAACCTGTTAATGTAACTCAAATATGCCTAAATGTGTTGAATCGAAATTTAATCGAAAATCGAATCGAAAATCGAAGCTCGAATCGAATTGGGACCTTGTGAATCGGAATCGAATCGATCCAGGAAATTAGTGGCGATACCCAGCCCTAGTCATACCTGTAAGACTTGTAATGGCTAGTTGATGAAACTCTGTAAGTGAGCATTTTTTCCATTCTAATGTTTCATGTGATCATGATTCAGTAAGCTGGGTGAATTTCACAAAAGTAGAAAAATGGCAATAATACAATATACATCGATCAGCCATAACATTAAAACAACCTTCTTGTTTCTACACTCACTGTCCATTTTATCAGCTCCACTTACCATATAGAAGCACTTTGTAGTTCTACAATTACTGACTGTAGTCCATCTGTTTCTCTGCATACCTTTTTAGCCTGCTTTCACCCTGTTCTTCAATGGTCAGGACTCTCCCAGGACCACCACACAGCAGGTATTATTTAGGTGGTGGATCATTCTCAGCACTGCAGTGACACTGACGTGGTGGTGGTGTGTTAGTGTGTGTTGTGCTGGTATGAGTGGATCAGACACAGCAGAGCTGCTCGAGTTTTTAAATACTTTGTCAACTCACTGCCCACTCTATTAGACACTCCTACCTAGTTGGTCCACCTTGTAGATGTAAAGTCAGAGAAGATTGTCCATCTATTGGTGCTGTTTGAGTTGGTCATCTTCTAGACCTTCATCAGTGGTCACAGGACGCTGCCCACGGGGTGCTGTTGGCTGGATATATTTTTGGTTGGTGGACTATTCTCAGTCCAGTAGTGACAGTGAGGGGTTTAAAAACTCTACTTATACCAGCACAACACACACTAACACACCACCACCAAGTCAGTGTCGCTGCAGAGCTGAGAATGACCCACCACCCAGCAAATAATACCTACTCTGTAGTGGTCCTGGGAGATTCCTGACCATTGAAGAACAGCATGAAAGGGGGCTAACAAAGCATGTAGAGAAACAGATGGACTACAGTCAGTAATTGTAGAACTACAAAGTGCTCCTATATGGTAAGTGAAGCCGTGAGTGTAGAAACAAGGAGGTGGTTTTAATGTTATGGCTGATCGGTGTATATTAGAAATTCTCTGCTAGCCACCACCCCATACCTATAAGTTCAAGTCAAAGCTGTGCCAGCAGGCACTTAATAGTACTGCCCAAGTCTGATGGCGGTCAGCCATTCCTACTGTCCTGAGGACCAGTTAAGTCTCTCTGTGAGAATACAGCACTGGACTGTATGAAGAAGAGACTGGTTGCCTGATAGGTCAAGGTGAGTCTTCAGTCCTTCTCAGCCAGCAAAGGTATTCTCAGAGTGCATTTGTGAACTGGATATATCCGAAATTGCAACAACAAAAGAAGAGAGAAGAAAAAGCAATGCTCTGCCAGAAATGCTAATGAGGAAAACAAACTGGAAGCCATTTGGAAGAAAAAGCAAGCGACTTAATTGGATTTACATTGTTGGGAACATTCTAGCTTTAATTAAATAAGGTCGTGTAATAGTGAATCTGTCACAACAGCATGAAATGCACACACACCTTGACCACCTCCTCACCATCCACCTTCATCAGATGTTTCAGGTTTTGCTGGAGCAGGCTGGTGTTTGATCGCCATTTCAGCAAACCGAGGAGATCCACTGCAGACGGAGACAAAAACACATGTTTTACAAATCAGGAACAAAACACCTGTCCTTAATTCAAACACATTTGGTAAAAGGATGCAATGTAGAAAAAAAACTCATCAGCAGCCTGACTGAGCAGGTAAACACATGCTAAAATGTTTCCAAACACTTGCAGTTTTTGTTCACATTTGCACAAATACATTTGTTTATGCCACATACAATGTTTGTTTATTAGGATTTTTACACTTTGGTTACATTCATGACAGGAACGATAGTTACTCATTACACACGATTCTTCAGTTCACAAGGTTCTATCAAACAGTCATGGACAATTTAGTATCTTCAATTCACCTCACTTGCATGTTTTTGGACTGTGGGAGGAAACCGGAGCACCTGTGGGAGGAAATCCACGCAGACACAGGGAGAACAGGCAAACTCCACACAGAAAGGACCCAGACTGCCCCACCTGGGGATCAAACCCAGGACCTTCTCCACATGCAATGTGTTGAGATGTATTTAACATTAAAGCAATACAGATCCTAATCCTGAATAAGGTACCAGTGGTACCTTGTAACTTGACGTCCCTTAAACTCGAAATCTTTGAAACTCAACACCACATGTGGAGAAATTTGTATCCTTAAACTCGACGTTTCCCTAGTATTCGACGTATTCAGCCTTTTTTAAAATAAAACATTTCTTTAATTAACAAATGATCAAATTAACAATGAACAGCCGCTTTGTTCAGCTCTCGGCTTGAGCGGTGTGGTAAGACGTCATCAAAGTGCAAGACGAATCTGTATTTTAGCTGGGGGTTCTAAGAAATTGTGAGAATCACCTTTTCCGAGTTTAAAATGCTTATCGTAATAAAAAGTGTAAGGTGGATTAATGTACTAAAAGAACAACACAGGGACACCAAAGCAGCATTCACAAGTGGTGCATAAAAGGTGAAAAAAGTGGAAACACGGAAACAACTACTTTGTCACTTCTCATGTGAATGTGCTTCTACTGAATTCGCTAAGGAATAGGGTATTCCAAGATCAAGCATCAACACAATTAAGAAGCATAAGGAAACAATAAAGAAGTAAAAGTAAAATGCGGGTTTTCTTGAATTTTTATATTAATTTAATATAAATTTTTAACTGTTTTTAATTGTATTTCAGTGTTTATGTATTATATTTGTGTTATTTTCAGTGTCAAAAACAACCCCATTATTTTCATCATAGGTACACTTCAACTATGAGAGACAAAATGAGAAAAAAAAATCCAGGAAATCACATTGTAGGATTTTTAAAGAATTTATTTGTAAATTATGGTGGAAAATAAGTATTTGGTCAATAACAAAAGTTCAACTCAATACTTCGTAACATAACCTTTGTTGGCAATGACAGAGGTGAAACGTTTCCTGTAAGTCTTCACCAGGTTTGCACACACTGTAGCTGGTATTTTGGCCCATTCCTCCATGCAGATCTCCTCTAGAGCAGTGATGTTTTGGGGCTGTCGCTGGGCAACACGGACTCCACAAATTTTGGGTTTGAGGTTTGGAGACTGGCTAGGCCACTCCAGGACCTTGAAATGCTTTTTACGGAGCCACTCCTTCATTGCCTGAGCGGTGTGTTTGGGATCATTGTCATGCTGCAAGACCCAGCCACGTTCCATCTTCAATGCTCTCACTGATGGAAGGAGGTTTTGGCTTAAAATCTCACGATACATGGCCCCGTTCATTCTTCCCTTAACACGGATCAGTCGTCCTGTCCCCTTTGCAGAAAAACAGCCCCAAAGCATGATGTTTCCAACCCCATGCTTCACAGTAGGTATGGTGTTCTTGGGTTCTTCTTCTTCCTCCAAACATGACAAGTTGAGTTTTTACCAAAAAGTTGAATTTTGGTTTCATCTGACCACATGATATTCTCCCAATCCTCTTCTGGATCATCCATAAGCTCTCTGGCAAACTTCAGACGGGCCTGGACATGTACTGGCTTAAGCAGGGGGACACGCCTGGCACTGCAGGATTTGAGTCCCTCTCGGCGTAGTGTGTTACTGATGGTAGCCTTTGTTACTTTGGCCCCAGTTCTCTGCAGGTCATTCATCAGGTCCCTCCGTGTAGTCCTGGGATATTTTGCTCACCGTTCTCATGATCATTTCGACCCCACGGGATCGAGGGAGATTATCAATGGTCTTGTATGTCTTCCATTTTCTTACAATTGCTCCCACAGTTGATTTATTCACACCAACCTGCTTGCCTATTGTAGATTCACTCTCTCCAGCCTGGTGCAGGTCTACAATTTTCTTCCTGGTGTCCTTCGACAGCTCTTTGGTCTTGGCCATGGTTGACTGTTTGAGGCTGTGGACAGGTGTCTTTTATATAGATAACGATGTCAAACCGGTGCCATTAATACAGGTAACGAGTGGAGGACAGAAGAGCTTCTTAAAGAAGAAGTTACAGGTCTGTGAGAGCCAGAAATCTTGCTTGTTTGTTATTGACCAAATACTTATTTTCCACCATAATTTACAAATAAATTCTTTAAAAATCCTACAATGTGATTTCCTGGATTTTTTTTTCTCATTTTGTCTCTCATAGTTGAAGTGTACCTATGATGAAAATTACAGACCTCTCTTATATTTCTAAGTAGGAGAACTTGCACAATCAGTGGCTGACTAAATACTTTTTGGCCCCACTGTACATGCATATGGGAAAAAAAATACCTTAAAACTCAATGCCTTTAAACCTTGATACCAGTTCCAGAACCAATTGATGTCGAGTTTCAAGGTACCACTGAATTAGATATTGGTATTAGTATCCTCCAGGCCACCCAAGAAGGATGGGGGTCCCTGCTGAGTCTGGTTCCTCTCAAGGTTTCTTCCTGTAATTTTTAAAAAAGTGTTTCCTTGCCACTGTTGCCCTCGGCTTGCTCAAGAGGGTTTTATGTCTGTTGGTCCTGGATTCTATAAAGTTGCTTTGAGACAACGTCCATTGTAAAAAGCGCTATATAAATTTGACTTGACTTGAGATGGGAGAGGCACGCCCCGATACTATCGGCTGCTCTGGCTTCTGTCCAAGCATGATGCTAATGTGGACCTGGGGGAAGGTCAAAAAAGCCAAGCCATTGGGAGTTGCACTTGCCAGTGCGATCTAGATGCTGTAAATAATAATTTAATATTTGTATTAGATAGGACTTGACAGGGAGGCACGGTGGCTCAGTGGGTAGCGCTGTCGCCTCACAGCAAGAAGACCCTGGATTCAATTCCCAGGTAGAGTGGTCTGGGTCCTTTCTGTGTGGAGTTTGCATGTTCTCCCTGTGTCTGTGTGGGTTTCCTCTGGGAGCTCCGGTTTCCTCCCACAGTCCAAAGACATGCAAATGAGGTGATTTAGAGATACAAAATTGTCCATGACTGTGTTTGATATTAAACTTGTGAACTGAAGAATCTTGTGTAATAAGTAACTACTGTTTCTGTCATGAATGTAACCAAAGTGTGTAAAACATGACGTTAAAATCCTAATAAATAAATAAGACTTGACACCATTTACACTGAATTCCACATGTGCATTTATACTGTATACACAGGTAGAGCAACAGAAGCTTGGAGAGCTCTTCTTTTTGGATGCTTCTTCTGTATGTAGGATCTGGTCTGCATTTGAGACTAGGTGACAAAAATGTAAGGCTTTGTCATCCACATCAGGCTATAAATTATTTCCCATTTACAATTGCATATGATATTGCAATTTTATTACAGTAATTGACTGTTATGACACACAAGAAACTTGTAAAAACATTTTATAAAACAGAAGTTCACTTTTACAGTGATTACAGTGAGCATAACAGTCTAAAACTGGCATAACTGTTATTCTGGTTTTAATTTCAGTCAAGCAAACCATAAAGTTCAGCTGGACACATCACAGCTTCATGAAAATTCAGATATGCAGGTATTCGATTCAGAAGTACATAGACTGTAAACCGTAAGCCTGTAAGATCTGGTGATGAGACACAAGGTTTCAAAACTCCTAAGACCTAATTCAGCTCCCTACAGATTAAAAGTCACGATTAGGTGAGGTGCTGGAAGCAGGAAAACCTTGAAACTGACTGGAGCCTGTAGGGTGCTAACTCGATAGCTGTTAGCAATGTTATCCATCTACTAGCAAACTGCACTGTTCCTATGACTCTCTGGGACATTATTTTATGACCGCTGTAATTGCTGACCATTTCCACCATGCATTTTGTTTGTGCCTGCTGGTAAAATAATGTATTTATTAAAATGCTGGGTTTAGATGATGCCATCAGGGTACTTTCAGAAGATTAAAGTAAAGCTTTAAATCACACAAAACAAATTCCAGGCTGTATTAAAAGCTGTGATATTATGTACCTTTTAGAAAGCTAATTTATAGGTGGACTGTGGAGCACTGTGGAGTGTCTGAGGTCACAATTTCAAATCACAGCAGTGTTTCTGAACCTGGCCAGGCATCCAAAGGGAAAATTGGCTGTTTCTGACAGAAGAGAGGTTGAAATTGTGTTCTCACTACAAAATGTGATATCCAGGGTTTGTCAGGGTGCTGGTTTAAGGAGGTGGGGTGGTCACATGGAGAAATATATAACCCCCCAATAGCAGGTGATTTAAAGTGGCTGGCGACTGTGCCCTACAATTTGGGCACATCTTTGATCTGCGACTTTTATTGGACAGAACTGGAGTGGTACAAGTGAGTGGATTTAATGGGGGGATTACAAATAACTACACTGGGACAAAAAA
Source organism: Trichomycterus rosablanca (assembly GCF_030014385.1). NCBI lineage: Eukaryota > Metazoa > Chordata > Actinopteri > Siluriformes > Trichomycteridae > Trichomycterus > Trichomycterus rosablanca. The sequence goes on from NC_085997.1 coordinate 18,629,669, forward strand.
CAAAAAAAACTACAGTGGTACCTTATAACTCAACGTCCCCTAAACTCGAAATCTTTGAAACTACATACTTTGTGGAGACATTTGAACTCAACGTTACCTTTAAATTCAATTTGTTCAGCCTTCTTTTTAAAAATTTATTTATTTAATTTTAGATTAACAATGAACAGCAGCTCTGTTTAGTGCTTGGCTTGAGCGAGGGGTGAAACGTCATCAAAGTGCACGTATGAGACGAATCTGCATTTGTGTGGAATAACCATCAAATCCACTCTGAAAGCTCCACACGTATCTGTGTTTAGCTGGATTTTCCTCAGTGTTTTACTTTTAAACTTGTGTTATAGCTCAGGGTGCTAAGAAATTGTGAGTATCAGCTTTTCTGAGTCTAAAACGCTCATCATAAAAAAAAAAAACATAATAATAATAATAAAGCTTAATGTGGATTAATATACTGTACTAAAAGATTGACACTGGAACACTAAACTTCTCTTAATCATTACTGCTCATAAGTTTTCTCTACTAATGAAATTCCTCGCTCGTTTTAGTACAACATTTTTACATTTTTACCTGTTTTCAATTGTTTTCAATTGTGTTTTTATATTGTTTGTGTTATTCAGTATATAAGTGTCAAAATCAACCCCATTATTTTATATTTGCCTAAAATATTTGCAGTTCTATGTGACCATGGAACGCATTAACTGGTTTCCCATACATCCTTATGGGGGAAAAATACCTTGAAACTCAACGCCTTTAAAGCTCGACACTAGTCCCTAAACAGTCCTATCCAGAGACCACAAGATTTAATCAGTACTAAGAAATTACCATCCATGGCCAAGATTCCAAGAAAGCTTTTCTAAGGTCACCTAAGGTTAAACAGGATTTAGAGGCAAGGTAAGCCTTAACCTCACAGCTGTGTGTTAGGAGAGGTTGGGAATAATACCAGTGAAATAAATATAAAAGATTCTGTTTCATTATTAACTGTAGTCAATGTGTTGCTTTGTACACTGTCACAACCAGTCATCCATACTAAAAAAAGAAACTAAACCCCTAGTGACTAGCTTTTATTTGGGGTGCTGAACCAATGTTAGTTCTGGGAGATGAATAGTGCTTTAAGTAAATACACAACACCAGCAGTGTCCTGTCCATCTACTTAGCAATGTCTCTTTACATAAATGAATAAAATCAAACCATTACTTGTCCTCTTTGACCTATACTTTCTTCTAACAGGGTTTCATTGTGTTTTGGGACCCAAAAAATATGCTAAATGCTGTAAAAAAAAAAAGGTCTCTGTAAACCTGTAACTGTAAACCTACATTGTGTACAAATACGATATGCATGTCTAATAAAGAAGTAAATACACAGGTGCACAAGTGTAAGTGTGCCCCATCAAGGTCTAAAACCTACAACACTGTAAAATACTTCATAAACATACACTTTAACTCCAGAAATACTGCTTCAGATTGAGCTGTAGACCATGATTTGTGTGTGTTTTGAGCAGTAAGAGGCAATGCCTGTAAAATTAAGCATTTTTAATCAAATCCATAGCTCCCATGTGGAGTTTCAGCCACCCACTAGGTGCATATAAACATCTCTAGCACAGCAGGAGGGATTGACATTTAAGGCTAAGACACAGGACCATAAGAGGATAAATCTAAAAGAGCAAGCGAGAAGAGTACCACATGGCAGCATCCTTTGAGGGTTGTTTTTGTAACGTTAAACTATAAATTTTCTCTTCTGAAATTTGAGTAAAAGCCTTCATGTCCTTTAGGCGGAAAATGCATAAAAATGGGCCTGAAAGTTATCAAGGTTATCAAGCTTTTTACACCTGCCCTTGCCAAAGAAAGTAAATAGAACATGATTCATATTGTAATTTTCCAACCCAGTCAATAGTGATTTTTAAGGTTATTATTCAAATTTCTTATGTTCTCCAGAAATCACTGCTCATGTAACCACCATTTATCAAAAAAGAATGAAAGGAATAAATACTGTAACTAAAATTACTAAATCTATCTTTAAAAGTGTGCAATTTGCTTTTCAACCTCTATTTTCAAAATTTCTGCTACTTGGAAATTCCTTTGTCCTGTCAGACTACAACCATTACTGACAGGAATAGTTTGGCATTCTAGTTGCAGCAGTATTGTGGTACACCGATGAGGCATAACATTATGACCACCTTCCTAATATTGTGTTGTCTTTGTGACTTTGTGACTTACTTTTCTATCAGAACCAGCATTAACTACTTCAGCAATTTGAGCTACAGTAGCTCGTCTGTTGGATTGGACCACACGGGCCAGCCTTCATTCCCCACGTGCATCAATGAGCCTTGGCCGCCCATGACCCTGTCGCCGGTTTACCACTGTTCCTTTTTTGGACCACTTTTAACAGATACTGACCACTGCAGACTGGGAACACCCCACAAGAGCTGCCGTTTGGAGATGCTCTGACCCAGTCGTCTAGCCATCACAATATGGCCCTTAAATCCTTACGCTTGCCCATTTTTTCTGCTTCTAACACATCAACTTTGAGGATAAACTGTTCACTTGCTGCCTAATATGTCCCACCCACTAACAGGTGCCGTGATGAAGAGACAATCAGTGTTATAATCAGTATTATTCACTTCACCTGTCAGTGGTCATAATGTTATGCCTCGTTGGTGTGTGATGTGAGCACTTTTATCACTAGGTGATAAAAAACTGAAATTCTCAGACCCTCCTACAGCCCAAAAGTATTCTATTAGTCTTAGTTACAATGACTGGGGAGATCACTGACCTATTATGTTTATACTGTAGAATTGGTTTGTGATGACCAAGGCCCTACATAATTCATGACCATGAAAATCGTGTCACAAACCATGAAATGAGCCGTTTGCCATTTTTAAGGTTTGTGTTTAGCGAATTAACATTTTTCATTTGTGTAGCGTATAAAATATGAGACGCAATATGAGGGTCCTAGCAACCATGCGGCAATTAAGTTAGTGTACCAGACTTTTCTGTCAATGTTTGATGTATGTGTTTACATATTGAATGCATTTTGTCACTTTGGAGATTCCATAATCAGTGGGAAAGTGTGCTTCTCTACACACATGATCATCTCTCTGTTGTCTGTGCTGCGCCACAAAAGAACAAGCCAGTGAAGTATTATGCTCCTGATAGTTTGTCTATGTACAGTTTATTTCTTTCTTTATACACTTAGCAAACTCTAAAGACGCTCGGTAACATTAGTAATCAGTTAGACAAAATGTCCAAGATGTCGAAGTCTAAGGCAGCTAAAAACACGACTCTGGTAACTGAGTTTGGAAAACTCCCAATCGATTATGTGGACGCAGAGGGGGGGGATGAGTGAAAACACGGACGATTATTTTCGTATTTGAGACAGAGACTCACACCGTCGTTGGATGTCCTAGTTTACATTCAACCATTAAGGTAGGCTGTGCTGTGTATAGCAGCTTCCATTGATTCTATCATTCAATTTATGAGTATTATTTAATGACTGCGGTAAAATGTGGCACTTTTCTTTAAAAATCAAACAAGGTCCGTGAAATTAAGCCCATTTTTCTGTAAACTTAGTAGAGCCCAACATTAAGCAATGAAGATAGTAAAACTAATTAATAATAAACAATTACAATTACATGTATTACATTTTTGGCATTTACTGAACATTTTTGTCCAAAGCGTGTTACAACTGTGACTAATTGCAAGTGCAAGTGAGAGTAAAGAACCTAGTTCAAGAGCCCAACAATGGCAACCTGGTGGTGGTGATGAGAGCTTGAATCAATAGTAACTTAATCATGAAGCTAACACTGCCCTAATCTGAAATCCCTCACTCAAGATCCTACCAACACAAGAGGGTACCACACTAAAGCATGCGCTCTCCTGCAGGCTGCATTGATTTTCCCCTGTGCTACTGGCATAACAACCCTCAGAACCGGTGTAGCTTATGCAGCGGGGTGCTTTAGCCCAATACGCTAATGTGTAGGTATGTGTGCGATCTTTAGCGCTGCACTCTGCTTGACTCTCTCGGCATATCCACAGCACAGCAGTAGCCTGGCCCGGGTGAAGCAATGATCAATGCTTCTTCAGGAGCTAAAACTAGCTCACTTTGTTTCAGACCATGGCAATCCAGCTTATTTACGGACATAGATGACAGTGTGGCACAGTCGAAATCAGCAGCAAAAGTCCTCTATGACCTCATTACCGGGGTGGTGTGCGCGCCCATGTCTTCATTAAAGCGAAGTGTGGGCCGCATCTTTGACTCTGGGGTCACATAGCCCAGCAGGATAACAGAGGCGCGGATCATTAGCGGCGTGCTAATCAAGGCTTAGGTAAGAAATGTGCTGTGGTACGGATTGAGAGAAATAAAATGCTGCAACCCTTATGAAAGTCGTTGCAAACAGAATCGCAATGACTGAGGGAGCACGCAAATTGAACATGATTTTTCTGTTCTGCCGCTATTTATTGGGACATCCATCCCACACAGGACAGATGGAAACGGAGCGGAAAAAGGCATGAAAGGTGGAGAAGGAGGACAAATGAGAAGCAGGAGGGTTGCAGCAGCGCAGCTCTGGCTTGTACTGCATATTGTGTGTGTGATCAAACTGTAATGATCTCAACTTTCTGCACCAGGACTCTCCTTCTGTTGTTGTACTGTACCTTCAGCTTTCATGGCTAATCTAAACTGAAGCAGAGCCGACTCTTCTTAAAGGACGGCAATCATCAGCTCACTAATGGGATTAACTTCTCATCCTCTGTCAGGTCTTGTACCAACATCGATTCCCTCTCTCTCTATTAACTGCTTACATTTACTCTACCCATTCAAGTTTTCGCTTGCTCCAGTGCTCACCCCTATTTTATAGATTAAGCCCATTGAGCGTACATACACTATATGACCAAAAACATGTGGACATCCTTCTACACAGTCGTCCAGAGTAACCGCTGTGTGCAGAATGGACAGCAACTAGACGGGCTGGGAGTGACTCGATAAGGTCCTGGTAGGTTGTCACAGATATCTGGAGCCATGCTGACTGCAGTGCATTTAACAGCTGCTGGAGGGAGCATGGGAGAGGATCCATAGAGCAATCATGACGATCAAGGTGGTCCCACAGATGCTCAATTGAGTTAAAGTCTGAGGAATCAGAGGCCAGGGTAGTACTTGGAAGTCTTGGTCATGCTCTTCCAACCAATGTTGGACATTTCTAGGCTGTGACATGTCACATTGTCTTGCTGGAAGATCCCATCCGCCCCAGGGAAGACAATTTTACCCGAGGTACTTTGACCCGTGACAGCAAGGAGAGATATATGTGCAGCTTTTATACCCACCAGGCCAGCTCATGAAACAAGACTTTCTTCATGAGCTATGCACTGCCGCCGTCGAAAGTAAGAAGTGGTCATAATAACTTGACTTGACAGTGTATTTATTAGCTTAACATGTTAAGGAATAGTCATGTACATAAATGCATGTGTTCAGTACAATATGCCAGCATGTTTAAAAGCTACGGTCAGAGCGCAAAACAGCCTTTACACGCCACATCTGGGGCCGAGAGACACTTGAGCATGGCCCCTGCTCTCGAGGCAAACACAGTGCCTGTTGGCAGAGCTAGGAAACAAATCCTCAACCCTCCAACTTATCGCCCAAAGATCTAACCATTGCACAAAGCTACCATTGCATGAATACTAAGACATCTAACTGCTAACACTGACATAAAATCAGATGTGGTTCTTTGTGGCAACAGTTTGGGAACTGTTCAGCACCTCCCATCATCCACCACCACTTTCTAGCACTTTGTGCACAAAATGAGGACATAAAAGACATGTTTTGATTAGCAGTGGACTGCACAGATTGAACTCTTTTAGAATGAATTGGTCAGTGATTTCCAGCCAAAACTTCTCAACCAACACCAGTAGCTGACCTCACAAATGCTCTGTTGTTGAAAGAAGATCACATTCCCAAAGAATAAAGGCTGTTATACCATATAAAATATTTAAAAAGCTTATGGTCAGGTATCCTTAAACGTCTGCTCATGAAGTGTATAAACAATTTTAATCTTGATGAAAAGGGGGTTCTTTTTTTATTTAATTTCTGTAGATACAAGCTGTCTAGATACAACTCTGATACCAGGTATCTTGTGTGAACTAGTCATGAGCCCTCACTTTTTTAAATCTAAGGTAGACGTGCCAGGTGGCACAGCGAGATATTCCGCTAGCACACCAGTGCCGAGATTCTGAACTCCTCGGTTCGAAACTCAGCGTTGACACCGGTTGGCTGGGCACCATCTAGCAGGCATAATTGGCAGCAGACATGGTTCTGCTAGGGTGGGATGACCGGACTATGTGGGTGGGATGACCGGACTATGTGGGTGGGATGACCGGACTATGTGGGTGGGGTCCTCAAACACTGTGTAAGGACCCTGATTGGCAGATAGAGAGTGCATAGGTGAAAAAGAGTTCCGCAAAGGGCTGCGTGCGGGTCGGAGGAGGCGTGAGCAGCAATATACCCACCTCGACTGCAATAGGGGATCCCCCAGCAGCGGAAGACAAACTGACTACACTAAATGCATAAAATAAAATAAAATAAAAATCTAGGAGTCAAACTCCAAAGCATTGAAGATGTAAAGCACAGTTGCAAGGTCTTCAGCTGTCGTCCAGTGTTCTTGGTTTTCTGTGAATATTAAGCTGCCTGAGATTATATGGATCAACACAAGGTGTTTGTGCTTCTTCAGCTAATTCGCCTAAGACAGCAGGTCAGATCTTTGTCCTGTCCTAATCTCCTGCCTTTTTCTATTTGTAACACATTTCATGTGCTGCAGGCTTCAGATCTCAAGCCGCTATAAGAGACTCCTGTTTTCTTGTATGGCCAGCATCGCTGTATCAAAAAGGGGGGATGGGTGGGGTTTCCCCATTATAGCTATCTTGTCTGTTTTCCCTCTATACAAGCCCGAACTAATTCACTTTTCTAAAAACACGGGGTGAAGGTTAGAGAGTGAGAATATAAATAAAAAAGGACAAAATAAAGAAAACAATCACTCACTAGACACAGTAAATGACAGATGAAGGATTACATCCCCCCCCCCCCCACACACACACACACACAGAGGCATGAATAAAATCCAGAAGCATGAGTACAGTGGGGTGTGTGTGTGTCTTACCGTTCTGTGTAAGCTTGGTGGAACAAACTAGTGTGGTGATTTGGAAGGAGTCCTTGCTGATGGTGCAGTTGCCCAGGCTTTGTGAACTCTTGCCTGTAGTGAAATTGCCCTTCTCCTCCAGCTCCAGCTTGGTGGCTGGCAGGTTCAGGTAGAAAGATGAGTCTTCCAGCTTTTTTGCCTCTGCCTGTAAACAGCACAGACAATTTGACAGTTTTTGACCAATTTTCTGGTTATCATAGCTGTGTCACTTCAAGAAAGGCCTTTTACAACTTAATACCAAAAGTCCATCAAACATACAGAACCAGAAATTATGAGTGGATTTTATTCTTTTGTGAACATTTTTGTTGTATTTCTAATTTATTACTTAATAAAATATGCAAAACATGAAATTTAACAAGGTTTAACCTTTCCCCTGTGAATACAGTCTATCTTGACTGCCTGCCAGTCTGAGTTCATTTCTTCCAGTTGCATAGAAAGTGTTTATACAAGTTTACCTAAATAAATGGTACATACACCACCTTCCTAATATTGTGTTGGTCCCCCTTTTGCTGCCAAAACAGCCCTGACCCGTCGAGGCATGGACTCCACTAGACCCCTGAAGGTGTGCTATGGTATCTGGCACCAAGGTGTTAGCAGCAGATCCTTTAACTCCTGTAAGTTGTGAGGTGGGGCACATCCCCACCTCACATCCCACAGATGCTCGATTGGATTGAGATCTGGGGAATTTGGAGGCCAAGTCAACACCTCAAACTCATTGTTGTGCTCCTCAAACTATTCCTGAACCCTTTTTGCTTTGTGGCAGGGCGCATTATCCTGCTGAAAGAGGCCACAGCCATCAGGGAATACTGTTTCCATGAAAGGGTGTACATGGTCTGCAACAATGCTTAGGTAGGTGGTACGTGTCAAAGTAACACCCACATGGAAGGCAGGACCCAAGGTTTCCCAGCAGAACATTGCCCAAAGCACCACGTTGCCTCCGCCGGCTTGCCTTCTTTCCCATAGTGCATCCTGGTGCCATGTGTTCCCCAGGTAAGGGACGCACATGCACCCGGCAATCCACGTGATGTACAAGAAAACGTGATTCATCAGACCAGGCCACCTTCTTCCATTGCATGGGCACCCTGACTGGTCTGCGGCTATGCAGCCCCATACGCAACAAACTGCGATGCACTGTGTATTCTGACACCTTTCTATCAGAACCAGCATTAACTTCATCAATTTGAGCTACAGTAGTTCGTCTGTTGGATCGGACCACACGGACCATTTTTAAAACTATATCCTCCACAATCCTGACTTCTTACATCACTCACACAAACTCTCCTGCTGTCTGGAAGAAGATACCGTAGCATTCGGCCCCTCACTGCCAGACTGTGCAACGGTTTTTATCCCCCAACACTTCACACTGTCTGAACTGATGGACACACTCACACACACACACCAGACACAAACACCCCCCCCCGATTTGCCAATGATACATACACCTACTGTTCCACACACTGACTATATTTATCACTTGCATTTTAGCACATTATTCTTTAATATGTCTGCTGCTACACTGTTTATTTATCAAATTATGTGGTATACTCTTTTCCTCACTAGACAGTTACTCAGTATCATGGTACTGGGCAAAACCACATTTGTCTTTTGATACTGTTCCTCCTCTTTATTATATCCAAAAATGTGTCTTGTTAATTAATAGTAGCTCTTTTTTTTATATTACATGTGTATATTCTTCTTTTTGTACTTGTTTTCTGTGCTGCACCTGGTCCTGAAGAAACGTTGTTTCTTTTAAATATGTACTGGCATATAGCTGAACTGACAATAAAGCCTCTTGAACTTGAACTTAAAAATCAGCTGACTTTTTATTAACTTTGATCTGAGGGAGGCTGTGCTGCAGTCAGCATTAGATGAGGAACGGCAGCGCTGTTCCTCTCTCAATTTGCTGCTCTCGAAGGGGATTTGCTCAGGTCAAGCTCTGCATAATTCTGACATTTGATATGCAGAGACGCAGAGCTGAATGTTCTAAAAAGTGTAATTGTTTAATGATTATGCTCTGATATGAGGTTAAAGGATAAATAGCATTAGGTCAGAATGATTAGAACTGGCACACTCAATATGCCTCTCACATCAGCCTGAGAGTTACCTTATAAACAATGAGATCATGTTCTCCATCCCTGAGTGTGGTGCCGTCATATCTCATCAGCTTCACGAACGACAGTGCAAAGATCTTCTCTGACTTGTCTTTGTCTGCATAAGAAATAGAAACACATTGTTATTGTACCATGAGATGCCATAAGGTCACCTAAACATTTAGCAGACGTGACTAACAGTATATTGACAGTATAGTGACAGTATATTGTCTAAGCAATTGGGGGGGGGTAAAGGGCCTTGAGCAACAGTGGCAACCTGGCAGTGGTGGGGATTGAACCAGCGACCTTTCGATTACTAGTCCAGCATCTTAATCGCTAAACTACAACAGTCTATTAAATGGCTTTATTTGTCATATATAGAGATACACATGTACAGTACAATGAAATTCATTTTTCGCATACCCAAGCCCATTTGGAAGCTGGGGTCAGAGCACCTCTGGAGCAAGGGCCTTGCTGAAGGGCCCAACATTGTCGGCATGGCAGAGCCTGGATTCAAACTCTCAACCTTTTGATTGATAGCTCAAAACTCTTACTGTTTAGTATTTGTGCATATCACTCAATGAACACTACACATTATTAAACATGCACACCAAAACATCATGTACATTTCCTTTACTATTTACTTCAAAAATCATGGACTTTGTTTTTTAGCTCTTTTTTTACCCTCCTGACCACAGCACTTATTTCCCGGATGCACAATTAGGCCAAACAAACAACTATAGGAGAGGTTATGGTTATACAAAGCTTCTCAAATTACTAAAGCCACTGTGGTTATGGAACACTCAATGCCTTAGATATTGCTTTATTTGATCTATGCCCTGTCACAAATTAATCATACCCCTGTTCCACCGGCGCTGATCCGGCTCCGTTCCGGTTCGCGAACTTGATTTTGAGCGTGTAAATCACGTGAGAAACCACCGAAAAAAAAGAGGTTCCAGACAGCGAACTAGCGTTCTAATCTGGCACCACAGAATACGTTTTTCAGCGCGAACCGTGACGTCATCTGTGGGCGTGTCACAGTGTAGAGGTTTGGGTGCTTTTACATTATAACATTATATAGAATTTAAGCTACTTTTATGTTTTAAAGTTTGAGGCAGTTTGCCGCTGATATTCACTGATATTTTTAAAGCGATGAACTGTGTGATATGACGTGGTAAAAGTGACCCGGACAGTACGAACAACATTTAACGTGAAAAATAAAGCGTAACAGCCGCTCAGGTGGCACAGCAGTAAAGTACGCTAGTGCACCAGAGTTGGGGTTTCAAATACATCGTATCAAATCTCAGCTCTGCCTCCGACTGGGCTGGGCGGCAGCATGAACAACGATTGGCTGTTCAGGGTTAGACGGTAAAAAAAGTCGGATCATAGGTCCTCATAACTGGTGCGACTGCGGCCCCTGATGGTTGACTGAGGAATAATGCTGATGGGGGTGTGGCCCTCCGTACACAGTGCCCGTCAAGTGTATGAACTCGACTCGTGCAGGTGAAAAATGCAGTCTGTACTGACTGTACGTGCCGGAGGAGGCGTACGTCAGTTGAGAGGCGTCCTCAGTCAGTGGTGAGGGGTCGAATCAGTATAGAGGACACATTCAGGGTAACTGGACATGACTAGACTGGGGGATAAAAATAAAATAAAACAAATAAACGCAATGTGGCTTGTTGTACTAAAACAATGACAGATTAATTTGGGCAGTACAGAGCACTAATAACCAGTAATAACCAGGGAGAAGTTTAGTGTTTCTGTGTCGTACTTTTAGTACATTAAGCCACGTTACACTTTATTTAAGTGAAGCTTTTTGTGGTATTAGGACCCCAAGCTGCATAAACACTAGGGATGTAACGATACACTCTACCCACGATACGATACGATTCACGATACTGAGTTTACGATACGATTTTTTCCCGATTTTTTTAAACAAAATGAAATTAAAGACATATGACAAAGGTTCCTTTTATCATTTCTCTTTAAAAAAAATTTGAATAGAATACTGTATGTGTGCTTATCTTTTATTTATCTAAATAAAAAAACAATCAAAACAATGCTGCACATTTCCCCTGCACATTTCACATTTTGTGTAAAAAACTAATGAAATTTGAAAACAAATCCCACATTATATAAATAAATAAATAAATAAATAAATAATACAAACAAAGAAAGTAACCTCAAATAAATAAACTAAGGTTTTGCCTGTGCTCCTTCCAAGCTTGGTAAAGTGATGTAGTGCTGGCATTACAGTATGGCTAAAGTGTGGGCGCGATGGAATGCAGTATTTAGGCTCCAGTGTGTTTTCAGCTACTGAAAATGGCTTCATATCTTTTGCCATGAAAATACCAATGCACCTCATGTAAACGCGCTTGTCAGCGTGGTTTGCCCTTTTCTGAATGATTTTCGCTTACGCGGGGTGACCGGAGCTTCTCACTGTGGTGCCGGTTTATATGTTTATCATGTTCGTTGTGCTATTTGTGTAGTTCAGTATCCTGTTGTTTTTGTTTTGTCCATTATTTATTGTATTTTTTTTTCAAAAAAAAATTTTTATTTGAAAGAGGAGGGGACATCCTCAAGTTTCACATCTTCACCTTCGCCTTTCCAAACTATGTGCAATCAATTCAAATTGCAAAAGCTGGACTCCAATTAAGTTCTAGACACATCTTTACTACAATCAAAGCAAACAGGTAAAAAAAAGGTTTCTTGTGTCAAACCTACTGCTTTCTATGTCTAGTAATGAGGTACTACATGTCTACTATGTTCATTGTCACAGCAAGGCATAAATCTGAACTTCATAAACCAGTGACTGGAGGCAAATTTCATAATCTGACAAGACACCGCAAGGCTTTCTGGGCCAACGATATTCCTTTTGCTGAGCAAATGCACTTTCTGAAGCATTATTAAAGCTCTAATAAAAGTACAGATATGGGCCACGCTGCAGAACCATCCCAACAGGGCCCTGAAGAGTCAGTGAGTTTAATCAGAGGTGAAATTGTCATTTGAAATTGTCATATAAAATTGGTCCAATTCTCTCAAAATGAGACAAGTTGCACCCTGGGGACCCGCAAATGTCAACCCTGCGAGTGACTACGGCCTTCAAACCCAGTGCATCATCCAGCTCCGAGTCCCTGGAGACCTGGTGCTGACAAACGTGCACGCATAAAACACACTCTCTGCAGGCCTCAAACCCAGCTCAGGAGCACACGCACCGTTACGATCAGCAAAAAAACGATAGGTCAGGCGGGTCACGGAGCGGCCCTCGTTACCATGGCTACCGGGAAGAGGAGGACGGGAACCTCTGCCGTCCATCATGTTGGTAAAGTTCAGCCATGAATCAGTGATGGAGAACAGAGTGATAGAGAGACAGATAGGAAGAGGAAGTTGTGTAAAAAAGAAACAGAGATGGAGTCGGCGAGAGAGAAAAGGTAGAGATATTCCTGCAGAAACTGTAAGTGACATTTCACTAGCTCTCATCATTACACAACGCTGGCCCAGCAATGAGAAAAAATCCACTAAGAAATGTCAGATTCAGAACTGAAGTGGTCCTGCAGAGGAAGGCTTTCCTCAACTCCATCAACAGAATGTCAAAAAGGAAGAGCTGGCTGCCAGCTTCCACTTTGATGATTTACAGCCAGAATTTGGTTTTAAACAAGAATATAGTGAGGGTAACCTTGACTGTAGTCAATCTGTTTCTCTACATACCTTTTTAGCCTGCTTTCACCCTGTTCTTCGATAGTCATGACCGCCACAGGAACACCACAGAGCAGGTATTATTTAGGTGGTGGATGATATGATTCTTAGCACTGCAGTGACAATGACATGGTGGTGGTGTGTTAGTGTGTGTTGTGCTGGTGTACGTAGATCAGGCACAGCAGCACTGCTGGAGTTTTTAAATACCGTGTCCACTCACTGTCCACTCTCTTAGACACTCCTACCTAGTCGGTCCACCTGTAAAGTCAGAGACGATCGCTCATCTATTGCTGCTGTTTGAGTTGATCATCTTCTAGACCTTCATCAGTGGTCACAGGACGCTGCCTACGGGGCGCTGTTGGCTGGATATATTTTTGGTTGGTGGACTATTCTCAGTCCAGCAGTGACAGTGAGGTGTTTAAAAACTCCAGCAGCATTGCTGTGTTTTATCCACTCCTACCAGCACAACAGACACTAACACACCACCACCCAATAATACCTGCTCTGTAGTGGTCCTGTGGGGGTCCTGACCATTAAAGAACAGCATTAAAGGAGGCTAACAAAGTACTTGACTTGAAAAACACATTGACTACAGTCAGTAATTGTAGAACTACATAGTGCTTCTATATGGTAAGTGGAGCTGATAAAATAGACAGTGTGTGTAGAAACAAGGAGGTGGTTTTAATGTTATGGCTGATCGGTGTATAGCAAGGGGAAGGACATAGCTCATGTTGCTTTAGAACTGTCTGTAAAGCAAGAACTGTTAGTCATGTTAGTCATCTATGGATGTTTACATTACATGCGTCTGGTTGTCTAAAGGCCTATTTATAGTTTATAGTAAAACACAGTTGCAATCAAAATTATTCAACCCCCAAACTCAGCCATTTGCAATAAACCAATCAAACAAGAGCAATTTAAATAGCTCAAAACAACAATGTTCATAGCCCTATCTCATGAACCACAACCTGTGTGAACTGGAAAGCTGAAAATAGTGCGTGAGCTTCTGGTGTAAGGCAGAGCTTTGTTCTGGGATTTGGATCCCTCGGCACTGATTGCCAACTACCATAGCTGCTGCTACCTGTTTGTTGCCCTTTGATCCTTCTGTATAAAAGGGGATGCGGAGGGGATATTTACTTTGCGTTTCCAAAAATTGCTGTTGGTACGTGATTCGGTTAGTCACTGCTATTTTTTTGGTGGCAATATCCAGGATTATTCTTGCGTTCCCATGGTGGCATGGAGTTAAAAGGTATTTTTTGTCAAGTTTTTCAGAAGTGGTTTTAATCAGAGACTGAGTGGTCGAATGTTCTGGGCTTTGCTTTGGGTGGAACACTGCCGGGTATGCTGTTTTTTTTTTTTTTTTTGCTCCAAGCTTGGTACCATACTGTGAGGCCAGTTTAACTTGACTTATATTCAGGGGGGTTTATCCACGTCCATGTACAACCTTTGAAACAGAGATGTTCTGAAGGCACCTAGGGCAAGTAGAAGTCCTTGATTGTGCACCGAATCTAATGAATGTAGGTGGGATTTCCTGGCTGAGTCACAGATGATGCATCCAAAATCTGAATAGCTCAAGGATCTATACAGATGCACCAGTAGGAATCTATTTGCCCTAGGGCTGGGCAATTTTCATGATTAATTCGAATGAACGTTTTCACACGATGTTAGAAATGTGACAATCGCGATTGTTTACATACTTTATATTTTAATTAAAATACCAACATGTCACGAAGCAGAAACTGACCAGACGCCCACGGAATATATATCAAGGAAAGTTTAATATTAAAAGTTTCATACACGGTAACGGCTAGATTCACAAAAAAAGCACGCAAACACAGACGGCAATACTTCGCAACGAGATAAACAGAAGCGCTTAATATTCATGGAATTGAACACAGCTGAACTGAATCAAACCTCGGAGCCGGTGAGTATGAGGACCGATCAGGATTGGCTGACCGGGGACATGTGATAGTTACGTGAGAGTCCGTGGGCGCATGGGAATTGCAGTCCATATTGTTAGAAGCAGAACTTGCCACCTACATCCATCCCCAGTCACAAGAGGACAAAGCTGAGCTGAGTGCTTACTTGATGTCCCCTATCGTAGATACTGATGAAGACTCACTTAATTGGTGGAAACAGTACATAGGCTTGTGTTCCTTTCAAGAAACCTAAATTATTTAAAGTGAGTTGTTTGTGAACTATTTTTAAAAAGGATATAGCTAATTAAGATTTCTATTTAGTTTTAATTATTGTTAATTATTGTTATATTGTTATTGTTATAAAGTTTGAGTTCCTTGAAGGGAGAATTATAGGTGGTGCTGTTACTATTTTTGCACTTCTGCAGTCTTTTAAATTAAAATGCAAAAAAGGAAATTTGAGTCTTTTTTCAATTGCATTATTCAAGAACAAAGAAAAAAAATCGCAATCACAATCGAGAATCGGTAATAAATTTTGAAATAATCGAGATTTTTTTTTTTTTTTTTGCAATATCGCCCAGCCCTAATTCACCCCCTGCTTTACTCCTGTTATTCTTGGCTTTGAGACATCTTTCTTTTCATAGGTCTCATGTGTGAGACCAGAGACATCTTGTTGTCTAGCATTAAGCCTAGAAATGTTCTTTCAACACTTGGAGAGTTCATAGCCAACATATGTGCATGCAGAGCGTTTTTGGCTTTGCTTTCCTGCCCACACCTGAGCTCTGTTTATACATTGTTGTAGTTTCTGTTCTGTTTTTTCTGTATTTCCTTCCCTGTAGCTTATACATAGATCATCTACATGCATGTGACACTGGGGTTTATTCCTTTAGTAATGCTATTAATTTTGAGGCTGAATAAGGTAAATGACAGAATGCTACCCTGGGCACTACTAGCTTTTCGGTATGGGATCGTGACAATATGGCGCCTACTCTAACTTTCAACTGTCGTTTATAAAAGTGGGCAGATGGCCTTTGAAACCCATACTGTACATATCCTTTGCATCTCAGTGTTGTTCAATATGCCTATTCTAGGTCAAAAAATACTGCCACTGTATGATCATTTAACATACACTGATCAGCCATAACATTAAAACCACCTCCTTGTTTCTACACTCACTGTCCATGTTATCAGCTCCACTTACCATATAAAAGGACTTTGTAGTTCTACAATTACTGACTGTAGTCCATCTGTTTCTCTACATACCTTTTTAGCCTGCTTTCACCCTGTTCTTCAATGGTCAGGACCCCCACAGGACCACTACAGAGTAGGTATTATTTGAGTGGTGGATCATTCTCAGCACTGCAGTGACAATGACGTGGTGGTGGTGTGTTAGTGTGTGTTGTGCTGGTATGAGTGGATCAGACACAGCAGTGCTGCTGGAGTTTTTAAATACCGTGTCCACTCACTGTCCACTCTATTAGACACTCCTACCTAGTTGGTTCACCTTGTAGATGTAAAGTCAGAGACGATCGCTCATCTATTGCTGCGGTTTGAGTTGGTCATCTTCTAGACCTTCATCAGTGGTCACAGGACGCTGCCCACGGGGCGCTGTGGGCTAGATATTTTTGGTTGGTGGACTATTCTCAGTCCAGCAGTGACAGTGAGGTGTTTAAAAACTCCAGCAGCGCTGCTGTGTCTGATCCAGTCATACCAGCACAACACACACTGACACACCACCACCATGTCAGTGTCACTGAAGTGCTGAGAATGATCCACCACCTAAATAATACCTACTCTGTAGTGGTCCTGGGAGAGTCCTGACCGTTGGAGAACAGCATGAAAGAGGGTTAACAAAGCATGCAGAGAAACAGATGGACTACAGTCAGTAATTGTAGAACTACAAAGTGCTCCTATATGGTAAGTGGAGCTGATAAAATGGACAGTGAGTGTAGAAACAAGGAGGTGGTTTTAATGTTATGGCTGATCGGTGCAGATCACTATTCTGACCACGTGTTGTTGATCATTCTTTCCACTGTTTTGCAGAATCAGCTTGTTAATACTACTGGGCATTAGAAGTTTGGGTTATTGTGCTCTTCTTATGTTCAGGGTATCGGAATAAGAACCTGTGCAGGGGAGGTGTTTGATGAATTGATAATGTACTTTATCAGGTTCCACTGCTGTGTCATGAGAGTTATATAGTGTATTGCTCTGTCTTTTCTGACTGAAAGTGTAGTTCTGGTCTTCTCATAGCCTCACTGCTGGGTATTATGGGCTGGAGATATGTCTTGATGAATTTCTTTCAAATGTCTCTGCTAATGTGTTTGCTATAACTTGCTTACTTGTGATTAGTTTTTCTTGAAGTATAATATCCTGAAGTTGCTTTGTCAGCTTTATCTTGTTGCTAAGATCATAATCCTATATGCCTAAGCTCTGCATGTTTTGAGTTAAGCTTTATTATTGTTTGGTGCTTGTTGATATCTCTTTCTACTCTATATGGTTGTTTAATTCCTCATTAAAGCAAAGACGGCATCTTCTCTGTGATTTCTTTGAGGTTTTAGAATGGTATTTTCTGCTACTGCTGCTGTCACCATGATGGTATTGGTAACCCATACAAATTGGATCTTGAGTGTGTCAGGGTTCTGTTTCAAACATTTCCCTACACAGGGTTTGGTATGCGGTCCAGTTTAATTTGACCTCTTGCATATTTGTGCTGTTCAAGGTTGTGATTATCGGGAAGTGGTCGCTCTAGCATTGGTCACACCATACTTCCCAACTGAGATCAAGCAGTAGGACTGGTTTACTTATCATGAGGTCAGGCTAAGTATGCTCCATTTCTGGGATTCAGATGTGTGTTTGACTTATTGTTTATTATACAGAGAGTATTTTTATTCATGAATTCCTCTCATTTTTTGTCTCTAGCAATGCAATGTCTCCTTCCACATAAGGGGTAGTGACACATGAGTCTTAATAATGATGTATCGGGATGGCTCAGGATTAGGCTATGAATGATGTCCCGCCCTTCTAGGATGGCCGTTGCTCTGGTTATATGCCATATTTTTGGTCTCTACTCTTGGTTATTTGTGGTGAGGTATGTTTCATGTAGGCAAAAGGCCATGGAGTTTAAAGTTTCTGCTAGATGCTGCTGTTCTACATAATTTGCTTTAATTTCCTTTACAATCCCATTGTATGATGCAAGTAATCTTCATTAGGTGGGCAGTATGTGTACTCTTGTTTTGTTTCTGCTTCTGGGCGATGAGCTTCGTTCCTGTGAGGTTACAGGGTCGGTCATATTTATGTCTTTTATCTTGGGTTTCTTTTCGCTTTTACAACCCTAAATAAAAAAAGTGGGACAGTAAAATGCAAATAAAATAAAAATGCAGTGTTCCTTACATTTACTTTAACTTTTATTTAATTGCAGAAAGTTTGAACCCAAAATATTTCATGTTTTGTCTGCTCAACTTCATTTCATTTGTTAATATACCTCCATTCCTGCATTTCAGGCCTGCAACACATTCCAAAAAAAGTTGGGACGAGGGCAATTTAGGGCTGGTAATGAGGTGAAAAAACTTAATAATGATGTGATTCCAAACAGGTGATTATAACCATGCTCTGGTACAAAAGCAGCATCCAGGAAAGGTCATGTTATGGTGCTGTGACGGCAGCATTAATGCAGAAAAGTACATTGAGATCTTAGAGCAACATATGCTTCTTTTCCAGAGACTTCCATGCATTTTTCAACAAGACAATGCAAAACCACATGCTGCACACATTACAATGGCAGGAAGAAGAGGGTACAGGTACTGGACTGGCCTGCCTGCAATAGAGAATGTGTGGAGAATTTTGAAACGAAAAATGCGATAACGACGACCCCGTCCTGTTGCACATCTTAAGACGTGTTTGCAGGAAAAATGAGACAAAATAAAAGCTGAAACACTAAATCACTTGGTCTCCTCGCTGCCAAAACGTCTTTTAAGTGTGGTGAAAAGGAATGGCAGCATTAAAAAGTGGTAAATGCTTTACTGTCCCAACATTTTTTGGAATGTGTTGCAGGCCTGAAATGCAGGAATGGATGTTTATTAATAAATGAAATGAAGTTGAGCAGATAAAAAATGAAATAACTCCGGTTCATCCTGTCTGCAATCAAATACGATGTAAGAAAAGTTTTTTTTTTTTTATTATTTGCATTTTCCATGCAGTCCCAACTTTTTCTGATTTGGGGTTGTACTTGTAAGTTGATCCTGTTCTGATAGCTGGCCTTGGTTTGTTTCAAGCAGATTTTCATCTACAGTGGGTGCTATTTTGTGTACTGGTTACTTAGTTTTTGTTGTTGTTAAAGGGCTTTTGCTGCTTGTCATTTGTTGTGGTTTCTCTTGACTTAACTATGTTAACTCAGGCCGAGTTCCTTCTGAACAGGAGGTTCTCACCTATGGCCGGATACAGGATTTCTCCATCTTATAGAAAGTAAAGTTCTTGACTGTATTTTGTGCTTCTGGATAGCTTATTTTCATGGTACATTTTACTTTTTTAATTTCTTTTAGCCTGGATTAGCATTCTTTTGCTAAGGCTCTGTGGTTGTCCCCACAGTTATGGTAATTTGGCATTCTGCTCCATTGCCTTCTTTCCTTCAGTTATTGTATTGTAAAAATGTTCTTGCTTTTACATCTTGCTGAGCTGCATCCACATTTTTGACTCTTAAAAAAATTTATTGGATTTGGGACTTGTGTGTCTACTGGGATTCTCAGGCATCCTACCAAGTTGAAAGTTGTAATGTAGCTGTTTGTTTTGATGACTAATTTTCACCACTACTACTAAACCTGTTGAGCCATTTCCTCCTCTTTCATATCTTGTAGTTCTCTCATGCAAATACCTTCTGCAAATAACACTGGATGAGAAAGGGCTTTGCTGATGATACCTGCTATCAAACTGGCCTGCAGAAGCTTTCTGCTTCTAGCTTCTCATAATCATCCACTAATATCTGTCCTGATTTAAGCTATTTTGCATCTTCAACTCTCCCCACTATGACAGACTGTCAGTGGAAACTCAGCTGTCATAGATTCCAGCATGACGTTTTTTGCCTGTTCTTACTTGGCAGGGGAGGTGAGAATTCCATTGTCCACTAGTGTAGCTCTAGTTCTGTCATTTGTCTTTTTGGGAATTTTTTTTTAGTAGCCAGAGTAATATTTGTAAGGTTCTTCATCACTGCTCCCCACCCACCTCTGAGCCCTGCTTGAAGACACACAGAGCCTCAGAACCCCAGTGGGTGTGTATGAGGGATGTAGAGATGGTACAGTGTATCACAAAAGTGAGTACACCCCTCACATTTCTGCAGATATTTAAGTATATCTTTTCATGGGACAACACTGACAAAATGACACTTTGACACAATGAAAAGTAGTCTGTGTGCAGCTTATATAACAGTGTAAATTTATTCTTCCCTCAAAATAACTCAATATACAGCCATCAATGTCTAAACCACCGGCAACAAAAGTGAGTACACCCCTTAGTGAAAGTTCCTGAAGTGTCAATATTTTGTGTGGCCACCATTATTTCCCAGAACTGCCTTAACTCTCCTGGGCATGGAGTTTACCAGAGCTTCACAGGTTGCCACTGGAATGCTTTTCCACTCCTCCATGACGACATCACGGAGCTGGCGGATATTCGAGACTTTGCGCTCCTCCACCTTCCGCTTGAGGATGCCCCAAAGATGTTCTATTGGGTTTAGGTCTGGAGACATGCTTGGCCAGTCCATCACCTTTACCCTCAGCCTCTTCAATAAAGCAGTGGTCGTCTTAGAGGTGTGTTTGGGGTCATTATCATGCTGGAACACTGCCCTGCGACCCAGTTTCCGGAGGGAGGGGATCATGCTCTGCTTCAGTATTTCACAGTACACATTGGAGTTTATGTGTCCCTCAATGAAATGTAACTCCCCAACACCTGCTGCACCCATGCAGCCCCAGACCATGGCATTCCCACCACCATGCTTGACTGTAGGCATGACACACTTATCTTTGTACTCCTCACCTGATTGCCGCCACACATGCTTGAGACCATCTGAACCAAACAAATTAATCTTGGTCTCATCAGACCATAGGACATGGTTCCAGTAATCCATGTCCTTTGTTGACATGTCTTCAGCAAACTGTTTGCGGGCTTTCTTGTGTAGAGACTTCAGAAGAGGCTTCCTTCTGGGGTGACAGCCATGCAGACCAATTTGATGTAGTGTGCGGCGTATGGTCTGAGCACTGACAGGCTGACCCCCCACCTTTTCAATCTCTGCAGCAATGCTGACAGCACTCCTGCGCCTATTTTTCAAAGACAGCAGTTGGATGTGACGCTGAGCACGTGCACTCAGCTTCTTTGGACGACCAACGCGAGGTCTGTTCTGAGTGGACCCTGCTCTTTTAAAACGCTGGATGATCTTGGCCACTGTGCTGCAGCTCAGTTTCAGGGTGTTGGCAATCTTCTTGTAGCCTTGGCCATCTTCATGTAGCGCAACAATTCGTCTTTTAAGATCCTCAGAGAGTTCTTTGCCATGTTGGAACTTTCAGTGACCAGTATGAGAGAGTGTGAGAGCTGTACTACTAAATTGAACACACCTGCTCCCTATGCACACCTGAGACCTAGTAACACTAACAAATCACATGACATTTTGGAGGGAAAATGACAAGCAGTGCTCAATTTGGACATTTAGGGGTGTAGTCTCTTAGGGGTGTACTCACTTTTGTTGCCGGTGGTTTAGACATTAATGGCTGTATATTGAGTTATTTTGAGGGAAGAATAAATTTACACTGTTATATAAGCTGCACACAGACTACTTTTCATTGTGTCAAAGTGTCATTTTGTCAGTGTTGTCCCATGAAAAGATATACTTAAATATCTGCAGAAATGTGAGGGGTGTACTCACTTTTGTGATACACTGTATATCCAAGCAGATATGCACACAATTTATTCTGCTTGATTGACTCTCAGTGATTGACCCTTAGCCAAAGCCTTCTGGGATGCAGCAATGTAGCAGATGTTACAGACTTGACCAAGCGATTAATTGGAGTGGGACTCCAATTCTGTCCAACCTTCTGTCTATGTTAAATAGGAGCCAAAGCATTGTGTTGGAGCAGTGGCAGCCGCAGCACACCATGCTCCTCAAATGCAGGATCCTCCACAGACACAGGTCACACCTCATGGCAAACAACGAGCATAATTTGTCACCTCTTCCATCACGGCTCCCCACAGGGAGAATTTACACATACACATATGTAGCACTGATAAAATCTTGGGCTGGGCTCACAAACGCAAACCTATGTTCACCAGGGGTGAACAAATCAGTGTACCCTTAGTGCCCATCCCAGCTTGGATACAAATAAGAGGGTTGCATCAGGAAGGGCATCCGGCATAAATAGCTGTGCCCAATCAAATACAAAGACAAATGTTTCGCTTTGGCAACCCCTTCATAGCTGAGGACTAAGATGATAGGACATTGTGTGCAATAAGAAGGATATCTTTGTATGGACATATAAGATGGGATAATTTATGTTTATCTATAACCAATCATGTGTGGTCTTCATTTAAATGAAGAAAGCCAAATCCACAGGTGCGAAGCAACAGCCACTATCCATGCTGTTCATCCTCTAATGGAACAACATTGCGAACATCTCTTTATAGACCTGAAGAAAGCTTTTGATCTTGTACCATGGAGTAAAGAGAACATATGTCAATTAGGTCCAACAGCTGTACTGCTGTCCCCAGTGTAGCCACATGTACAGCGAGAGTCTCACCAGCCTTCTACATTAGAGAAGGCACTGTGACACTGACACAAGACACTGTGGATGCCTGTAGAAACACGTGGCCAGAGTGTGTAGGCAGTTCCTCGATTACAAAGGCATTGATGTCATTGATTGATAGAAACTAAACGAGTTGACAAAACCTAGGCTGGACAAAAGAGCTGTATAAAGGTTTGTGCCTAATGCATTTTTATCGTATCAAATTAATTTCACTTGTACTGTTAGTGACTTCCAAAAAAAAAAAGGGTATTGTAACAACCCCGCCTGAGTTTTAAGCTCTGTGTGTGTGTGTGTGTGTGTGTGCGCGCACTGCAAAGCAAGTCTAATGTGTGCTTTACCACCTGGCTTGCCTAATTAATTGTTTTACATACTCTGCCCTTTACCAGCCAATCGGCACCAGCTATATCACTCCGCTGCCCACTCCACTGCACCCAGCAGATGGAGAGGCACACTTGCCAAGACAAACTGTGCTTTAAAAATGAATCAAAAGTACATCATGAGGTTAGATATTTACAGAACACTTAATCACATAATAAATAATATGGTAATACAGGCATCCTACATTAGTATCTAATTAGTACCCAATACAGGACCTACATTAGTACCTAATTAGTACCTAATACAGGACCTACATTAGTACCTAAAACAGGACCTACATTAGTACCTAATTAGTACCTAATACAGGACCTACATTAGTACCTAATTAGTATCTAATATGGAACCTAGATTAGTACCTAATACAGGACCTACATTAGTACCTAATTAGTATCTAATATGGAAACTAGATTAGTACCTAATACAGGACCTACATTAGTACCTGATTAGTACTTAATACGGAACCTACATTAGTACCTAATTAGTATCTAATATGGAACCTAGATTAGTACCTAATAAGTATCCAATATGGAACCTAGATTAGTACCTAATACAGGACCTACATTAGTACCTAATTAGTATCTAACCTAGATTAGTAGATTAGTACCTAATCTAGAGAGTAGATTAGTACCGAACCTAGATTAGTACCTAATACAGAACCTACATTAGTACCTAATACGGAACCTACATTACATTAGTACCTAATACAGGACCAACAATAGTACCTAATACAGAACCTACATTAGTACCTAATTAGTACCTAATACAGGACCTACACTGGTACCTAATACAGGACCTACACTGGTACCTAATACAGGACCTACACTGGTACCTAATACAGGACCTACATTAGTACCTTAATACATGACCTAGATTAAGCTAAACAAAAACTATTTAGCAAAATGAGTTTTGCAGTGAGTCATGAAAGGCAGTGCGCATCGTTACATTACATTAAAAATTCACAGTTCCGCTTTAAGTGTGTGTGTGTGTGTGTGTGTGTGTGTGTGTGTGTGTGTGTGTGTGTGTGTGTGTGTATGTGTACGTATGTATGTATGTATGTATGTATGTATGTAAAATTTTATACAAGAACTGTAAAACCAATACAGCACTATATCTGATATGACAAAGTGTGGGTTTGGCAAATGCCAGGAGACCATTACCTGCCTGACTGCATTGTAGCAACTGTGCCAAAAGTTTGGTAAAGGAGGGATGTTGCTATTAGGTTGTTTTTAATGATTTAGCATACCATGACATTTTGGATGCTGCGGAAAACCTTTTGGGGAAGAGCATTTTCTGTTCCATTGCACAAAAAACCATAAAGGCATGGTTGGGCAAGTTTTGTGTGGAAGAACTTGACTGGCCTGCACAGAGCCCTGACCTTAATTCTATCAAACACCATTGGAATGAACTAGACTGGAGATTGTGAGCCAGGTCCTTTCGTCTAACTTCGGTGTGTGACCTCACAAATGCTCTTCTAATTAAATAGGCAACAGTTTCCACAGACACACATTATGTTGTAGAAAGCCTTTCAGAAGAGTAGAAGCTGTTAGCTGCAAAATGGGGGGGGGGATTGACGCAAGAAGAGAGGATTGAGGTGATTCTGATGTCCGAGGAACGCAGCTGCCGTATAATAGCCGCAGACTTCAACAACCGACACCCAGAAAGACCATCAATTTCACACAGCACTGTCGCATCCCTCATAGCCAAATTCCGAGAAACCGGGACTGTGGACAACAAGCCACGTAGTGGTCGTCCAAAGACCGGGAACGTTCCTGGTTGTTGTTGCAAATTTCTGTGTTGATAACTTTTGAACCACAAAAGATATTGCAAATCTGATTGCGGCAATCGATTTCCGAGAAAATTCTGGTCTTCTCTTATATGCTACATGACCACCTTCCTATTGGAATAACTTGCCCTTGATCATCCAATATGGCAGCTTTCAAGATGGTGGCCATGTTCCGGACATAGCCTAAAAGATAGGCCCCCTCACCCATTACTTGCTGGGGTTTTCAGATATGTCATTTTCCTTTAGTTTCTGAAATAAAAAAAGTGTCCTGAGACTTTTGACTCACCCTGTATATTAATGCCTGTGGATTTGACTTGAAAATGGGACGTCACAAAAGCACCTGTAGGTATAATGTGTAGGTGCCCCAATACTTTTGTCCATATGGTGTATGCAGAGTGGGAAATCATTCATGTAACTTTAATGTCAACCCAACTCAAAATTTATCATAATTTCACATCAGAGGGAATTCATCTTAAATTATCACTAAAGGTGACCAACTACACAAAGCAATTGTACAAGTCTGTTTACCAAAGCATCCAAGCAGCAAAGAATATTAAGTTAATTATTAAGTTACAAGTACAACTTGAACAGCACCTAAAGCAGTATTAAAAAGACCTCATAAAAACTGCAAACTCAGATGTGAGCATCACATCAGAACAAAGTAATGTGGCAGAGTTGCAGTGTGGATGCTAGCCAAATAATCCAGTCAAGCTTTTCTAGCACAAACACATTTACCTAGAGCACAGATGGCTCATTTGGGCACCGCTACCAGTGCACTTCACTGCGGCACACAGTAAGTAAACTAACAGATTGTGAATAAAGACTGGAACAAACCTAATGGACTGCACAGTTCCATTTAAAAGGAGAAAAAAACAGCTGAATAATTAACGGAGACTTGTACACAAAAGCAGACAGCAAAAAACCTCTCAAAAGCAAAAGGGCTAAACAAGAAGCTTGTAATTTCTAGAAAATGCTGATCCTAAAGCTATATAAAGTTTATAGGGGGATTTGGGTTCATTTAGAAAGGCCACGTAGCAAAAAATGGACAAGATTTCCCTGCAACTAAAAAACTGCAGCATCAAAGTGCTTTAAAAACACTTCCAAGCTTCATGTTCATCCGTAAATCACACGACTTTTAGATTTAACCAGGGCATTATTCAATTCCCCAGAATTTTTTGCTCTTTCAGGCTGCTCCTGTGTTGAAGGGTCGCCACAGCAGATCTGGTTCACATACCAGCCTTGGCACAGTTTTTACACCAGATGCTCTTCCAGATGCAACCCATTTATTTGTATTTAGGCTTGGGATCAGCACTGAGAGTGCAAGTGCACCTCCCAATGGCTAGACTGTTTGACCAACAGATATAGCCAACCACGTCTATGTAGATGCCCAACTGGCCGATAGCACAGCTGAGATTTGAACCCCAGATCTCAGAACTTACTGCTGTGCCACTCAAGCGCCCAGAGAATGGTAGAAAATGATAAGTCCATGATGTCTAAGAGAGGATTAGTCGGTTTAAATTTTACAACTGAAGGGAGGAGGAAATCAGTGAGGGAAATCATGTTTCTTCATGTTTATGTCATTAGATGGGCATCGCTCACATGACAGTGGCTTGTTAAATACAACGTCTGCAGTATCATGTGTAAGCTGTGTTATTAGCTGCTGTTGAGAGTTGGATAGGTGGTGCGTTCGGATACTTACTGTCTTGAGAAGAGCGATGCTTGAAAGTGAAGCGAAGATGACTCCTGTTTACATCCTCAATGGGTATTGCCACCTGAGGGGAAACACAAGGGACCTTTAAAGTCACACATACATACTGTGGAAAATGTGAATGTTGCTGTTGAACAGAACTAGACTAGATCTAGGCTACAAAGCATTAGTAAGTTAAAAACGAGGGATCTTTAAAAAGTTTCCGCACTTTTAAAATTTTATTGGAAACGGAGAGGGTGGGAGGAGTAGTAATTGGTCGTGTCTGAGAGACTGAGAGAGAGCTTATGATCCAGATTTAGCGCCTTCTGATTTCCACCTTTTTGGTTGCTCAAAGAAGCTTTAAGGGGAAGATGATTTTCATGTGATGTGACAGCAGCGTTGCATCAGTGGCTACACACTCAACCAAAAAAATTTTTTGCTGATTGCATTAAACACTTACGACACTGGACAAAAGGCATCGGAAACTGGCTGTAGAAAAGTGATGTAATTTGTTTTCAAAATTCTTAATAAATAGAGTTAAAAAGTGTGGAAACAACGAGAACCCTTGTAATTCTAACTTTCATATTATCAAGTAGGTGGTGGTAAAGGTGTTTTAAAAATATCAGCGTCACATGAGGTCAACGCTCAATCACAAAGAATTCCGAGCATAGCAGCAAGCTGCCAAAACAGAGCTGCAAAGTGGTGAATCTACTATTTATTTAGTTTTAATTTACGCTGTGCTTACACCATGCTTACATTCACAGCAGGAACAATAGATAGTTCTCATGTCTATCAACCTTGTCGAGTGCTGTTCTTATGTTGTTCTTTGGATGCATTCTTTTATACCATATATCTTTCAAGAAATTAAGAATTGGTTTAATTTTGGCTTGGTTAAAGATTTTTTTGTCATAGTCTTTGGTATTGCTAGTGTTTGTCGTTCCTTTGAGTATTTAGTACATTCAGTCAGTATGTGTTTAATACAAACAG
Source organism: Trichomycterus rosablanca (assembly GCF_030014385.1). Taxonomy (NCBI): domain Eukaryota; kingdom Metazoa; phylum Chordata; class Actinopteri; order Siluriformes; family Trichomycteridae; genus Trichomycterus; species Trichomycterus rosablanca. The sequence goes on from NC_085997.1 coordinate 18,657,155, forward strand.
GTATTCTGCAGGTATGCAAAGTGGTGGATTTGGGCATGGTCTATGCTACACTAAACATCAGAAGCACACAAGTAATCACTAACAATCAAACTGATCATTATAAAGGAGTAATCAGAACACAGACTCCAGTAACTACACACACATCCAAATAAAACAACTAATTATTCCAGCTGCAGCTAATTTATGAAGACTCAAAGGTTTAGTTCTGTTCTTTTTACTCTAAACATGTCTGACAAAATAAGTCTTAGTATTTTGCAGACTCTTCATGCATTCATATCTAAGAACAACTAAGCAGTTTGAGCAGATTTGTTTTTTTCCACTGTTAATATATCAGTGCACTGAAAGTGCAATGGTATTCGTTTGCAGTTTTCTCACCTTGATGGTCTCGAACCAGCGTGGCTGTTTAACCTGGTAGTAAATGACAGATTTGTATTCTGTAATGCCCTCATCTCCAGCGCCAGGGAAAATCACATTCTGCACAAAAAAGAAAACTTCATTCAAATAATTCTTTAACATTTTAATTTCATAGCTGACATTATGTACATTATTTTATTTATTAAGATTTTAATGTCATGTTTTACACACTTTGGTTACATTCATGACAGAAACGGTAGTTACTCGTAACACAAGATTCATCAGTTTCATAAGTTTAATGTCAAACACAGTCATGGACAAGTTTGTATATCCAATTCACCTCACTTGTATGTCTTTGGGCTGTGGGAGAAAACCGAAGGTTCCAGCGGAAACCCACGCAGACATGGGGAGAACATGCAAACTACACAGAAAGGACCCAGACCGCCCCACCTATGGAAACCAGGGCCTTCTTGCTTTGAGGCAACAGTGCTACCCACCGAGCCACTGTGCCGCCCATTATGTACAACACACAAAAAGCATGATTTAAAAGATACAGAAAACCCAAAGGCAAAAAACTAAATAAAATACCAGCTGCCTTGCTTTTCTGACATACAAAGTCTTTTAATAAATTAAAATAAGAGGATGGGGCAAAATACAGTAAACACATTCATAAAAAAGAGCACTGATGTCAAAGATGTTAAAAAACTCAAACAATATTTGGGGGAGACACTGCAATACTAAAATAAAATTGGCTGGAAAAAAATGGTTCTACAATAAATCATAAAAAATTACATTAAAATGTACTACAGGAATTAAAAAGCAAATTAATTTTAATTTTCCACAAAAATAACACAAAATAAGATTAAATTTAAATTAATTATTTAATCAAAATGTACGATAATTTAAAAGAACAAAAGTGGTTGAGTACGAATAAAGTTCCTGATTTATACATAATAGTTTTAGACGCATTATTAAAGATAGAAAGGCAGTTGATGAATCTGTTGTAAATTGAATATTTCTACACCCTTAAACAGTTTAATCATGTTTTATTTAGCTTTATTATGTTTATGTCTTCAAAAGACGATTAAAACCCCATCTCTTTACTAAGCACTTAAGCTGACATGCACTTACTGATGCTCTTATTTATTGCAAAAAAAAAACCTTGTTTATAACAGGGTTTTCAGCAGGTTTGTATTCTTGGACTGTTGTCTACTTAAACTACAGTAAGGTAATGTTCACTACGGAAGCACTTTTGTAAGTCGCTCTGGATAAGAGCATCTACTAAATGCCAAAATTGTAAATGTTAGACAGTATTCACTGTAAGATAAATAGAAGTAATTTGAAAGCTGTTTTAGGTGACCCAACAGTATTGACTGCTACTTTTTATTAAACATAGAGTTTACGACCCCAACCAAATTCATCTCCTCACTAACTGCAGGGCATCATATCCATCTAACTGAAACCCCATGATTTAGGAAGTTCAGAGACCAATTGAAACATTTTCCCCCTCATTTAGCTCTACCAATCATCACCTAGTGCCACTAATGCTTTCAGACAGACACCAATTAAAAGTGCTAACTGCCCAGTTGGCCAGCAGAAGGCTAGAGGTCATCGAGACAGAAGTAGTGCATCTGATAGACAGATAAACACATGGATAATGAGAGCGGTCTGAAACACATGGATGGACGGATGGATAAAATGAGAAGGCTGAGAGAAAGCAGAGAAGCAGAAGGAGAACAAATGGTTTAGTGAAGCCCACTGTTCGAGCCTCTTTACAGAGCAGGTGGCTAACAGAAGATATCATCTGGTAGATAAGCGACATCAGCATGTTTAAATAGAGCGGAAGAAATGAGTGTGCGATACGTCTCATTCAGGCTCATTTACCTCCAACCTCTTGCCATCCTCGTCATACACAGACATGGTGACTTCCACGTTTTTGGATGTGGTCTTATTCCCTTTATCAAAGTCTCCCTGGGTCAGTGTCACATAGATGTCATTACGAACATCACCTAAAAACAGAACCAAATGTTCATTTTTTAAAAAGACACAAGACAAGACATCATTCATTTTAACAAAAGAGCTAAAAGCCTGGCAACCCATGGACAAAGTTCGGTCTGATAATGAAGCAAAAGCTTTTTTCCCCTTCAGGAAATTTTTACCATGGCTACTTTTAGCATTTTTATGTTATATTTTTATTCAATATAATGCATTAGGAAAGATGTTCTCTCTGGTAATTTATTTGAGTGCACAAACTGGTCTAAGTGTGAAAATGATCACTAACATATTTGCAGCATTCTGAGTAGTCTAAAGCACGAGTTTTCAACCTGTGGGGCAGGCCCCCTTTGGGGGGCGCAAGTACCTGTCCAGGGGGGTGTGGCATTCTGAGATTTTTTTACTCCTAAAACTAAAGCAATTTATTTTTCACCCACAGGAGGCATAGTTAGTTAGTCTCTCTGACCACGCACACACGCACTTTTATGTTATCCAGCTCAGTCTAAAAAAATGGACCGTTGGCTAGCAAAACTTAAAAATAGGGCTAACAGTGAAGATAAATTGGTGACAAAAACAATGACTACATTTTTTCAGCCAAGGACTCCACTAGTGAGGGCATCCATTCTGATACTACCAATAAGCAATCAACATCAAGATTTTTGCTGTCAGTCACAGCAGAGTATCCTTAAATGTCGAACTTATGCCTCTTTTGACTCTGTAAAAAGTAATGTTTTCTGCTCTCATTTACATCAAACCGCTTACAATTTACGACTAGCTGTAACTAATATTGAACACCAAATTTCTATGATGTGCTTGCAGAAAAAGGCTCTTTTTGAAGTCAATATTTAAATCAGCAAAACTGCATTGTATGTATGATGTGCACAATATTAATTATATTATTTTAGCTTGTCAAATGCTTTCACAATGGTTTTTCACCAAGGGTTGATTTTGGTGGGCGGCACAAGTTCAAGGTCAGCACACGGAAGGAAGCACATGTCCAAAAAGGTTGTAAACCCCTGGTCTAAAGCATGCTACATGACTACCAAAAGGTCAAGCCGTTGGACCAAGCAACAAGTCTAAATCCAGATATAAAACCATAAAATTGTAGATGCTTCAGTACCCATAGTACCTTAGGCTATATAGCTTTAGTCTGTGAGATTTTTAATTATTATTAAAATACTTAAAACTTAATATGGGAAAAGATAGGGTTCCTGAAACAAGTAGCAATTTACATTGATCAGAAGAGATGTTACTTTAGCAAACTACACCGACCAGGCATAACATTATGACAGGTGAAGTGAATAACACTGATTATCTCTTCATCATGGCACCCATTAGTGGCAGCAAGTGAACATTTTATCCTCATAGTTGATGTGTTAGAAGCAGGAAAAATGGGCAAGCGTGAGAATTTATGTGAGTTTGACAAGGGCCAAATTGTGATGGCTAGACAACTGGGTCAGAGCATCTCCAAAACTGCAGCTCTTGTGGGGTGTTCCCGGTCTGCAGAGCTCAGTATCTATCAAAAGTGCCCCAAGGAAGGAACAGTGGTAAACTGGCGACAGGGTTATGGGTGGCCAAGGCTCATTGATGCACGTGGGGAGCGAAGACTGGCTAGTGTGGTCCGATCCAACAGACAAGCTACTGTAGCTCAAATTGCTAAAGAACTTAATGCTGGTTCTGATAGAAAGGTGTCAGAATACACAGTGTATCACAGTTGCAGGGCTGTTTTGGCAGCAAAAGGGGGACCAACACAATATTAGGACATAATGTTATGGCTCATCGGTGTAAATCACACCATTTGGGATTTTTATTTAAGTGCACAGACTAGTCAAATTGTAAAAATGGCAGTTTCAGCAGATTTGATCTGTTCAAGCACGATTTATGCCTAGCAGACATTACATGATTTATTGAAAGCTTAAAATTACTGTACCAATTACACTGCACATGTTAGACTGAGACTGCCAAAATACAGCCAAAAAAGTATTTGGCTCAACTGTACAGAAACGAATACAAAAGTGGTTGGGGGAAGGCTGTGGAAAAGCTTAATATGAGGACAGGTAGGCACACACAGTAAAAGCACAAATAAACAAGCGGCAAAGAAATCTCTCTCAAAACTAGTAATAGTTTGATTTACTGGTATTTGTATCAGAGCAATTACAGCCCCTAAACTTCTCCTTGACTGTAACATTGGGCCAACATCATGTAGCATGGATTGTTAAACTCTAATGCTTCTGCTCCTTCTCAGTCCTTTCAACAGTTTATGTACAACATAAAAAAATAGTTTCCAAAACAACCGCTCAGCTGCTCAGCACATATAATGAACCAGCCGAGGCGTTTCCACTGAGTAATGACTTTAATTTGCACCTGGCATGATGATCTCAGGAAAGCCCATTTTGCGAGCGACAGCCGTGGAGCGATCCACCAGGTGGGGGAAGTCCTTCCGGATCTGGTGAATATCACCAGGCAACAGCTTCAGTGTGACCCACAAACCTGAGCAAAGAGAGAAAGAGGGTAAAATTACAATCCATTTAGTAAGCTTTAAATAAGCTTTAACCCTTTGCTGCATGGTGTTGCCATATGACAACATACCATTTCTTTGCAACTTTTGGATATTTAAAAATAAACTTAAACCTTGATTTGCCCTAACATGAAAGATGGGGCATTGTTTTAACCAGCTATGTACTTGAATGGCATCACTTGACATTTATACGCCCCAAAATCTTACTCTTTCCTACACTTCTGATGAGTTTAAGTCACCTGCAGATGGGCTACTTTTACCAATATTGCATTATACACTGTTTGGCCAAAAAAAGGTCACCACCTGGATTTAACTAAGCAAATAGGTAAGAGCCTCCCATTGGATAATTACTGCATGGGTGATTATGTTTCAGCTGGCAACAAGTTATTTAACCCTAACTGATGCAGTGAGTAGCTTCTCATTTGTTAAACAACCATGTGAAAAGACATTCTGTGGTCGTGGAAAAGATGTTAATCTGTTTCAGAAGGGACAAATTATTGGCATGCATCAAGCTGAGAAAACATCTAAGGAGATTGCTGAAACTACTAAAATCGGGTTAAGAACTGTCCAACGCATTATTAAAAAGTGGAAGGACAGTGGGGAAACATCATCTTCGAGGAAGGAATGTGGTCTGAAAAAAATCTTGAATGATCGTGATCGGCGATCACTTAAACGTTTGGTAAAATCAAATGGTAGAAAAACTCCAGTAGAACTCAGGGATGTTTAATAGTGAAAGTAAGAGCATTTCCACACGCACAGTGTGAAGGGAACTCACGGGATTGGGACTTAACAGCTGTGTAGCCTAAAGAAAACCACTTGTCTGTGAGGCTAACTGGCAGAAACGGCTTCAGTTTGCTAGATTGGACTCTGGAGCAATGGAAGAAGATCATGTGGTCTGATGAGTCCAGATTTACCCTGTTCCAGAGTGATGGGCGCATCAGGGTAAGAAGAGAGGCGGCTGAAGTGATGCACCCATCATGCCTAGTGCCTACCGTACAAGCCTGTGGGGGCAGTGCTATGATCTGGGGTTGCTGCAGTTGGTCAGGTCTAGGTTCAGCAATGTTATGTGCCCAAAGAATGAGGTCAGCTGACTACCTGAATATACTGAACGACCAGGTTATTCCATCAACGGATTTTTTCTTCCCTGATGGCACGGGCATATTCCAAGATGACAATGCCAGGATTCATCGGGCTCAAATTGTGAAAGAGTGCTTCAGGGAGCACGAGACATCATTTTCACACATGGATTAGCCACCACAGAGTCCAGACCTGAACCCCATTGAGAATCTTTGGGATGTGCTGGAGAAGACTTTGTGCAGTGGTCCAAATCTCCCATCATCAATACAAGATCTTGGGGGGAAAATTAGTGCAACTCTGGACAGAAATAAATGTTGTGACTTTGCAGAAGCTTGTGGAAACGATGACACAGCAAATGTGTGCCGTAATCAAAGCTAAAGGCGGTCCAATTAAATATTAGAGTGTGTGACCTTTTTTTTTGGCCAGGCAGTGTATTTGCAGCATTTAAAAATTACTTAAATAATCTGTGGTAAGTTATGATCTGTTTTTATCATGAAAATTAGTTTATATAAAATTATTGTCTTTTTTATTCAATAAATTAGGTATGTTGCCAAACAGCAACCTTGTGCAACAATGGAGTGGAGCCAGTGTATTCTTTAGTTACTGATACCTAAATACTGGCATGGACTAACATAAGACCCCTGCACCTCCTAAGCACCACAACCAGTAATTATGCTTATAAAGCTCTGTATGACACTGCAGTGTTGTACAGACAGAGGATTTCTCACTTCACCTGCATGGGTTGCTTTAGCGCTGCTTACCTTGGCCTTTATGGTTGACCTCTTTGGCAGCGATGACTTTGTTGATTACACTCTGCAGAAAGTCGTTCTCTCCTGCCACCCTGGGTGAAAAACGGGAGATGTTCAGCTGCCTGTGGCGGATGGCGTCATCCAGCGCAAGCCTGGAGTTCACACACGATGACGGGCAACACACCACAGGGAGGGAGGGAGGGGGGGACAGGGAGGAGGACAGATACAGACAGAGCGAGGCATATAGAAAGACCAAAAAAAAATAAATGAAAAGGAATGAAAGAACATAGGAGCAAAATACAGTGATGAAATGTATAAGGTGGGAAAAAAATGAGCAGGGTGTGAGGAGGCGGTTGAGATGGATGATAACGGGAAGGGAAAAGGGGAGAAAAGACCAAACAGTGATGCAAATACCATGACAGTAGACAAAAGCCATTTGTTAGCACACAGTGATCCAGAGTGGGTAATAAAGAGACACAGAGAGAGTGTCATTTCAGAGATGGTCTTCTTTCACTCTGATAAAGCACAAGCCTGCAGAGACATGTCTTAACCTAGACAAGTAGCAGCCCTGGGGACATTTGTGAAAGCAGCTAAAAACTAATGTCCCTGACACAGAAAGGACCAACTACTACCTCTAAAGAGGACACGGACAGACTCGGGGACATACACACAGGGGCACATGTGAAACCAGAGAGAAAGCAACAAATGCTACATTTATATGCAGTGCCTTTAACACATTTACATTTTTGGCATTTAGCAGACGCTTTTATCCAAAGCGACTTACAATTATGACTGAACACAATTTCATTTTCATGAGCAATTCAGGGTTAAGGGCCTTGCTCAGGGGCCCAACAGTGGCAACTTGGTGGTGGTGAGGCTTAAACCGGCAACCTTTTGATTACTAGTCCAGTACCTTAACCACTGAGCTATTACTGCCCTAATTAATACACCTGAATGAGCTTCACCCATCAGGTGTGTGAGTTTGTTATTTAATTTAAAAGCTACACATAATATACAGAGGACATTTGTGGGTATACAATTACTGATGATATTCTCTGTTGCTCTGTACACTGGCACCACCCTGTACCCCATCAATCAAAATGGACCTCAATAGTACCTCCTATAGTTGTTATTTGGGTAATGGATCATTCTGAGCTAGTTTTGAAGGACTGTTATTATTATTATTAATAACACTATTATTAACATCGTTATTATCATTATTTTCACTTTAATTGCTATTATTATTACTAACACAGTGGTACCTTAAAACTCTACGTCAATTGGTTCTGGGAGTGGTGTCGAGTTTAAAAGTTGTTGAGTTTTAAGGTATTTTTCCCCATAAGGATGTATGGAAAACCTGTTAATGCGTTCCATGGTCCCATGGAACTGCATATACACTGATCAGTCATAACATTAAAACCACCTCCTTGTTTCTATACTCACTGTCCATTTTATCAGCTCCACTTACCATATAGAAGCACTTTGTAGTTCTACAATTACTGACTGTAGTCCATCTGTTTTTCTGCATGCTTTCTTTGCCCCCTTTCATGCTGTTCTTCAATGGTTAAGACTCCCAGGACCCCTACAGAGCAGGTATTATTTAGGTGGTGGATCACTCTCAGCACTGCAGTGACACTGACATGGTGGTGGTGTGTTAGTGTGTGTTGTGCTGGTATGAGTGAATCAGACACAGCAGCGCTGCTGGAGTTTTTAAATACCGTGTCCACTCACTGTCCACTCTATTAGACACTACCACCTAGTTGGTCCACCTTGTAGATGTAAAGTCAAGAGACGATCGCTCATCTATTGCTGCTGTTTGAGTTGGTCATCTTCTAGACCATCAGTGGTCACAGGACCAGTTGGCTGGATATTTTTGGTTGGTGGACTATTGTCAGTCCAGCAGTGCCAGTGAGGTGTTTAAAACTGCAGGAGTGCTGCTGTGTCTGATCCACTCATACCAGCACAACACACACTAACACACCACCACCATGTCAGTGTCACTGCAGTGCTGAGAATGATCCACCACCTAAATAATACCTGCTCTGTAGTGGTCCTGACCATTGAAGAACAGCATAAATGGGGGCTAACAAAGCATGCAGAGAAACAGATGGACTACAGTCAGTAAGTTCTTCTATATGGTAAGTGGAGCTGATAACATGGACAGTAAGTGTAGAAACAAGGAGGTGGTTTTAATGTTATGGCTGTTCAGTGTGTATATATGTTGCATTAGTCGTAGACCCAGAATAAAAACCCATGTGACCAGAACGTTAACAGATGTTTACAAATTGATAGAGATGGATTGCTCAAAACTGGTTTCCTGATTTCTCAGATAATTAGGCTGCATGTAAACGTAGCTGCACAAAGAAACAACTGCTGCTACACTGAAGCAGTATAATAAATGAAAGTGAGTTTAAGAAAGACTGAAGAAATATAGAAATATTACAAGAGGAAGAAAGTAGAAAGCATATAGCAGCTGGAAATTGTCACTGATAGATGTGCAAGTCACTAAGGTGGGTAAGCAGCAAAAATACCAAGAAGCAAGAGAGATATGAACCTACATGAGCATGCACACACATGCAGGCACGCACAACCAATTCTACTGAATCAAAACACACATTTTTCTTCGAAAGAATGTCTGAAGAAACCTTCACACGCTCATACTGCACAAGGAACCAAACAATTCTGAATCTTCACCAGTTCAAGGTCTAGTACTGCCATGACAAGATAAAAATAACAGAGTGAACTAAAAGAAAAGAAAACTATGGATCCTATTAATCAAGAAATATGCAGCTTTTACCTTTAATAAATTGTACAACAGTTTTATACTTAGTCCATCTAGCAAACCTATTTACTACTGAAGTAAACATGTAAGTAACAGGGAAAAGGTGTAGGATTGGATGTCATTAGGCAGTTGTTTGGAGGTCTGTAGCGATTGAAAGAAAGTTGGCGACCTCTGTGCACTATGCGCCTCAGCATCCACTAACCCTGCTCTCACATTTTACGTGGCTACCACTTCGTGGCTGAGTTGCTGTCGTTCCCAATCGCTTCCACTTTATTATAATACAACTGACAGTTGACTGTGGAATATTTAGTGGCAAGGACATTTCACAACTAAACTTGTTGCACAGGTGGCATCCTATCACGGTACCACGCTGGAATTCATTAGCTCTAGTGAAAAAACTATACAATCTGGTTAGTTACCACTGCCGCTTCTGAATTCAGATTTTGGGTGGAATTCTAGTTGTTCCTCTAATCCTAAGCAATACATGCTTTTTTTTTTTATTTCTCCAATGTGTCATTTAGATGAGCTGACAATGAAAAACTCTCTCTTTATTGGTTGAAGAGATATAAGTGATCGTTTAGATAATGAATTACCAGTTTCAGCTTTTAACCACAAAAGCCGAGATGATTAATTATCCGTTGGATATGGATATCTACACTATATTGCAAAAAAGAATTCGCTCGTCTGCCTTCACACGCATATGAACTTGAGAGTCGTCCCATTCTTAATCCATAGGTTTTAATAAGATGATGGTTCACCCTCTATAACAGCTTCAACTCTTCTGGGAAGGCTTTCCACAAGGTTTAGGAGTGTGTTAATGGGAATTTTAACCATTCTCCCAAAAGCGCATTTGTGAGGTCAGACACTGATGTTGGATGAGAAGGCCTGGCTCGCATCCCAAAGGTGTTCTATCGGGTTGAGGTCAGGACTCTGTGCAGGCCAGTCAAGTTCTTTGATGCAGCTGCTCGGTCATGGAAACCCATTCCATGAAGCTCTCTACGCACTGTTCTTGAGCTAATCTGAAGGCCACATGAAGTTTGGAGGCCTGTAGCGATTGACTCTGCAGAAAGTTGGCGACCTCTGCACACTATGCGCCTCAGCATCCGCTGACCCCACTCTGTCATTTTATGTGGCCTAGCACTTCGTGGCTGAGTTGCTGTCATTCCCAATCGCTTCCACTTTGTTATAATACCACTGACAGTGGACTGTGGAATATTTAGTAGCAAGGAAATTTCACGACTGGACTTGTTGCACAGGTGGCATCACGGTACCACTCTGGAATTCACTGAGCTCCTGAGAGCGACCCATTCTTTCACTAATGTTTGTAGAAGCAGTCTGCATGCCTAGGTGCTTGGTTTTATACACCTGTGGCCATGGAAGTGATTGGAACACCTGAATTCAATGATTTGGATGGGGAGTGAATACTTTTGGCAATATAGTGTATGTGCTATTTTTTTCAGCTTTCTCCAATGTGTCATTTAGGTGAGCTGGCAATGAAAAAACTTCTCTTTATTGGTTGTAAAGATATAAATGACAGTTTAGATAACGAATGACCAGTTTCAGCTTTTAACCACAGGAGCCGAGAGGATTAATTATCCGTTGGATATGGATTATATATATTCTGGAAATATTCTGGAAACATGAAGGAAAACATTTGCAAAAAAGTGGATTTCATCCCTAATGGAACAACACACGGGTACAGATTTGTCTCAATTTGAGGATAAGAAGCTCAGGTAAGCAGCGGTTATGATTTTAGTTTAGGCAGTTGCAGGGCAACTCTAAAAGATCAGGTATAATTTTTAACTCTATCTGACAGCAGCCTCTGTTAGAAGTTTGGCTGTAGTTTAAATCGTCCCCAAATACGAGTATGAGAGAGTATGTGAATTTTTCTGATGGACACGCTGTCCTAGCTGTAACCCAACACAACCATTATCAGGATGAAGCAGGTAGTGAAAGGATAAATAAAAGTATGTAACAGTTTATAAGAAATGTTCTTATGTCTTAGGCTCAGCATCTTTACTACTGGAGTATGACTGGTGTAGCAGTTTATTAGAATTTTAAAGTCATGTTTTACACACTTTGGTTACATTCATGACAGAACAATTAATTACTGGTTACACAAGATTCATCAGTTCACAAGTTTAATGTCAAACACAGTCATGGGCAATTTTGCATCTCCAATTTACCTCACTTGCATGTTTTTGGACTGGCAAAAGAAACCAGAGCTCCTGGAGGAAACCCACACAGACTGGGAAGAACATGCAAACTCCATACAGAAAGGACCCGGACCACCCCACCTGGGGACCAAACCCAGGACCTTCTTTCTGTGAGGCGACAGTGCTACCCACTGAGCCACCGTGTCACCACTTTAGGATTTTAATATCATGTTTTACACACTTTGGTTACATTAATGACAATTAATCTCCAATTCACCTCACTTGCATGTCTTTTGACTATCGGAAGAAACCGGAGCTACCGGAGGAAACCCACACAGACATGGGGAAAACATGCAAACTCCATACAGAAAGGACCTGGACCGTTCCACCTGAGAATCGAACCCAGGACCTTCTTGCGTGAGGCGTGTGAGGCAACAATCCTACTCACTGAGCCACCGTGCTGCCCACAATTCATTCACTTACACCGATCAGGACATTATGACCACCTTCCTAATATTGTGTTGGTCCCCCTTTTGCTGCCAAAACAGCCCTGAACCATCGAGGCATGGACTCCACTAGACCCCTGAAGGTGTGCTGTGGTATCTGGCACCAAGATGTTAGCAGAAGATCCTTTAACTCCTGTAAGTTGCGAGGTGAAGCCTCCATGGATCGGACTTGTTTGTCCAGCACATCCCACAGATGCAGGACTGGATTGAGAGCTGGGGAATTTGGAGGCCAAGTCAACACCTCAAACTCGTTGTTGTGCTCTGCAGACCAGGAACACCCCACAAGAGCTGCAGTTTTGGAGATGCTCTGACCCAGTCGTCTAGCCATCACAATTTGGCCGTTGTCAAACTCGCTCAAATCCTTACGCTTGCCCATTTTTCCTGCATCTAACACATCAACTCTGAGGATAAAATGTTCACTTATTGCCTAATATATCCCACCTACTAACAGGTACCGTGATAAAGAGTTTGTTTGTTTATTAGGATTTTAACGTCATGTCTTACACTTTTGGTTACATTCATGATGGGAAACGATACTCATTACACACAAGGTTCATCAGTTCACAAGGTTATATCGAACACAGTCATGGACAATTTAGTGTCTCCAATTTACCTCACTTGCATGTTGTTGGACTGTGGAAGGAAACCGGAGACTCATTAAACACCAATAAGCCATCTTACATGACATCAAAACAGCTCTGACCAGACAAGAGTCTTGTGGTATTTGACACCAGGACATTAGTCTCAGGTCCTTTAACTTCTGTAATTATCTTCCATCACACAGATCTCAAATTAATGCAATAAAGAATTTATCAACATTGTGACAGGCCTACTTGCAACTTGTTGGTCCTGATAATGACTAAGAACTTCAATTATCAAACCATACTAAACAAAATGTAGATTTTGATGTACAGGTTGTGGATATGTAACATTTGAATTACTGGAATAACTGTGGAAAATCTAGAAAGAAAGATAATTATATGACTTTGACCCACTTCTGGCCATTATGCCATTAAGGCTAATTAGACTTTCCGTCCACGTCCTCCACACTGGTCTGTAATATAAACTACTAGTCCAGAGAGACTGAAAATCTGACTCTGAAATTCCAGCATACTAAACTGCAATTTACTCCTCACTGTTATATATACATAAGTGTGAGTGTACATCTTAACAGAAGAATGCATGGGAGTTTAATTGCTTCCTGAAATATCCAGGGCTGGAACATGCAGACCAGGATTTATTATTAAAGTGAGGATCCTGAGAGGGGAAGGTTTACTCTCATCACAGCCAAAAGTTATTGAGCTGGGCCTAATTGCGCCAGGAGGGAATGTGTGAGTACAAGTGTTACAGGCTACAGCTAATCAAGTACCAGGTGCTTTAAACCATAAAACAGCCCAAAAAGTATCCCGGGAGCAAGCCTGAGGCACAGGGCTCGAGTCAACACTCCCTGTTCAGAAGACTTCAAACACTGTGTTTTCAGAAGCAGAAATCATCGCTAATGTTGGCGCATCACACACAGCATTTCTAATCTAATTTTAATCAATGCTTTCAAATATTTTTAACACACCTGAAGAGATCTCAATAGGCACTATGGTGAATTGAGAACATGGCATATAAAAAGCAGCTTCAAGTGTTTGTACTCACGGCTGAAAGGGGATGAAGTGCTGCTTGTCTTCGTCATCTATCTTCCCAGTGATGATGTCTGTGACATCCATTACTGAAAAACAAAAGGCAAAGTTGAGTCATAGCGCTGGTGCACTCTCTCTCGTTAATTTTGGATGAATCTCTTCGGGATTGACACAGTTCCATTAATTCTCTTCAAACACTAATAAATACATTTCATTTCTTTGATGCGGAATCAACTGCTTTATACTGGTCAGAGACATGGCAGGTCTAGTTCCACCAGGAAAAACAGGGCAGGAGGCACAAATACCCTGGAGAGAGCGAGCCCAAATCCATTGCAGGTCTTCGGCCAACCCCACCAAACACACCTCCACCCCTAAGCATTTACATTTTCGGCATTTAGTAGACACTCCTATCTAGAATCTGTTGATGCATGCTCAATAATCCAGGTACACAAATCCACAAAGTTGAATCAGTTCATCTGGACACAAGTTTGTTGTAGAGATATGTTTCGTCACTCAATCCGAATGACTTCTTCAGTCTGAGCTGGTGTTGAATACCCCAACCTCTTCTGGCCAGGCCATTTACGTGAAGAGGGAACGACCATCCGTGAACCGGGAGGGGGCCTGAGAGTACATCTCTCACCATCATACAACGCCGTAATAGGAGCTTTACCCCAATCATGTGTAAAAGACACACATGGCAATTGTAATTAATGGTCATTGTGAATTACATATGGACCTGATCACCGGTTCCATTTTTATGCAATGGGCAGTGATCGGTCGTTATGCAAATCAACTGCATATAAGGTTGGGGTATTCAACACCAGCTCAGACTGAAGAAGTCATTCGGATTGAGTGACGAAACGTATCTCTACAACAAACTTGTGTCCAGATGAACTGATTCAACTTTGTGGACTCCTATCTAAAGCAACTTACAGAAGTGCTTCCACAGCAGACATTTCCCTACTCTAGATAGGCAACAGTGCGAGAGTATAAATCTGCTGAAACTTTGTTCGTTTTTAGGAAATAAGAAATGAATAAGAGTGTTAGTAAGTACATGTTAGCTCTCAGCTTAGGTGGTTAGTAAAGAGGTGGGTTTTTAAATCGTCTTTTGAAGACAGTGAGAGACTCAGATGTTCGGACAGATGAAAGTTCGTTCCACAAATTGGGTTCTAGTACAGAAAAGAGCCTTGATGCTTGTCTTCCCCGAGTTCTGGGTGGAGGATCGAGGCAATCGAGACTAGTGGCTCAAAGGTTGCGTACTACAGAGCAGGGTGTGATGAGTTCTGTGAGGCCTTTTGGAGCTGGTCCATTTTTAGCTTTGTAGGCGAGCATCAGAGTTTTAAACTGAATGCGGGCAGCAACAGGAAGCCAGTGAAGAGAACGCAGCAGCGGGGTGATGTGGCGGCGTTTAATTTGACTAAACAAGGGCGCCCAGGTGGCGCAGCGGGATATTCCGCTAGCACACCAGCACCGAGATTTTAAAATCCTCGGTTCAAAACTCAGCGTTGCCATAGGAAAGCTGGGCGCCATCTAGCGGGCATAATTGGCAATGACTGCAGGGAGGGATGACCGGAATATGTGGGTGGGGTCTTCAAACGCTGTGTAAGGACCCTGATTGGCAGATAGAGGTGCCCGTGCAAAATGTATAGGTGAAAAGGGGTTCCGCCAAGGGCTGCTTGCGAGTCAGAAAAGGCGTGAGCAGCAATATACCCAACTGTAAAAAATAGGGGATCCCCAGCAGCGGAAGACAAACGCTGAATACTACACTAAATTGGGAGAAAAACGCATAATATACAGTGGGGAAAATAAGTATTTGATCCCCTGCTGATTTTGTAAGTTTACCCCCTTACAAAGACTTGAACAGTCTATAATTTTTATGGAAGGTTTATTTTAACAGAGAGAGACAGAATATCAACAAAAAATCCAGAAAAAAAACATTAAATAAAAGTTATAAATTAATTTGTATTTAATTAAGGGAAATAAGTATTTGATCCCCTACCAACCAGCAAGAATTCTGACCCCCACAGACCGGTTATGTGCACAAAAGGCACACAAATTAGTCCTGTCCCTGTATAAAAGACTCCTGTCACAGAATCAGTTTCTTCCATTCAAATCTCTCGACCACCATGGGCAAGACCAAAGACCTATCAAAGGACGTCAGGGACAAGATTGTAGACCTGCACAAGGCTGGAATGAGCTACAAGACCATCAGCAAGACGCTTGGTGAGAAAGAGACCACTGTTGGTGCGATCATTCGAAAATGGAAGAAATACAAGATCACAGTCAATCGCCCTCGCTCTGGAGCTCCATGCAAGATCTCACCTGGTGGGGTAAGAATGATTCTGAGAAAGGTGAGGTCAGTCCAGAATTACACAGGAGGAGCTTGTCAATGATCTCAAGGGAGCTGGGAGCACAGTCACCAAGAAAACCATTAGTAACACACTTCGCCGATTGAGATCCTGCAGTGCCCGCAAAGTCCCTCTGCTCAAGAAGACTCATGTACAGGCTCGTCTGAAGTTTGCCAATGAACACCTGAGTGATTCAGAGAAAGCTTGGGAGAATGTGATATGGTCAGATGAGACCAAAATTGAGCTCTTTGGCATCAACTCCACTCGCCGTGTTTGGAGGCAAAGAAATGCCCGGTGGGGATGGTGTTCTTGGGGTCATATCCAGCATTTCTCTGCTCCCAGCTCCCTTGAGATCATTGACAAACTCCTCACGTGTAATTCTGGACTGACCTCACCTTTCTCAGAATCATTCTTACCCCACCAGGTGAGATCTTGCATGGAGCTCCAGAGTGAGGGCGATTGACTGTGATCTTGTATTTCTTCCATTTTCGAATGATCGCACCAACAGTGGTCTCTTTCTCACCAAGCTTCTTGCTGATGGTCTTGTAGCCCATTCCAGCCTTGTGCAGGTCTACAATATTGTCCCTGACGTCCTTTGATAGCTCTTTGGTCTTGCCCATGGTGGTCGAGAGATTTGAATGGAAGAAACTGATTCTGTTGCAGGAGTCTTTTATACAGGGACAGGACTAATTTGTGTGCCTTTTGTGCACATAACTGGTCTGTGGGGGTCAGAATTCTTGCTGGTTGGTAGGGGATCAAATACTTATTTCCCTTAATTAAATACAAATTAATTTATAACTTTTATTTAATGTTTTTTTTTCTAGATTTTTTGTTGATATTCTGTCTCTCTCTGTTAAAATAAACCTTCTATAAAAATTATAGACGGTTCAAGTCTTTGTAAGGGGGTAAACTTACAAAATCAGCAGGGGATCAAATACTTATTTTCCTCACTGTATATATATATAATTTGACTAAACAGTCAATTATGTCTGTAGTCACCTGGCCAGCCAAAAGAACCACTGAGATTTAAACCTAGGGTAATAGACCACTGCGCCATCTGAGCACCTTCTAATGCATTTAAAATGTTTACTAATGAATGAATCATGTTTATTATAATCTATTATTGTTTAATCTGCAGTAAGGCAGTTAACATCAAAATAATTACTGACTTATTTTTACAATCTCAAGACAAAGGTTTTAATTGCAACAGTGAAGAGGAAGTCTGCTTTAACCACTGTCTGTCATCCTACAGACACCCAGCCAATAACCCAGACATCTGTGTAGGCACTCAGCTGGTCGCTAGAATAGCTGGTATTCAAATGTGAGCTTAGAATCCCATTTCTAAGAAAAATACTGCAACATTTCAAAAGCTCTGACAATACCCACTACTCTTTATGTTACTGAAGAATAGTCCAACTAGGGTTCCCTTGAAAATTGAAAAAAAGTGCTTGTAATGCATTGCAATTATTTATACAAAGAGAGCTGAGAATTGGCCAGATTCACACAACTACATCTCCCCTGCCACTGGAAACCCATTACCAGTAAATTAGTCAATGCTGGTAGGTAAGGTCCCAGGTCCCACTGATACTTACTTTTATACATTCTCGCTCGTAATAACACATTTTACCCAGAATGGTCATTAGTCTTAAAAGTTCCATTGAGCCATTTTAAATGTTAGTACATCACTGTTAAAGAGGCTTCTTTAAAATGTCAGGAAACAATTCTACAAACGTATCACTCATGAATTGGAAAAATGATGTCCTCATACCTTTACAAATTTGCTGTAATACCTTTTAGCGCGTCCTATAGCCCAATTGCATCATGCTTCCTCTCTACCAATGCAGATTCCCGCTCTGATTGAGAAGAACGAAGCTAACCCACGTCCCCTCCGACACGTGGGCAGCATGCCGTATGAATCGTCACCTACACTTTGATGCGTGCAGTGCAGCTCAGCACTGTGTATGGAGAGACACACCCTGACAGCACTCTTTTCTCATCTCTGTGCAGGCGCCATCAATCAGCCAGCAGAGGTCGTAGTTGCATCAGTTATGAGTCCCTATCCAGCTATAATATCCCACCTCTATCTGATCAACAGGCCAATCACTGTTCATGTGGCGGCTCAGCCCAGCCGGCAGGCAGAGCTGAGACAAGATACAATGTATCTGAGATCCCAGCTCTGGCTTTTGAGCGGCTAGTCACCTCACCTGCATGTCTTTAGACTGTGGGAGAAAACCCATGCTCCAGAAGGAAACCCACGCAGACACAGGGAAAACATGCAAACTCTACACATAAAGGACCCAGACCGCTCAACCTGGGACTCAAATTGTCAATGTCAGTTTTGGTAGAACGAGCTACTCTGGTTTATTCCCATACATGGACACCCGACCGGTGAAGTAATTTCTAATGAACTGACTCTGGTGGTTGGTAAAATCATGTCTGTCATGGCTGACAGGGCTCCGGTTATGATTGGGCAACACAAGGGTGTGATGAGCATGATAACTACAGCTAACCCTGAAATAGTGCCATTTCATCATTCACAAGTCAGCGTTGTGTTCTAAACTCTGTGGACAAATGTGTGTTACCATGGAGACTTCATTCAAAATAGTTCCCAGTTTGCACCATCATTTTTTCAGAGCTGGAGAAAATGTCTGGAGTATCGAGACCTGTTGCCGCTAAATGAAGTGCACTAAATTAGCAAGGGCTGTGCACTGGAGAGTGTGTGTATTTTGTGGGCTTTGCCGTTTCATGAATTACATACAAAGCTAACTGGTGTTTAACGTTCCTAAATGACGAGGGCATGCGATATGTTCATTTTTTGTGCAACATCTTAAGCTCAATTTGCGACTATAGGGCGAGAACAACACTGTGGCAGAAAATAGCTTTAGATTATTATGAAGCTATTGAAGGTTTTGTGGAAAATGGACTTCAAATGGACGTCAATAAGGCTGCAAACTGAAAACTGCACTTTTTCCAGTTCTGGCAACACTGTGAAAACACAAAATTGCAAAAGGATTCTGTGATGCTTAGGTTTAAGGCAAGACGATTTTGTGTTTTCTTTTTGAGAGAGGTTTGAAAAGTTAAACCTCTCCAGTGAAAATCGACTGCTGGCACCAAAAAACTGCTTCCGTCCCTGGAGGAAGAATCTCTTTAAAAGGCTAATCTTGGACATGTCAAAATCAGATTCACCCAAAGAGCAACAAAATGATAATTATCTATGGATAATTATATGATTCCACAAGTCAATGCAAGAAATATCACAATGCTGCTTCTCACTATTGTTCCCCTAATCTACACTTCCATACCATGTTCATTCTCTTAATCTTTAGTACCAAACTCTGTCAACTCTTCCAACTCCTTTTTTATTCTGTGGGGTTTTCAGACTGCTAGTCTCATAGTGTTAATTAAAAATATGATGTAACTAATGACTAACATATGATATCCATAAAATGATATATCTTCTGGTAGATCTGGTTGACTTGGAAGTGTGCTTGAGATCACTGTATTGTTAGAAAGCCCATTAATCACCAAGGTTCAAATGTAGCACAGAAGGTCGAACATTCATCCTTAAAATGGCTGGGTGGTTTCCGTGATCCAATGGTGTTTCAAGGTATTGCATCCATTGCCCTTTTGATGACATGACCTCTTCTCTCATCTCCTGTGGCAGCTATGTTGTCTGAGTCCCAATGGTTTAATCAGATAGAAACCCAAACTTTAGATCATACAGACAAGCAGGGGGGTTTAAAATCAGCAGTATTATGTACACTACCGGTCAAAAGTTTTAGAACACCCCACTTTTTCCAGTTTTGTTATTGAAACTCAAGCAGTTCAAGTCCAATGAATAGCTTGAAATGGTACAAAGGTAAGTGCTGAACTGCCCGAGGTTTAAAAAAATGTAAGGTTACCAAAAACAAAAAAATAATGTACATTTCAGAATTATACAAAAAGGCCTTTTTCAGGGAACAAGAAATGGGTTAACATATTAAAGCTGTTCTGCAGCAATGGAGGTTGATCAAGCCTTGAAAGCTGGTTCTACCAATTTCTAGGGGTGTTCCAACTTTTCTTGATTACTTACAACCCCCTCGGTCTGCATAACCATCCCCTTGTGAGCATCATTTGAACAGTATTGTTCTGCAGAAAGTATTGTGTTGCTATAAAAATGGCAAGAAAAATGCAATTAACAATGGAAGAGAGACAGACCATCGTAACACTTAAAAATGTAGGTCTTTCCTATAGGGAAATTGAGAGGAAAGTCAAGGTGTCAGTGAGTACAGTTTCCTTCACCATCAAAAGGCACTCAGAAACCGGGGGAAACTCTGACAGGAGGAGGTCTGGCAGACCCAAAGCCACAACAGAATCAGAAGACAAGTTTCTGAGAGTCAACAGCTAGCTTGCGTGATAGGCGGCAAACAGGACAACAGCTCCAAGCACAGCTTAACAGTGGTCGTAGTAAGCAGGTCTCAGTTTCAACTGTGAGGAGAAGACTTCGAGTTGTAGGTTTGACAGGTCGAGTTGCAGCAAGAAAACCATTGCTAAGACGTCAGAACAAGAAAAAGAGGCTTGCCTGGGCCACGAAACACTGCCAATAGACTATTGAAGACTGGAAGAAGGTTTTATAGACTGGTGAAATCTTTGGTTCATCACGCAGGATTTTTGTACGCCGTAGAATAGGCAAAAGGATGGTTCCTCAGTGTGTGACATCAACTATCAAACATGGAGGAGGAAGCGTGATGGTCTGGGGCTGTTTTGCTGGATCCAGAGTCGGTGACTTGTACAGAGTGAGAGGGTGCCCTGAACCGAAACGGCTATCACAGCATTCTGCAGCACCATGCAGTACCCTCTGGGATGCGCCTAGTTGGTCAGGGGTTCATCCTACAGCAAGATAATGGCCCAAAAAATAAGTCCAAGCTTTGCCAGAACTACCTTAGGAAAAAAGAACAAGATGGTAAGCTTAAAAACATGGAGTAGCCAGCACAGTCTCCAGACCTAAACCCCATCGAGCTGGTTTGGGATGAACTGGACAGAAGAGTGAAAGCAAAGCAGCCTACATATGCCACACATTTATGGGAATATCTGCAACAGAGTTGGGAAGAAGTTTATGAAGAATATTTGGTTTCCATTATAGAAAGAATGCCACGAGTGTGTTCAGCTGTTACATCTGCCAAAGGTGGCTACTTTGATGAGTCAAAAGTTTAGAATACATTTTGGTTTATAAATTGATTCCATGATCTCTTTTTTTAACATTAATTGTTTTGGGTTTTTTTGCTCCATGCTAAGACATTAAACTGCATAAATTTAAATAAAAAACTGGAAAAATTGGGGTGTTCTAAAACTTTTGACCGGTAGTGTATTATATGCATCAATAGGTCAATTTAAAGTACTATATCTTTCATTAATTTACAGCAATTAAGTCCTTAATTTGCTGCCATTTGCTGAGGGGCTATGTTAACCACCCTAGATTGGCTCAATTTTGGCTCTACACTGAGCTCTGAGGTTTCTTTTTTTAATCCGCACCAGGTAAATGATAAGCCAAACGTTGGCAAAAGGGTGCTGATGAAGGCACCGATGTTCAGAAACTTCCACAGAGAAAGTTTTTTTTTTTAAGTTGTGAGGGATGGTGAGAGGGATGACGAGAGAAGCACTTTTCCTTCCACTTCAAAAACATGTTTGATGTTGCGGCTGACAGTTGCACATCCTCCCCACCATTCAACATTCCTTCAGATGTGATACACACATTCAATTTACACCGGAAAAAACACCTCACACACCACATCAAAGCAAGCCTACACCACATCAACAACAAATAAATATATATTTAGTATAAGCGTTAAGCACTAGGGCTGTGGGGATTGTGGGGGTTGCGGAAGGGTTTACATTAAATGGATAACAGTCAAAATAAGGGGTAATGTTTTTTATTTTGCAACGAATTGAACCGACTGTGCTTGAACTGCTTAGAAGTTCTTAGTGACTGGGCAATTTGCTGTAGCAATTGCAGCAACACAACAGATTGTGAAAAGCTTGTTACAGCTATATTGCGACAACACTTCAATTGTGAACTAGCCGTGTGTGCGCAGTAAGGGGTAAAAATACAATCGAAGCAAGTTGTGATCAAATAACAACCATTTAAAGAAAATTTCTGCACAAGTTGGCTATTGTTGTTTTGGACTGGAATAGTACATTAGAGGTACCAGCACATCAGCTTTTACAGATGTTTCACTGGGATTTTATTTCCATCAGACTAAGCAAGTACAACGTTTAACATCTCTGCATTTACACTGATCAGCCATAACATTAAAACCACCTGCTTGTTTCTACACTCACTGTCCATTTTATCAGCTCCACTTACCATATAGAAGCACTTTGTAGTTCTACAATTACTGACTGTAGTCCGTCTGTTTCTCGGCATGCTTTGTTAGCCCCCTTGCATGCTGTTCTGCAATGGTCAGGACTTTCCCAGGACCACTAGAGAGCCGGTATTATTTGTGTGGTGGATCATTCTCAGCACTGCAGTGACACTGACATGGTGGTGGTGTGTTAGTGTGTGTTGTGCTGGTATGAGTGGCTCAGACACAGCAGCGCTGCTGGAGTTTTAAAATACCATGTCCACTCACTGTCCACTCTACTAGACACTCCTACCTAGTTGGTCCACCTTGTAGATGTAAAGTCATTCATCAGTGGTCACAGGACGCTGCCCACGGGCACTTATGGCTGGATGTATTTTTGGTTGGTGGACTAGTCTCAATCCAGCAGTGACAGTGAGGTGTTTAAATAATTCCATCAACGCTGCTGTGTCTGATCCACTTATACCAGCACAACACACACTGACACACCACAACCATTTTAGTTTCACTGCAGTGCTGAGGATGATCCACCACCCAAATAATACCTGCTCTGTGGGGGTCCTGACCATTGAAGAACAGGGTGAAAGCAGGCTAAAACAGTATGCAGAGAAACAGATAGACTACAGTCAGTAATTGTAGAACTACAAAGTGCTTCTTTATGGTAAGTGGAGCTGATGAAATGGACAGTGAGTGTGGTTTTAATGTTATGGCTGACAAAAGTGGTGTTATACTTATGTCCTTGCACTGTTTAAAAAGTGTGAGGGCTTTCGAAGAGTAAAGCAGTCTCATTTGTGACAATAAGCTTTTGAAGACAAACCTACAGAGTTCCAGCCCTTTTCTAGGATGGAGAAATGAGGACTGATTTTCTCAAGTGATGAGAACTGGGCTGAGAGCCAATCTAATTAGTTTACTATAGAGCAAGCATCTGTCACCAGGAAGAAATCACTCACCAGTCCTCTTTCGACTCGCGTGATCTCCGATTATCAAATCTATTCAAGCAACCAGCCGAGAAGCTAACAACATTTTCACTCCCTCTTTCAAGCACTCGACAACTTTTGCATATTTTAATCAGATTTGGTTAATTAGAGATGTCTTTTTATCCTGAACAAGACCATGCTTTGTAAAAAAAAAAAAAAAAAAAAAAGGTTATAAAAACACACATGGCGCCGCTAGCGCACCAGAGTTGGGTTTCTAAATGCATCGTTTCGAAACTCAGCTCTACCTTTCCGACTGGGTTGGGCGGCAGTATGAACAACGTTTGGCTGTTGTTCAGGGGCTTAGAGGTAGAGTCGGAGCATAGGTCCTCATAACTGGTACAACTGCGGCCCCTGCTGGTTGACTGACGACGCCTGCACAGGGCTGAGGAATAGCATTGAGGGGGGTGTGACCCTCCGTGCGCAGTGTCTCTCGGTGTATGAACTCGGCTCGTGCAGGTGAAAAATGCAGGCTGTACTGATTGCGTGCCGGAGGGGGTGCAAGTCAGTTGAGTGGCGTCCTCAGTCAGCGGCAAAAGGGTCGAATCAGTATAGAGGACACACTTAAGAATGGGGAAAAAAGTTGGGGGAAAAAAGTTGGGGGGAAAAAGTGGGAAAAAAATAGATAATTAAAAAAAAAAAACAGACATGGCTAAAAGTACATTGACAGCCAAATGCTTATTACAATCTAAAATCTCAAACAATGTTACATACTCTTCTTTGGAATGTATTCATTTGATTATGAAACATAAATGTTCAGATTTTTTATTTAGCCAAAATGACCAAGATTAGCCACTGTGACCTGGTTAACAGCAATTAATCCCGTTAATAAATTGTTTAATATGGCTGAGGTCAGGGCTCTATACAGGCTAGTGAGGGTATTGCACACTTGCGCACAATTTCCCTTCTGTTTTTAGTCCAAACCATTAAAAATCAAACCAAGCTAATATTACTTTTAAGGCAGGTAGAATCCTCCTGGCATCCATCAAATTTAGATTTTAAGTGATACACTATATTGCCAAAAGTATTCACTCACCCATCCAAGTCATTGAATTCCAATCCAATCACGTCCATGTCCACAGGTGTATAAAACCAAGCACCTAGACATGCAGACTGCTTCTACAAACATTAGTGAAAGAATGGGTCGCTCTTAGGAGCTCAGTAAATTCCAGCATGGTACCGTGATAGGATGCCACCTGTGCAACAAGTCCAGTCATGAAATTTCTTCATTACTAAATATTTCACAGTCAACTGTCAGTGGTATTATAACAAAGTGGAAGCGATTGGGAATGACAGCAACTCAGCTGTAGGCCACGTAAAATGACAGAGCAGGGTCAGCGGATGCTGAGGCGCATAGTGCACAGAGGTCGGCAACTTTCTGCAGAGTCAATCACTGCAAGCCTCCAAACTTCATGTGGCCTTCAGATTGGCTCAAGAACAGTGTGTAGAGAGCTTCATGGAATGGATTTCCATGGCTGAGCAGTCACATCAGAGCCTTACATCACCATGCGCAATGCAAAGCGTCGGATGCAGTGGTGCAAAGCACGCCGGAGTGACGAATCACGCTTCTCCGTCTGGCAATCCGATGCACGAGTCTGGGTTTGGCGGTTGCCAGGAGAATGGTACTCGTCTGACTGCATTGTGCCAAGTGTAAAGTTTGCTGGAGGGGGGATTATGGTGTGGGGGTGTTTTTCAGGAGTTGGGCTCGGCCCTTAGTTCCAGTGAAAGGAACTCTTAAAGCTTCAGCATACCAAGAGATTTTGGACAATTTCATGCTCCCAACTTTGTGGGAACAGTTTGGGGAAGGCCCCTTCCTGTTCCCACATAACTGCGCACCAGTGCACAAAGCACAAGGTCCATAAAGACATGGATGAACGAGTTTGGTGTGGAAGAACCTGACTGGCCTGCACAAAGTCCTGACCTCAACCTGATAGAAAACCTTTGGGATGAATTAGAGCGGAGACTGTGAGCCAGGCCTACTTGTCCAACATCAGTGTCTTCACGAATGCGCTTCTGGAAGAAGAGTCAAAAATTCCCATAAACACACTCCTAAACCTTGTGGAAAGTCGTCACACAGGAGTTGAAGCTGTTATAGCTGCAAAGGGTGGCCCGACATCATATTAAACCCTATGGATTAAGAATGGGATGCCACTCAAGTTCATATGCGTGTGAAGGCAGACGAGTGAATACTTTTGGCAATATAGTGTACTTCCAGATGAAGATTCATCACACCAGAAAAAGTGTTTTTATTGCTTCTAGATCCAATGGTGATGAAACTTCTGTACCACTCCTGGTATTGTACATGACAACCTTTGGTAAATGTGGTTTTTAAACTATCAGTTCTTGTGTTGCTTCCAGAAGCAGTTTGAAACTCAGTAATAAACACTTGGCAGTCCATTTCTGTGAGCTTGTAAGGCCAACAGCTTGATGGATAAACTGCTGCATTTTCACTTCACAACAGCATCACTTTTGACCAGTTGACCAGAATATTACATTAGTGCTGGGTTGAGACTATTTGGCACACTGGTGTTAAGAAGACAGCATCCTAGTTCAGCTCGTTGTTGAAATTACCTATTCAACTGTCAATGTTAGCTAAAGTGCATATTAAAATAAAGCAAACCCACTCTTCTATCCAACCAATTCAATAGGAAAGGGGACCAAAAAAGCAAGACCTACTAATTACAACCATCAAGTAACAAAAGTGACAATTAAATCATTATAATCAGATGTATTAAAGTGTATAAATGAGTAAACGTATTTAACTGATAGTAAAGCTATCATGAAAACATATGCAGCTAACTAAACTACAACCTACACTGTAAAAAATTTTTTTATTAAATTAAATGAAAAGCTGCAGTCATTTTATGTTCCCTCTTCATTATTTACATGTTACCTTAAACTGCAAGAACACTAGTTAAACTATCACTATTTACAACCCCAAATCAGAAAAAGTTGGAAACAGCATGGAAAATGCAAATAACAAAAATCACAGAAGTTCTTACATTTACTTTGACAAACAGGATGAAATGAGATATTTCATGTTTTATGTGCTCAACTTCATTTCATTTATTAATAAACATCCATTTCTGCATTTCACGCCTGTAACACATTTCAAAAAAAGTTGGGACAGTAAAGCATTTACCACTTTGTAATGGTGCCATTCCTTTTCATCACACTTAAAAGACGTTTTGGCACCGAGGAGACCAAGTGATTTAGAGTTTCAGGTTTTATTTAGTCCCATTCTTCCTGCAAACACGTCTTAAGATGTGCAACAGTACGGGGTCGTCGTTATTACATATTTCATTTCAAAATTCTCCACACATTCTCTATTGGGGACAGGCCAGGACTGCAGGCAGGCCAGTCCAGTACCCGTACCCGCGGCCATGCCTTTGTAATGTGTGCAGCATGTGGTTTTGCATCGTCTTGTTGAAAAATGCATGGACGTCCCTGGAAAAGATGACGTTTCGAAGGCAGCATATGTTGCTCTAAGATCTCAATGTACTTTTCTGCATTAATGCTGCCATTACAGAGGTGGATTTGCCAAGGACACTGACACAACCCCATACCATGACAGACCCTGGATTTTGGACTTGTTGCTGATAACAGTCTGGATGGTCCTTTTTATCTTTGGTCCAGAGCACACGTGTCCATATTTTTCAAAAAAGACCTGGATTGTTGATTCATCTGAACACAATACACCATCTTATGATGGTCCATCCTAGATGCCTCCAAGCCCAGAGAAGTTGACGCCGCTTCTGGACATGGTTAACATAAGTCCTTTGCTCATCAAAGACTTAGCCTTTCCTGGATGCTGCTTTTGTTCCAAACCATGATTACAATCACCTGTTGAAATCACCTGTTTGGAATCACATCATTATTTAGTTTTATCACCTCATTACTAGCCCTAAATTGCCCCCGTCCCAACTTTTTTGGAATGTGTTGCAGGCCGGAAATGCAGGAATGGAGGTACTGTATATTAACAAATGAAATGAAACTGTCTGCAATAAAATAAAGTCAAAGTAAATGTAAGGAACACTGCATTTTTATTTTATTTGCATTTTCCATACTGTCCCAACTAATTTGGGGTTGTAAAAAAGCTACATTCAACAGTTAGGTTTATTTGTTTATTAGGATTTTAACGTCATGTTTTACACTTTGGTTACATTCATGACAGGAAACGGTAGTTACTCATTACACAAGATTCATCAGTTCACAAGTTTATATCGAACACAGTCATGGACAATTTAGTAACTCCAATTTACCTCACTTGCATGTCTTTGGACTGTGGGACCCGGAGGAAACCCATCAGTTCACAAGTTTATATCGAACACAGTCATGGACAATTTAGTAACTCCAATTTACCTCACTTGCATGTCTTTGGACTGTGGGACCCGGAGGAAACGCGGACACGGGGAGAACATGCAAACTCCACACAGAAAGGACCTGGACCGCCCCACCTGGGGATCGAACCCAGGACCTTCTTGCTGTGAGGCGACAGTGCTACCCACTTAGCCACCGTGCCGCCCCAACAGTTAGGTAAAGTTAATACCAGTGCAAAGCTTTAGAAAGTAATAAAATAACAGATTGCTTTAATTATTAATAGAGGATGACAGTGACTTGCTTATTAAACTAATTGCACATAATGATAGTAACAGAATTACCATGGTAATGCTTGCTTAATGAACTTGGTTTGTCTTCGTACAAGGAATCAATTTGCTAAAACAAGTCCTAGTTCACAAGTCCCTGAATTAGAAGCTCGACTTGTCTTGATGCAGACATCCATTTATTTGATTCGATACATATGTAAAGCAAAGCAACATTAGGAATTTGATGAATAAAAATACAAAAGTAAAAAAATCTGGAGTTTATAAAGCTTTTTTTGCTACTGGGTTAATAAATAAGCTGTAAACGTGTGATTTGATTGATTTAAAATGCTACACTACATCCCTGTTACTGAGACATGTAATTAAATTAATAGCTTCACCTCTTGTAGCATCACTACTGTCCATCAAAGCTGGCACAATATATTATGAGACCGCATGCATTTCTGAGAGCGTCAGTAATATATCTCTACCCAGCTCATTGTTATTCACAATAATGCAGCTGCGCGTGAAAAAGACAATTTAGTTTGGATGTTTGCATCTTTCTTCACACCCACACACAATTTCTTTTGATTTAAGCTGCACTGTTATTTTACATATTGTACATTTTGTCACAGTGTCTCAATACTGCATATGTGATATTAGTCTCCATGTCACCAATCCTTACATTACAGGCATTGAGTGGCTTAGCAGGTCTAGATCTACCATGTAAGAATTAGGGTTACCGGCCGCTCAGGTGGCACAGCGGTAAAAACACACGCTGGAACCAGAGCTGGGATCTCGAATACATCGTATTGAATCTTAGCTCTGCCTGCCGGCTAGGCTGAGTGGCCACATGAACATCGATTGGCCTGTTGTTCAGATATGGGTGGGATTAAGCCGGATAGGGACTCTCTCTCATAACTTTCATGCAATTATGACCTCTGCTGGCTGATTGATGGCGCCTGCACAGAGATGAGAAAAGAGTGCTCTAAGGGTGTGTATCTCCGTACACAGTGCTGAGCTGCACTGCACTCGTCAAAGTGTAGGTGACAAGATGCATACGGCATGCTGCCCACGTGTCGAAGGGGGCGTGGGTTAGCTTCATTCTCCTCAATCAGAGCAAGGATCAGCATTGGTGGAGAGGAAGCATGACGCAAACGCGCTATAAAGGGAGAAAAAGGGGAGAAAAAAAATATAAAAGAATTAGGGTTACCTGCCACTCCAAAAGGTCTTCTCAGGCCAGACGTCAGCTTTTTAGTGTTGTTGTCTCGTAGTTCCATGCGCCCAACTCGTACAATCTGACAGACAAAACTGATTTTCTCTCTCTTTAGATCCTCACTGCCCAGATCCTGCAGAAAACAAATTAGATTGACAGACCATTATTAATAATGTTGATTCATGTAAATCTATCTGTAAACTATTCAAAAAGTATGAACATTAGGTAAATATGCACTATTACACTTAATTATTGATACAATAATAAGATGAATTTAATTCCTGAATGAAACACATTAGCATATAAATCTGTTTAATTTGGTTGACAAATCATGTAAGCCAAAAATTACAAAACCCCAAAAAAATTATACAGTAATATGATAATAGTTAATTCTTTCCAAGGGCAAGGACATGGCACACTCAGAATGTTAATTCTTTCTGCAAATTTTCTTTTTGTTAGTTATTTCATATGTTAAAATGGGGGGGGGGTCACATTTTAGGAACACGTTTCATAATGTCTTTTAACAGTGTACAGGCCTGCTTATTAGTATTACATGATCAGCAACAAACATATGCCAAACTAAGTGTAGGGGTTACTTCTTACATGACAGGTGCCCTTCTATGCCCATGGCATTGTACAGCTTGCTCGACCATGAACAGTGACACCCGTGTTCCAACAGCTTATAATTACTGTTTGTCACATTGCTACCAGGGACCTTCAAAAAGTTGCAGCACTTTTATATTTTGGTTGGAAACTGTAAGGCCGGGAAGAGTAGTAATTGGTTATGTCTGAGAGACAGAGAGAGCTTATAGTCCGGATTTAACGGCGTCTGATTTCCAGCTTTTTGGACGCTCAAAGAAGCTTTAAGAGAAAGAAGATTTTCATGTGATGCTGATGTGAAAGCAGTGGTGACTCAGTGGCTCTGCACGCAACCAGAAACCTTTTTTGCTGATGGCATTAAAAAATTGGTACGATGGAAGGTGACTGTAGAAAAGTGATGTCATTTGTTTTTAAAATTCTTAATAAAGAGAGTTTTAAAAATGTGTAGAAACTTTTTGAAGAACCCTCATACACTACTTACTACCTCCCCTTACCTCATTCACACCTCAATCACTTTAAATACATGCAGATTAAATTGGAACATTGATCCAACATCAGTGTTTGAACTCGTAAAGGCTATTTTGACTGAATAGGCACAAATTTCCACAAATGCTTTCCAAAGTCTTGTGAAGAGTCTTCCAAATAGAGCGAGGGCTAACCCTGCCACAAAATAGAGGTCAATTTCATATTAATGCTCATGGTTCATGTCGACCCGTCTCTTGATCAGGTGTCCACATACACTGATCAGCCATAACATTAAAACCACCTCCTTGTTTCTACACTCACTGTCCATTTTATCAGCTCCACTTACCATATAGAAGCACTACATACCTTTTTTAACCTGCTTTCGCCCTGTTCTTTAATGGTCAGGAACCCCACAGGACCACTACAAAGTAGGTGTTATTTAGGTGGTGGATGATTCTCAGCAC
Source organism: Trichomycterus rosablanca (assembly GCF_030014385.1). NCBI lineage: Eukaryota > Metazoa > Chordata > Actinopteri > Siluriformes > Trichomycteridae > Trichomycterus > Trichomycterus rosablanca. The sequence goes on from NC_085997.1 coordinate 18,687,905, forward strand.
TGCGGTGACACTGACATATGGTGGTGGTGTGTTAGTGGACACGGTATTTAAAAACTTCAGAAGCGCTGCTGTGTCTGATCCACTCATACCAGCACAACACACACTAACACACCACCACCATATGTCAGTGTCACCGCAGTGCTGAGAATGATCCACCACCTAAATAATACCTGCTCTGTGATGGTCCTGTGGGGTTCCTGACCATTAAAGAACAGCATAAAAGGGGGCTAACAAAGCATGCAGAGAAACAGATGGACTACAGTCTACAGATCTACTACTGTAGAACTACAAAGTGTTCCTATATGGTAAGTGGAGCTGATAAAATGGACAATGTGTGTAGAAACAAGGAGGTGGTTTTATTGTTATGGCTGATCTGTGTATAGTGTCAGGACTCCAATCACTGAGTTATAAAAAAAGTGTGGCAGAAATAATTGAAATCAAAAGACCACAACTGGCTTACTAGTGTGCATAAAGGGAATTTGTATTTCCTGGAGATCTGACTCTGTTGTGCTATGATGTAAATAAAGTATCTTGTTAAGATCATGCAGTGTATTTGTTCCCTCACTTTTTAAGAGTGAAATGATCAATCCACTGATTGAACCTCTACCAGAGTGAGTTTCTTTTTTATAGACTTTCACCAAGTGGGTCCTTCTGTCAGATAAATTGTTTCTAATTGTGTGTGATGTGGCAGAGTGCCTAATTTCCCATGAAGGGATTATAGGATGGGGTGGAGAGTTCAAGCAGAGAAGCAGCTGCCATTCTGCATGCAGAAGGATTTTTAGACGATATTCCGATAACAGCCCAAATAAGGGTGACGGTGGCTCCTTCAGCTCTACCGCACACTATAAATGCACTAATTGAAAGGTCTCTTGTTAATGCAAAATTAACGAGCCACAATTCTGCAATTCTGATGGTAAATGAACAGATGAACACAATTTTTCACTTTGGAATGCTGCAATATGCTTCATTGCCAAAACTGTCTTACTTAGTTAAAGCACTGTGTGAATGATAACCTGAAATAAAACATGAGGAACCAGCGACAGTGAATACAGCATGTCATAAAAAATAGACACTTAATATTCACAAGACCTTTCAAAGAAAGAAAAATGGCTCAAATGTTCCATGTGTAAAGCTCATATTTTAAATTGTACCAATTGGTGCTTTAATCCCCAAACACTGGTTAACAAAAGGGTGATGTTAAAGTGATAAACATGCTTCTGTCCCAACTATTTTGAAGCATATTCAGGGGCCATCATAGAGTCATTTTTAAGTGTTTTTTTGTTGTTGTTGTTTTTAAATGCATTTTCTCCCTTTTTCTCCTGATTTTCAGCCTGTACAATTTGTATCCAATTGCATTATGCTTCCTCTCTACTGGAGCTGACCCCAGCCCCGACTGAGGACAGCGAACTGACACACGCTGCCTCCGAAACCTGCACAGCAGACGACTGCATTTTTTCACCTGCACAGGGCGAGTTCATAAGCAGATCAGCTTTCCTCCCTGGATGAACAGCCAAACGTTGTTCCATATAGCCACCCAGCCCAGCCAGATGGCAGAGCTGAGATTCGATACGATGTATTGGAAATCCCAGCTCTGGTGTGCTAGCGTATTTTAATAACATACTGTATGAATATCATTTATTAATCAATGCCTTCTTTATTTATTAGTGTTTCATGTACCATCGCGTTTAATTTCACTGAGCTTCGCTATTCATCTCCAGGTGTAAACACATGTCTTTAGCTCAGAGCTGCAAATTTATTTACATTCTTAAATGGTTGCATGTGGAATCTCAATGTCAAAGTGGTATTAAAACATGTAATTTGTGTGTATGTATTATAAAAAATGAGTGACTGACACTTATAATAATCATATTAATGGATTAATAAATATAAATACATTAATTAAGTTGCCTTTTAACTTTACTGACCTTACATATAAAACCAGTACAATCATAACCCCAAATGCCAGTTCAAATCCCACCTCTGCCAGGTTGCAACTGTTGGGCCCTTGAGCAAGGCTCTTAACCCTCAATTGCTTAGATTGTATACTGTCACAGTACTGTAAGTCGCTTTGGATAAAAGTGTCTGCTAAATGCTGAAAATGTGAATGTAATTAAAATCGGGTATGGAGAAGACTCACCGTGAACACAGCTCGGAGATTGTGAAGCTGATCGATGTCTTTCACCAGACCCGAGCTAGACCACTTGACCAAGTAGTTTTCACTACAGATGAGACAGACAGATAGAATGGTTTGACTATTATAAAACACACCTATACTTACTGATTCTTTCTTAATTAGATGAACTAAACCTGTCGGCAAACCATGCAGGAGTAAAACAGCCCAAATTTAAGCAATTACAACAAATACAAATGTAAAATGCTTCTATCGGGAAATATGTTGGGATATGAAACAATAATACATTATGTTCATGTTTTTACATTAATTTGAGAAACAATTTCATAAAGTATTTAAATGAAAGACAAGCAGATACAAAATATGTACAGTGCCTTGCAAAAGTATTCAGCCCCCTTGAACTTTTCAACCTTTTGCCACATTTCAGGCTTCAAACATAACGATATGAAATTGTAATTTTTTGTGAAGAATCAACAACAAGTGGGACACAATCGTGAAGTAGAACGAAATTTATTGGATATTTGAAACTTTTTTTAGAAATAAAAAACTAAAAAGTGGGGCGTGCAATATTATTCAGCCCCTTTACTTTCAGTGCAGCAAACTCACTCCAGAAGTTCAGTGAGGATCTCTGAATGATCCAATGTTGACCTAAATGACTGATGGTGATAAATAGAATCCACCTGTGTGTAATCAAGTCTCTGTATAAATGCACCTGCTCTGTGACAGTCTCAGAGTTCTGTTTAAAGCGCAGAGAGCATCATGAAGACCAAGGAACACACCAGGCAGGTCCGAGATACTGTTGTGGAGAAGTTTAAAGCCGGATTTGGATACAGAAAGATTTCCCAAGCTTTAAACATCTCAAGGAGCACTGTGCAAGCGATCATATTGAAATGGAAGGAGTATCAGACCACTGCAAATCTACCAAGACCCGGCCGTCCCTCTAAACTTTCAGCTCAAACAAGGAGAAGACTGATCAGAGATGCAGCCAAGAGGCCCATGATCACTCTGAATGAACTGCAGAGATCTACAGCTGAGGTGGGAGACTCTGTCCATAGGACACAATCAGTCGTACACTGCACAAATCTGGCCTTTATGGAAGAGTGGCAAGAAGAAAGCCATTTCTCAAAGATATCTATAAAAAGTCACCTGGGAGACACACCAAACATGTGGAAGAAGGTGCTCTGGTCAGATGAAACCAAAATCGAACTTTTTGGCCACAATGCAAAACGTTATGTTTGGCGTAAAAGCAACACAGCTCATCACCCTGAACACACCATCCCCACTGTCAAACATGGTGGTGGCAGCATCATGGTTTGGGCCTGCTTTTCTTCAGCAGGGACAGGGAAGATGGTTAAAATTGATGGGAAGATGGATGGAGCCAAATACAGGACCATTCTGGAAGAAAACCTGTTGCAGTCTGCAAAAGACCTGAGACTGGGACGGAGATTTATCTTCCAACAAGACAATGATCCAAAACATAAAGCAAAATCTACAATGGAATGGTTCACAAATAAACGTATCCAGGTGTTAGAATGGCCAAGTCAAAGTCCAGACCTGAATCCCATCGAGAATCTGTGGAAAGAGCTGAAAACTGCTGTTCACAAACACTCTCCATCCAACCTCACTGAGCTCGAGCTGTTTTGCAAGGAAGAATGGGCAAAAATTTCTGTCTCTCGATGTGCAAAACTGATAGAGACATACCCCAAGCGACTTGCAGCTGTAATCGCAGCAAAAGGTGGCGCTACAAAGTATTAACGCAAGGGGGCTGAATAATATTGCACGCCCCACTTTTCAGTTTTTTATTTCTAAAAAAAAGTTTAAAATATCCAATAAATTTCGTTCCACTTCACGATTGTGTCCCACTTGTTGTTGATTCTTCACAAAAAATTACAATTTCATATCGTTATGTTTGAAGCCTGAAATGTGGCAAAAGGTTGAAAAGTTCAAGGTGGCTGAATACTTTTGCAAGGCACTGTATATACAAAATTAATAAATGACTAGTATGTCTTTACTAGTATGTTTTATAAAATAAGCAGGAAAATGGTACTTAGAGACTAGACAGATTTACTGATCTTATAATCCTTTATTGTTTACATACAAAAAGACAGAGGCTTTTACCAGAGGATCACCCTACTCTCTTTGTATTCCTCCACCACTCTTACGAATGCCTAAACCAGACAGTAGCAGTCCCTTTTGCAGTGACATGGGGAATTCCCCATCCAGCCTTCTTATTTAAATAAGGTATATTTTATATTTCGAGTCAGACTGCTCGTTACATTTATCCTTTCCCTTTTAGTCTCGGTTTCTCTTCACATGAACAAAGCATTTTCCCTCAATTATTCTCAATTAAGTGGAGAGGTGCTTAGAAATGTCAGCATGCTGCTGCTCTGTAAACTGATGCCAGCACTATACAAATGGAAATGTCTCGTCGTATTCTGCTATTTTAATGACAGGGCTGATGGGGTTATTTGTTGTACTGCAGCAGAGATTTGTAAAATTGTCTGCATCAAAGTCCATCTGTTTATTATGCATAAAGGCTCTTTGGAAAGAATATACAGTGTATCACAAAAGTGAGTACACCCCTCACATTTCTGCAGATATTTAAGTATATCTTTTCATGGGACAACACTGACAAAATGACACTTTGACACAATGAAAAGTAGTCTGTGTGCAGCTTATATAACAGTGTAAATTTATTCTTCCCTCAAAATAACTCAATATACAGCCATTAATGTCTAAACCACCGGCAACAAAAGTGAGTACACCCCTTAGTGAAAGTTCCTGAAGTGTCAATATTTTGTGTGGCCACCATTATTTCCCAGAACTGCCTTAACTCTCCTGGGCATGGAGTTTACCAGAGCTTCACAGGTTGCCACTGGAATGCTTTTCCACTCCTCCATGACGACATCACGGAGCTGGCGGATATTCGAGACTTTGTGCTCCTCCACCTTCCGCTTGAGGATGCCCCAAAGATGTTCTATTGGGTTTAGGTCTGGAGACATGCTTGGCCAGTCCATCACCTTTACCCTCAGCCTCTTCAATAAAGCAGTGGTCGTCTTAGAGGTGTGTTTGGGGTCATTATCATGCTGGAACACTGCCCTGCGACCCAGTTTCCGGAGGGAGGGGATCATGCTCTGCTTCAGTATTTCACAGTACATATTGAAGTTCATGTGTCCCTCAATGAAATGTAACTCCCCAACACATTACATTTACATTTTCAGCATTTAGCATTTTATCCAAAGCGACTTACACAATGAGCTGAACACGATGAGCAATTGAGGGTTAAGGGCCTTGCTCAGGGACCCAACAGTGGTAACTTGGTGGTGGCGGGGCTTGAACCGGCAACCTTCTGCTTACTAGTCCAGTACCTTAACCACTGAGCTATCACTGGCCCTGCTGCACTCATGCAGCCCCAGACCATGGCATTCCCACCACCATGCTTGACTGTAGGCATGACACACTTATCTTTGTACTCCTCACCTGATTGCCGCCACACATGCTTGAGACCATCTGAACCAAACAAATTAATCTTGGTCTCATCAGACCATAGGACATGGTTCCAGTAATCCATGTCCTTTGTTGACATGTCTTCAGCAAACTGTTTGCGGGCTTTCTTGTGTAGAGACTTCAGAAGAGGCTTCCTTCTGGGGTGACAGCCATGCAGACCAATTTGATGCAGTGTGCGGCGTATGGTCTGAGCCCTGACAGGCTGACCCCCCACCTTTTCAATCTCTGCAGCAATGCTGACAGCACTCCTGCGCCTATCTTTCAAAGACAGCAGTTGGATGTGACGCTGAGCACGTGCACTCAGCTTCTTTGGACGACCAACGCGAGGTCTGTTCTGAGTGGACCCTGCTCTTTTAAAACTCTGGATGATCTTGGCCACTGTGCTGCAGCTCAGTTTCAGGGTGTTGGCAACCTTCTTGTAGCCTTGGCCATCTTCATGTAGCGCAACAATTCGTCTTTTAAGATCCTCAGAGAGTTCTTTGCCATGAGGTGCCATGTTGGAACTTTCAGTGACCAGTATGAGAGAGTGTGAGAGCTGTACTACTAAATTGAACACACCTGCTCCCTATGCACACCTGAGACCTAGTAACACTAACGAGTCACATGACATTTTGGAGGGAAAATGACAAGCAGTGCTCAATTTGGACATTTAGGGGTGTAGTCTCTTAGGGGTGTACTCACTTTTGTTGCCGGTGGTTTAGACATTAATGGCTGTAATGGAGTTATTTTGAAGGAAGAATAAATTTACACTGTTACATAAGCTGCACACAGACTACTTTTCATTGTGTCAAAGCGTCATTTTGTCAGTGTTGTCCCATGAAAAGATATACTTAAATATCTGCAGAAATGTGAGGGGTGTACTCACTTTTGTGATACACTGTATATATATATTGCTGACACAGTAGGTACTTTATGGTCTAAAAGTGAAATATATTATATTTATGATAATTATTACATCTAATATACGTACTACTAATATACTATTTGAATAGTAGTAGCAGTATTGGTTTTTTTTTTGCCATATAAGCATCAATGGCTGCATTCATGGCATATACACAGTCGAGTCACATTATTATGACCACTTCCTATTTTGAAGGAAGACATGTTTTGTAAGCTGGCTTGGTGGGTATATTAGGTGTGCAAAAGGCTGTCTACACAAATATCCTTTGTTGCTGTCATGGGTAAAAGTATTTCCCCGGGGCGGATGGGATCCTCCAGCAAGACAATGTGACACATCACAGGCTGGAAATGTCCAACATTGGTTAAAAGAGCATGACCAAGACTTCCAAGTACTACCCTGGCCCCCTAATTCCCCAGACTTAAACACTATTAAGCATCTGTTGGAGCATTTTGATCATCGTGTTCGCTCTATAGATTCTCCCCCACGGACCCTCCAGCAGCTGTGGGATGCACTGCAGTCAGCATGGCTCCAGATACCTGTGGCAACCTACCAGGACCTTACTGCTTCTCTCCCAGTCCATCTAGCTGCCGTCCGTGCTGCATACGACGGTTACTCTGGATATTAGCTGGTGGTCATAATAATGTGACTCGAGTTTATGGTCAGAATTTATTCATTCATTTCAGAAGTAGCTTATTTTTCCTATTAATGTCCATAAAAAAAAAAAAATGTTAGTTTTCTAGGTATTTTCCTCAAAGAGGTTCTTCATGTTTTTTAGTTGTGAGAAAGAAATCCTATAAATCCAAAATTTGCTGATGGTGACCATTGAAAAACTAACTTTATTAAGAACACTTGAAAAAGAGATAATATTAAAGGTTCTACATTTTCTTTTCCATTATATTTGGTATGCTGTGGTCACTTGTCAAGTAAAGAGCGCACATCAGGAAATTACAAGATGGCAATTCACAGCTCAGTTGTGTTCTACAATTGTTTTAGGAACCCTAGTATATCACATACAGTGTTACCAACATGTCGGAAATAAACCAGGGTTTTAATGCCATGTTTATGTATTACTGTGTTTTGGTTGTTAGTGGCTGTCCGACTGCAGTGCAGTGAGCCCTCCCACCCAATTGAGGCTGGGACCTGTGAGCCTAAGGTTGCCACTTTAGCATTCCTGATATACCGGTCTGTTTATGGTTTAGTGTAGCAGGGCGGTAGAGGCAGTTGTAGTCTAATGGTTAAGGTACTGGACTAGTAATCGAAAGGTCACTGGTTCAAGCCCCATTACTGCCAGGTTGTCACCGTTGGGCCCTTGAGCAAGGCCCTTAACATTCAATTGTTTCGACAATATACTGTCACAGCACTGTAAGTCATTTTGGATAAAAGCGTCTGCTAAATGCTGAAAATGTAAATGTAGTGTTAAAAAAACAGAATTCAGAAAAGAGTTGACATTTTTAATATATAAACACAAGAATCTGTGGTGTTCATTCTCGTGAACCTGTGTTTAACTAAAAAAGAAAAAGTTTAAGGCAAGTTTCATTTAGGTTTAGGTTTCTTACCATCTCCCATATACAGTGGTACACCTTGTAACTCAACGTCCCCTAAATTCAAAATCTTTGAAACTTAATGCCCTTCATCAAGAAATTTGTACCCTTAAACTCAACACGTTCAGTTGGTTTTTAAGAATGCATTTATTTGTGGCGCAGTGGGATAAGTCCGCTTGCCCACCAGCACAGAGTTTCTGAACTCCCCGGTTCAAAAGTCGATGTTGTCACCGGTCGGCTGGGCGCCATCTAGCGAGCATAATTGGCAGTGCCTGCAGCAGATACTAATTGGCCACCATATCTGCAGGGTGGGGGCCGGACTATGAGTGGGTGGGTGGCTCTTCATATGCTGTGTAAGGACCCTGATTGGCGGGAGAGACGCCTGTGCAGAATGCACGGGCGAGAAGAGGAGGGCTGTGCACATGTCGAAAGAGGCGTGTACAGCGACGTGCTCACCTCGGATGCAATCTGGCATCTCTCAGATGCGGAAGACAAAATTGAGCGCGCTAAATCGGGAGGAAAATGGGGAGAAAATGCATAAAAGATTTTTTTTATTTAATTCCTGATTAACAATGAAGAGTCGCTTTGTTCAGTTCTCGGCTTAAACGGTGCAGTAAAACATCATCAAAGTGCGAATATGAGACGAATCTGCATTTGTGTGGAATAACCATCGAATCCACTCTGAAACCTCCACATGCATCTGTGTTTATCTGGATTTTCCTCACTGTTTCACTTTTAAACTTGTGTTACAGCTCGAGGTTCTGAGAAATTGTAAGAATCAGCTTTTTATTTTAGTGTTTATTATATTATATTTATTATATGTGTTATTTTCAGTGTAAAAGTGTCAACAACAACCCCATTATTTTACATTAGCCTAAAATACATGCAGTTCCACGGGACCACGGAATGCATTAACAGGTTTCCCAAACATCCTTATGGGAAAAATTACCTTTAAACTCAACGCCACTCCCAGAACCAACTGACGTTCAGTTTCAAGGTACCACTGTATAATTGTAAAACAAAGTGTCAGTCTGTCCAGGGCAGAGCGAAAAACCATTGTTAAATGTGCACGACCTCTAAACCCTAAAACTAACCAGACGAGGGGTTAGTGTCAAGCAATAATGGGCAAAAATTTCAGCAACAATTAGTATCCTCTGTTTCCATATTATAAAAAGTGTAATTAACAGGAAAGGTGTTACATGGTGGTAAACATGACTAAATACTTAGTCATATTTAGTAACCTGCTGATTCAGCCTGCACTAAAGGTCACTCATGTATACCGTGCTTGTGAAAAATCATAAAAATCATTATAAATGACAATGTGACGTTCAAAAAGCCAGCTAAGTATTGTGTTGTAGTTCCATTTAAAGTGCTTTAATCCCACAACAACAGTGAATTCCAGAACAGCAGGACTCACACAGTCAGCATACATGACATGTGAGTGCACATTCAGAATAACTATTTTCTGTGGCCTGTGTGTGCATGCATTTCATTTTAGAAAGGAAATGGGTTGGTTTGGGTGTGCAGTGTTTCGATTTGACTGTACACTGTCACTACATGTGAGCAAGGTGTTGGTGTGTGAATTCGGCTGCCATTTATGTAAACTGCTGCATACCTGATGAATTTGGACTCGTTGGGGTCGTAGAGAGACATGAGCACCTCTGCATCCTCTCCGATCTTACACACGACGTTCTTCAGCGTCACGAACAGAGCAAATGATGGTGTGGAGGCAAACTTAGCCTGTCGACTCAGATCCAGATTTTGTCTCTGAGACTGGTGACAAAAACAGAGAGAAACACATTTGTAGTTCTGTTCAGGATTAAGAAACCCCCACAATGCACAAGGCTTTTGACATAATGTGTCTGATGGTTCAGCTAGCAGGCTTGAAACCTTTGAACTAGGTTAATAAAAGAGCAAAATAAAAATAAAAAACAGTCATTCAGATCTGTTGTAAAGAAAAAAAAAAAGTAAATAATTACTGTCAAGCATTTAGGAATCTGTCGTTCTCTTGGTGTATGCTATACATAATACCCATCAAAGCCTGTTGAGCAGTCTTTATAGTTCCCATAATCTGTGTCCTAAAATAAAGGCTTTTGACAACTTAGACCTTCAGCTTCAATCTAGTTGTTTCAATTTCTGATTATAAATCTGCTGCTGCCTGCACACCTCCAATTTGATCAAGAAGATCTGGATCACCATATGCCCCCTCCAACATCTTATCACCTGCTGGTGTTGGGTTCTCACAAAGACCCATATCGCATAGGGGGAGTCACGCTAAGCTCCATGTGAACAACCCCCCCTACTTCCATCGCAGATCACATATTGCAGTGGGAAGAGAGTATGACCTGCCCCCCTTAACACTCTGCAGCGGTGAGTTAGCTTCAATTATGCCATGCAGAAAACCTGTCTGGAGGAATCTACCCTTGCTTATTTACAGACTGTTAACAATCTGTTTAGGTAACTTAGGCAATGAGGCAAGCCACACCCACTACTGAGGTCTGGACAGCAATTCCTAAATGAAGGACATTTCAAAACCAGTCAGTTCTTTACAGTGTATTTGGTATGGATTTGGCTCTCTCAGGCTGAAAACACTGGTATTAGGCTATAGTTATATAGCTATATTGTTATCCAGCTAGTCCTTCAGTGTACCCAGTTAGAACCACTCTGGCTAAAATCTCTCTAAAATCATCAAACTAGACTAGAGAAACCAGCCGAGGTTTGTTTCCAACTAAAATCTGCCTGAAATCTAAGGATTTTATTAAAGCAGAGTTGCACAGGCAGGGAAAAGTCTGTCACCCTGGTATCAGAGGTAGGTGTAATTTCTCTCAGCTTATGAAGATGGTTCATATTTCTTAGTTTCTTGGGCAGAGTAACGTTTGAATATGTTTGGGTCACTATATAGACTGATCAGCCATAACATTAAAACCACCTCCTTGTTTCTACACTCACTGTTCATTTTATCAGCTCCACTTACCATATAGAAGCACTTTGTAGTTCTGCAATTACTGACTGTAGTTCATCTGTTTCTCTAAATAGCTTTTTAGCCTGCTTTCACCCTGTTCTTCAATGGTCAGGACCCTCACAGGACCACCACAGAGCAGGTATTATTTAGGTGGTGGATTATTCTCAGCACTGCAGTGACACTGACATGGTGGTGGTGTGTTAGTGTGTGTTGTGCTGGTATGAGTGGCTCAGACACAGCCACGCTGCTGGAGTTTTTAAATACCGTGTCCACTCACTGTCCACTCTATTAGACACTCCTACCTAGTTGGTTCACCTTGTAGATGTAAAGTCAGAGACGATCGCTCATCTATTGCTGCTGTTTGAGTTGGTCATCTTCTAGACCTTATTCAGTGGTCACAGGACGCTGCTGTGTCTTATCCACTCATACCAGCACAACACACACTAACACACCACCACCATGTCAGTGTCACTGCAGTGCTGAGAATGATCCACCACCCAAATAATACCTACTCTGTAGTGGTTCTGGGAGAGTCCTGACCATTGAAGAACAGCATGACAGGGGACTAACAAAGCATGCAGAGAAACAGATGGACTACAGTCAGTAATTGTAGAACTACAAAGTGCTCCTATATGGTAAGTGGAGCTGATAAAATGGACAGTGAGGGTAAAAACAAGTTCACAGGTTGATTAAATGACAAAAGGGGCAGCTGTTTTGCATAACGAGGTCTAAATATATTTAGAACAATTAAAGAAAATCAATGTATTTTTTGTCTACTATTTTACCAGTTATGATAATGCATCACGTGTACAGGAATTCTAGAAAGGCATGTATAATCTGAGCTGCCGTGCTGTTTACACTAACAGAGAAGATGTGAAATAGATTTCGTTAGCTGACCACGTGAAGAACCACACAGATTAAAGACCACACGGGTCTATTTCTGACGCTGCATATTGGCTTAGAACCCAACCTATTGTTTAGCAGCCCACATACGCATGCATGTGTACACATGAGATGCAAAGTAAAGGGAGAAATTAAAATAGACAGGGTGATGGTAAATGAGGGAGAAAATATAGATCAGAAACTGACCTGAAAGAAGAAGTATGGCACACAAATATGATAGCAGCATACCATGTGACCTTTGTGTACTGTCATGTTGGTGAGTACATTATTTACAGAGTTTCAAGTTATGCATGTCTTAGTACTATAAAATTTTCTGCAACTATTCTGCCCCTGAGGTAAAACAACTGAAACATGTTTTTGTATGTGAGTAAACTGTAGTAAAATGTTTAACACAACCTTGATCAATAAGGACCAGTGTCTCTACAACACCATGTCCAGTCTACATTTAAGCCTTTAAATTCAGCTATATTATTAGCTATTAGTGAGTTGCTTTAAACTTGTGTTTACAGCCTTAATTTCTGCTGGTTTCCATCTTCTTTTTAGATTTAAGAAATGCATGTAGGCTGTTCTTACATGCACTTCCTTTACAGCTTCCTTAACATGGCATTTATGACTTTCATGAAACAGTGTTCTGCTGGCTGTAACACTGACCGACCGTTTTAGAAAATGCATATTAAATTCAAAGCATGTAAGCTCTAGCAAAGGCATACAAACAGCACATTAAATCTTATCAAAACACTACAAAGGATCACAGGCGCTCCCAGACCTGGACTCAGTGTATGCTGGCCACCTCCAGAAGAAAGTCAGCAACATTCCTGCAGATCTCACCCACCCAGGACACAGACTGTTTGTCTCTCTTCCTTCAGGACAGAGATACAGGACAATATAATCTCAGACTACCAGGCTGAGGAACAGCTTCTTCCCCAGAGCTGTGACCTCCAACTCATGCATTTTTGCATTTTATTTTGCCACTTTGCACCTCTTGCAAATCTTATATGCTGCTATTATTGACTGCATGTTTTGTCTGTGTGTTGTTTTTCTTGTTGCTGTTGTTCTTTTTATATGATTTATTCATGTTGAGAAGTACCACACAGTATTCCGTTGTACTATGTACAGTGACAAAGTTTCTATTCTTTTCTATTCAAAGCCACAAGAGATCCAGTATTATTAAATGTACAATTCCTATATGAAATGCAAAGACCAACTCCTTAGTTTACAGTTCACAGGTTGCCATGCCATGTTTTCTCCATATTGTCATGATTCTAATTTAAAGTGGAATACAACAGTTCAGGGTTAAGTAAACCAGTGAGAATCTCCCTGTCATGTCTGTGCTTTGCTATTGACTTCGTCATTTAAACAATTCTTTGCATTGGTAGCACTTGGGTCACCTTGCCCAACTCAAAGCGGCAAGCTGTAAAAACCAAGCAGCAAAGCAGCAATCCTGCACAGTGGCAAGATAAACGGAACCGCCTTACTCAATAGGAAACAGCAGCACAGGCAGGCAAATATGTTAAGTGTGTGACAAGTGTAGATAGACATGAAGCAGTTTGTAGAGATCATTTAAAGGTAAGCGACGGCTGAATGGTTGCTATCCAGTGTTTTCTATTAGGGACCAAATACCCTCTCTTATGTGATCAGTTAGAGTTTGGTTATGGCTAAAGTCAAATTTACCAGTAGTGGATGTACTAATTGATTTAGGCTTAAGAACTGTGTGGTTGCCAGGTTTCCTAATAATGAAAGCCTGTTGAAGATCCTCACAAATGTCATCGATTTCATGTTCGTCTCTATAGGACAATTACACGTGTATAATATAGGCTGTTATTCTAGGATTTTGTATTTATTTTTTTACCTTCTCCTCCTGAAGGCGTTCGTCGATCTGTCTGGATGCAGCTTCATGTGCTCGGAACAGGTTGATGGTACTGGTGAGATCAGGATCCAGAATGTTTCCATCCTTATCTCTCACTACCAGGTCCAGATCCAAAACCCTAAGCACCAGAGCGGAACAGTAGAGGATTTCAGAGCAGGAGCAAAAACAGAACTGAAAGAGACAGCTAAATGTTTACCTGTAAAATATACAGTAATTCTAAGAGTGCAACCATAATATGAATATGTTTTCAGCTTAATGTGGTCATGAAAAATAGTTAATTACAACTTTATGAACTCTGTATAATTGAGGGGAAAAAAAAAAAAAAAAGAAAAAAAAAATACCACGGTCATAGCTGGTAACCCTAGCCAAGCTAAGAATGTTTTTTATATAAAAAAAAAATACTCAGGGGCTGTGCAGGTTTGTTTGTTTAATTCTTAACGCCATGTCAGTAGCTATTAATATGGCTGAATAATAGATTCAGTCTTTAAACATCAAAGTAGCGGGTGTGTATAGTGGTTAAAGTGTTTGTGTGACTATGAGGGTGTAGAGTTTAGTTGTTATAACTTACATGGCGTTTTTAAGTGCTGGTGCTTCTAAGAATTTACGCAGTTTTTTTGGGGTGGGGGGAATAAATGGGCTAGAATGTGGTGGTATTGGGTGAGACTGGCACAGCCTCTCCTCCCGGGGCAGCCAGGACCGGGTGTTTCGCCTTGTCTCCGCAGTCTGTACCTCGTCAGGGTGTTTCGCAATTTAGGGTCGGATAGTGTGCTCAGGTAATCTGCTGCACTGTAGTGTCTGTTTAGGGCCAAATAACACTGCATTTTACTTTGTGTTTTAGTTTCAGTTTTCCAATAGTTCAGATATTTAGTTCTCAGTCTTTGTGTAATTTGGTTCATTCTAATTGAGTTTGCAGATTTTTCCTGTTCCTGAGTCTTTGTTGTGTTAGTGGTGTGTCTGTGTGTGTTAGTGGTGTGTCAGTGCAGTGACTCAGGACCAGTTGGATGAGGGGACTGGTATCTTTGCTCAGCTCTTGGTGTTTCAAGGCTTTACAATGATAAGATTGAGTATCGCTCTCTTTTAGATGTTTCCAGAAATTGATTGCTCTTTTCTGTATGTTTATAATAAGAGGAAATCGGCCTAATTCTGCCCTGCACGCATTGTTCTTTGTGTGTCTGTGCACTTTTAGGATGGTTTTACAGAACTCTGTGTGCAGGGTCTCTAATGGATGTTTGTCCCAACTGTGGAATTGATGGTGTGTTAGCGAAAGCCACACTTCACTGCCATATAGATTTCCTTGTAGTTGTTTGTATGGTAGAATTTTGTTCTGGTGTTGTTAATCTGGACAGGATGTATTTGACAGAAGTTCTTAATCCACAGAGGGGGCAAGTGGGGCCTGGTCTCCTTTTAGCAGGTAGGTATGGGTGAGTTTGGTGAGTCCTATGCGGCATCTTAGATAATGTAGATAATTTGTTCCTATCGTTTTTTTGGGGGTTTGAGATCTATCCATTTTTATGGTAGGGTAGATCTCAGAGTTTGCTGGTGGTATAAGTTTCCAGTTCTTTTTGCTTTCTCATTCTATGCTCTCCAAATGGAAGGGATGACATACCTGTCTCACCTATCTATCATGCTACAAATGACTATTTTGTAAATGCATGACTTTACATCACAGAGAAAACATGTGGTTGTCCTCACTCAGCCAGATTAGTGGCTTTCATGCGACAGAGAAGACAATGTGGGAAGAAATTGCAACATTTAAGTTGCATGTTGGGGGGGTGGCTGGTGTTAATGCTGAAACTAATGGTTTGTCACAACTGGAGAGCAACTAAAAACCGGCATGAGATCATGAGAGAGTGACAAACATGTTTTGCTAATTGTTATTACATGTAATGATGCAAAGCATTTGCAGAGCGAGTTCCTGTACATTAGATGTTGCTATGAAAATGTTCCATGAATGAATGAGCATATTAATAAATATCTGTAATCTGCACTGCAGCCAGCACTGCATCATGTCTATGTCATGCCTTATGGGGGATCTTGTGTAGATACTTTGTTCCGCTATCCGTTTTTATGGGAAAGTGGATCTCAGAGTTTGTTGGTGGTATAAGTTTCCCATTTTCTTTGAAAAGCTGCTGTGGTGTACATTAGATGGCAGGCAGGGGTATTGTTGGATTGGGGATGTTACGGCTTGCTTTGCTGCCAAGTCTGATTGTTGGGTTGTACAGGTAGCAACAGATTCACAATTGGGAGTAGGAAATGACTAGATTGGGAGATAAGGGGGAAAGAAATAAAAAAAGGCTACAAGAGTATGCCTAGAGGGCTTTCTCTCCTGCAGATGTAGGTGTCTTGTGCCATTTCAATTTGGAGCTGCAAAAAGACATGGACACCTACCATTAATTGCTTTCTGAGAGTACCTTTCTCCCCAACATAAGTGTGTACAACTGTGATTCAGAAACTCCTAACTTAACAAAAACTCCCAACAAACTGGGCGAGATGGCTGCACAAGGACCAGAGCAAGGCCAACCATGTCTTATAATAATAACAGCATTCGAACTGCCAGACAAAAGCGTGAACACAATCCTCATAGGACTGTTCAGGAAAAACTGTGGTCTCATATACACCCATCAGCCATAACATTAAAACCACATCCTTGTTTCTACACTTCTTCTTCAATGGTCAGGACCCCCACAGAGTAGGTATTATTTAGGTGATGGATGATTCTCAGCACTGCAGTGACACTGACATGGTGGTGGTGTGTTAGTGTGTGTTGTGCTGGTATGAGTGGATCAGACACAGCAGCGCTGCTGGAGTTTTTAAATAGCGTGTCCACTCACTGTCCACTTTATTAGACACTCCTACCTAGTTGGTCCACCTTGTAGATGTAAAGTCAGAGACGATCGCTCATCTATCGCTGCTGTTTGAGTTAGTCATCTTTAAGACCTTCATCAGTGGTCACAGAGCGCTGCCCATGGGGCGCTGTTGGCTGGATGTTTTTGGTTGGTGGACTATTCTCAGTCCAGCAGTGACAGTGAGGTGTTTAAAAACTCCATTAGCATTGCTGTGTCTGATCCACTTATACCAGCACAACACACACTAACATACCACCACCATGTCAGTGTCACTGCAGTGCTGCAGGTGTTCCTGTGGGGGTCCGGCCATTGAAAAACAGGGTGAAAGCAGGCTAAAAAAGTATGTAATAAAAACAGATGGACTACAGTCAGTAATTGTAGAACTACAAAGTGCTTCTATATGGTAAGTAAAGCTGATAAAATGAACAGTAAGTGTAGAAACAAGTAGGTGGTTTTAATGTTATGGTTTATTTTTGTCTTTTTATTTTTAACTAGGACCCACAGTAACCCAGTAATCTCAGGCGTCATTCTAACAAAAATATAACAAAGTACAACAGCAACATTCTGTGAAGAACATCAGCAGGACTACGTACTTGTTCCCGTAGTCAATCTTGGATGTGACCTTCTGCTTGAGTTCCGACAGCTCATCCTGTGGAAGGGTGCCTGACAAAATCTGAGATCTCCACTCAATGAGGTCGTAGATCATGTCACGCACAGTATTGAACATCTCACGCTTGTCACCCTGTGGAGAAAACACACACACACACTGCCTGGTTAGTCTGTGTATACAGTGTAATAAGATCTAATTATGCTGTCATGTTCACCCTGACACAGCAGGAGTGGCAATTTTAAACAGTCAACACAAATATATTCAGCATGTTAAACTAGACATCAGCTTTAAGCAAAAAAAAAAAAAAAAAAGTCAAAGTTTAAGCTGTTTTCATTTAAATTTAATTTAAATTTAAATTGTGATCTTAATTTTTAGCTTTTTGAACTTAAACCTGATCTACTGCAAGACAGTTAAGCTTGGTGTAATAAAGATCTTACCAGTCAGTAACTGATTCATTGCTACATCCACTGAGGAGCACTGCTCATTAATACTTTAAAAGTAACCCTTGGAGTGATTGGGTGTCCCAAAATTATAAATTAAGGTGTTGAAAGACAGAAGACAGATGTTAACCTCTTAAGCAAACAAACTGAACTAGCATTAATATCACAGTATGTCCTGTTCATAAATAATCCACTAAAATGCTACGAACCCCTGTGATAATCAATATATTCTAGCTTAGATTTTCCAAACACCTTGTTCACACTTTTACAACTGGCTGCAACACAAAGACTGAGAATTCGGTTACTGTCTCCAATTACATCTGGGTTCCTCAATGTAAGTAAAAACCTTAAAATTATAATGCATTACTGGTTATGATTTGCAATCATTTATGAAGTTATTGACTTACTATTAAACATTTGCATTTGTGTTGTTAAATGTTAAATGTAAGTGTATATAACCCAAATTGTTAAAGGTAAGCGTATATAATCCAAGTGTTGAAGGTAAGTATATACAGTATAATCCAAAAGGTTAAATGCAAGCGTATATAATCCAAGTGTTAAAGCTAAGTGTATATAATCCAAACATTAGCCCTTCTTTGCATTATTTTTTTCTCTCTGTGGAAAAGAAATGTTGTTTGTTAAAGCCACTGAATACACAGAAAAATAGTAAAAAAAAAAATTGAAATTCAGCTTTTTAAAAAAAAAAAAAAAAAGATTTTTAATTTGTAGCATATATATGCAACAAATGTATATCTCACCAATAGATTTTGGCAGAGCGGCGATTTTTTAAATTTATTGCAAATTCGCTACACGATGCAATGAAGGGTTAAATGCAAGCGTATATAAACTAAAATGTTAAAGGTACGTGTATATCATCCAAATGTTAGATGTAAGTGTATATAATCCAAATGTTACATGTAAGCGTGTATAATCCAAAGTGTTAAATGTAAGCGTGTATAATCCAAATGTTAAATGTAAGTGTATATAATCCAAAAATCCAAATGTTAAATGTAAGTGTATATAATCCAAAAATCCAAATGTTAGATGTAAGTGTATATAATCCAAAAATCCAAATGTAAAATGTAAGTGTACAGGTCCTTCTCAAAAAATTAGCATATTGTGATAAAGTTCATTATTTTCCATAATGTAATGATAAAAATTAAACTTTCATATATTTTAGATTCATTGCACACCAACTGAAATATTTCAGGTCTTTTATTGTTTTAATACTGATGATTTTGGCATACAGCTCATGAAAACCCAAAATTCCTATCTCAAAAAATTAGCATATTTCATCCGACCAATAAAAGAAAAGTGTTTTTAATACAAAAAAAGTCAACCTTCAAATAATTATGTTCAGTTATGCACTCAATACTTGGTCGGGAATCCTTTTGCAGAAATGACTGCTTCAATGCGGCGTGGCATGGAGGCAATCAGCCTGTGGCACTGCTGAGGTGTTATGGAGGCCCAGGATGCTTCGATAGCGGCCTTAAGCTCATCCAGAGTGTTGGGTCTTGTGTCTCTCAACTTTCTCTTCACAATATCCCACAGATTCTCTATGGGGTTCAGGTCAGGAGAGTTGGCAGGCCAATTGAGCACAGTAATACCAAGATCAGTAAACCATTCACCAGTGGTTTTGGCACAGTGAGCAGGTGCCAGGTCGTGCTGAAAAATGAAATCTTCATCTCCATAAAGCTTTTCAGCAGATGGAAGCATGAAGTGCTCCAAAATCTCCTGATAGCTAGCTGCATTGACCCTGCCCTTGATAAAACACAGTGGACCAACACCAGCAGCTGACATGGCACCCCAGACCATCACTGACTGTGGGTACTTGACACTGGACTTCAGGCATTTTGGCATTTCCTTCTCCCCAGTCTTCCTCCAGACTCTGGCACCTTGATTTCCGAATGACATGCAAAATTTGCTTTCATCCGAAAACAGTACTTTGGACCACTGAGCAACAGTCCAGTGCTGCTGTTTCGGGTTCAAAAGTGGCTTGACCTGGGGAATGCGGCACCTGTAGCCCATTTCCTGCACACGCCTGTGCACGGTGGCTCTGGATGTTTCTACTCCAGACTCAGTCCACTGCTTCCGCAGGTCCCCCAAGGTCTGGAATCGGCCCTTCTCCACAATCTTCCTCAGGGTCCGGTCACCTCTTCTCGTTGTGCAGCGTTTTCTGCCACACTTTTTCCTTCCCACAGACTTCCCACTGAGGTGCCTTGATACAGCACTCTGGGAACAGCCTATTCGTTCAGAAATTTCTTTCTGTGTCTTACCCTCTTGCTTGAGGGTGTCAATGATGGCCTTCTGGACAGCAGTCAGGTCGGCAGTCTTACCCATGATTGCAGTTTTGAGTAATGAACCAGGCTGGGAGTTTTTAAAAGCCTCAGGAATCTTTTGCAGGTGTTTAGAGTTAATTCGTTGATTCAGATGATTAGGTTAATAGCTCGTTTAGAGAACCTTTTCATGATATGCTAATTTTTTGAGATAGGAATTTTGGGTTTTCATGAGCTGTATGCCAAAATCATCAGTATTAAAACAATAAAAGACCTGAAATATTTCAGTTGGTGTGCAATGAATCTAAAATATATGAAAGTTTAATTTTTATCATTACATTATGGAAAATAATGAACTTTATCACAATATGCTAATTTTTTGAGAAGGACCTGTATATTATCCAAATGTTAAAAGTATGTGTATATAATCCAAAATGTAACATGTAAGTGTATATAATCCTCAATTTCTACCTAGTAAACGTTTGCATTTGTAAACCCTTTGGAGGGCCCTGCAGCCCTAATATACTTACAGAACATAGGAACTTACATTAAAACCCTAAAGGTAAAAATACAAGATAAGCATCTAAGAGTTTACAGCCTCGTTTAGGGGTCCAATAATGACAACTTGCTGGTGGCTAAGGTTGAACCATCAACCTTCTGTTTACTAGTCCAGTACCTTTACCGCTGAGCTATCACTGTACTATTGTTTTACTGATTTTTTGAAGGCAAATGAAGGGATGTACATAAAGAGCAGTGCTGTTGCATCGAACCCATCGTTCTCTAGATATGACGCATAGACCGTGTATTTGGTAAGTTATCCTATTTTTAACCCAAAACCTTATGCTGTATACATTAAAACAACATCAATGAATGTGTACAAAGCCTGCAGAACTGGAACGGTAAGAGATCAGCATTAACTTATTATCTAGAGATTATCAGTTAAGACTTGGATGGCAGAACTTTCCAAGTGCCCTATGTCCGGTAGCTAGAATCTGATTGGATCTGACATACCTGTCTTGCCTATCTATGGGGCTACAAATGACCATTTTCTTAATGCATGACTTCACATCACAGAGAAAACATGTGGTTGTCCTCACTCAGCCAGATTAGTGGCTTCCATGCAACAGAGAAGACAAAGTGGGAAGAAATTGAAAC
Source organism: Trichomycterus rosablanca (assembly GCF_030014385.1). Classification (NCBI taxonomy): domain Eukaryota; kingdom Metazoa; phylum Chordata; class Actinopteri; order Siluriformes; family Trichomycteridae; genus Trichomycterus; species Trichomycterus rosablanca. The sequence continues at coordinate 18,709,044 of NC_085997.1, forward strand.
ATTTAAGTTGCATGTTGGGGGGGTGGCTGGTGTTAATGCTGAAACTAATGGTTTGTCACAACTGGAGAGCAACTAAAATCCAGCATGATATCATGAGAGTGACAAACATGTTTTGCTAATTATCATTACATGTAATGATGCAAAGCATTTGCTAAGCAAGATCCTGTAAATTAGATGTTGCTATGGAAATAAGTTACATGATAAAATGAGCATATGAATAAATATCTGTAATCTGCACTGCAGCCAGCACTGTATCACGTCTGTTTACATCAGAATTGAGGACTCGCAAGGTTACCAATAAATCACACAATAAACAAACTCAGGATGGCATGCGGCTGTGTTATCCATGCTGCAGTTTAGTGAGCAGCAGAGCCATTTCAGAAACAAAAATGGGCCTCTTCATCCCATAACCAGAACTTTTACTCACCACATACAGGTCCTTCCAGATTAACGCCCATTCCCGCAAAGTGGTGGTAACCTCATGCACCAGAGGCAGCTCAGTGGGTATTACTGTCTCCTTTGGTCTAGGATAACAGAGCAAAATGGGGGAAACAGTAAGTAAAAAAAAAAAATCAAATTTTCCAAAAACACACAGGAGCAGATTCATAAAGATTTGTAGCTTTTCTTGTACAATGCTGCGGTAATACTACTACTGTTACACTAAAAGAATGCTGGGCTGATTTACATCCAGACTCAACAATGAACGGAAGAACAGAAGGTCCTGAATTTGGAGAAAAAAATTTTAATCAAATCATCCTACACCTCCCACTGTCAACAGGTAATATGTGAAATGTAAGTGTAAATAATCCAAATGTGAAATGTAAGCGTATGTAATCTAAATGCAAAATGTAAGTGTATACAATCCAAATGTAAAATGTAAGCGTATATAATCCAAATGTTACATGTAAGAGTATATAATCCAAATGTGAAATGTAAGCATATACAATCCAAATCTGAAATGTAAGTGTATATAATCAAAAATGTTAAATGTAAGTGTATAGAGTCCAACATGCTAAATGTAGGTGTACAGTATATAATCCAAATGTGAAATGTAGAGTCCAAATGTTAAATGTAAGTGTATATAATCCAAAATGCTAAATGTAAGCATATATAATCCAAATGTGAAATGTAAGTGTACGGTACAGTGTATCACAAAAGTGAGTACACCCCTCACATTTCTGCAGATATTTAAGTATATCTTTTCATGGGACAACACTGACAAAATGACACTTTGACACAATGAAAAGCAGTCTGTGTGCAGCTTATATAACAGTGTAAATTTATTCTTCCCTCAAAATAACTCAATATACAGCCATTAATGTCTAAACCACCGGCAACAAAAGTGAGTACACCCCTTAGTGAAAGTTCCTGAAGTGTCAATATTTTGTGTGGCCACCATTATTTCCCAGAACTGCCTTAACTCTCCTGGGCATGGAGTTTACCAGAGCTTCACAGGTTGCCACTGGAATGCTTTTCCACTCCTCCATGACGACATCACAGAGCTGGCGGATATTCGAGACTTTGCGCTCCTCCACCTTCCGCTTGAGGATGCCCCAAAGATGTTCTATTGGGTTTAGGTCTGGAGACATGCTTGGCCAGTGCATCACCTTTACCCTCAGCCTCTTCAATAAAGCAGTGGTCGTCTTAGAGGTGTGTTTGGGGTCATTATCTCGCTGGAACACTGCCCTGCGACCCAGTTTCCGGAGGGAGGGGATCATGCTCTGCTTCAGTATTTCACAGTACATATTGGAGTTCATGTGTCCCTCAATGAAATGTAACTCCCCAACACCTGCTGCACTCATGAAGCCCCAGACCATGGCATTCCCACCACCATGCTTGACTGTAGGCATGACACACTTATCTTTGTACTCCTCACCTGATTGCCGCCACACATGCTTGAGACCATCTGAACCAAACAAATTAATCTTGGTCTCATCAGACCATAGGACATGGTTCCAGTAATCCATGTCCTTTGTTGACATGTCTTCAGCAAACTGTTTGCGGGCTTTCTTGTGTAGAGACTTCAGAAGAGGCTTCTTTCTGGGGTGACAGCCATGCAGACCAATTTGATGTAGTGTGCGGCGTATGGTCTGAGCACTGACAGGCTGACCTTCCACCTTTTCAATCTCATTTTGGAGGAAAAATGACAAGCAGTGCTCAATTTGGACATTTAGGGGTGTAGTCTCTTAGGGGTGTACTCACTTTTGTTGCCGGTGGTTTAGACATTAATGGCTGTATATTGAGTTATTTTGAGGGAAGAATAAATTTACACTGTTATATAAGCTGCACACAGACTACTTTTCATTGTGTCAGTGTCATTTTGTCAGTGTTGTCCCATGAAAAGATATACTTAAATATTTGCAGAAATGTGAGGGGTGTACTCACTTTTGTGATACACTGTATATAATCTAAAATGCTAAATGTATGTGTATATAATCTGAAATGTTAAATGTAAGTGTATATAATCCAAATGTGAAATGTAAGCATATATAGTCCAAATGTGAAATGTAAGCGTATACAATCCAAATCTGAAATGTAAGTGTATATAATCAAAAATGGAAAATGTCAATGTATATAATCCAAAATGTTAAATGTAAGTGTATATAATCCTAATGGCAAATGTAAGCATATATAATCCAAATGTTAAATGTAAGTGTATATAATCCAAAATGGCAAATGTAAGCATATACAGTATAATCCAAATGTTAAATGTAAGCATATTTAAAGTGTGTGTGCACATTTAATGTTCAGTAACCAGGGTTCTAAAATAAAAACAAGATCACTTACCCACTGCCTTCAACTGTGGCCTCTTTCAGGTGTATGCAACAGGCAGGAAATATACCCTACAAGTAAAAAGCCACCAAAAAAATGGGCACAAAAACAAAACAAACCCCCCCCTTACCAAAAACTAAATATATATTTCTCTAGCAGATAAAGAAGCTGGCTTGAAGCCAAAGTCTTCATTAATTCATTTACCTTCTTTGAGCGCCTCCTAAGTCGATGCCCCCTGTACCACCCTGGAAGACAGGATGTAATCCATTACTGATACAGTGAACAGCAGTGATTGCATTAGACTAATAAAATGCATCTCATTACCGGTACACAAACTCGCCTTCCATGCACACTTGCATCACTGTTAACACTAGATGTGTTTAATAAATCACACGCTGACATGATCTCTGAGAGACTGAATAGAACATTTATTGCTAATGATTTTTACAATCTGTAGATGCTCAGGGGCTCACATGCTTCTCGTGCAATTTTTCCCTCTCCAATAACACCTCTACTGCTATAGAATTAGCCCCCCCCCCCACCCACCACCACCACCACCACCACCACCAGCAGCAGCACCACCACCAGCACCACGACATACCTAAAGCAAACCCATTACTGACTGAGGAAGCCAGATATGAGTGAAAACCTTACCTTCATAAGTTTCCAGTATATGTACAGTGTCTCCAATCTGCAGTGACAGCTCCTCGTTGCTGTGGGCATCATAGTTATAAATAGCTGGAAGAAAAAAGGAGGGAGATCAGAACCAATACAACACTAAATGATAAATGAGACAAATGGCAAGAGATCTGATATCATTTCTCCAGTTCACCCTTGTTCTTCTCATCCCACTGGTTGGTCTAGGTCAAGTGACTTAGATGCTCAAGGCAAAACCATGATTATGTGCTCACCGTCTCTTGGGGAGTGCTTTGTATTACCATCCATTCAGCCTTCTGTCTGATGCAGTCAGGGCTTGATGGACTGTGATAACATGTATTCAAGCAAGTTGCTCAGTACCTTTTAAAGCCAAACAGCCCCACATTACAGATAGACCCATGCTAAATGTACCAGCACAGTGGAACTGATGTACTGTTCTGCCTGGCTAGCTTTGTGTCTGCACCACTACTGATGTTTGTTGCCAAAAATCTGTAGACAATATTCCAATATTGTAAAGAAGACTGACACAGTGGTAGCTCAGCAGTTAAGGTACTGAACTTGTGATCAGAGGGTCAAGCCAACTGTTGGACCCCGAAGCAAGGCCCATAATCCTCAATTGTGCTAACTGTACTTCCAATTAGGGCTGGGCGGTATATCACAAATATTGATATATTCGATATTACTTTTTACACGATGTTGAAAATTGCCATTTCCGATATATCGAGTATGCGTAGAATACACAGATTACCATTTGAGAACATTTAAAACAGAGAATAAAAGCACTGCGCTGAACGCTTTCCTTCTCGAGTTCGCATATGAGCGGGTGGGCGGTTGCACGCACACATAGAAACTGAATCACTGAGTAAACGAGTCAGAAACTACTCTCTTCAAACGAATCGGTCATTGGAATCAAATCAAGGAGCTGTGCTCTTATCTATGGTAAAGATTCGTTCGTTTTGCTCACTCTGTTTCAGTTCATTTGTTGAAGAGATTCAGATGTATAAACCAATCAGAGCTTCCAAATTCAGATTTTGAGCGGAATTTCAATCTCTCTTCAATGGTTATTGTATAAGTGACAGCTTAGTGAACAAATTACCAGTTTCAGCTTTTTACCGCGAAAGCCGACAATCTAAAACGGTTTTCATTAGTTAGGTGGATAAACACATTTAAATATGGATTTTTATATTCTGGAAATATTCTGGAAACATACAAGAAGGCCTCCAAGAAGAAAAAAGGGGATTATATCTCTAATGAAACAACACACGGATATAGAATATATTTTCTCAATTTGATGCTCAGGTAAGCAGCGGTTATGATTTTATGCTGCTGTGTGGTTGATCTGGGTCACTGTGCTGTTGTTTAACATGTGCTTTTATTTTGCAAAGATAGTAAAGCATTATCAAATATTGAACTTTTTCGGGATTTTTTTGATGCTCATTTATTTGAAGTAAAATGGACAGCATAAATGTGATTGTGAGATTCTGCTGGTTTGTTTGATATAAATATTGTCAATATTAATACAAATACAGCCTTGTAATAATTCAAAATATAAACACTAATTAGTCAGAATTTATCAGAACTACAGTATTTTTTTGTTTTTAAGGTAACTTATAAACAATATAAGCTAAAATACGGACAGTGGCCTGACATCGTACTTTACGTTTACATTATATTGTATCATATTGCCACTTCTCAAAAGCATATCGAGATATGAGTTTTTTAGTCATATCGCACAGTCCTACTTCCAACTGTAAGTCACTTCGGATAAATGTGTCTGCTAAATATCATATGTAAATGATACATTAGGTTTATAAATGGTCAACTAGTTGATTTCACATTTATTCCATTATCATCACTAGTACACACATCATTTAAGTCAACAGCCCTCGGCAGCAAAATATCTGGGGATTGGGCTGTTTGTGTAATATATGTTTATATATTTAGGGACAGTGGTAGCCTAGTGGGTAGAGCTTTGGACTATCAATCTGAAGGCTCTGCCATGCAGCCACTGTTAGGCCCTTGAGCAAGGCACTTAACCCTGTCTGCTCCAGGGGCGCCGTACATTGACTGCCCCTGCGCTCTGCCACCAGCTTGGATATGCGGGGGAAAAAATTCATTGTGCTGTACAAGTGTAAATGTATATATAACAAATAAAGGCTTTCATAATTCTTTTATATTAGTGCTCCATTTTAAAAGCTTTATCTTGCATTAGACTGAGCCTGGTGCGAGAGCCACTGCATAGTATAAATTAGCTAAGTGAGTTTGCATGGAATAGCCATTTACCATATCATGAAACAGTGCTAAAAGAGTATGTAGAAACAAGCTTAGTAAGAAAGCACTAAATATTAATGTAACGAATGGCATAACAGGATAAACAATTACTGATACATTCTATTTAATTGCTGGGGGGAAAAACAGACTAAATATATACACATTAATATAGATGATACATAGACGATGTACATGCACAGACTATTCACACATGATCTATTTGTAAATTGCTGAGTATTAAATTAGTTATTGAAAGCTGCACAGGAACAGCCCCCATCCATGATCATCCCTGTGTGTCCTTACTCCTAAAAGCAAGAGCTACCTTCTTCCTCTGAAGCCTCTAAGCCCATATGCTAGCTCCCTAACTGCTGAGTCACCTTTTTACACATTCTGGACCCACCCATTGTAACCTATAAATTCCCAAGCTCTATTCACTGACCTCACCCCACAAAGAAAAAGCCATGTGATTGGACAAGATAGAGACAAAGAAAGCAACACACATACAAAACAGGAAAAGGATGTTGCAGTTCCACAAGCATGGTGCCGCAATGTGCTTATAAAAGAACCTGATAAAGATCTAGCAATAAGTAATGGCAGTTAAGATGGATAAACAACCACTTCAAAGAGTGATGTTACAATTACACCAAAACCATGCACTGATGTATTGAAATGGCTTGACAGTCCTTTCAATGAGGCTGAAAAAGGGGACAAGAAATTATTTAACTGCAGTTAACTTGCACACCACACTCCTCTTTCCTTTTACCAGCAGTACATTGAGCTTTCAATTATAGTTTGAACCCTTTCTTTTCTCCTTCTCCCATCAATCCTGCTTCTTTTAATCCTCTTCATGAGTCACAAAAAATAGACCCCTCACACCAACTGGACCTGAAACTTCTAAACAATGTGCGTCAACAGGAACTGACCAAGTGACGTCTTTTCTCAGCAATTTACGCATCACGTGGAAACCATTTTTAAACCTTGAATCGACACATCTGTCTGAGTTCTCAAGTTTGTCATAAATGAAAAAAAAAATACTTCAAATACTAAACAAGTGTGACCCAAAAACAAATCGTGCGTTTAACCAGTCAAAAATGTACACCGTTAGCCTGATAAATTTGTACCCAGTCTGTACCAGATTCTTCATGTGGAGAATGCATTATGGCTAGTTCACACTAGACAATTTTTGCCCTGATTTGCCGGCTCAGCTCGGCTCTCAATCGCTATGTGTGAACTGCTCAACAACTCGATCCGAGCGGCTCGCCGATGAGAGATATCTAGCTTGCCAGATGTCTGGATCAGAGTTGCCCAACTGGCAATGAGTGCTATGTCGAACAGCCAATGAGAACGCAAGATACGGTGTGAGGGGAAACACAGGGGAGGAGTGTAAAAAGGTGGGACAGGGGCAAAATGTAGTTTTATATCAGAATACATCATCATACACACAAGTTTTACAGTATTTCTGACCTTATTGTTCTCTACAAAACCAACACCAATGTTGCATTGCAAAAATATTTATTAACCTCCAACTCATTATAGAACAAACCATGCCAAATCCACTCCGACTGCTCGCTACTTGTTGACGTGCATTTTTGGACGTGGTATAATTAAACCCATTGTCACTTCTCGCGTTTGTTGACGACTTAAAAAATCATCAACTTAGGTTTGTATTACACAAAAATAGTCCTCCCTAAGGAACTCACCAAAGCCACCCAGCTCACACGAGTGGCCCCGTGTTGCCCAGGTTCCTTATTGTAAAGCACATACTGCTCTTCTACTGAATCCACAAAGTTGAATCAGTTCATCTGGACACAAGTTTGGTTTAGAGATATGTTTCGTCACTCATTCAAGTGACTTCTTCAGTCTGACGAAGTGGATTTGTGTATCTCAATTACTGAGCATTCATTAAAAGAATCCATTGAACAGCCCTATGAAACTGTTGTACAAGTGACCAGGGCAGGATTTCCTGTGGCAAGTCTCTCTATCTCTCGATCTCTCAATCTCTTGACCTGTCTGTCTTAACCGCAGTGCAACAGGTTAAGTTGTTGATCCTTTAAAAGTTGTTTAAAAGCCACTGAAAACTCCTAAATCAATTCACACACCAGTGACCCAAGGCTGCACGGTAGAAACTCACTCCATTAGACTCTGTTAGAGCATTTAGAAAGATCACTCGGCTCTTATTCACTGATATAACTGAAGAAATGTTGGGGGTTTAAAAAAAAAAAAAAAAATCTCGAAAGCTTATTAAGGAAGACCCAGCATTTAAAATAAATTATGCATAATACGATATTGAATACTATAGCATCGCAACAACTAAATGATAAAACTGATTATCAGAATAGGAGGTAATAAATTTTAATGACATTTTGTCAGCCTATTGTTCATTCCAAACTAACACTGCTAAACATAAAACTGCCGATGAATCGAGTCGGCCATGCCAATGTACACTGAATCCCAAATTCACTTCTAGTTTGTATTTAAGTGCACTGCACAGGGTTTAACCGTTTTTGCGTCTCCACACTATGCAGCTAAGTAATGTCAAATAATCTTGGTGGCTATTAGCACTAAGTGCAGGTAATTAGCACTAATTACCAAAAGTCTAAAGACAACGTTGGCTGCATAGGATTGTAATAACCCCACATTAAATAAACCAATCCAAATAAATACAGTGCTGCTGTATAACATAGCTTGTTTAATACCACAAGTAATAATTTAGATTGTAATTAATTACTAGTTGCCATTATTATCCTTTATTTCCAACTGGGATGACGGTGATTAAGCAATTAACCAATATCAGAAAAAGAAGACATTGTTCGATTAATGCTGGAGGTTGAAAGTATCTGAAATCAATTCAAAAGGCTGAGGCTTGATTTTGAACTGAGTACAGAAAAAGAGAGCAGATTTAAAACACACCCCAACCCATCCTAAGGGCACATGCTCCAGCTTTTAATCCAAAAAGTCACATGCATGTCTATTATTAAAATTATGAACAATTAACAGTGAAACCATGTTGTGTCAATATGGAGTCTGACTGAAAGTTAAACTCTGCACAGTTTCAATGATTCATCATCTTTCAGCAACTACACTAGGGACAGTTGTAGCCTAGCAGGTAAAGTATTGGACTAGTAATCCAAAGGTTGCCAGTTTAAGCCCCACTATTGCCAGGTTGACACTGTTGGGTCCTTGAGCAAGGCCCTTAACCCTCCATTGCTTACATAATAAACTGTCACGGTACTGTAAGTTGCTTTTGATAAAAGCATCTGCTAAATGCTGAAAATGTAAATGTACACTAATGCTGCTGGTGCTGGTGGTAATGGCATGTTAGTTACCAACTTGTTGGTTATCGACTAGTAATCGAAAGGTTGCCGGTTCAAGTCCCACCATTGCCAGGTTGCCACTGTTGGGCCATTAAGCAAGGCCCTTAACCCTCAATATATGCTGTAAATAATAACGTCATGTTTTACACACTTTGTCTCCATTTATGACAGGATAGGTAGTTACTGGTTAAACAAGATTCATCAGTTCACAAGTTTAATGTCAAACACAGTCATGGCCAATTTCGAATCTCTAATTCACCTCACTTGCATGTCTTTAGACTGTGGGAGGAAACTGGAGCTCCCAGTGGAAACCTATGCAGACACAGGGAGAACATACAAACTCCACACAAAGGACCAGGACTGCTTCAACTGGGAATCGAACTGCTGTGAGACAACCGTGCTACCCATCGAGCCACCATGCCACCCTCATTAAATAGGTAATACATTTAAAAACATTATGTGCTTATAGTATGTATAGCCTTTTCTACAAATGTATTAAATGCTTGAGTGCTATCTTAGTGTAGAGTGTGTACATACACTGATTAGCCATACTTTAAAACCACCTCCTGGTTTCTACACTCACTGTTCATTTTATCAGCTCCACTTACCATATAGAAACACAATTACTGACTGTAGTCCATCTGTTTCTCTACATACTATTTTAGCCTGCTTTCACCCTGTTCTTCAGTGGTCAGGACCACCACAGAGCAGGTATTATTTAGGTGGTGGGTCATTCTCAGCACTGCAGTGACACTGACATGGTGGTGGTGTGTTAGTGTGTGTTGTGCTGGTATGAGTGGATCAGACACAGCAGCACTGCTGGAGTTTGTAAATACTGTGTCCACTCACTGTCCACTCTATTAGACACTCCTACCTAGTTGGCCACCTTGTAGATGTAAAGTCAGAGACTTTTGCTGCTGTTTGAGTTGGTCTTCTTCTAGACCTTCATCACTGTTCACATGACCACAGGGCGCTGTTGGCTATATATTTTTAATAATTGGTGGACTATTCTCAGTCCAGCAGTGACAGTGAGGTGTTTAAAAACTCCAGCAGCGCTGCTGTGTCTTATCCACTCATATCAGCACAACACACACTAACACACCACCACCATGTCACTGCAGTGCTGAGAATCATCCACCACCCAAATAATACCTACTCTGTGGTGGTCCTGTGGGGGTCCTGACCATTGAAGAACAGCATGAAAGGGGGCTAACAAAGCATGCAGAGAAACAGATGGACTACAGTCAGTAATTGTAGAACTAAAAAGTGCTTCTATATGGTAAGTGGAGCTGATAAAATGGACAGTGTGTGTAGAAACAAGGAGGTGGTTTTAATGTTATGGCTGACCGATGTATATAAATGTATTATGTATTTGTTTAGATAAACAAATCACTTATTTAAAAAATAATTCTTGAAGCATTAAAATAGTAGTTAATGGTCATCTATCCTCTTAACTTTCCTTTAAGACAAGCCTGGAGACACGTGAGCAACACGTCTACAACCAGGATTACTCCCGTCAACTGTATGACGAGACATCGTTGACAGCAGGCAGCTATTGTCACCGGCATGACAAGACACTCAAGTTATCAGGGGACAAAAGAAGAGAAAGAAACTAATGTTCTTGTCTGGAATGTTGAGATTTGACTAAAAGCTGCTGAAAGATGCTTGTTTAGTATCGTAAACCTACTCAGTCACTCAATAAGACTGACACGCACCCCACAGCTCAATCTAAACCTGACCCATATACAAGAAATACGGAAAAAACAACCCACTGACAGGAAGCGGCAGCAGGCAATACTTCTTGCCGTGCCTCTAATGGGATCTAATTGGAGAACGTACCGCTGCGACAAAGGTCTGAGTTTTAATTTGCCCCAGGCAGAAACAAAAGAGCTCACCAACTACACCCAGCGTCACAGGTCCCTGTTCCCACATTAAATCAATTACATTCAGTGATCCATCATGTTTATTTGTACTGCTGCTGAGATAACGCCACGGCAATTAACCTGGCATTTAACTGAATGCAATACCAAGCAGCAACAAGGTGGCAGAGAGAAATGAGAATCGAGTACACACAGGCGAGGTAAAAAGGAAGTTAGAGTGAGTCAGAAAATAATAGCCAGTGCAAAGCAGAGGGGCCACTCCTCTAGTTCTCCTTTTTGAGGAGAATGGCCTTATCTAATGTGTGCACTGAACTTCTGTGCCCGTTTCATCAGTTCAAGGTATTCAGTGTAATGCTCTTCTAAGGCAGTTTATTGGATTTGGTGGATTTCCGCAGGTGCAGACCCACCTTGTCACCGGTAAACATCCAGGGAATGGACATTGAGAGAGTGGACTCTTACAAGTACCTGGGTGTTCACCTCAACAACAAACTGGACTGGTCAGTTAACACTAACGCACTTTATAAAAAAGGTCAGAGCAGACTCTACCTACTCAGGAGACTGCGGTCATTTGGAGTGCGGGGGGAACTCTTGAGGACTTTTTTTGATACAGTGGTGGCATCAGCCATCTTTTATGGAGTGGTATGTTGGGGCAGCAGCATATCTACAGCGGACAGGAAGAGACTAGACAAACTTATTAAGAGGGCCGGCTCTGTCCTGGGGAGCCCCTTAGACCCAGTGCAGGTGGTGGGAGACAGAAGGATGTTAGCCAAGCTGGCATCCATGCTGGAGAACGACTCCCACCCCATGCATGAGACTCTGGCAGCACTGGGCAGCTCCTTCAGTAACAGGCTGCTTCACCCCAAATGTGTGAAGGAGCGGTATCGCAGGTCCTTCCTTCCTGCTGCTGTTAGACTGTATAACCAGCACTGCTCCAGACAGATCACGCACACACTCTAAATCATTCATTATTCATAACAATGTGCAACCTCTTCCCCATGTAATTGATACAATGTGCAATATGCAATATGTGCAATATTTTTTTCCCATGTGCAATTTATGTTTGTAATTATTTGTAAATATTTAGTTTTTTTTCAGAGTTTTTGACTTTTTATTATTATTATTGTTATACACTGTACTTTTTATTGTCTATTTTTTGTACTGAGTGCTGTACTGTCCCTTCGCTGCTGCAACACTGTGAATTTCCCCACTGTGGGACTAATAAAGGATTATCTTATCTTATCAGGATTATTAACATCATGTTTTACACTTTGATTACATTCATGACAGAGCAGGAAGTTACTCCTTACACAAGATTCATCACTGACAATTTTGTATCTCCAATTCACCTCACTTGCACGTCTTTGGACTATGGGAGGTAACTGGAGCTCCTGAAAGAAACCCACACAGACATGGGGAGAAGATGCAAACTCCACACAGAAAGGACCCAGACCGCTCCACCTGGGACTCAAACCCTGGACCTTTTTGCTGAGACATCTACAGTGCTACCCACTGAGACAACGTGCCTCCCTGACAACCCATCAGTAAAGCACAGCCATTAGTGAGGCCTGAAACCTCCAGAAGACCTCCATAGAGAGACAACAACTTAACCAGGACATTAAAAATAAAGTAAACCAAATTCTTACCAAAGTCACTTAACTACAACACAGTACATGGGCACAGATGCACAGATCTGTAGACACGCCAGTGTAATACTGGTGAAAATATTAGTCCCTGGGAGTTGGACAGGGTTTGTAGCAGGTGCAGGAGTAACAATGTTTTCTGTTCTAGTGCCAGCAGTAGCAATTGCACTTTGGCAAACACACACACGAACCCTGGTTTCCTACATTTAAAGATAAGAATGCTGCTGCAACAGAGCTGCACAACAATGGCTGAATGTAAATAATTAACATGTTGCTCAATATTACTTTTATAATCACCGAGTTGCCCTTTGGCAACTTATGAACAGAACGGTTTTACTATTAAAACCATAAAAAAAAGGAGGGGTTCCATTATTGCACAGCAGCCTCTAAATACATGATATAAAACTTGTTTGGCTGTGGACATAACATATGTTACAATACCTTATAACTGATGGCAGGCAGTTTTTGTTGGCTTTGTTAAATAGCACAAATCATTAAAATCCTAAGACAGCCAGGCCCACTATAATTGTATGTAAATTTTTGACCTGAACTGTCCAGTAGTTTGCCAGTGCGACCAGAATTTTCAACAAATGTGATTATCGCAGACTTGCTTTGTTTAATGCTCGATTTTGCAGTTACTTTTCTAAATTTGCTAAATAATTTCTTGTTTTACTAAAACTATACAAGTTAGTTTCTGATGTAGATGTTTTAGAACCAGATGTGTAAATATAGGCCAGCAATTGTCTGATGGTCAATTGTCAAAGACTTATGACTAAAATAATGGCAGCATACACCGATCAGGCATACCATTATGACCACCTTTCTAATATCGTGTTGGTCCCCCTTTTGCTGCCCCATATACAACAAACTGCGATGCACTGTGTTTTCTGACACCTTTCTATCAGAACCAGCATTAACGTCTTCAGCAATCTGAGCTACAGTAGCTCGTCTGTTGGATCTGACCACACGGGCCAGCCTTCGCTCTCCACTTCCGCCCATGAACCTGTCGCCGGTTTACCACTGTTCCTTCCTTGGACCACTTTTGATAGATACGGACCACTGCAGACTGGGAACACCCCACAAGAGCTGCAGTTTTGGAGATGCTCTGACCCAGTCGTCTAGCCATCATAATTTGGCCCGTGTCAAACTCGCTTAAATCCTTACGCTTGTAAATTTTTCCTGCTTCTATCACATCAACTTTAAGTATAAAATGTTCACTTGGTGCCTAATACGTATATCCCAGGACAGTTTACAATATGCAGCGGTTAAATATGCTACATATCTCACAACTGCTAAAATCCAAGGTTTGAGTCATCTGGTCTACACAGACATGAGTGACTTTGTCTGAGGAAGAGGTCAATGACTTAACTTCCAGCCATTGGGAGGGGCAGTTGTCAGTGCACTCTCAGCGCTGGTATGATTTTGACTGCTGATTGCTGGTATGAAGTATGATTTCAAAAGAATAAATAGCTTTGTTGGGCCTGGGGTTACATAATATATTGCATTTTTCAGGCTCAAAATAAAAGATGTTAAGGTATTTAAAAGGTTCTACTTACTCGAGACACCCAAAAACATTGATGTAACAGTGATTAACCGGTTAACTAATAACCAACATAGATTTTTTTATCATTTTTACCTACTACTGCTTGATTTGTATTGTGGTACAGCTACAGATTGATGAGTTGATTCACCTAGGTGTGCATGCCTCTGTTATATTCATAGAATATACACCGAGGCATAACATTGTGACCACTGACAGGTGACGTGAATAACACTGATTATCTCATCACGGCACCTGTTAGTGGGGGGGATATACAGGGGTTGGACAATGAAACTGAAACACCTGTCATTTTAGTGTGGGAGGTTTCATGGCTAAATTGGACCAGTCTGGTGGCCAATCTTCATTAATTGCACATTGCACCAGTAAGAGCAGAGTGTGAAGGTTCAATTAGCAAGGTAAGAGCACAGTTTTGCTCAAAATATTGCAATGCACACAACATTATGGGTGACATACCAGAGTTCAAAAGAGGACAAATTGTTGGTGCACGTCTTGCTGGCGCATCTGTGACCAAGACAGCAAGTCTTTGTGATGTATCAAGAGCCACGGTATCCAGGGTAATGTCAGCATACCACCAAGAAGGACAAACCACATCCAACAGGATTAACTGTGGACGCAAGAGGAAGCTGTCTGAAAGGGATGTTCGGGTGCTAACCCGGATTGTATCCAAAAAACATAAAACCACGGCTGCCCAAATCCCGGCAGAATTAAATGTGCACCTCAACTCTCCTGTTTCCACCAGAATTGTCCGTCGGGAGCTCCACAGGGTCAATATACACGGCCGGGCTGCTATAGCCAAACCTTTGGTCACTCGTGCCAATGCCAAACGTCGGTTTCAATGGTGCAAGGAGCGCAAATCTTGGGCTGTGGACAATGTGAAACATGTATTGTTCTCTGATGAGTCCACCTTTACTGTTTTCCCCACATCCGGGAGAGTTACGGTGTGGAGAAGCCCCAAAGAAGCGTACCACCCAGACTGTTGCATGCCCAGAGTGAAGCATGGGGGTGGATCAGTGATGGTTTGGGCTGCCATATCATGGCATTCCCTTGGCCCAATACTTGTGCTAGATGGGCGCGTCACTGCCAAGGACTACCGAACCATTCTGGAGGACCATGTGCATCCAATGGTTCAAACATTGTATCCTGAAGGCGGTGCCGTGTATCAGGATGACAATGCACCAATACACACAGCAAGACTGGTGAAAGATTGGTTTGATGAACATGAAAGTGAAGTTGAACATCTCCCATGGCCTGCACAGTCACCAGATCTAAATATTATTGAGCCACTTTGGGGTGTTTTGGAGAAGCGAGTCAGGAAACGTTTTCCTCCACCAGCATCACGTAGTGACCTGGCCACTATCCTGCAAGAAGAATGGCTTAAAATCCCTCTGACCACTGTGCAGGACTTGTATATGATATTTCCAAGACGAATTGACGCTGTATTGGCCGCAAAAGGAGGCCCTACACCATACTAATAAATTATTGTGGTCTAAAACCAGGTGTTTCAGTTATTTTGTCCAACCCTGTATATATATATATAGTGTGATGGGGGTTGAGTTCATGTCGTGGAGGGCCCCCCCACCGCCATGGGCCCCAGTGCACCTGCCCCCCTGCAGTTACACCCCTGGTTGTACGTTCATAAACGAACACATTAAAATTGTGAATAATATGCATTATATTGCCAGACTACTCAACTGAGTGTGTTTGTGTATCTTATACTATAACTCACTAACAGCAATGTTTTATTTTTTATTTAAGTCAGTGACCGCACTGTTTGGCGCTCTGGCACTGTCTGATGCATGAAAAGCAATGTTACGAAGTTTATGTCACTAACTAATTAACATCAGATACTTTTAAGTAATTGAGTTGAGTCGTGTAGATTCTATTGTATTAGCAAAGGCTAATACAGGGCCCAATTTTTAATTGTGAACATTAAAACAAGGAGGAGGTTGCTTTTGACAGCATTGTTGCCATGGAAACTATCAGGCCTGATGTCATAGATTGTTTTTTTTGGGGGTGGACTACTCTTTTCCATGCCTATAAAGACTTTCATAAATTTGAAGGAGGACAGACTGTGAGACTAATTAAAAGAAGGCCTGGACATTGTTTTAGGTGAGTAATGAGAACAATAATAACTGCAGCTTCATCACCTCACACTCCTTTTAAACTGAATTTAAAGTGATTAAAGCAGTGAAAGTGATCTATACTGCAATTTGGCTGTAGTTTTAGAGGGTTAAAATTGTTTGTTCAGACAATTACTGTTGGTAAATTGCTGGATAAATGAATCTGCTAAATTGCTCCTCTGTGTAACAGGATTGTTTACAATGAGACAATGGCATCATAAACGTTGTGGTGGTAGAGGTACATTTTCTGCAGCTACCGATACTGCTCTAAAGTGCCCGAAGCGTAGGTAGCACTAATATCTTTGAGCTGTAATTTTCTATTGTGTGGAGAATGCATTCAATACATTGGGGAACACTCATAACAGTTTACAAAATTTCATAGCTACTGCTATTACCCAGGAGGAAGAGACAGAATAAATGCAGTGCATAAATCATAAGCTGTAAAAAGAAAATTGCTGGAAAAGAACACTTTTGTCTGTAACCAGATTAAAACATCAACGAAATGCATCATTAATATTTCATTCAATCTCGAGTAATGGAGGCATTTAAACACTAAATTAATCCCCAATATATCCACAACACAAATCTTATCATTATTTTGCCATGATTAAAACTTCTAAAGCAGCTCTGAGACATCTGGATGTAAAATCCACAACACATTAAAGAAAATAATCAACAATCTGAAATACTGAAGGTGCTATTGATTTCCTTAGAGAGGCCGCAATTACCCACTTAGATAACAACTATACCCATGCCCCACCAGCATAGCAATCACACTTAACAACGCTAACAATGCTATACGTTTGGCAGAGTTGAGGTAGGTGTGGGGGTGAGATGAAGAGATGGTGTAGAGGATTATCTGGGAAAAGCCATATACCATTCTTTAAACACAGAGTGCCAGAGCTTTAATGAATGGAGGCTGATCGGTTCTCAGGGCATTTAACACCCACACCAGTAACAGTAACAAGACCATCAATTGAATGGCAGAAGTTCCTACAAACAAGCCAGAAAAGTCCGTTTGTATAATTTAAACCAAACAATAATGAATCATAGTAGTCTATATTTCTGTATTGTGATTCTTAGTTCTATTCTTATTCTAGGAAGAAAGAACTATCAAACAGGAACAGCAGTAATAACCAGATCTGGTATCTTTTACTTGCTAGTGTGTTGATTCTGGCCTAAATTACAGAAGGGCTAGAATTAGGCCACCAGACACCCTGGAAAACTATACATACAACTAAACCTATAAAATACCTAGTTATAGCATAAATCTCAGCAATCAGTAATGCAGTGACCAAGTTTGTCCAGATGTTATATACAGCTGTAACATGTAGCACTGAATTGTATGAGATATGTATTTTCTTTTTTTATTGAATTTTCCCTTTTCTCCCAATCTATTAATTTTTAATTCCTTGATTATAACTTACTTTGCTGCTGTAGACTCCCACCCTGACCGAGAAGAGACTGTGACATGCCCGCCCCTTTCAACTCAAACACAGTTGCCATCGTTTGTGCATGCACCATAACTGCTTCAGCAATGGAAGCAGCATAATGCAGAGATTTTTTGTTTGTTTGCGTTTATTGCCATTCCAGCTCAATTAGGCTATGTGCATGGCATTAGAGGTGGGTTCAAAACCAAATTTAAGCTAAGTAAAAGTTAATGTACTATATTTGGCTTTTAATCTTTAGGTAATTCAACAAATTCAGGATTTTTGTGGGTTATTGCGTTCGAAGAGGTCTTTGATATTTGTGTCCCTGTAAAATATTTTTCTAGTATCTTCGATGGCTTGGCATTCTGTCAGGATATGTTTTATTGACAATTGTAATCCACAGTACTGGCAGTTTGGCGCATCTTCCCCCAAGAGAAGGTGTCTGTGTGTCAGGGCTAAATGTCCTATACGGCATCTCGTTAACACCGTTTGGTCGTGTCTTTTTACTGGATACTGGGTAGAGGTCCTGTCGAGTCATGGCTTGATTTCGTACAGTTTGTTAGCTGTGTTACGGCTCCATTCCTCCTGTTTTTACAGTGTAATTTGACTGTGTAGAGGGCATCGGTGGGTGGGACATAGCACCAGGTGATCTGTTTTTCTGCAGCTTTCTTTGCCAGGTCGTCTGCATTTTGTTGCCTGTGATATTGCAGTGGCTGGGGATCCAACAATACGTGACATGGACTCGTGTTTTCTAAGTTCTTTCTCTGTAGCTAAGAGCTCCAAGATAACTGGGTGATACTGCAGAGAAACCAACATGACCTGCCAACTGTGTCTGTGTGGATGCCAGACCAGGTTGATAGCACAGCTGAGATTAAACAATCAAGGGTTCCAAATCTTCGAGTGGTAGGCTAGCGCATTAGACCACTGCAAAACCCAAACACGATGTTTTATTTGAGATTTGGACTCATAAATAATTGTTGGGATCTACTAATAGGCCATAAAATTTGTGAAATGACACAATGCACCACTGCTGAGATGTCACAGCAAGTTTTACCAATTCACTGCCTTAACTGAGATCATAGGACTCTCCTCCCAGGACCACTACAGAGTAGGTATTATTTAGGTGGTGGATCCTTCTCAGCACTGCAGTGACACTGACATGGTGGTGGTGTGTTAGTGTGTGTTGTGCTGGTATGAGTGGATCAGACAAAGCAGCGCTGATGGAGTTTTTTAAACACCTCACTGTCACTGCTGGACTGAGAATAGTCCACCAACCAAAAATATATCCAGCCAACAGCGCCCCGTGGGCAGCATCCTGTGACCACTGATGAAGGTCTAGAAGATGACCAACTCAAACAGCGGCAATAGATGAGTGATCGTCCCTGACTTTAGATCTACAAGGTGGACCAACTAGGTAGATGTGTCTAATAGAGTGGACAGTGAGTGACTTTAGCAGTGCTGCTGTGTCTGATTCACTCATACCAGCACAAAACACACTAACACACCAGCTCCATGCATGTCAGTGTCACTGCAGTGCTGAGAATGACCCACCACCTAAATAATACCTGCTCTGTGGGGGTCCTGACCATTGAAGAAAAGGGTGAAAGCAGGGTAAAAAAAAAAGTGTCAGTAACTGTGAAACTACAAAGTGCTTCTATATGGTAAGTGGAGCTGATAAAATGGACAGTGAGTAGAAACCAGGAGGTGGTTTTAATGTTATGGCTGATCAGTATACAGTGCCTTGCAAAAGTATTCAGCCCCCTTGAACTTTTCAACCTTTTGCCACATTTCAGGCTTCAAACATAATGATATGAAATTGTAATTTTTTGTGAAGAATCAACAACAAGTGGGACACAATCGTGAAGTGGAACGAAATTTATTGGATATTTTAAACTTTTTTTAGAAATAAAAAACTGAAAAGTGGGGCGTGCAATATTATTCAGCCCCCTTGCGTTAATACTTTGTAGCGCCACCTTTTGCTGCGATTACAGCTGCAAGTCGCTTGGGGTATGTCTCTATCAGTTTTGCACATCGAGAGACAGAAATTTTTGCCCATTCTTCCTTGCAAAACAGCTCGAGCTCAGTGAGGTTGGATGGAGAGCGTTTGTGAACAGCAGTTTTCAGCTCTTTCCACAGATTCTCGATGGGATTCAGGTCTGGACTTTGACTTGGCCATTCTAACACCTGGATACGTTTATTTGTGAACCATTCCATTGTAGATTTTGCTTTATGTTTTGGATCATTGTCTTGTTGGAAGATAAATCTCCGTCCCAGTCTCAGGTCTTTTGCAGACTGCAACAGGTTTTCTTCCAGAATGGTCCTGTATTTGGCTCCATCCATCTTCCCATCAATTTTAACCATCTTCCCTGTCCCTGCTGAAGAAAAGCAGGCCCAAACCATGATGCTGCCACCACCATGTTTGACAGTGGGGATGGTGTGTTCAGGGTGATGAGCTGTGTTGCTTTTACGCCAAACATAACGTTTTGCATTGTGGCCAAAAAGTTCGATTTTGGTTTCATCTGACCAGAGCACCTTCTTCCACATGTTTGGTGTGTCTCCCAGGTGACTTTTTATAGATATCTTTGAGAAATGGCTTTCTTCTTGCCACTCTTCCATAAAGGCCAGATTTGTGCAGTGTACGACTGATTGTGTCCTATGGACAGAGTCTCCCACCTCAGCTGTAGATCTCTGCAGTTCATTCAGAGTGATCATGGGCCTCTTGGCTGCATCTCTGATCAGTCTTCTCCTTGTTTGAGCTGAAAGTTTAGAGGGACGGCCGGGTCTTGGTAGATTTGCAGTGGTCTGATACTCCTTCCATTTCAATATGATCGCTTGCACAGTGCTCCTTGAGATGTTTAAAGCTTGGGAAATCTTTCTGTATCCAAATCCGGCTTTAAACTTCTCCACAACAGTATCTCGGACCTGCCTGGTGTGTTCCTTGGTCTTCATGATGCTCTCTGCGCTTTAAACAGAACTCTGAGACTATCACAGAGCAGGTGCATTTATACGGAGACTTGATTACACACAGGTGGATTCTATTTATCACCATCAGTCATTTAGGTCAACTTTGGATCATTCAGAGATCCTCACTGAACTTCTGGAGTGAGTTTGCTGCACTGAAAGTAAAGGGGCCGAATAATATTGCACGCCCCACTTTTTAGTTTTTTATTTCTAAAAAAAGTTTAAAATATCCAATAAATTTCGTTCCACTTCACGATTGTGTCCCACTTGTTGTTGATTCTTCACAAAAAATTACAATTTCATATCGTTATGTTTGAAGCCTGAAATGTGGCAAAAGGTTGAAAAGTTCAAGGGGGCTGAATACTTTTGCAAGGCACTGTATATACATATACAAAAGTAAAGTAAAATGAAATTCTTTTTTCGAATATCCAGGCTTGTTTGTGGTCCGAGCACAGGGTCAGCCATTGTATGGTGCCCCTGGAGCTGAAAGTATTACGTACCGTGCAGTGGCTACGTGGCGAGTCGAGATTTTACCAAATAACTTGCAAGCATAAACCTGTCTTTTGAAAAATCCAAAGGGTGCTGTCAGTGTCAACCCAGAATGTCCGCTTGATAAAGAACAGTACCAACAGCTCTCTTATCTTGTCACTTTCTCTGGTGTGTGTCGCGCTTTCAGCAGACCTCTCCATCCCCTGTCACAGATTAAAATTTCTCCTGGGGGATCTTCAGGTTTTACAAAGCTACTTTCAAGATATAATCCCACAGACAGGTCCTGCATCTGGCCCTTGTTATTTGGCAACCTTGTAAGCTGTCCCAACCACTTCAACAGGTTTAACTTCATTTGTAATAGCAGCTGCTAGACTTGAATGTTTTTCACAAACGGCTGCACTCCATCACAGAGATTAAGCATCGTCACACAGAGATAAATCCCATTTTTCCCCACTAGCACCATAAACCGTTCAGGACTTGTGTTATAAACATTCAAATCAAAGATTCTTACGCATTTCTGATATGTTGCCATTCCTTTCCCTTGTACTTTTGAATCAGTCTACAAACATGTCATGTGTGAAGCAGACTAACAGCATGTGAATTAAATCTACTTAAGCGGTTCCAACATTTATCCCAATCATCATCATCCATGGACCCTCATGCCTTGTGTCGACATCTCAGGCTGGTCCCAGTGCTTCTTTAATGGTAATGCCAAAGCCTGTGTTGCAGCTGACCAAGTGCATCTCCTCACAGATGCAATTAACAATCATAAAAGATTTACGCCTACTTCCAGATTAATAATAAATCACATCACAAAGCACAAGTAATTTCAAACCAGTACAGAAGTTCAGTGTAATTAACGGCCTCGCCAGTAAACACAGCTGATTCCAATACAGCACTTTTGGGACAAGGTCCGATGGGAGAGTGGCTGTGTTTATGTGCAGCTGGCAAATCTGCAGCAATTACATAAGGTAAACAGGTCAGTATTGGAAAAAGCTTTAAATTAATGTTTGAAAAAACATGGAACTGAGGTTGTTATGTAGGGCAAATCCAGGTACCCAGTACAAGATTGGCTTTTTCAAAAAAGTGTCACAATCATTTTTTAAATATTCATTTAAAATCCAGTCAGCACTAAGTGATATTTAGATATAAAATTAGAATTTACACCCCTATACCATAAAAACCTACTAGTAGCAATACTATGAAAATACTTATAACGGTATCATCAAGAACGATGAGCTTAATGCCTTGTGCTGTCGTCACGATTCTTGGGAAAATGTCTGTGATATATTTAGATAGAGAAAGTATTATTTACACTGCACTCTTGGGTGGGAGGAATAGCATCCATGTCTTCCCTTACGGTCAAAGAGACACTACTCATACTGTTGCTTTAGTAAGCCTAGGTATACACTAGAAGTACACAATATTGCAAAAAGCATTTACTCACCCATCCAAATCATTGAATTCAGGTGTTCCAATCACTTCCATGGTCACAGGTGTATAAAACCAAGCACCTAGACA
Organism: Trichomycterus rosablanca; assembly: GCF_030014385.1. Taxonomy (NCBI): domain Eukaryota; kingdom Metazoa; phylum Chordata; class Actinopteri; order Siluriformes; family Trichomycteridae; genus Trichomycterus; species Trichomycterus rosablanca. The sequence continues at coordinate 18,731,660 of NC_085997.1, forward strand.
TGCAGACTGTTTTTACAAGCATTTGTGGAAGATTGGGTCACTCTCAGGAGCTCAGTGAATTCCAGTGTGGTACCGTGATAGGTCCAGTCATGACTAAATATCCCACAGTCAGTGGTATTATAACAAAGTGGAAGCGACTGGGAACGACAGCAACTCAGCCACAAAGTGTTAGGCCACGTAAAATGACAGAGCGGGGTCAGCAGATGCTGAGGCGCATAGTGCACAGAGGTCGCCAACTTTCTGCAGAGTCAATCGCTACAGACCTCCAAACTTCATGTGGCCTTCAGATTAGCTCAAGAACAGTGTGTAGAGAGCTTCATGGAATGGGTTTCCATGGCCGAGCAGCTGCATCCAAGCCTTACATCACCAAGCGCAATGCAAAGCGTCGGATGCAGTGGTGTAAAGCACGCCGCCACTGGAGCAGTGGAGACGTGTTCTCTGGAGTGACGAATCACGCTGCAGGCAATCCGATGGACGAGTCTGGGTTTGGCGGTTGCCAGGAGAATGGTACTTGTCTGACTGCATTGTGCCAAGTATAAAGTTTGGTGGAGGGGAGATTATGGTGTGGGGTTGTTTTTCAGGAGTTGGGCTCGGCCCCTTAGTTCCAGTGAAAGGAACTCTTAATACTTCAGCATACCAAGAGATTTTGGACAATTTCATGCTCCCAACTTTGTGGGAACAGTTTGGGAAAGGCCCCTTCCTGTTCCAACATGACTGCGCACCAGTGCACAAAGCAAGGTCCACAAAGACATGGATGAGCAAGTTTGGTGTGGAAGAACCTGACCTGCAGCCTTGAGTCCTGACCTCAACCCGAAAGAACACCTTTGGGATGAATTAGAGTGGAGACTGTGAGCCAGACCTTCTCGTCCAACATCAGTGTCTGACCTCGCAAATGCGCTTCTGGAAGAATAGTCAAAAGTTCCCATGAACACACTCCTAAACCTTGTGGAAAGCCTTCCCAGAAGAGTTAAAGCTGTTATAGCTGCAACGGGTGGGCCGACATCATATTGAACCCTATAGATTAAGAATGGGAGTCACTCAAGTTCATATGTGTGTGAAGGCAGACAAGCGAATACTTTTGGCAATATAGTGTACTAGGACACCATGGGAAGGACCAAGGACAGACCATGAGTTTGTTGGACATCCCGTTTAAAAAACAAATGATATTAAATAGTGAACTCTGCAAAGGCTTCTCGGAAGACTTTGGAGTAAGTCTGTGTGAACTGTGCTCATTCAGTCGAATGAGCATTTGTATGGCTGGGCACTGATGTTGGTCTAAAAGGACTAAATTAATGTTCCAGTTCATTCTGAAGCTGTTCAGTGGGGCTGTGGTCTGGACTCTCTTTCTAAGCTTTTCTTCATGTCTTTATAGACTTTGCTTCGTGCACAGAGGCAGTCAGGCTGGACCATGAAATGCCTTCCATAAACTGTTGCTCCAAAATTGGAAGCATAAAATTTCCTTTACATAACTAATTTACTATGGTTAGCAATTGTTGTGCCTGAAACACATGAATTTAATACTTAGTAGTAATGTCCCAATACTTTAGCCCATACAGGAGCAGAAGTTCATGTTCTAGAGGTTCTAGACTTATTTTTTCATTAAAGAAACCAAGTAACTAGGTGGTAAATGGCCACCAAGGTGAAAAAACAAACAGTTTAATAAAAATGGGAATACATATTGGATGTATCTGGTTCATCAGAGGTTTGTGGGATGGCTTAAATTAGGTACTTAAATTGGTTCAGCTTCTCCAGCCTGTGTAATCGCTCAAGAATCTTTAAAAAATCTGATTAGGATAAAACTAATTAACTTCCACTGGCTGATTAGGCACCTGAAAACACCAGGGATGAACCTATCAGGCTGAGCGTGTTAAGTCAAAATGCTTATCCTATTTACTGACACAATTTAATACCTGCTAAACCTCATCTCATCTCTGAAACCTTTTTATCATGCCACAAACACAATCACACTATCAGGACACTTCTAGCGTAAAAATCCCTGACGCTCTTAAATATGCATGAACCATTTTCATAGTAACAGGAGGGAGAAGTTTTGCTTCAATGAAAATCAGCAATAGAAAAATAATTTAAAATCAAGTCTAACACGTTAGCCGAATAGCAATCACACATACACACACACACATTCACAACTCTGCTGAATGACAAAATCAGTCTAAAAAGATGACAGACTGAATCTGTTCTCCCTCACTCATCATAAACAAAACCAGCAAATATTGAAGCAAGTACAGATGGTTTTTCTTTTATAAAAGAATTCAGAGAATTCAATCTTTTTCTTAAATTGTATATCAGCTCTCAGTCCACATTGGAAAACACAAAAAGAAAGCAAAGGAACACACACACAAACTCCCACACACTATGTTCTAGCAAGGCATCTGTAAACTATGGTGTATGTGGAATTGTATTATTAGTTACTGTAGGGATTGGAAAACTATGTCATGATGTGATGAGAATTTGCCGAGTTTGCAGCATGAGACAGTTTGTTTACATCAGCCTGCATTTCTTGCAAGTGGGTCAGCATGAAGAGTTCTAAAATTGTTCTTGTAGTTCCTGAAGTACATACCAAGATTATCTGCTGCTGAGGTAAAATCACACTATCTGAAATGAAGATGGTTATAATTAGGGCTGGCACCGATCTGATACTCCATATCGGTATCAATTCGATATTGGCCCAAATCACTGGATCGGAAATCAAAGGAATGTAATCCAATGTAATACTGTTGCTTAATGTAAATAACACTTAATGTAAATAAGGCCATTCAGAAATTAAAACACACTGATCTACTTAAACTTTTAGCATTAAAAAAAAAAAATCATCTACTACTGCCACACCTAAAAACACTGTTTTATGGCATGTTGTCCAAAGTGTCTACAACTAGAAGATGTGGATGTCAATCAAACGCAATGGACCAATTAGAATTGACGCAGAGTTTCCGGTAAAGCTCTTATTAAAAAACCCTGCTGGCTAAACGGAAAACGGTGTAGTTTGTTTTATTTCATAACATTATTCATTAAATTTGGTAATAACTGTGATGTTGTAGGTTCTGTATTTATTCCTTTAGATTATTTCAGTCTTATTTCACAGTCTCAGCATTGTTATTTAGACAGCTACTTTAACTATGGTGCATTGAGACATGTATTATTACTGCTAAGTTGTTTGAGAGGAGAAATGACGGTATCGGATTGGTATCGGCAGATACTTAATTTGAGGTAATCGGTATCAGACATAAAAAAGCGATCTTGTGTTGAATCCATACTAATCAGAGCATGAATTCATAACGATGTGGCTCAGTTTGACTTCTGTTCATGTATCTAAATCAGTTTTATGAATCTTGTAAAGGTGTGGTGGTGTTTATAATCAAGACCAGTAAATAAATTACTACTAGAATAAAAATCAAACTGAACTGGATCATATTAGATGAACACTTGATTAGACTCTAGATTCAAACCCTGTGATAAAACGTGAGTATTTGGGACCTGGGTTTGATTCTCTTACTGTCTATGAGGAGTTCTGCATGTTCTCCACACGTCCTTGTTCTTTGGTTTTCCCTTACTGCCGGGAATGCAGAACAGAACGGAACAGAACACCTTTGTCATATATACATATACACATGTACAGTACAACTAAATTCTTTTTCTGTGTATCCCAGCCCGTTAGGAAACTGGGGTCAGAGCGCAGGGTCAGCTATTGGCGCCAAGAGGGAACTTGTTCAAGGGCCCAACAGTGGCTGCATGGCAGTTAGGATTCAAACTCTAAACCTTTTAACTGATAACCCAAAGCTCTACCCACTAGGCCACCACTAAATTTCGCCTATATGCAAGTGAACTCAAATTCACACCGGATCAATGTTGCACAGAGATCAAAATTAAATTCACAGATAAAAAAACAAGAATCCTCAAAGTTAACTGCATTAATACTACAGTAATAATGATGCACTGATTTCTTCACAAACAGTTCGACTAAAAAGCTGAGAAGGCAGTGCAACAACAAATTACTATCATGTTCATGTTTCCATATGTTGGCATCATGTGAAGATTCAGCACCACAGAACAGACTGAACTGGACACAGTGCCATCAATCACTGGTTAACACATCTAAACAGCCACTTACTTAGAGCCAATTCACACCAGATGCAGTTTGAAAGTGGTTTTCGATGAAAAAAGCTTGTCCCAGATTGTTCCTTTATGTAGTGCAGACAAAGTAAACAGTCAATAGTACATAGTGTATAAAAAGTGAAATTATGTAACTTAGTTGAATTTTTATAAATGTGCCAGTAATGCAAATCACATTTTGTTAAACATCAAGTGCACTACAGCACTGGTGTATTACAATGTGCACAAAAACAATTTTGTTTATTGTGTGTATGTATACACCGATCAATCATAACATTAAAACCACCTCCTTGTTTCTACACTCACTGTCCATTTCATCAGCTCCACTTACCATATAGAAGCACTTTGTAGCTCTACAATTACTGACTGTAGTCCATCTGTTGCTCTGCATGCTTTGTTAGCCCCCTTTCATGCTGTTCTTCAATGGTCAGGACCCCCACAGGACCACTACAGAGTAGGTATTATTTGGGTGGTGGATCATTCTCAGCACTGCAGTGACACTGACATGGTGGTGGTGTGTTAGTGTGTGTTGTGCTGGTATGAGTGGATACGTTTTTAAACACCTCACTGTCACTGCTGGACTGAGAATAGTCCACCAACCAAAAATATATCCAGCCAACAGCTCCACGTGGGCAGCATCCTGCGACCACTGATGAAGGTCTAGAAGATGACCAACCTTAAACAGCAGCAATAGATGAGCGATCGTCTCTGACTTTACATCTACAAGGTGGACCAACTAGGTAGGAGTGTCTAATAGAGTGGACAGTGAGTGGTTAAACGGTATTGAAAAACTCCAGCAGCGCTGCTGTGTCTGATCCACTCATACCAGCACAACACACACTAACACACCACCACCATGTCATTGTCACTGCAGTGCTGAGAATGATCAACCACCTAAATAATACCTGCTCTGTGGTGGTCCTGTGGGGGTCCTGACCATTGAAGAACAGGGTGAAAGCAGGCTAAACAAGTATGAAGAGAAACAGATGGACTACAGTCAGTAATTGTAAAACTACAAAGTGCTTCTATATGGTAAGTGGAGCTGATAAGTGTAGTGTAGAAACAGTGAGTGTAGAAACAAGGAGGTGGTTTTAATGTTATGGCTGATCAGTGTATATTAAGAATCTACAGTATAATTAAAGTGTACTATGTGTGTTGACCATTGATTGAAGTCCAGTTCAGTGTATTAGGATGTACCAAACCTACCTAAACTCTTTCCAGGGTTTCCATGCATAAAGGTGGGAGGGCGAATGTAGTTACAGTCAGTGCAAACTACTGTTAACATATCCTGGTTGTACTGGGTGATGATGTAAAAGCATTAAGAGCAGTGAAAAATGACTCACGGTCTTCATTTACACACACAGAGACCGTGTGTGTTCACTTCACACACATGCACATATTTAACAATGCTGCATGACTGAGTTGTGCTGCATTGTGTGTGTGTGCTTATTCATGCATGGACACAAACGTGCACACACACGTCATTGTTTGTAGGGTCTCAGCAGCACAACGTAGAGAATGTCACTGATGATAAGAGTGTGTGACTAAGATTAATGACTGCATGCTGACATTTCAGAAAGCAGTGACAGCACATTGGTTAACCTACCTGCTGCATAAATAAAACACACACACTTTACAAATGAAGTATTGTTATGCTAATTACGCAATTTAGACAGAAAGCCAGAAAATGAAGCACTGTTGATAAGGGCTGTGCAAATGAATGTACCTGAAGAGTGATCACTGCTTTTAGCTTTCATAATAACTAAAGAATTATCCAACACTTCAAACAGCGACAAATGCAGCCCATGAACCTGCAGCCCATTCAGGTTTCACAGGCAGTCCAGCTCCTCCAGCACAGTATCAAGAGGATGAAGGAGACATCTGGCTAGACATGTAAAAAAGGCAAAGCTACGACAAAAGCAATAGTGCCAGTCAAGCTAATCTAACAAACTTGTCAACTGCTTTAACTGATAAACTCAAGTGACTAAAGCAATGTGGGCAATTGTAGCCTAGTGGTTAAGGTACTGGACTAGTAATCGGAAGGTTGCTGGTTCAAGCCCCACCACTGTCAGGTTGCCACTGTTGGGCCCTTAAGCAAGGCCCTAAACCCTCAATTGCTTAGACTGTATACTGTCACAGTGCTATAAGTCGCTTTGGATAAAAGCGTCTGCTAATTGACGAAAATGTAAATGTACAAGACCTTCACTCTGTACATGTGATAATATAAACATAGATTCATAAAAGACTGTAACAATAACATAAATCACTAATTTTCTAAGCTATATTACCACAAACCAGGTTTACTATCAAATATCACAGTTGTCCAGTCAACAACTGTCAACTGGAGACTATTGGGAACTGTTCAGCTACAATTCTGCTCAACCACAGTCTAAAGAAGATCTGTGTAAACCAAGTAAGAATTTTACATCCAACATTGTAAATGTTGATTGTTGAAGGTTTTAATAAAGTGAATAGGCATTAATACAACATAATGTAATAAACAAGAAAGAAAAGTCATTAATCCCAGTAATGATATGTTCTATTACTCGGCCCTACCAAATTCCCGGGAAAATGTGCCTGATTTCACAACCTCAGATTTCACAGTTTTTTTTTTTTAAAGTGCCACATTTTACTGCAGTCATTAAATAACGCTTATAAATTGAATGACGTCCATGTTTTGACACAATTCGTTGGGAGTTTTCCAAACTCAGCCGTGTTTTTAGCTGCTTTAGACTTCGACATCTTGGACATTCTGTCTAACCGATTGCTAGTGCAACCGAGCGTGTTTAGAGTTTGCTGAGTTTAAAAAGAAATAAATAAACTGTACATAGACAGTGATAGCTCAGTGGTTAAGGTACTGGACTAATAATCAGAAGGTTGCCGGTTCAAGCCCTACCACCACCAAGTTGCCACTGTTGGGCCCCTGAGGAAGGCCCTTAACCCTCAATTGCTTAAAATCATGTTCAGTCATACCTGTAAGTCGCTTTGGATAAAAGCGTCTGCTACATGCTGAAAATGTAATTCTTTACTGGCTTGTCCTTTTGAGGTACAGCACAGACTACAGATCGTGTGTGGAGAAGCACACTTTTCCATTAATTATGGAATCTTCAAGGGGACAAAATGCACACAATACGTAAACACATACATCAGACATTGTCAGAACACTACACCACAGAAAAGTCTGTTACACTAACTTAATTGCTGTATGATTGCTAGGACCGCCTCAAATTGCGCCTCATATTTCATACACTTTACAAACGAAAAATGAACCTCAAACTTTTGAATTTTACAGCCAATTGCATATTACATAGTAAACGGCTCATTTCACAGCCGTGAATTAGGTAGGGCCTTATCTATAATTGTACCAGGCCTAGAATTTAGTTTAGACACCCCTGGTTAAGTTTTATGTGATGATAATTTTATCTTAACTGCTCAAAAAAACATAAGAACACACTTAATCACAGTATAACACCAAGTTAAACTTCAGGGAATCAACCTGTCCCATCAGGAAGCATAAGTGATTGTGAATAGATTTCACCTGCTTATTTGCAAATAAGTGACAACAGGTGCACTGGAGACACAACAGCAAGACAACCCCTAAAAAGGAGATGATTTTGCAGATCGTGTCCACAGACAATTACTCTGTTTGCATCCTTTTTTACTGATTCTTCTCTAGTTTTGTTTTGCTAGTGTCCTTGTCACCGCCGATGGCATGAGGTGGTACCTGCAGCCCATTCAGGTTGCACAGGTAGTCCAGCTCTTTCAGCACAGTATCAAGAGCATGAAGGAAACACCAGGACATGGGCCATAAATTGAGGAGAGCTGGATGATGATGTATAAGCGCATTAGCCAAGAAGCAAGACTGGTATCTGTCAGAACCCTACAAATGATTTTCAGCAAGCTATTGGTGTGATGTTTCTGACCAAAGTGACCTTAGACTGGTGCAGTGGGCCCTGGGTTCCTCCTGGTGCACAACAATTCCCAACCTAATTTGGCCAGAGTGTGTAGGCAGATTCTGGATAACAAAGGCATTGATGCCATTGACTGGCCCTCACATTTTCCGGACCTGAATCCAACTGAGAACCTCTGGGACGTTATGTATCAGTGCATCTGACATCAAGTAGTGCCACATACTGTCCAAACACAAAGTTTCCTATAGGGCAGGGGTGTCAAACTCAAGGCCCGCGGGCCAAATCCAGCCCGCCACGTCATTTTATGTGACCCACAAGAGCTTAAAAGACGTATGATTGTTTTGATGGTTCGAGTAGTTACAGAGACACACTTAATTTAAAGGGACACAGCGTTTCATTAACGAATTTACAGTAATTCCGTAATTAAATTGTTAATATTACTATAGCAATTAGTATTTTTTACACCAAATGCTAACTCGTTAGTGCTATTTTATATTTGGTTAAATTTCATATTGTACTAGATGTAACACTTAACTACAGCTATGTGCATGCACTGTATTAAGTTTTTAATTGTTTTTATTGTTTGTATTTTGTAGTTTTACTCAATTCTGATGCACACAGTGTACAGTTGGGAAGCAAATAAAACTGACCTAACTGTATTTTGGAGGGAGTTGTCTGTCTGTCTGTCTAGTTGAGAAAGGGGGAAAAACTCTTAGCAAGGGCAGAACAATTGTCTTAAAATACACTGTAAAACTGTACATAAACTGCATCTCCCACAATGCATGCCAATTTTGTGACCTGCAAAGTGACCGCATCCCGCCACTAGATGATGTTGAGAAATATTTACAAATAATCCCAAAATGTACAAGAAGAGAAAATTGAAGCAGAAGAAGGTCATTTAATGAAAGATGGGAAAGTGAATACAAGTTTGTGGTTTAAGAAGAAAACCGGTATGTCTCTGGTGTTATGAGGACGTGTCTGTGGTAAAGAAGTACAATATAAATGTAGATATACATTATAAATATACAGTATTGACACATTTTGACACCAAACACATAATTTAGCCTCCAAGAAAAACAAATTGTCCAAGACTTGCAGACTGCAATCACAGCAGGATACGTTACAGTCGGGCCTTTGAGGGCCACCATAATGCAGATGTGGCCCTCAGTAAAAATGAGTTTGACACCCCTGCTATAGAAGATGTGTAAACTCATTTTCACTCAGAAAAAAAAAAGATTCTGCAACAAATGAAACACAGAACTTGCACTGACATAAAGACAGCAATCAAGAAAGAATTTTAAAACAATGAGGCCGCTCAGGTGGCGCAGCGGTAAAAACACACGCTGGAACCAGAGCTGGGATCTCGAATACATCGTATCAAATATCAGCTCTGCCTTGCCGACTGAGGCTGAGCGGCCACATGAACAATGATTGGCCTATTGTTCATATGGGCAGGACCTAAGCCGGATAGGGTCTCTCTCTCATGACTGGTGCAATTACGACCTCTGCTGGCTGACTGATGGCACCTGCACAGAGATGAGAAAAGAGTACACACAGCTAAGCTGCACTGCACTCGTCAAAGTGCGGGTGATAAGATGCATACAGCATGCTGCCCACGTGTCGGAGGGGGCGTGGGTTAGCTTCATTCTACTCAATCAGAGCAGGGATCGGCATTGGTGGAGATGATGCAATGGGGCAACTTGACGCGATAAAAAGGGAGGGAAAAAAAAAAGGAGAAAATGCATAAAGAAAATATATATTTTTTTAAAAACAACGTTAAAACCCTCAGATTTAGTATTAAACTGTGGTCACACAGACTATTCACATAGAATCACCGCTTCTGAGGTCAACGCTGGTCAGCAATGCAGTTGTGCTATTATTGCTCAACACAGACTGTCATGTCTTAATAAGCAAAACACCACTGAGTTGGAAGTGTGTGATGCAAAACAAGAATTCTACTGAAACAAAAAAAACGCTACACTTGGTGTAACCATAACTCACTGTACTGAAAAAAAATCATACAATCCTATTATAGGAAGATGAGGTGAAAGAGTTCAACAGAACTGTCACCAATAGTGCAGAACACAAGTCCAGGAACAAGCAATTAATCTTAAATGTAATAACCCTGATCAAAAACAAGATTATTTTGACATTCACTACAACAAACACATACTTGTACACATTTACTCTCAGTGCTCCCGAAAAAGAATCAGTTCGGCTGTAGAACATTTACACACTACAATGTGAGTTCTCTAAACTCTTTATGATCCATGCTAATCCACTATTTGCACAATTATTTACTGCTTTATTTATGTCTATAGTTTCTGTACAGCCTTCAGCAGCTTAACTATGTAAAAAAGGATAAAAATGCAAGATTTTAGTGCTAATATACAGTCATGTGAAAAAGTTAAGACACCCCATGAGAACCTTTGTCTTTTTGAACATATTTAAACACATGGACATTTGAGCTTCATTTGAACAGTATTGAGAGATGGAGCTTATATAACTTAACAAATAAAACTGACACTTTTAAACACAAAAATGGAAAATGATTGTGAGGAAAAAGTTAGGACACCCTATGCCCTAATAGCTGGTATTTCTCCCTTTGGCTAAAATAACCTCAGTTAGACGTTTCCTATAACCATCTACCAGTCTCTGGGAAAAACTTTCTCCCAGTCGATGTCACTCCTCCATGCAGAATTTCTTCAGCTGTGTGAGGTGTGAGGGGTTTCTTGCATGCACAGCCTTTTTGGGCTGCCATGTTGGAAGTTGTTTTAAATGTTCTCCACTTGTAAATGATTTTCCAGACAGTGCAATGGCTGATTTCTAATTGTTTTGAGATCTTTTTAAATCCCTAGTGAAAACACAGTTAGCGGTACAGCTTTAGAAAACCTGCGTTAGTCAGTTAGCATTCTTTCTCTCTGTATAGTGCAAGTTTCCTCCCAATATACATTAATTTGACATCTCAGTGCAAATCTTTTTGTTTTATAGTAAAGGGGTCAACTGGATTTAAAATGTACTTGATAAACCATATAAATATCAAGAATAAAAAGCCAACCATTAACTGTATAATTTCATCAGTCATTGCCAAGTGCTGAATTAAATTACCATTTAAAAGCGATTAAAAATTAAAGATCAAATGTAAAATGTATGATTTAATTTAACACAGAACACAGTGATCTCACTCAAAACATTAAGCACAGTAGCACCATAAAACTTGCCCAAAGTATTGAACCCTGGACTTTTCTTCTATACAGTTCTTTCTAATAAGATGGTGGATGGTGCAGTGGTTTAATATGCAGGCCCACCACTGTCGAAACCTCTGGCTTAAAACTTAGCTGTGCTATCTACCAGGCCAACTGGCTGCACCTAAGTGCGGCTGCTAATGGAGCCTATGCTATGTAGTTAAATAACCTGAGGGGTTATAAACTGCATGGTGTGTCTGTCTCTACATAATTTTGCTATTTGTAAAACTACACCTCTGACAGGTGAAAAGAAGCAGCCGGTGACTGCACGTGTAAGATTTTTATATAATATAGTGACTGATTTAGATAAGAATGTCAGTTCAGTAGAGTGGAAACTGTGGATTTAGCTGTAATCTGTTTATATCAAAACATGATTACTTACATTTCTTACTTATGATTTTATTACCATTTGTATTAGCTGATTTAATTTATGAATAATGCTACATCAAATATCTGTATGGAGGACAAAATAAATGACTCTTTATTTAAAGAAATGAACAAACAGTGGCATGTGCACAAGCACAGAAAGCACAGCAGTCTAATGTACCAGCTCATCACCCGGAAGACTCGAGTTTAAATCTCGAGGGAGCAACCCGGTATTTATGGCGTTGTGTCTAAACAAGTAAAGGCAGCATAGGGAGTAACCTTCATGCTGCTTTAACAGAAAAGCCTATTGTCTGGTCAAGAAATCAGGACAGGAAGAGATTCATTGTGAGCCTGGTGTTACTTTTAGTATGTAGGGCTCTCTGTAGGAACCAGCCATTGTCTTGTAAAAAGTAGCAGCAGACGGCTACACACGTGTGTGTGAGGCACTGTGTGATAGCTTACGTCCCATCTGGGAGAGCACTGGTGAAGTGCATGAGGTATTATAGAGGAGGTTGAATTTATCGTACTTGCATAAGGTGGCAGGGACATGCAATGAAAGCTTTACTTTCAAGCAACAATTTGACTGGGCAGTTGTAGCCTAGCGATTAAGGTACAAGACTAGGAAGCAGATAATTGCTGGTTCAAACCCCACCACTTTGAGGGTGCCACTGTTGGGCCCTTGAGCAAAGTCCTTAATCCTCAATTGCTTGGATTGTATACTGTAATGCCAAGTTCACACTACACAACTTTCCAAGTCTTCAGGTCACTGTACAGTTCAACAGCTGGATCTATTGTAATCGGGAGTCTTTCAAGTCGGTGTGGCTTTCACACTACACAACTGATCGGCGATAGGGGGTTTCACACTACACCATCTATCACCAATTGGAATCGCAGGCGAGCTTCTCGAGTCTCCCAAACTATGTTTTGTCAAGAAAACACACGCGAGAAGTGACAAAAGGTTTAATGATACCACGTCCAAAAATGCACGTCAACAAGTAGCGAGCGATCAAAGTTTGTGCGCTGATGTGCAGCGTAAAGTCAAGGATAAAAAATAAAAGAATCTGAGTGGATTTGGCTACACGGACAGCATGGATTGTTCTAGCGAGTTGGAAGTTAATAAAAAATTTTTGCAAAGCAACGTTGGTGTTATGCTTTGTAGAGAATGATAAGGTCAGAAATACTGTAAAACTTGTGTGTGTGCCAGTGTACTGATAAAAACTACATTATGCCCCTGTCCCACCTTTTTTATAACACCTCCCATGCGTTTCCCTTCACACCGTATCTTGCGTTCTCATTGGCTGTTCGACATAGCACTCATTGCCAGTTGGGCGACTCATATCCAGATATTTGACGTGCTAGATATATTTCTTTAGTCGCTCAGATCGAGTTGTTGAGTAGTTCACACATAGCAATTGAGAACAATTGAGCGAACGCCGAGTTGCTCCCGAGCCAACAAATCTAGCGCCAACCAGTCGGTGAGCGAAAATCAGGGCAAAAATCGTGTAGTATGAACTACGCATATGTCATTTTGGATAAAAGCGTCTGCTAAATGCCGTAAATGTAAATGACTGAAATTAAGCAAAGATGTTTAAACTTTGCTGGAAAATGCCATTCTTGACCAGGCACGTCCAAACTTTTGCATAAGACTTTCATTTGTCTTATTTTCACAGTGTAATCGTTAATAATGCACCAGCTTTTTCATAATACAAGGAATTAATGAATAGATTACCAAACACAGCCAAACAACACAATGTCTGAGATCTTGGACCACCAGATAACATAACATACATGCAATGATAAAGTTAGAACTACTACTTATGTGGGATTTCAAGTGTTGTTGTTTTTTGTAACCCTAAATACCTTCCATACAAAACTCTGTAATCCTCGTCTCAGTAGCACAAAGTCATAATATTGCTGTCATAACTCCAAAGCTTCTAGGTAATTCCCAGCTTACACAACTTAGATCTTAAAATCTATTAAAGCTTGCCAACATCCTCCAGTGGTATATACCATCAAATTAAAATTCTTATTTCTCTTACCTACCTACCATGAGTCACTTTGAATACACACCGGTCTGAAAATGAGATTAACGATGAACATGACTGATACAACAATTCAACAACAACACCAACTCAGAAAAAGTTAAGACATTATGAAAAATAGGATGATGAAGCATTAACCACTTTGCAGTGTTGTCATTCCTTTATACAAAGATGTTTTGGCATCAAGGATACCAAGCGATGAAGTGTTATTTTGTCCCATTCATCCTGCAAACGTCATTCTATGGTGAGCAACATAACAGGGTTGTCGTTTTAGCATTTTCCATCAAGTCTCCACACATTATCCATTTGGGACAGATAAGAAGGCAGGACAGTCCAGTACCTGTGTCCATCAGCCATGTCTTTGTAACATGTGAATCATGTTGTTTTGCATTGTCTTGTTGAAAAATGCATGGACGTCCTTGGAAAAGATGACGTCTTGGATGCAGCATATGTTGCTCTAAAATCTTATGTACTTTTTCATATTAATGCTGCCAACACAGAAGTGTAAATTAGCTTTACGAAGGGCACTAACAAATCCATACCATGACAGACCCTGGCATTTGGATTTGTTGCTGATAACAGTCTGGATGGTCCTTTTTGTCACAGCGTCCAATTCATCCAAAAAAAAGAAAACGGTGAAACAGTGATTCGCCCAACCACTAATACACATTCCACTGTGTGATGATCACACTGTAACTCCGAATTGTAGTGCTTGACAAAGGTTTGCCAAAGTAATCCCTTGCCCATGTGGTTATATCAGCTATTGATGAATGACGGTTTTTGATGAAGCGTCGTCTGTGGGATTGGAGATCACATGTCCAACTTAGGCTTGTGCCCTTGCCGTTTACACATTAAACTTCCTCTAGATTCCATAAATCTTTTAATATTATGCACTGTAGAGAGAGAAATGTGCAAATCCTTCCCAATCTGTTTTTAAACATTTTAATAATGTTCACACACATCTGTTGACTGAGGAGCAAAGATAGGCAGAGGATTTCTAGTCAGAGAATCAGCCTTCTCATTTATACTGCTTTTGTTTCAATTTTTGATTAACACCACCTGTTTGAAATCACACAATTATATGTTTTACATCAGTACTAGCCCTAAACAGCCTGTCATTAAACATTACATTAAAAATTAATGTAAATGTGAAAAACACTGCATTTGTCTATGCATTTTCCATACTGTCCCAACTTTTTCTTATTTGCAGCTGAAGTAGCACATGGCATATGGTTGCTAAATTCCATGTGTTTTCACTTCTAGAAAGGAGCCGTCGGAGGCAGTGTGATGCTTCGGGCAATGTCCTGCTGGGGAAACCTTGGGTCCTGCCGTCCATTTGCAACCTACCTAAGCACTGTTGCAGACCATGTACGCCCTTTCGTGGAAACAGTATTCCCTGACGGCTGTGGCCTCTTTCAGCAAAAATAGTTCAGGAATGGTTTGAGGTGTTGACTTGGCCTCTAAATTCCCCAGATCTCAATCCAATCGAGCATCTGTGGGATGTGCTGGACAAACAAGTCAGATCCATGGAGTCCCCACCTCACAACTTACAGGAGTTAAAGGATCTGCTGCTAAAATCTTGGTGCCAGATACCACAGCACACCTTCAGGGGTCTAGTGGAGTCCATGCCTCGACGGGTCAGGGCTGTTTTGGCAGCAAAAGGGGGACCAATACAATATTAGGAAGATGGTCATATGTTATGTTATGCCTGATCAGTGTATAACTTCTCTGCACATGTTTGTGCACCATTTCCTTTAATTTAATACATTTATTATATTAAAGCCAATTAACTATTAAACGTGCCAATACATTTGAACATCCCATATGGTTTGCATGTATATTTATGTGGCCCCTAAGTGAACTCCAGTCTCTCCTCGAATGCTGATACTCTTTTGTGGCTGTTATGCAATGCCCTAAATATGCTTTATGCCCGGCACCCTTGTTCTCTAATTCACTGTATGTGGTAAGCAGGCAGAACAGCAGAACAGCAGCTTGTTTAGTGTTCACTAGAGGAAAGTCTCGGTACACAGCTACTCTAGTTGACACAGCACATACAGAGCTGTGCCAGCAACACTAAGCTATGCTCCAATTTCTAAAATAGGTTTCCTGGCCAATAAAATAATATCTCTAGATACATTGTGTTTACTGTTTAACCTTATGTTATAATGCAACCTCAGGCATAACAGTACCCATGGCAGGAAATCTCATGAGATTGTAGGGAGCCAACATCTTTTCCTTTACAATATTAGTGCCAAAAACAAACAACACTAGGATTGTAATTTTTCATTCAACACTTGTTGAAAAGTGTAGTCATTCAGACTAAATCCTAGATCATGACATTCATGCAGAGAAGCTTGATGAACAGGGAGGGGAGCAGACAGGCTTAGCTTTGAGATGTCTGAACAAAGCTCACCTTCAGCAGCACAGAAATGTGGGCAAGAAAAGAGAGGAAGCAGTTTGCTGTTACTGGCCAAAGAGCCACTATGCAGTGGTGGTGCAGTGAATAAAGTGTGTGCAATTTTACATCTCTACTGAGGTAAATGCTGTTTATCCAGACACACAGATGATTTAAATTGTTTAGTTGATCAGAAAATAAAAGCTGAATAGCTGGGCTTTGAAACTTACTAAAAAGAAAAATAAACTAAGTAAAGGATATTTAAGTATAGAATAGGATGCATTTATTTGTCATTTATACATATACAGACGTACAGCACAACGAAAATCTTTCTTCACATATCCCAGCTTACTTAAAAGCTGGGGTCAGAGCTCGTATGGAGCCCCTAGAGCAGAAAGAGTTAAGGGTCAGGAGACCAACAGTGGCTGCATGGCAGAGCTGGGATTCAGACTCTCAGCCTTTCAGTTGATAGCCCAAAGCCCTACCCACTAGGCTACCACTGTCCCACAGTGGTATCAACAATGCAACAAAAGGATCAATAAAATTCAATGAGATATAATGAAGCAATGTGAAGCAAAACACTTGTTGATTAGTGATGTCTTAAATAGTTAAAACTAATTCTGTCTAAGAAATTATCATTAAGTATACTTAATATACTTACATTTTTAAATGAACTATTAATTACACCGATCAGCCATAACATTAAAATCACCTCCTTGTTTCTACACTCACTGTCCATTTTATCAGCTCCACTTACCATATAGAAGCACTTTGTAGTTCTACAATTACTGACTGTAGTCCATCTATTTCTCTGCATGCTTTGTTAGCCCCCTTTCATGCTGTTCCTCAATGGTCAGGACTCTCCCAGGACCACTACAGAGTGGTGGTGTGTTAGTGTGTGTTGTGCTGGTATGAGTGGATAAAACACAGCAGCGCTGATGGAGTTTTTAAACACCTCACTGTCACTGCTAGACTGAGAATAGTCCACCAACCAAAGATATATTCGGCCAACAGCGTCCTGTGACCACTGATGAAGGTCTAGAAGATGACCAACTCAAACAGCAGCAATAGATAGGTACTAGGTAGGAGTGTCTAATAGAGTGGACAGTGAGTGGACACGGTATTTGGTATTTAAAAACTCCAGCAGTACTGCTGTGTCTGATTCACTCATACCAGCACAACACACACTAACACACCACCACTATGTCATTGTCACTGCAGTGCTAAGAATGATCCACCATACAAATAATACCTGCTCTGTGGTAGTCCTGTGGGGGTCCTGACCATTGAAGAACAGGGTGAAAGCAGGCTAAAAATGTATGTAGGGAAATAGATGGACTACAGTCAGTAGTTGTAGAACTACAAAGTGCTCCTATATGGTATGGTGGTTTTAATGTTATGGTTGATCGGTGTATAGGTTCATTCAATCTCTGGGGCCTTGGGGGTGGAGGTTGGGGTTGGGGTGTGGCAAAAACAAGAACTGCTAGGAGGGAGTATACTAAATGAGGGATTTTTCTTCCTAAACAAATGCTTTAATGTTGTGCATGCAAACTACATATATTTATTTTAATTTGGTGCGGTACATTTTCTTCCACTAATATGCTTTTTTTACTTAATATCACAGGGGTAGAATCATGCTAGAACAAGAAAAGAAAAACCCTAACTGCTGCTACAAAGTTAGAAGCATTTAATATCCTTTATATAATTAACTTATTGTACCTGTTGGCAAATGTTGTGGTTAAAAAAATGCAATATAGTGTAGCTATATACAGGTTCATTCTTACTTTTGTGTAAACAACTATTGTGAATAGGGATGTTAATGATTAACCAATAACCGACCAAGTGGTTCAATTAATGCTGTAATTTTAATTAATTTCCAACAGCAAATAATTCATTTAAACTTAGAGAGGAATTAGTGTTAGGGTTCAGACTGCTGAGGAGAGACTCAAATAATATAATGCCAGAATGTAATAAAAATGCCAGAACTAATAACCATTTAAATCAGAAGATGTTTTGAGTTTCTACACTGGAAGCCCCTCCTGATGCATGCCTACTAGTGGCCTAGCTTTTGTCCTGCTGCGGCACTCTCTGTGGGCAGGAAACACAGAAGTAGACAGCCGTGCCCTTTTTTCTTTTTATATTTAACAACCCAGCTCTCACAGGAACAGCAGTATTCAAACTGAACATTCACAAAGAAACAGTAAAAGTTCCTCATCAAAGGGGATTTCAATTCATTCGTCACACAGAGGGGAGAATGGCTGAAAACAATACACACTCCCGCAGGGATCTGGATCAGATTACACACAGGGCCAACAACAAGCACCAGTACAAACTACTGCCACTCTTTTCATCTGCTGGCTTGTTACATCATCACATCACAGCAGAGTATTGGCAGGGACAGCAGGGAGAAGTGGAGCAGTTCACATATTCATTTTAGAGTCCAAAATAATGCCATGCTGCTATAGCTGTTTGAACATACTTTTCTGAGAATTCAGGGTATTGTCAGTTCCTCTGACCCAAATGTCAAACTTTGATGATCTGTATTTTTTGTTTTAAATTGTTTATATTCATATTTATTCATAAAATTGCCTTTATATATATTATTTTTTCTCCCCATTTTCCTCCTGATTTAGTGCACTTAATTTTGTCTTCCGCTGCTGAGAGATACCAGATTGCATCCGAGGAGAGCATGTCGCTGTACACGCCTCTTCCGACACGTGCACAGCCCTCCTCTTCTCGCCCATGCATTCTGCACAGGCGTCTCTTCCGCCAATCAGTGTCCTCACACAGCGTATGAAGACCCACCCACCCACACACAGTCCGGCCCCCACCCTGCAGATATGGTGGCCAATTAGTATCTGCTGCAGGCACTGCCAATTAGGCCCGCTAGATGGCGCCCAGCCGACCGGAGGCAACACCGAGTTTCAAACCGAGGAGTTCAGAAACTCTGTGCTGGTGTGCAAGCGGAATATCCCGCTGCAAAAAATTGACTTTTACTCACATGTTGAGACGATTCAGTATAGCTGATTGTTACTGACAACAGATATGAGAGAGCTAAAGCTAGATTTTATAGGGTCCCTACGCAGTGACCTTGTAGTTCCTACACACTAATCACATGATATCTTTAAGGGAACATCAGTTGGTTAAGGCCCTTCATTCGGAACATCAGTTGGTTATTTGTTTATTTATTTATTTATTAGGATTTTAACGTCATGTTTTACACTTTGGTTACATTCATGACAGAAACGGTAGTTATTCATTACACAAGATTCATCAGTTCACAAGTTTAATGTCAAACACAGTCATGGACAATTTTGTATCTCTAATTCACCTCACTTGCATGTGTTTGTACTGTGGGAGGAAACCGGAGCACCCGGAGGAAACCCACGCAAACACTGGGAGAACATGCAAACTCCACACAGAAAGGACCAGGACCTTTGAACCCAGGACTTTCTTGCTGTGAGGCAACAGTGCTACTCACTGAGCCACTGTGCCGCCCAAACATCAGTTGGTTAAAGCCCTTCATTGAACACGCCCTGCAATGACATCACATGACTGTCAGAGTGTTGCACTGACAGCAGTCTTTAACTGTTCCAGTGCTTTCTAAAAGAACTAGCAAACTAATGATCCACAGCCAAAATTCACATTGTGTATGTAATATTGGAATAAACATTGTGTTGTATTGCTTGTGATTGATTATGTAAAAGTTAATGAACAAAAATGGTTTTTGGAAGATTTTGCAGCATTTCTAAACTGGTTACTTTTACATTGCTGGTAGTTTTCAGCAAAGAATAATAAAATATTAGTCTGACATAATCCCGCTTGCACTGTTTGCTGCTCTCATATAATGCGCCAGCTCTCTGAAACCCACAAGACACACAATGATTGATAGGTAAACTTTACTATCAACTTCTTGTGTAGTCATGCATCCCAAGTATTGACCATTACATGTTACTATACTAATACATCCTCACTGCTGGGTTGTGATTCTTTTAAGTTTTTGATGGTTCCTGTGACCACTTTCACATAGATTTAATTTCCTCTTGGTCCTGACCATTAGGCAAACATCTCTTTTAAAAACAGTCAAAAACTCATATTTTACATTTACATTTTAATATAGATGCTAGGGATGTAACGATGCACCACAAGACAGTTAAAAATTTATTCACATGTGGCACGATTCAAATCGGTTGACCTGTACAATGAATCAATATTCACTTTAAACAGCAGAGGGCACTGGCACTATTTACCTTGCCTGGTTGGTGTCACTACAGTTGCCAGGTTCGGAGTTTTACAGCCAAATTCATTCATGTGAGGATACTTTCTTTATTTGTATTATTCATTTACTTATATAATGTGGGATTTGTTTTAAAAATTCATTTCAGTTTTGTTTTTGTTTTGTTTTGTTTTTTTACACAAAAAGGGAAATGTGCAGCATTTAATTTTATTTTTTTAAAGAGAAATAAAAGGAAACTTTTATTATAGTTTCATTTTGTTTAAAAAAAATTGGGAAAATGTTTTTATCATGAACCCAGTATCGTGAATCACATCGTGGGTAGAATGTATCATTACATCCCTAATAGTTGCCTAATAAATGTTTAACTTAATGATTTGCTCTTTAAACAGAAAGAAGCTCCCCCACTAATTTGCCATTTATTAATTAAAAGAAAAAAAAATAATAATTTGTTTAGCAGGGCCCAAATATTAAGCAAAGTCCAATAGCTTTAGTTAATAATGGTGACTGTGTTGATAAGTGTCAATTTGTCACATCTACATTAACAGCAAAAAAATAGTTTTATAAATGGAACAAAACATTAGAAATATTTCACGTAAGGTTTTAATAAGTTGTTTTATAACTTGAGTTTTCTAAAAGCATAACACACATCATGTATCAATCAAAATAGTTTAAATTCTCCAAGGAAAGTTGAGACTATAAGCACATCTAAATCTCCACACACACTAATCAGCCACAACATCAAAACCACTGCCAAGTGACGTAAGTAACATTGATCTTGTTGTGATGGCAGCTGTCAAGGGCATTTATATTAAGCAGCATGTGAACAAGCAGTTAATGTGTTGAAAGCAGGACAGATGGGCAAGGGTACAGATCTGAGAGACTTTGACAAATAAATACATGGCAGCTTGCAGGTACACCGTATGGCCAAAAATATGCATCCACCCTTCCTAACCGTTGACTTTAGGTGTTTATAGCTACACCCATTGCTAACAGGCATATAAAACCAAGTAAACGCTTTATGACTGGTTTGGGGGAAGGCCCTTTCCAGTTCCAGCATGACTGTGGTTCTGAACATGAAGCAAGAGCCAGGAGAACACGGTGTGATAAGTTTGGTGAAAAAGAACTCCAGTGGCCTGTACAGCACCCTCAACTTATCCATCACTGAATACCATGACTGGCCTTTCCAGTCATCAGTGACTGACCTCAAATATTTTTTATGAGCACTGAATGGGCACAAATTCCCAGACACACTTGGTGTCAAAATAGGATGTCCAACAAGCTTATGGTCAGGTGTCCACATATTTTTGGCCACATAGGGTGTGTTTGAAAACCTAGGGAGCTCTCTACATAGACAGCATTTTACGTCATCCTGTGCGCGCTTCCGAGAAGTAGACTGTTCGAAATCCTAGATGCCTTAATACCCTTACTAGTAAGGCAACTTAAAATTTCAACGCTATTTTGACTCAAGAACGAGTGAGCATCCGATGCTGCCTTAGCAGTGAAGGCAATCCCAGGATTCAATGCGGCATAACTTTTCTCACAGAAAAATAAAAAATATGGCAAACATTGCGGAGAAACAGTTATTTTCAAACGTAAATAAATTATTATTGATTTTTAATTTGTATAAACTTGCACAAGTGTATTTTTATTTGCAAGTTCGGGCTCGTCAGCAAATGTAACCGTTTTTGGTACACGGAGGGAGATGTTAGTTGACATGCTAGCGTGTTGTGCCACCCCTTTCCATTGGTTTGAATGGTATGATGCTAACTGTGTGCTAAGTAAGTGAAAACTGATGGAATCGCTGTGTAAGTAGTGTTCGAATAACATGACTTATAAGTCGATGACTTATTAGAATCGTCTCTACTGAGGCCACTGCAGTAAGACAGCAAGGCAGCTCACTAGGTTTTCGAACACACCCATAGTGTATTAAGAAACACAAGTTCTTCTGCCTTTTCACCCAAGCCTGGAGGGCCGGCTATTCTAAACTGCCTCCAAAAGTGACAGTCAATGGGTGAGTGGCCCTGCAATGAATGGCTTGGTTTCCTGTCCAGTGGGTATTCCTACATAGTGCCAAGTATTATTGATATGCCTTTAGATTCACTCCAAACCTCACCAAGATGTGGTGGTTAAAAGAGAGTTTTGTTTTTATTATACAGTAGAGTTACGAACATTTCGGGTTACGAGCAATCTTTTTCCACTTAACGTACGAACAAATTTCGGATTACGAACAGAAATTCGCGAAACACGTGAAGTCACGAACAAGTTGACTCCAACCGTCTCTCTCTACATACATATACAGTGAGCGAACATTCGGACAGTGGACGGTGTTTTCCGGTGTTTTCTTTATATTTTGTAAAATTCAATATTAAAATGTTCCCAGAGAATGTGCAGAGGAAGTGCAGTAGTGAGAAAATGAAAAAAATCACTATTTGTTGTTGTATAATTACTTCTGCCAGTAGCTGTCACTGTGTATCAGACAAAGGGAACAGTTAGTGAGAGAAGAAGGAAGTTATTCTTTCGTGCAATTACACCTACAAAATACAACACCACTGAAATAAAGAAGGAAATATGAGTTATTGTTGTTTCTGATAGGTATATTTTATATAAAAAGAAGGAAATGTATTATGGTGTATGGTACAGAACACGTACTGTACTGAAATGTGATGTGTGCTTTTATGTACAGTACAGTACTACTGTGTATTGTTGTTTATTATTGTTTATTACAGTATTATCTATTCTATAATTTAAGATTTAAGGGAAAATACATTTGTATTTATAACAAAAAAGACCATTTAAGACATTAGAAAGATTAGGTAGGGGGGGGTTTGGGAGGTCTGGCACGGATTAATTTTATTTACATTATTTCTTATGGGAAAAACAGGTTTAACTAACGAACATTTTGACTTGAGAACAGCCCTTTGGAACCAATTAAATTCATAAGTCAAGGGTCTGCTGTATATTACTGAACCAAATCGTTGATATTTTTAATGAACTGTAGATGGTTCTCTTTTCTTCTACTCAACTCTTCCATCATGACCTATTAAGCTTATCGATTCATTACCAGGCTGATGCTGAACTGTGGGTGGAATAAAGCTGTATATGGCATTCCCACATAAAGAGCCAAGCGCCTCTGTCAACAATCAATCTCTAATATACTTAGCATTTAGTTTTCAGAATTGGTTTTTATTTAAGAGGAGAAAACAGTCCATCAAGAATTGATTTCCATCCAGTCATATTTCAACAACAAGACTTGCTGTGAAGATGTGAAAAGATTTTTAATGGAAATGAAAGAAGAACTGATTCAAACTGCTCATTTCACAAAAGCAGGTTGTAAAAGTGGACTAAGACTTGTTCATTTTAACCACACAGCACAGAGGTATTTACAGCATGTGTTGAGCTCTACATTCTGACCAGTAACCACATAAGTTCAGCCCCCCCCCCCTTTTTTTTTTTACAGCTCCCGACAAGCAGCTGCACGTCAGTCATTTAAAGAGCACAATGAAAAGATAAAAGCATTAAAAAGACTAGAAGTGTGAAATGCTAAAATGAGGGAGTTTTACTGCTTCTCCCATAGCTCAAATCATAAAATCCAAGGTTTAGATCAATTCCACTTAGATAAAAAAAAAAAGTGGCCATGAGGTAAAGAACACAGGAAATAAGCAAGCCATATTTTCCAGCAAAATCAGGCAGTGTGAGGCAGGAGGAAAGAAAACCACAAGTAATCTTGATGTTCAACCCGACTCGAACTCGCTACACATTGCTGCCATACCAGAGTTACACACAAAGAAGGAAACAGTTGCAGAAATGACTCAGCCAGACACAGACCTTTACAGATCTGTGCAAAAGTTTGCACACCCTTAGCTAAATAACACATTCTGTTTTAGCTGAAGCAAACATCTGCAAAGAAATTTGCAGAAAACATAACATTCTACACTCACTGTCCATTTTATCAGCTCCACGAACCATATAGAAGCACTTTGTAGTTCTACAATTACTGACTGGAGTCCATCTGTTTCTCTGCATGCTTTGTTAACCCCCTTTCATGCGGTTCTTCAATTGTCAAGACCCCCACAGGACCACTACAGAGCAGGTATTATTTAGGTGGTGGATCATTTTCAGCACTGCAGTGACACTGACATGGTGGTGGTGTGTCAGTGTGTGTTTTGCTGGTATGAGTGGATAAGACACAGCAGTGCTGATGGAGTTTTTAAACACCTCACTGTCACTGCTGGACTGAGGATAGTCCACCAACCAAAAATATATCCAGCCAACAGCACCCCATGGGCAGCAGCCTGTGACCACTGATGAAGATCTCAAAGATGACCAACTCAAACAGCAGCAACAGGTGAGCGATCATCTCTGACTTTACATCTACAAGGTGGACCAACTAGGTAGGAGTGTCTAATAGAGTGGACAGTGAGTGGACACGATATGTAAAAACTCCAGCAGCGCTGCTGTGTCTGATCCACTCGAACCAGCAAAACACACACTAACACACCACCACCATGTCAGTGTCACTGCAGTGCTGAGAATGATCCACCATCTAAATAATACCTACTCTGTGGTGGTCCTGGTGTCCGGACCATTGAAGAACAGCATGAAAGGGGGCTAACAAAGCATGCAGAGAATCAGATGGACTACAGTCAGTAATTGTAGAACTACAAAGCGCTCCTATATGGTAAGTGGAGCTGATAAAATGAACAGTGAGTGTAGAAACAAAGAGGTGGTTTAATGTTATGGCTGATCGGTTTATTTAGTTAATTAATTACTAAGTAGCAAATTAATTCAGAAATCACAAGGCCTTGATTGACACATTAGGAAGGTCAGGGTTTGTCATCAAGAGTAATAAGATAATAATTTAGGCATGTAATAAATTCTTTGACCTATGACTCAATAACCATTGTCTCCTATAAGCAGCTGGGAGGGGATCTTAAAAGATATTTAACATCTACAAATCATATGAAAGAAAGGGCAATGAAAACACATCAAGGTATTCTCAGCATGCAGTTCCACATGTCCAAAATGTTAAGGGGAATTTAAATAATGATATTTTATTACCCAGGCTTTATGTTGCTCAGAGACATAAAGCAAAACCCCTATAGGAGTGAACTGCTGCCAATTAGTTGCAATATAAATAACAAAATCTGGTCTTTAATACATACAAAGTTGAGGTTTAACTTGGTCTACATAAACACTGCTGCATAAACACTCCCAATAAAAGCTTGCACACAGTAATATTACTCTGGACCCCCTTTAGCTTTGATTGCAGTACGCATTGGCTGTGACACTGTATCCACAACCTTATTCAATGTCAACAATTATTTCCGTCCAGGTTCTCCGTGTCTGTGTGGGTTTACTCCGGGAGCTCAGGGTTTCCTCCCACAGTCCAAAGACGTGCAAGAAAGGTGAAAAGGAGATTCTAAATTATTCATGACTGTGTTTGACAAAAGACTTGAACTGATGAATCTTGTGTAATTACCGGTCCTGTCATGAATGTAACCAAAGTAGGCAGTTGTAGCCTATCGGTTAAGGTACTGGACTAATATTCAAAAGGTCGCTGGGTCAAGACCCACCACTGCCAGGTTGCTGCTGTTGGGCCCTTGAGCAAGGCCCTTAACCTTCAACTGCTCAGACTGTATACTGTCACAATACTGTAAGTCACTTTGGATAAAGGCATCTGCTAAATGCCAAAAATGTAAAGTGTGTAAAACATGACGTTCTTAATAAATAAATAATTGTTTCAGTCCAGAGTTGAATATATTTTTGGCTGAGATCTTGTACTGACAATAGGAGAGTCAGACGCTACATAAAGTGTTTTCCAGCACAACCCCAAGACTTTCAGTGATTAAGGCCTGGAACCTGTGGTGGTCAATTCATGTGTTAAAATGATTCCTTATGCTTTCTGAACAACTTGGACCAGATGAATCTTGGGTTTGTCCTTCTGGAGTCTGCCCATGCCATTCAGACAGTCAGCTGACTTTATTTCAGCCTCAACCTGACCAACTAAAGCAATTCATAACACTGCCTTCAGATGCTAGTACAGTGGGTACTCCTCATGATAAATGCATCTTACCCTTCCTATCCTGACACACCAACTGCTCTGGAACAGGTTAAACCACATGACCATAGGGCTGGACGATATGGCTAAAATTTATATCACGATATAACTCCTAATTTCGGTCCATACGATATAATTCCGATATCGATATGAATAATACAAATGTCAGAAAATCTGCCAGGAACACCAACATTGAAAGGCTGTACATGCGAACCTGAAATCTGAAATCTCACCCTTTACAACTACATAATATTTTAGAAATAATAATAATAATACAAATAAATTAGCTTTCACCTTTTACTTGTATTCAGCATTTGTATACAGACAAAAACACGACATCATTCTCAAATAAACATCAGCTTTGACAATATATAATATAATATATTAACATATGTCTTAACCAGAGGTGGAAAGAGTACTAAAATATTGTACTCAAGTAAAAGTACTATATTACTTTAATGAATTTTTACTTAAGTATGAGTAAAGTTACTAGTCTAAAAATCTACTCAAGTAAAAGGTAACTCATTTAAAATGTACTCAGAGTAAACGTTACTTAGTTACTTTATTAACAGCAAGGGGGGGGGGCTCTTCTGTGTAATGCAAACAGGACATGTGGATATAAATCTCACAATAGTTGTTTTTAATTCAAATATAATAGAAGAAACATGTTGATACAACATTTAAAACATTTAGGGGATTATTTGAATCTATTGAACGGCCCTTTAAACTGAAACAAAGGAATCGATTCGCGCTTTATGTATACATACGGCTCTTTAAAAGGAACCGAGACAAAAGATTCGACTCCCCGTCACAGAATTCACTGCAGCAGTTTCCCAGACGCGATTTCTTTAGCGTTTATTACTTATTTAAAATTTAGCGAATTACAATTCTTAATACAAAACATACTTAAGTAAAAGTAAAATTACAGGCTGTGAAATCTACTTTAAAAAGTATAAGTACACAAAAAACAAAAGAGTACACTCAATTACAGTAACGCGAGTAAATGTAATTCGTTACTTTCCACCTCTGGTCTTAACTAACTTTAATCCACAACATGGACTGATTATTAATTGTATGTAAACATTTTCAAACAAAAGTGCTCAACCAGGATAAAGAATATATAAAGTGCTTAAGAGTTGCTGCAGAATTTGCTGCAGCAGATGTTGTGCTTAAAGAATACAGAAAAAAAGAGTCTAGTATTTCATCTCTTATCAACTATTCTACTGCTTCTTTTTTAACTGTGGATGCTCGTTCACTCACAGCTGTTGAACTCATTTAGCCGCTAATATCCCCCGTGTTGTAGCGGAGTGTAATCAGAGCGGTAACGCTGAGCACCGGCTTCGTGCCTGTGCCGTACGTCATCACGCACTGACGTATGCATATCGATCGAATTTGTTTAAAAATCATATCACCGTTATTGAAAAATTTTCTATCGCGATATATATCGATATCGAATTATTGTCCAGCACTACATGACCACCATTGCTCCAGGGTCCAAACTCTATGTTCTCAAGCAAACTGAAGCCTTTTTTACCAAACAACCTTACCAACAACTGGGTTTCTTACAGCCAAACAGCTGTTTAGTCCCAATCTAACAAAACAATCTAACAGACAAGCAAGTTCTGCTGTTGATCACAATCATTCAAGTCCCAGTCACATGTCCACACAACACAAAAACATGGAGTCTGTTGAAATTGGTTATGTAAAATGTCAATAAAACAACAGACAAAAATAGGTTATGGCCCCAACTAAATCTTGGCCTTTGTGTTCAAACGTGTGCTTGATAGAAACAGCAACACGGCTTATTATTACATGGTACCTTGATCTAAAATTCAAACTTCATTTTTTTTCTGTAAGAAATTCCTGATGGGATTGCAGCCTATGCTACTCACACCTTTCTTAATGAGCACTGTCTGAAATACCTGAGCCCTGACTCACATGCCTGAACACGGCTAAAGTAAGAGTTTACGCTTCTTTTAGAGCTTTATTCATCCCAAACCAGTCCCAGTAGTAGTGGAGAACAGCTCTGAAGGAGCGCACTGCACTGTGAAGTGTTATGCTGTATCCACAGTCCTAATTTTAAAAACATTGCACACTACATTTTATTACACAGTTGCTGTGATAGTAGATGCACCTGATTTAACTAGTGGATCACCAGAGGGAAAACATGACCACCCTCTTCATATAAGTTAGCAGTTTACTGCTCATTACCTTTAGGAAGCTTTAACTAACTGTGTAAAATAAAGTCTATAAATAATACATCATAGTTTCATGTATTATAGTTTGTCCCAGAGGCACTGGGATAGCTTAAACATTTAAATGTGGAATTTTAACACTTAAAGGCTAAACGGATTTCTATTTTAGATAACATTCATTTAAGTCGTAGTTTTGGCAAAAACATACCACGTAAACAACAAATCAGTCAACCTGTCTTGTAGTTATAGCCCCAAGTTACATTTCTATATCAGAGAAAAAAGGCAACATAACACAAATCTACACAAAGCAAAATCTACATTAACTGCAGGACTTTTGCCCCAAGTAAGTGGGACCCTATAAAATCCACAATCCAGAGAAACTATACTAAAACATGCGTTACTAAACTACCCTGCCTTTCTATAAATCGTGTCACAACTATATCAGGTCTAAATATCCACACCCTTATTCATACTGCATAAATAATAGATGCTTCTAAAGGTGGAGACATCACACAACAGCACCAAAATTTTACGACAGCTATAAAATTATAACTAAACCAAGACCACAAAACCAAATGCTCAAAAACATGCTATTACATCTAGAACTGATCAGCCATGCACTTGCTCAGAACACTAATTATAATGGCAGAATCAACAACACTGTGAATTACATTATTTTAAAAGACAGTATTACAACATTGCAAGTTCAAATAGATACATAATCTTTCATTTCATATTTTAATTTATTGCTGATTTTTGATTTATTTAGTAATAAACTAATAAACCAGTACTGTATCAAAATACTGAAAAAACTAAACCAATTTCATAGGACCCTAACTTGGCCATTACCAATTTCCATCCACTCCCTATCAAATGTCAATCAAACCTAAAGGAAGAAGGCTAGACACTTGGAAAGCCAGTCATTACCTCTGTTTCTCATGTGTAATCACTGGATTTGTTAAGGAAAAAGATGAATGATGGAAGGGGGAGCTAGTGATCACTGTATGGGCAAAATTATGTGCACACCGCATTTAATTTATTATTAGTTGTGCTTTAGCCACACATCTCTACCAGGTGCATAAAATAAATTATATAAATAACACAGACTTCCAAATTTGTGACAGTTTGGGGCAGGGTATTTCCTGAATGAATGTGCAAAGCATGGTTGATATACGTGGTTTGACATGATTGGTGTGAAGAAACTACAGCGGCCTGCACAGAGCCTCTGTGACCTCAACCTCATTAAACAACTACAGAATGATTAGGAACATGGATTGCAGATCAGGCATTTTTGTCAAATGTCAGTGTCTACAAAATAATCTTTTATTTAAATGGCACAAGTGCAGAGGTACCTCAGCAGTTAAGTTATTAAGAGTGAGTGACATATAGTTACTGTTTTAAGCCCCATCACTGCCATGCAGTCACTGTTGGATATAAAAAGTGAAATTGAAGTTTCAGGACTTTGCTCAGGGGTCCATCACAACCGTAAGCTGCTTTGGATAAAGGTGTCAGCAAATGCCATAAACAGCAAATGCCACAGAAAAGAGTCACAAGACAGACAAGAGGAGATGGTATTTCCATATACACTGATCAGCCATAACATTAAAACCACCTCCTTGTTTCTACACTCACTGTCCATTTTATCAGCTCCACTTACCATACTTGAACCAATTTGTCTGGCCATTACGATCTGGAGCTCATCAGTCACTCAAGTCTTTATGCTACCTATATCTGTTGGTTCAACATACGTACTACAAGCAACTACTACTACCAGCCCAACATTCAAAATATCCCTGAACCTAAGATACACAACTGTTACTAAATAAGCATTGTGTTGGAAATAGGCATGTTTTGGATCTTCGGTGTATACGTTTTTCCTTAAGTCAAAAATATTGGTGTACTGTTTATATATACAGAATATGTTCCATAATGTTAATTATGTGCAAAAGTGCCGCTTCGGTGGCACAACGGCAAAAAGTACGCTAGCACACCAGAGTTGGGGTTTTGAATACATTGTATCGAATCTCAACTCTGCCCTCCGACTGGGCTGGGCGGCTGCATGAACAACGATTGGCTGTTGTTCATAGGGGTGAAAAGTCGGATCATAGGTCCTCATAACTGGTGCAACTGCGGCTCCTGCTGGCTGACTGATGGCGCCTGCACAGGGCTGAGGAATAATGCTGATGGGGGTGTGGGCCCTTGGTGTATGAACTCGACTCGAAAAATGCAGTCTGTACTGACTGTACGTGCCGGAGGGGGCGTATGTCAGTTGAGAGGCGTCCTCAGTCAGCGGCGAAGGGTCGAATCAGTATAGAGGACGCAATCAGGGTAACTGGACATGATTAGATTAGGGGAGAAAAAAGACAGAAAAATTCAAAGTTATGTGCAAAAGTGTAATAAAGAACCACGTCACACACACAGACTCACAGCTTGTGGTTAAAAGGTCTGTGTAACTTTCCTCCCCACTGCAATAATGCATCACACTTTTTTATTACACTTGACTTATCGTGTTGGCCACAACACTGTGATCAACCAGAGCCTTTCAAAGGTGTCAGTCTCACAATATGTAGGACAGGAGTATGCCACAATTTTATGATTTCCTGCTCAAAGCCACATGTGTGTTACAAGTCATTCCAGCTCAATACAACAAATACTCAGAAAGGTATAAAAAGTCCTAGCTGTACATGACATGTTTAATTTCAGGATTACAATGAGGTGCAAACTTCAGGAATTAATCTGTTAAATACACTGTGACTGTGATTTCAGTCCACCATGACTGTTCAGATGGTAATACTGGAGTGAATATCACAGATCATGCACAAGATGTTGTATTGTTTTAGGATGTTTGCGGAGTCAGATGTGTCTTAACAAGACAGACGCACTAGCTTATTGCTTAATACGTGTATGCATCCCAAACCCCATCCTGAAGTGGCAGCGTGTTTAAACATGAATAAAATGCAGCTTGCCTGTGCTTACACACGTCTTAAAGCTTTTACTTCATTTCTGATTCTCAAGATATATGAAATAAGCAAAGTAAACATCATCTTCAATTTAACTAACAACCAAGTTAATATATGTCCCTTTTTTTAAGAAAGAACATATACACTGATCAGCCATAACATTAAAACCACCTCTTTGTTTCTACACTCACTGTCTATTTTATCAGCTCCACTTACCATATAGGAGCACTTTGTAGTTCTACAATTACTCACTGTAGTTCATTTGTTTCTCTACATATCTTTTAAGCCTGCTTTCACCCTGTTCTTCAATGGTCAGAACCACGACAGAGCAGGTATTACTTAGGTGGTGGATGATTCTCAGCACTGCAGTGACAATGCCATGGTGGAGGTGTGTTAGTATGTGTCAAGCGTCAGCTGTTGGAAATCTTTGATTTTACTCTTTTCACATTTCCCCTTTTACTAGTTTACTAGTTGTGTCCAATTCCCTGATTGTAACTTCCTCCACCAGTGCGGACCCTCACCCTGATCGAGGAGGGCCACACTATCTAGCGTCCATGCCGATATTTGAGCAGTCGCCGACTGCTTCTTTTCACTTGCCAAAGACGAAGTTTAACAGCGAGCACTATCACTTGTTTGTTTATTAAGATTTTAACACCAAGTTGTACGCTTTGTTTACATTCATGACAGAAACGGTAGTTACTCGTTACACAAGATTCATAAGTTCACAAGTTTAATGTCAAACAGTCATGGACAATTTAGTATCTCGAGTTTACCTCACTTGCATGTCTTTGGACTGTGGGAGAAAACCGGAGACCCCGGAGGAAACCCAAGCAGACATGGGGAGAACAAGCAAACTCCACAAAGAAAGGACCCAAACCGCCCCAGCTGGGGATCGAACCCAGGACCTTCTTGCTGTGATGCAGCACTTTTACTTTAAAAGTCAATTCGCAACTACGTTTGTAATGAGGAACCCTATCAACTTCCCTCCCAGTAAACACGACCAACTGTGTCTTGTGTGGGCACCCATTTAGTCGATAGCAGAGCTCAAATCAAACTCTAGAGCTTAGGATCTCTGTGGTAGAAAGCTAGCACATTAGATTACTGCGCCAGCTTTTATAAATAATTAAATTGAGTTTTACATGGTTACACACCACACAAACATAAAACAGCTTTGATTTGTGGTCTCAATGTGTAATTGTTTCTTTGTTTAATCTTTTTTTAGATTTTACAAATGCATAAAAAGGTTTTAGTTTGGCTGTTTGGTAAATCATAAATGAACACTGCTCCATACCCCACTCTGTACTACTAAGAGATCTGTTGCTTTACTCTGCATTCAAATCAACCACCAGCTGTTGGGAATAAATTTAAAAGACATTTCTAACCAACATAGAAAATGATTTCTCTGTCAGTTATCAGTCAATCAGTTAAACATTAACATCGCTAAATGACACTCAAGCAGCAAATATGTCAGGTCTGTAATCTAGCTGAACTAGGATATGCTGCATGCTTACCTATGTCCCTTATCCCACAGTGCAAGATCTTTCTAAATATGCATGCTTGTTTTCCATTTTTAACTCTATTTCCAGCTTCTTGATTGGAGTCGCAATCCTGCATTGTACCCAGGCCCTTAATGTACCAAGCTGCCTCACAACCCCCTAAGTATGGGCATGCAGACCTCGGATGATTGCGCAACATCTGCCAGTAAACGACTGGGACCATTAACAAAATGCAGATATGAGCCTGACAACAAGGTTAGGACCCAATCCCCTGAATAAGCAGTATGGCATTTGCCAGGGGTGTAAAGCCCACATCCTGAAGGCAATGAAGTGAAGCAGCATTGTGTTTCCGATCTTCCACGACACAAAAATCAGCCTAGAAAAGTCTAGCTAATTAGTTAACAAGTAAAATTAATTAATGATTCATTTCAGTAGCCATTTGATCAGCTCCACTTACCATATACTGGTGCTGGTCATAAAATTAGAATATCATGAAAAAGTTGATTTATTTCAGTAATTCCATTCAAAAAGTGAAACTTGTATATTATATTCATTCATTACACACAGACTGATATATTTCAAATGTTTATTTCTTTGAATGTTGATGATTATAACTGACAACTTATAAAAAACCCAAATTCAGTATCTCAGAAAATTAGAATATTGTGACAAGGTACAATATTGAAGACACCTGGTGCCACACTCTAATCAGCTAATTAACTCAAAACACCTGCAAAGGCCTTTAAATGGTCTCTCAGTCTAGTTCTGTAGGCTACACAATCATGGGGACGACTGCTGACTTGACAGTTGTCCAAAAGACGACCATTGACACCTTGCACAAGGAGGGCAAGACACAAAAGGTCATTGCTAAAGAGGCTGGCTGTTCACAGAGCTCTGTGTCCAAGCACATTAATAGAGAGGCGAAGGGAAGGAAAAGATGTGGTAGAAAAAAAGTGTACAAGCAATAGGGATAACCGCACCCTGGAGAGGATTGTGAAACAAAACCCATTCAAAAATGTGGGGGAGATTCACAAAGAGTGGACTGCAGCTGGAGTCAGTGCTTCAAGAACCATCACGCACAGACGTATGCAAGACATGGGTTTCAGCTGTCGCATTCCTTGTGTCAAGCCACTCTTGAACAAGAGACAGCGTCAGAAGCGTCTCGCCTGGGCTAAAGACAAAAAGGACTGCTGAGTGGTCCAAAGGTATGTTCTTTGATGAAAGTAAATTTTGCATTACCTTTGGAAATCAAGGTCCCAGAGTCTGGAGGAAGAGAGGAGAGGCACAGAATCCATGTTGCTTGAGGTCCAGTGTAAAAATTCCACAGTCAGTGATGGTTTGGAGTGCCATGTCATCTGCTGGTGTTGGTCCACTGTGTTTTCTGAGGTCCAAGGTCAACGCAGCCGTCTACCAGGAAGTTTTAGAGCACTTCATGCTTCCTGCTGCTGACCAACGTTATGGAGATGCAGATTTCATTTTCCAACAGGACTTGG
This sequence comes from Trichomycterus rosablanca, assembly GCF_030014385.1. NCBI lineage: Eukaryota > Metazoa > Chordata > Actinopteri > Siluriformes > Trichomycteridae > Trichomycterus > Trichomycterus rosablanca. Next base: position 18,766,186 of record NC_085997.1, read on the forward strand.
CACCTGCACACAGTGCCAAAGCTACCAGTACCTGGTTTAAGGACCATGGTATCCCTGTTCTTAATTGGCCAGCAAACTCGCCTGACCTTAACCCCATAGAAAGTCTATGGGGTATTGTGAAGAGGAAGATGAGATACGCCAGACCCAACAACTCAGAAGAGCTGAAGGCCACTATCAAAGCAAGCTGGGCTCTCATAACACCTGAGCAGTGCCACAGACTGATGGACTCCATGCCACGCCGCATTGCTGCAGTAATCCAGGCAAAAGGAACCCCAACTAAGTATTGAGTGCTGTACATGCTCATACTTTTCATCTTCATACTTTTCAGTTGGCCAACATTTCTAAAAATCCTTTTTTTGTATTGGTCTTAAGTAATATTCTAATTTTCTGAGATACTGAATTTGGGGTTTTCATTAGTTGTCAGTTATAATCATCAACATTAAAAGAAATAAACATTTGAAATATATCAGTCTGTGTGTAATGAATGAATATAATATACAAGTTTCACTTTTTGAATGGAATTACTGAAATAAATCAACTTTTTCATGATATTCTAATTTTATGACCAGCACCAGTAGAAGCACTTCGTCGTTCTACAATTACTGACTGTAGTCCATCTGTTTCTCTGCATGCTTTGTAAGCTCCTTTCATGCTGTTCTTCAATGGTCAGGACCACCACAGGACCACTACAGAGCAGGTATTATTTAGGTGGTGGATCATTCTCAGCACTGCAGTGACAATGACATGGTGGTGGTGTGTTAGTGTCTGTTGTGCTGGTATGAGTGGATAAGACACAGCAGCGCTGCTGAAGTGTCACTGCTATACTGAGAATAGTCCACAAATCAAAAATATATCCAGTCATCAGCACCCTGTGGGCAGCGTCCTGTGACCACTGATGAAGGTCTAGAAGATGACCAACTCAAACTGCAGCAATAGGTGAGCGATCGTCTCTGACTTTACATCTACAAGGTGGACCAACTAGGTAGGAGTGTCTAAAAGACGGGACAGAGTGGACACGATATTTAAAAACTCCAGCAGCGCTGCTGTGACTGATCCACTCATACCAGCACAACACACACTAACACACCACCACCATGTTAGTGTCACTGCAGTGCTGAGAATGATCCACCACCTAAATAATACCTGCTCTGTAGTGGTCCTGTGGGGGTCCTGACCATTGAAGAACAGGGTGATAGCAGGTTAAAAAAAATGTATGTAGAGAAACTGATGGACTACAGTCAGTAATTGTAGAACTACAAAGTATATGGTAAGTGGAGCTGATAAAATGGACAGTAAGTGTAGAAACAAGGAGGTGATTTTAATGTTATGGCTGATCGGTGTATAATACATCTCTGAGTTTCAAATCAACATCCTGTTCAGAAAAGGGATGTTGCCGGTGTCTTATAGCTCTTACAGAAAACATCAGCATAGTTATTTTAAGTTCTTCCTGTAATCTGGGGCATGATGCAAAAGATCATTACTGTTGTAAAAAATAATACAGATTCATATATGAAATCCTGTTTGGGATTTTGATGTGCAATAAATTTAAATAATACAAATGTATTAAAATGTTTTATTGTCTGCACATCTGTAAACAAAACTGAGGGTGCATACTAAGAGTGGGTAAAGGTGAGTCAGAACTCAGCACCCTGTACAGTGTGTGTGTGAGAGAGAAAAACTGTAGCTTCACTCTCAATTCCAATCAGCATACGATTTGGAAAATTAATTATGACATTTTAACCAACAGCATTGCTGGAACAATGGACTTCTTTTTTTAGTTATCGATTGATAATAGGGATGTCCCGATCCCGTTTTTTTGTTCCCGTTACCGATCCCGATCATTAATTTTGATCCCAATCCGATACCAAGTCTTAAACCGATACTTGTATTTTCTAGATATTGTCTAGATAAGAACTAGATAATACTGTTCACACAGTGCACACTTTATTACAGTGTAGTGCATTACAGTTATTCAAATTAATCCAATGTATATGTTTAACAACTAACTAGCTCTGCAGTGCTGTAGGAAAAAAAACTGCCTGCACCCAAGCTATTGCTTAATGTTCTTTTATTTTTACAAAATAAAAGTAAACAAACTTAGTGCAGAATTGTAGTAGTAAAACTGGAACACTCAAAATAAAGTGAAGGTTCTTTTTGAGGAAAATCAGCATCTCTGCCGTGTTAGCGGACAGCCGGTTCCTCTTTTCATCATATAATAATAAACTCGCTGTATTCGACTGACTGACTATTTTTTAGGTGCCGTATCAAATTGGTAGTAATTGTAGATCGTTTGGTTAAATGATATCTGGTTTGAGCCACCGTACTTGTATGCGTGTTGTAACTGTAACAAATTTTTCTGTGGTTGTATTGTGACAATGGTTTGATGGACGTTTCTACGCGAAGTGAGTGTGTTTTGACCCTTTGGGGCTTCCATAGTGCATGGAATAGCGTGCTTGGCTAACGCGATGACTAGCTGTCTGCTATTCGGTACCGTAACAGAAGAAGTTAATAAAGTGTTCTGCTCCCGACAATTGAATATACCGTATATTTATTTCTTTATTAAGCGAGTGCATCACTACGATGCTCGGTTACATAACTAAGCCAATCAGAGTGCTTGATACTGAGATGTCGTTCAGTCTTGTAACACGTAAACTCGTAAAAGCTGTATGTTATGGTCCTGAAGTTTTCATACTCATACTACAGTAATGAACGCAGCTCTGCTACTACCGCCTCGTGAAACGCTCGCATTGCAGACATTACACTTCACTGTTGGACTTGTTTCACTTTCCAATTTAAAGTATTTCCACACAGCGAACATGCTGACGTAAAACAAAGGATCGGGCTTAGGATCGGCCTTAGTAAAGCCGATACCGATCAGTTAAAAAATGCCTTGATCGGATCGGGACATCCCTATTAATGAACATCCCTAATACATACCTAATGAACGTTCTACCTAGCAGGACTTATGAGAATGACCGGCTCATCCACACATTCTCAACACTTTCCACTTTAACAACAGTTTCTTTGAGTGAACAGCGACCTGACAATGTGGAAAATGTGTTTGTAATATGCGCCCGTCACCGCAACATTCAGACTGCAATTAGTTCCCGCTCTGCATTATGAAATGCAATCAACAGATTTTGAAATGGGTGAAGATGATCTTGCATAACAAAGTCTTTGCATTCACATGAAGTATGATCCCATCATTAGAATATATACAGTATATATATACAGCATTATGGTCTGTTTGCCAAAAGTACGTAATATATTAATATGGGTTATGTACTTAGTAAGCTGTGAATCTAAAATAAAGTAGCTTTACATTAGTTTGTTTTAACCCTTTTGTTACACAGATTATCGTCGCTATGCGATGAAAAACACGTATCTCCACTTTTAGCGGTTTTCACGTTTTTACAGGTGTTGATTGTGGGTATAAATCTGTCTGTCCATAGCAGCTAATATCAAAATGATCAATGAAAAGATGGAAAAATCATGCAATCTGTTTAACGAGTATCTCCATTAGCTGCTAAATTAAATGTGCTGATTGTGACCAGGTATAGTCTAGTATAGTAATATTAGACTCTGCTCATGGTAAAACATGCATTTATACCAGCAATATTCAAAAGAACACACAACAGGCTGTGCAGGAAGTTGGACGTTCTCTTTAGAATTCATCAAAAGAAATCCACGTATGTCCCTGTTTGCTGTCTACAACACACACAAGTCCATTTTACACATGAAACCGACTGACTGACGACCTGATAAAGATATATTTTTATTTCTGTGCTGAACTGTGCCATCTGTGGTTTGTCTGCACCGTCAGTTGGGTTTTTGGAGATACGTGTTTTTCATCGGGCAGCGACGTTATGTTCATGGCAGGATGTGTTATTCGTTTGGGTCTAATATATTTGCTTTTTGGAGCTGTCCCTAACTTTAAGATTTTAGATGTGTGGTTTCAATCCTGTGTTTGTAAGAAACCTAAATATTCTTGGTTATAAGTTTCTTTTAAGGATTTCAGTATTTGAAGTATTAGTCTGGTGTGTTTGTATCTGGGGTATTCATTTAAAAGATGGTTGATGGACAAGGGTCTTGTGTGGCCGATGTAGCATCTGGAAAGAACTACTTGGTCTACTTACTTTTTTTTGGTTGTGTATGGTGGGGCATATTTCATGTAGTTTGTTTCTGGTCTTGTTATACCATTCTATTTGCCATAGGTTCATTATGTAGGCGGTGGTCAGGGGTTTTGCGACCATTGGAAAGAGTTTATGGTCCATTAACCCTTTAATGATCTAACCAAGAAAATAATCTTAGTTTATTGGGACTTCTTACTAGTGCACACAGTATTTTTAATGAGCCTCTACCAAACAGTTGAGATGATCACAAAAACGATGCAACTTTCATGGATGATTTTTCAGCTTCTAACTTCAAGTTGACATATAGATTAGAAAGGCTGTTTTCTTAAAACCATCTACCAGTTTTGAGTTTAACACAGGTCAGCCAAAGAGTAGATATGGCCCAAACAAGATCATTTAAATACAGCTTATTTTTACCCCAGTATTTAGACTCAAAGTAAGCTCAATCAAATGGTTAAGCAGACCATTAAAGGGTTAATTGTGTGTTTAAGGCTTCTGTGCCAGTTTATCTGCACTCTCATTTAGCAGCTTTATGTAAAACAAATAAATACATACATCTACCTAAAAGTAAACACCTTCCCCACAGGTTGAAAAATCGTCCATGTAAAGTTCTTAATATGTTCTCAATAATAAAGTAAATAAATCATATACTAAAAATGCATAGGAGTAGAGTTATGGCTCCAGTGGTTTGATTTCCCTTAAAAATGCAACTATAGTAGAGTGGCATGCAGCAGTTTGGCAGGGAAGTCCACCATGCTTTCATTTGTAAAAGTTCTGCATGCCTAAACTATGTTCAGACCTCAGATTCTGTTTTGTGATACATTCACAGTGGTAACTCAGTGTTTAAGATGCTGGGCTAGTAATCATAAGGTTGCCGGTTCAAGCCTCGCCACCACCGCTGTTGGGCCCCTGAGCAAGGTGCTTAACCCTCAATTGCTCATTGTGCTCTGTGACGCATCACTTCTGTTTGTCAAAGTAGAACAATTCAATAGTGACAAGCACACATTCAAATAACAAGGCTGATTAATAGGAAGATTAGCAATCAAGACCCATCACTGCCAGGTTGCTGCTGTTGGACCCTTGAGCAAGGCCCTCATCCCTCAGTTGCTCAGAATGTGTACTGTCACAGTACTGTAAATCACTTTGGTAAAAATGCAAATATGCTCTGTACACTCTGATGTATTGCACACCCCATCCCCAAAACTATGCAGTTTAAGGAGGCCTTTATAAAAGATAGATAGTTTGATCACTGAATAATATTATTATACACCGATCAGCCATAACATTAAAACCTGGTTTCCTGGTTTCTACACTCACTGTCCATTTTAGTTCTACAAAAACTTACTGTAGTCCATCTGTTTCTCTGCATGCTTTGTTAGCCCTCTTTCATGCTGTTCTTCAATGGTCAGGATTCTCCCAGTAGGTATTATTTGGGTGGTGGATCATTCTCAGCACTGCAGTGACACTGACATGGTGGTGGTGTGTTAGTGTGTGTTGTGCTGGTATGAGTGGATCAGACACAGAAATGCTGATGGAGTCACTGCTGGACTGAGAATAGTCCACCAACCAAAAATATCCATCCAACAGCACCCCATAGGCAGCGTCCTGTGACCACTGATGAAGGTCTAGAAGATGACCAACTCAAACAGCAGCAATAGATGAGCGATCGTGTCTGACTTTACATCTACAAGGTGGACCAACTAGGTAGGAGTGTCTAATAGAGTGGACAGTGAGTGGACACGGTATTTAAAAACTCCAGCAGCGCTGCTGTGTCTGAGTCACTCATAACAGCACAACACTGTTGTGGTCCTGTGGGGGTCCTGACCATTGAAGAACAGGGTGAAGGCAGGCTAACACGGTATGAAGTATGTAGGGTTAATCAGGCTGATCGGTGTAGATGATTTATTTATTTATGTATATTAGTGTATATATGGATGGTTTGATTATGATGAGCCTATAATAAAGAGTGGCTATAAGCTGAGCTCTGAATTCCCGGATGTTTAGAGGAAAAAAAAAAAGTTGCAATAACCGAACAGCACCCGAGCTGAGCCGAGCCGAGCCGAGCCGAGCCGAACATTCTCTTCCATTCTCTTAGCCTGCACGAACATGTAGAACCATGAACGCGTTTATTATAACCAAAAGAGCAAACTTTTCAAATATGTACACTAGGACTGTTTAAAAACATTCTAATATAATAAAAACACACGCACAAAACACGAGGCGTCAGCACATGCGCAGTGTTGTGAGTGAGTAACTTTGTTACTTTTTAAGCTACAGACACAAATAAGCGCAGAACAATGCAAAAGTTTACAAAACAAAGCGCAAAAAACACACAACACACGCAACTATTATTACAAAATAAATGCGCAAATATAGCCGAAATATAAACAAACATAACGCGCTGTAATCAGTGCTCCATCATTCCCGTTCAGGCCCAGGACACAGGAAACCGTAGGAACTAGGTGCGTCTGTGTCAATTCCCTGCTGAATAAACTCCTCCAATCTGAGTTTGCATTTATTCAAATACGCATTCAGAACTTCCCAAACTGTTCCCAGTTACCCGAACTAACTTCCCCGAGATATAAACCAGTACAGAAGCAGATAACCGAGCTGGAAAAGTAACACCAGGGTGTGTGTGTTAGGAAAAACGCACATCAAACCACTCATTCCTGTAAAACTTCAGCTACTCACCAACACCGTACTTTTCCTTCTTGGTGGGCACCCAGCGCGACATTCTGACTCGAATTCTCAACCAAACAGCTCGGAATTAAGTCCACGGATCCAGCAATGCGTCCACAGGTTTACTCCCGGACTTTTTATCAGTCGTCGCGTTCACTCTTGGTGTGTTGGTGGACAGCATCTAGGCGCCATTTTCCAGAAAAAAACTGCGTCTGATCCGCAAGAGGGTGCACAGCGCGCCAGAGCAAACTTTTAATCACGTGGGTCCAACTGACCATTAAACTGCACAATAAATAAATGTATACACCGATATAATGCACTCATATTACCATTAAGTCATGGAAAGCAAAGTGTTTAATAAAGAAAAGTGTTTGACCAATTTGTTATGTGTTCTGTAGTAAGGTATGTATTTTAAATTCTCTGGTGAATCGATTCGTCTCAATGAACGTATTTGTGAGTCGACTCTGAATCGAATGAGCAGAACTTTCCTCAAAGTTACTCACTCACTCACTTTCTTAACCGCTTATCCAATTAGGGTCGCGGGGTGCGGGGGAGTTGGGGGTGCTAGTGCCTATCCCAGCTTTTCAGTGGGTGCAAGGCCAGTGGCGTAATTAGGAGCTCATGGGCCCCAGTGCAAAAAAAAATTTGGGGCCCCCATATATATATATACGTTTTATTCCATATATATATATATACAGGGGTTGGACAAAATAACTGAAACACCTGGTTTTAGACCACAATAATTTATTAGTATGGTGTAGGGCCTCCTTTTGCGGCCAATACAGCGCCAATTCGTCTTGGAAATGACATATACAAGTCCTGCACAGTGGTCAGAGGGATTTTAAGCCATTCTTCTTGCAGGATAGTGGCCAGGTCACTACGTGATGCTGGTGGAGGAAAACGTTTCCTGACTCGCTTCTCCAAAACACCCCAAAGTGGCTCAATAATATTTAGATCTGGTGACTGTGCAGGCCATGGGAGATGTTCAACTTCACTTTCATGTTCATCAAACCAATCTTTCACCAGTCTTGCTGTCTGTATTGGTGCATTGTCATCCTGATACACGGCACCGCCATTGGATGCATATGGTCCTCCAGAATGGTTCGGTAGTCCTTGGCAGTGACGCGCCCATCTAGCACAAGTATTGGGCCAAGGGAATGCCATGATATGGCAGCCCAAACCATCACTGATCCCCCCCCATGCTTCACTCTGGGCATGCAACAGTCTGGGTGGTACGCTTCTTTGGGGCTTCTCCACACCGTAACTCTCCTGGATGTGGGGAAAACAGTAAAGGTGGACTCACCAGAGAACAATACATGTTTCACATTGTCCACAGCCCAAGATTTGCGCTCCTTGCACCATTGAAACCGACGTTTGGCATTGGCACGAGTGACCAAAGGTTTGGCTATAGCAGCCCGGCCGTGTATATTGACCCTGTGGAGCTCCCGACGGACAGTTCTGGTGGAAACAGGAGAGTTGAGGTGCACATTTAATTCTGCCGTGATTTGGGCAGCCGTGGTTTTATGTTTTTTGGATACAATCCGGGTTAGCACACGAACATCCCTTTCAGACAGCTTCCTCTTGCGTCCACAGTTAATCCTGTTGGATGTGGTTTGTCCTTCTTGGTGGTATGCTGACATTACCCTGGATACCGTGGCTCTTGATACATCACAAAGACTTGCTGTCTTGGTCACAGATGCGCCAGCAAGACGTGCACCAACAATTTGTCCTCTTTTGAACTCTGGTATGTCACTTATAATGTTGTGTGCATTGCAATATTTTGAGCAAAACTGTGCTCTTACCCTGCTAATTGAACCTTCACACTCTGCTCTTACTGGTGCAATGTGCAATTAATGAAGATTGGCCACCAGACTGGTCCAATTTAGCCATGAAACCTCCCACACTAAAATGGCAGGTGTTTCAGTTATTTTGTCCAACCCCTGTATATATATATATATATATATATATATATATATATATATATATATATATATATATATACAGTACAGGCCAAAAGTTTGGACACACCAGCCAAAAGTTTGGACACACCTTCTCTTCAATGTTTTTTCTTGATTATTTTTATTTTCTACATTGTAGATTAATACTGAAGACATCCAAACTATGAAGAATTATGTAGTGAACCAAAAAGTGTTAAACAAACCAGAATATGTTTTATATTTTACCAACTCTACCTCTGCACAACCCAACTGATGGTCTCAAACACATTAAAAAAGCAACAAATTCCAAAAATTCACTCTAGACAAGGCACAAACATTCATTGAAAACCATTCCAGGTGGAAACCTAATAAAGCTGGTTGAGAACATTTCAAAGAGTGTGCAAATCTGTCATTAAAGCAAAAGATGGCTACTTTGAAGAATCTAAAATATAAAACATATTCTGGTTTGTTTAACACTTTTTTGTTTACTACATAATTCCATATGTGTTCCTTCATAGTTTGGACGTCTTTAGTATTAATCTACAATGTAGAAAATTTAAAAAAAATTAAGAAAAACCACAGGAATGAGAAGGTGTGTCCAAACTTTTGGCCTGTACTGTATATATATATATATATATATATATATATATATATATATATATCAGTGTTTGCTATATATTTCCTGTTTGGCTTGCCATAGTGGGTGTGAGGAGTTGTCCAATGTAGAAATGAGTTTGATAAGGGACCTCTGTTCAACCACCAACTGCCAGCCTTCTTGATCAGTTTGTTGATTTTCCTTGCATCTCAATAAGCTTAGTTTAGAAGTGTCTTCAGTTTCAGAGAGGGACTGTTGTCAACAGCTGGAAACCAGTGTTGATATATTATTGAGTTGAGTGTGTCTTGCTTTGCCAGTTGGTGGACTTTGTGTCCTTGTTTAGGTTAGCAAGGACCAAAGACAGCAACTGAGATGATGTGTTTGTGGTGAAAGTCAGTTCTGAGTATTTGGAAGTCTGATTAATGAAGTAAGATTATGGTTTAGGCTGATGGCAGCAGTTCAGTGGCGATTTCTCTAAGACTGCAAGGGAAGCTCAGCTTCCCCTAAAATGTCAAAAATTAAATGGTCAAATATGTACAGTTGTGTTAACATTTCATCGACTACAAATGCGTTAGAACACGTTCATCTCGAAGACGAGTTCGTTCAGAATCAGCTACTTATCACACATTCCCTTAGCGTCAATGCATTTGCCCGCAGAAGCTGAGCGTCTCTTCACTTCTGTGGGGCTGCATGGGTTGTTTTTTTCATTGCTTTGAAACTCGTCGGTCATTGGATAAATGCCGTGATTTTGTCCCGCCCCCGGACGCTGAGCGTCTCTGGGGGTGAATGGAGCTGTGGGCGGGTCTGGACGCTGAGCTTCTGCAAGATGATTGGAGGATCAGTCGAAAGGCTGGATCCCGTTTTGATTGACAGCTATCACTTAAAGCTTCAGTCCCATCGCGGATTTTGCGAGTGAAGTCGAAAGACAAACTGCAACCCATTTCAGGACATTTTCTTGAAAAGGAACGGAGGGCAGAATTTATGTATAAATAAATTGACAAATTTTATAATGTAAGCCGACAATGAGCTTCCCTCTTTGAAAGACCAGCAGCCGCCACTGCAGCAGTTAGAAAGAAGTATCCAGAATAAATTGATGTTTTTTGCAGATTAATAGCAAGGAGGATGAGTGAGTAACATGGCTGGAAAACTGAACAGACAAGCTTGCTAGAGGCAAAGGTGTTGGAATGCATTTGCATAGGTAAAATGCTTTTGAAAAAGATGTTGGATTGATGGGAAACGTTCCATGTGACGAGTAATGGAAGTGCTGCCGTCTGATCTAAATGTGGAAAGAGAGTGCTACAAGAATATGTTTTATGTTTGAATTAAAAAAATAATAATGAAATCTGTGGGGGTGGATTTTATTATGTTGCTATGCACTGTTTTTCATACAATAGTTTTTTTTTTTTTTACCAACGTTTTGGTGGGGTACAGGCAGGAGAATAGGTGAACTCTATGAATAAATACACTGATCAGCCATAACATTAAAACCACCTCTTTGTTTTTACACTCACTGTCCATTTTATCAGCTCCACTTACCATATAGAAGCACTTTGTATTTTCTATTTCTCTAGATACTTGTTTAGCCTGCTTTCACACTGTTCTTCAATAGTCAGGACCCCTACAGGACCACCACAGAGCAGGTATTATTTAGGTGGTGGATCATTCTCAGCACTGTAGTGACACTGACATGGTGGTGGTGTGTTAGTGTGTGTTGTGCTGGTATGAGTGGATCAGACACAGCAGCGCTGCTGGAGTTTTTAAATACCATGTCCACTCACTGTCCACTTTATTAGACACTCCTACCTAGTTGGTCCACCTTGTAGATGTAAAGTCAGAGACGATCACTCATCTATTGCTGCTGTTTGAGTTGGTCATCTTCTAGACCTTCATCAGTGGTCACAGGATGCTGCCCACGGGGCGCTGTTGGCTGGATATATTTTTGGTTGGTGGACTATTCTCAGTCCAGCAGTGATGGTGAAGTGTTTAAAAACTCCATCAGCATTGCTGTGTCTCATCCACTCATACCAGCACAACACACACTAACACACCACCACCATGTCAGTGTCACTGCAGTGCTGAGAATGATCCTCCACCCAAATAATACCTGCTCTGTAGTGGTCCTGTGGGGTATGTAGAGAAATAGATGGACTACAGTCAGTAATTGTAGAACTATAAAGTGCTTCTATATGGTAAGTGGAGCTGATAAAATGGACAGTGAGTGTAGAAACAAGGAGGTGGTTTTAATGTTATGTCTGATCAGTGTACTGTATATATATCTAACTATATAGATATACTGTAGATAGATAGATAGATAGATAGATAGATAGATAGATAGATAGATAGATAGATAGATAGATAGAGATACTATGTATACCATGGGTTGTGACTTAAATCAAACCTCACACAGTTTTAACTCAAACAGGAAGTTCACATAATCGTAACAGCAGCGTGAGTTATAACGTAAACATATCTTATCATGCTCAGGAGGAACTTGGGTGTGACCTGAGCCTAGTTAGTTCTTGCCCTAAAGAACATGTTACAGTAGCTTTAAATCCATTTAAATTAAACAGATGAGAAAGCTATTTTATATTAGATACTGTCAAATCTAATGAAGCATGGTAAAATAATATATGAGTTACCAGACACTGTAGTGTATTCTTTTTTCTCTCTCATTAACATGCCCTATTTGAGATAAGGTTTTCACAACATATTAAATGGAACTGGCTATATAACCATTCGTCACTGTCTGAGCTGTAGTATTTCTGTTTACTCTTCATATTAAACTGCATGACAAGGGAGCTCGAGCCTGACAGCTCTCTTCCTCCTGTACTGTGTTATCCAAGCTGCCTGGGGGGGATCGTGCCAAACAATTAGTAACAATTACAAAATGACATATTAAAACACACACGCACACACACACACACAGACACACAGACACACAGACACAGACACACACACACACACACAGAAACCCCAAAGATTCCCAATGTTTTACTTACCAACATAACTGCACTGTGTAAATATTAAAAATAATTAGAATGTCATGTCTGCAACACATTATGTTAAGTCTGAACAGAGGCACTGTATCAATTCAGCTCTCCTATTAATTGAAAATGTTAATATTTTAAGAAACTGAGGATACTGTTGCAGTTTTGCAAGTGGATTTTTTATTAAAGACTTAAGCTGCTAACAGCCTGCAGTCGCCACTGTCTGATTCTCCTCTACATCTACATTGCATTTACATTTTCGGCATTTAGCAGACACTCTGGGGCGGCACGGTGGTTTAGTGGGGAGCACTGTCGCCTCACAGCAAGAAGATCCTGGGTTCGATCCCCAGGTGGGGCAGTCTGGGTCCTTTCTGTACGGAGTTTGCATGTTCTCCCCGTGTCCTCGTGGGTTTCCTCTGGGTGCTCCGGTTTCCTCCCACAGTCCAAAAACATGCCACCAGGCTAACTGGAAACACTGAATTGTCCTATAGATAGATGCACAAACCAGTGCATTGTAGTGCCGGTCCCAAGCCCGGATAAAATAGGGAGGGTTGTGTCAGGAAGGGCATCCGGCGTAAAAAAATTGTGCCAAATCAATGCGGATCATGATCTGCCGAGAGCCGACCCCGTAACCGAATGAGAAAAAGGCAGAGGAAGAAAAAGAAGAAGATTTAGCAGACACTCTTATCCAGAGCGACTTACAGAAATGCTTCCATAGTAAACATTACCTTACTCTAGTTTAAGTAGACAACAGTTCAAGAACACAAATCTGCTAAAACCTGTTAGAACCAAAGTTAGTTGTTGTTGTTTTTTTTTTGCAAGAAATGAATAAGAGCGTTAGTAAGTAAGTAAGTACAAATCAGCTTAAGTGCTTAGTAAAGAGGAGGGTTTTAATCGTTTTTAAAGACAGCGAGTGACTCAGAAGTATGGACAAGGGAAGTTCGTTCCACCACTTGGGTGCAAGTACAGAGAAGAGCTTTGATGCTTGTCTTCCTTGAGTCCTGGGTGGAGGATCAAGTCGAGCGAGACTAGTGGCTCGGGGGTTGCGTGGTACAGAGCGGGGTTTGATTAGACCTCGAAGGTAGCTTGGGGCTGGTCCATTTTTGGCTTTGTAGGCGAGCATCAGTGTTTTAAACTGAATGCGTGCAGCTATAGGAAGCCAGTGAAGAAAATGCAGCAGTGGGGTGATGTGGCAGTGTTTAGGTTGGTTAAAAACCAGACGGGCAGCTGCATTTTTAATGAGCTGCAAGAGTTTAATAGTGGACAGAGGAGCACCTGCCAGGAGGGATTGCAGTAGTCCAGCTGTGAGATTACAAGTGACTGCACAATGATCTGAGTGGCTTCAATGGAGAGAAATGGCCGAATCTTCCTGATGTTGTAGAGGAGGAACCGGCACGATCTTGTCATGTTACATGATGAGCCATACATTTTCAATAAGAGATGGATCTGGACAGCTGTCAGAGCTGTCAAGCACATGCACTCATTGTTTAAGAATTCACACATGTAGTGCGTACTAAATAAGGCCTAGCATTGCCTCGCTGGAAAAACCATAGACATCCATTTTTGTCTTTGACACAGAGAAATTCCTTCTTCATCATTTTTTTTTTCAAAACAAAGCTGAAATGTGGTCTTATCTGACCATAGCACACTTTTCCATTGTCTTTTGGTCCATCTGAGATTAAACTGAGCCCAGAGAACTAGAGATTTTGAATAGAATTGGCATATGGAAGTGCCCAGGTGTTGCAGCTGGATATTCTGCTAGCACACCAGCGCCGAGATTCTGAACTCCTCGGTTCGAAACTCGGTGTTGCCACTGGTCGGCTGGGCGCCATATAGCGGGCATGATTGGCAGTGCCTGCAGCAGACACGGTTCTGCTAGGGCGGGATGACTGGACTATGTGGGTGAGGGCTTTAAACGCTGTGTAAGGACCCTGATTGGCAGATAGAAAGGCTCCTGTGCAGAGTGCATAGGGGTCAGAAGGGCTGCACACGGGTCAGAAGAGGCGTGAGCAGCAATATACCCACCTCGACTGCAATCAGGGATCCCCCAGCAGCGGAAGACAAATTGACTACGTTAAATTGGGAGAACTATTATAGAAATAAAATAGAAAAAAAACAATTGACGTACGGCTTTCTCTATGCTTAATCAGGTTTTAGGTTACACTTCTTGATACAACGGCGGACTGTTTTAGAGATAACTGTTTTGCAAAGTACTCCCGAGCCTATGTATTTATATTTATCACAGTAGCATACAGTGCCATGTGAGGACTCAAAGATAATGAACATTTAACATTAGTTTCCAGCCTTGCCCTAAATAGACTGAAATTCCCCAGATTCCTGGAATCTTTTTATACTATTATGCATGGAAGATGGTGAAAGACTAAATGATTTACAATCTTATGTTGAGAAATTTGTTTTTTGAACTGAATGACAATTCTTTTACAAAGTTTGGCACAAAGTGGTGTGCCACAACAGATCCTTGCTTGCAAAGACTGAGTCCTAAGAGAAACCTCCTTTTATAATGAATAATCATACCCTCACTTGTTACCATTTCACTTAATTAGTGTTTATTAATTAGGATTTTAAGATCATGTTTTACACCCTTTGGTTACATTCATGACAGAAACAGTAGTTACTCATTACACAAGATTCATCAGTTCAAAAGTTTAATGTCAAACACAGTCATGGACAATTTTGTATCTCCAATTCACCTCACTTGCATGTCTTTGGACTGTGGGAGGAAACCGGAGCTCCTGAAGGAAACCCACACAGACACGGGGAGAATATGCAAACTCCAACTGGAAATCCAACACAGGACCTTCTTGCTGTGAGGCGACAGAGCTACCTACTGAGCCACCACTTAGTGTAGAATGTTTCAAAATAGTGTAAGTTAAATACTAAATAAACTTTTCGCTCTTGTTTGTCTTATTTTGGAGTGTGATGCAAGAATTTAATTTAAAATTTTAAGAACTTTTTTGTACTTTTGTCAGTTAAAGGTTAAAGAAAATGAACAAATTACAGATTTTTGTTTTATTGCATTTTTTTTTAAACATAAATGGGGTTTGTACAAACACACACACATTCACACATGCACACACTTACAAATACTCACACACAGACCCATAAAACATTAACTAGGCTTCTCTACTGAGAACATACCCTGAAAAGAACTGCTGGCTCCCTGCAGTGAGACACTAACACGTTGTCTGAATTGGGGAAACACTAATAAGAGTCTTTGTATTCATGTGTAATTTGCATCTCCACCATCTTTGTCCTAAAGAGAAAAAGTAATTGCAACCTCTCTGTTGGCCTCTCTGTTATTACATGAATGTCACACTAAATTACTTTGGATCACCGGTTGGCTGGGCGCCATCTAGCAGGCATAATTGGCAGTGCCTACAGCAGACACGTTTCTGCTAGGGCGGGATGACCGGACTATGTGGGTAGAGGTCTTCAAACGCTGTGTAAGGACCCTGAATAGCAGATAGAGAGGTGCCTGTGCAGAGTGCATAGGTGAAAAGGGGTTCCGCTAAGGACTGCACGCGGGTTGGAGGAGGCGTGAGCAGCAAAATACCCACCTCGACTGCAATCAGGGATCCCCCCCAGCGGAAGACAATTTGACTATGCTAAATTGGGAAAAAAATGGGAGAAAATGCATAAATAAAATAGAAAAAGTAACTTTGTCTCAGTAAACAAAACAGTATTAAACAAAGGAAACTTAAGTACAAATACATTTTGTAAAACATGTGAAAACATTATTTCAGTTATTTATTATTCAAGGACAAAGTTATCTGACACTAATATTAACGTTAAAATCTGAACTGAACTTGTTTTTGCTTTTTCTTATTTATACAGACGCACTGCTAGATTTGTTTCACATGAACTGCTGATTTCACTTCTCACCACAGCATCCGTATTAGGTTCAGGCAGTGGCGGCTCCTGCCAAATCTCTCAGGGGGGGCAATTGTTGCGATGATGGCCAAGGTGACCCGTTCAATGGGTAAATTAAAGCTTAAATAATTAACATCTTAAGTCATGTGTCAGTTTGCCCTCACAAATAACTTTGAACATGGAGAGAGACCAGCTTTACCATTAATCATAAAATTAAGTAAAACCTTCACACTAACAATTAAATTCAGTCTTCATCAGATAGCATTTTATTTTAGGTGCAGCAGATCCAGAATAAAGATTGGCATCGGGGCTGATGTGCAATGAATAAAAAAGTACAATTAAACAATTGGGGAGATACAATAAGTGCAATCACAATTCACAATTTAAAAATGACATTACTTACTTGTAATTTACGTGTAGCTTATATGATTTTCCCCTCTTTGCTTGCTTGATGTTTAAATTTGGTCTGGGTGGCCCTAATTCTTAAGTTGCTAATTTATCCTGATTACTACTACGACTGAATGGCATTTCCCTTAATGACATGATGGAGTTGCTCCGAACTGAGGTAATGGTAGTCATGTTGACGAGATCGCGACGCCAGGTTACGTGTGACGCAAACAAGCAAGTGCGAGCCCTCCCGGAACTCATTCAGAATGTATTGCAGCGCCTGCAGTTCGAAAAAAAGAGCCTTAACATGAGAGGCTATGAGAGCAATCACCCCAAAAGGGGCGGTACTGTACGGAACACAACACAACTCAACGCTGATTGGACTACGATATTCGGAGGCAAGACAGACTGTCCAGAACGTGACTGTTCTGGACAGTCTGTCTTGCCTCCGAATAGAAAAATTTCTTCCCTTTCACCCTTTGGTGGTGCATCGCCCGATCACCCTAAGGAACTGGGTTCAGGTCAATTTTAACTCGGCCTCTCCCAACTTAAATTCTGTTTGTTTTTAATATTTTATTTTGGAACATAGCCTTACTGTATAATCAAATTGTATCTCAGCTTCAGTTATGGACAGATGACCCTAAATCTTTGTAAAGAATTCTCAGATTCAAAGTAAAGCTTATTCATTCTTTATGCATTTTCTCCCCTTTTTCTCCCTTTTTAGCGCGTCCAGTTGCCCCATTGCATCATGCTTCCTCTCCACCAATGCCGATCTCTGCTCTGACTGAGGAGAATGAAGCTAACCCACACCCCTTCCGACACGTGGGCAGCATGCCGTATGCATCTTATCACCTACACTCTGACGAGTACAGTGCAGCCTAGCTGCGTGTACGGAGGGACACACCCTAAGAGCACTCTTTTCTCATCTCTGTGCAGGCGCCATTAATCAGCCAGCAGAGGTCATAATTGCACCAGTCATGAGAGAGAGACCCTATCCGGCTTAGTCCCGCCCATATGAACAACAGGCCAATCGTTGTTCATGTGGCCGCTCAGCCTCAACCGGCAAGGCAGAGCTGGGATTTGATACGATGTATTCGAGATCCCAGCTCTGGTTCCAGCGTGAGTTTTTACCGCTGCGCCACCTGAGCGGCCAACTGCTCACTTTTAATATTAATATATTAATATCTCTCTGAGGGTGTAGAGGGCATTGACGGTTTCCCTCTTATATAAACACATATACAGTGTTTATAAAACTCAGCGTCAATTGGTTCTGGGAGTGGCATTGAGTTTAAAAGGTGTTGAGTTTCTAGGTATTTTATTTCCCATAAGGATGTATGGAAAACCTTTTAATGCGCTACATGGTCCTGTGGAACTGCAGATAATTTAGGCTAATGTAAAATAGGCAATTGAAAAACAGGTAAATACAATAAAACCTGCTCTTTACTTTCACTTCTTTATTGTTTCCTTATGATTCTTAATTAGTGGAGAGAACTTATGAGCTGTAATAATTAAGAGAGTTAGTGTTTCTATGTTGTTCTTTTAATACATTAAGTCATATTAAGCTTTTTTAATGATAAGCATTTTAAACTCTCTCGGAAAAGCTGATTCTGATTCTCACAACTTCACAGAACCTCGAGCTGTAACACAAGTTTAAAACTGAAACAGTGAGGAAAATCCAGCTAAACACAAATACATGTGGAGCTTTCAGAGTGGATTTGACGGTTATTCCACACAAATTTGTCTCGTATTTGTCTCATATTTACAGATTTGACTCATATTTACACCTTGATGCCATTTTACAGCACCGATCAAGCCGAGTGCTGAACAAAGCAGCAGTCGCACACACGTTGAGTTTAAGGGTACAAATTTCTTGATGAAAAGCATTGAGTTTCAAAGATTCAAGTTTAGGGGACGTTGAGTTACAAGGTACCACTGTATATACTTGGCTTGCAAACATACTTATTGCTTAACCTGTTACCTAACTTCTTGTTAACATGCTTATTACCAAAGTTGTTTTACTGTAAGCTACTTCTGTCATAATGTTTACATTTGGCATTAATCATTGCTTTTCAAAATACACCAATCAGCCATAACATTTAAACCACCTCCTTGTTTCTACACTCACTGTCTTCAATGATCAGGACTCTCACAGGACCACTACTGAGCAGGTATTATTTAGGTGGTGGATCATTCTCAGCACTGCAGTGACACTGACATGGTGGTGGTGTGTTAGTGTGTGTTGTGCTGGTATGAGTGGATAAGACACAGCAATGCTGCTGGAGTTTTTAAACACCTCACTGTCACTGCTGGACTGAGAATAGTCCACCAACCAAAAATATCCAGCCAACAGCGCCTCGTAGGCAGCATCCTGTGACCATTGATGAAGGTCTAGAAGATGACCAACTCAAACAGCAGCAATAGATGAGCGATCGTCTCTGACTTTACATCTACAAGGTGGACCAACTAGGTAGGAGTGTCTAATAGAGTGGACAGTGAGTGGACACGGCATTTAAAAACTCATACCAGCACAACACACACTAACACACCACCACCATGTCAGTGTCACTGCAGTGCTGAGAATGATCCACCACCTAAATAATACCTGCTCTGTGGTGATCCTGTGGGGGTCCTGATCATTGAAGAACAGGGTGAAAGCAGGTAAAAAAAGCATGCAGAGAATTATATGGACTACAGTCAGTAATTGTAGAACTACAAAGTGCTTCTATATGGTAAGTTGAGCTGATAAAATGGACAGTGAGTGTAGATACAAGGAGATGGTTTTAATGTTATGGCTGATCAGTGTAAAGAAAAACTCTAGCTGGTGGAAGGAGACCATTTTTTTAGACTGTAGGCAAATTAATCACTAAAATCACCACATGGGCTCACACACAATCACAAAGCATCATCAATAAACACATAATGTAAGTCTTCTTTTGGCCAAAAAACGAATGAACCGTGCCTATTTATACCATGGTAAGGTTTAAAAAGACAGGATCCATCATGGTATGTGGGTTTATTAGTGCTCATGGCAACTTACACATCTGTAAGAGCACTATTAATGCTGAAATGTATATACAGATAAGGTTCCAGGGACATGGCAACCCCAAACCACATTCTGCACACTGCAGTGCAGACCTGTCTCTCATTAAAACATGTGGAGCATTATGCAGTGCAAAATACAAAAGGACTTGCTTAACAGAAGAAAGGCAAAGCATTCTGCTTTCGAAACTTGATAGGCAATGTTAAGAGGAAAGGTGATGTAACACCGTGGTAAACCTAAATCTGTCTCAACTTTATTTGTATGTGATGCAGGCATTAAATTCACAAGAAGCATATCATTACCAAAATGTACCAATGACACAATTGCATTATGCTTCCTCTCTACTGATGTTGATCTTCACCCTGGTTGAGGAGAGCCGAGACTGACAACACGTTCCCTCCGACACGTGTGCAGTAGCTGACTGCATCTTTTCACCTGCACGAGGCGAGTTCATATGCGGATCAGCTTTGTGTACGAAGAGACACACCCTGTCCACATTATCTCTCGACTCTGTTCAGGCGCCATCAATCAGCCAGCAGAGGTCTTAAGTGCATCAGTTATGAGGTCCTGTCCGACTCCAACCCTGTATGAACAACAGCCAATCACTGTTCATGTAGGCGGATGGCAGAGCTGAGTTTTAAATCAACGAGTTTGAAATGTCAGCTCTGGTGTGCTAGCGTGTTTTACCGCTGCGCCACCTGAGCACCGTCTGTTTGTATTTTCAGTTTAATACCAGTCAAAGCAAAATTTGCATTTCACAAACTGTCCACATTTGTGTATTCCATATCATGCATACACTGTAAGATCCCAGTTCCAACTGCAAAATACTGCAATCATTTACCAGTGTCAGCTTGGACCTAATTTAGAGATGTTCAATTCCCTTCCACTGCATTGTCAACCTCTGATTCTTCCACAACATGCATGCTGGCCAAGGAACACAGCAGACTAGCACACGCCTCATCTGTCACGTGTCAGTTCTTTTCATTAGCCAGTGGTCCTAGTGTACCGTAGACCAGGAATTACATACTGGTGTGTCATGACCGAGAACATCTGGTTGGTACTCAGTGATTATCCTTCAATCAGCAGAGGGCGCTCTTTGTCTCTTTCAACTGTCAAACTATCTAACAGCATTCCATCCGTCTGGAGCTCACAGGAAGTGTGTTAGCCAGATATGCTGCTGTTTTAATGCCTTGGAAAACATCACACACTTACACACACACACACACACACACACACACACACACACACACACACACACACACAGTCAGAGCCAATACATATTTTAATAATAGTTATATATTTTAGGTGATGTTTTTAATACTTTAGTTACTTTAATAGATTAAGTTAAGTGCTTAATTAAGAAATTGCTCTTAAAGACTTCTAGGAACTCAGCTTCTTAGACCACTAGGGGAAATTAATTCAGCACCTGAGTGCCAATACAGAGAATTTATTTATTTATTTATTAGGATTTTAACGTCATGTTTTACACTTTGGTTACATTCATGACAGAAACGATTCATCAGTTCACAATTTTAATGTCAAACACAGTCATGAACAATTTTGTATCTCCAATTCACCTCACTTGCATGTCTTTGGACTGTAGGATAAAACCGGAGCTACTGGAGGAAACCCACAAAGACACGGGGAGGACATGCAAACTCCACCTGGGGATTGAACCCAGGACCTTCTTGCTGTGAGGCAGTGAATGTGTTGACTACACCGATCAGCCATAACATTAAAACCACCTCCTTGTTTTTTCACTCACTGTTCATTTTATCAGCTCCACTTATCATATACAAGCACTTTGTAGTTCTACAATTACTGACTGGAGTCCATCTGTTACTTTACATACATTGTTAGCCTGCTTTCACCCTGTTCTTCAATGGTCAGGACCCCCACAGGACCACCACAGAGTAGGTATTATTTAGATGGTGGGTCATTATCGGCACTGAGGGGACAATGACATGGTGGTGGTGTGTTAGCGTGTGTTGTGCTGGTATGTGTGGATAAAATAATTTATGGCTGGTTACTCTTTGCCAAACAATAAATAGTAATTAAAACTCATTGTGCCCATGACAAGAATAAAGCAGTTGACAAAAATAACATAAAATCAAATGAAATCAAGCAAACTGAAATACAAAAAGTATGCTTGCTCAAAACTCAGCAATAAATGACGTATTAGAATTTTTTTTTTTGTAAAAACAAAAATATCTATTTCAACCAATTGTTGAGGAGAGTCGCAACCGTCACACACCCCCTCTGACACGTGTGCAGTGCTGACCCATCTTTTCACGCACTGGTCTCTATTATCCCCCGTCTCATTGTGCAGGCACCATTAATCAGCCAGCAAAGTCCACAACTGCAGCCCCTTACAGACACCAACAATCATGTGTCTGTGTAAGCACCCCGGCCGGATGATAGCAGAGCTTCAGCACTGGTGGACTAGCATATTTAACTGCTGTGCCACCCGAGCACTCTCCAGTTTTTTTTTTTTATTAAAAACTTTCATGCATTTTTCACAAGTTAAGGTCAGTTTTGTGAGCAGTTTAATGTGCTAGCTAGCCCACTACCACAGAGACATAGGTCCTAGTTTCAACAGTGTCACCAGCCTGGTACGGTGCTTCACAGACACAGTTGGCTGTGTTAAATCAAAGGTAATCTCAGTGCGACTACAGCAGAAATACACAAATACACGTTGTCTGGTCGAGGTGCCAGCATGAGGTACACAGAGAACTAATTCTGTTTCTTCATGCAATTAGGGCTTTCTGTAGGAATTCCTACAGTCTGTCTGGTAAAAATAAGTCACTGCAGGCTACACGTGTCAAGGGAAGAGTGTGCTAGCTTGTGGCCCTTTACCCAGTGTAGGTTATGTGCATTGGTTGGGGTTATGAATGTAATGGGCAATTGGATGTGTTCAAATTGGCAGAAAAAAGGGTAAAATAAAGTTGTCTGTATATTCATATATTTTTTAAAGTTGTTCTTTTGGAGTATGTGAGTCAGACCAAGTGTAGATTTTACTAGAATTATAAGCACATATAGATTTACATTTATATGTAAATATATATACATTTAATAGCTTGAATTTGTTGTTTTAAAATGCACTGACAGTTAAACTTGACAAACATAGTGTTCATGTTAAAACGCTAAAGATATTTTGGCTAGAAATCAGGTTGAAATGTGCTAGAGCATTCTTTTAAATATGCTCAAATTGTATGTTTGTACTACTAATACAGCAATCTGGTGCAACATGCAACATTGTTGATGCACAGCTACTCTGTGTCATGTTAGGCTTGTTTTTCCAGTTCTCAGATTGGTCAACGTCCGTTTCTCCTGGTTGTTTCACCTTTAATAACATAAGAGTGACTGATGGATGGACAAACTCCAAGATCTATTCCCACCTAGTGCTCAGAGTTTCGAGAACAGTCTCTCGATTATTTACCACCCAACCATAATTAATCGATTTTGTAATGTAAATAAATAAGATGCCTTTATTGTCATTGCACAGTGTACCACGAAATTGAGCAGCAATCCAACGGTGCTTACACATACAATAAGTAAACATAGGAACAAGAAGTATATACTGTACATATACACAATACACACATGTGTATGCCTAAAAAAATCCTAAATATAAGATTTAAATGATCTTAAAAAATTTGCTAGTTAAATAAAGGTTTGGTCTATTATGCTAGCCCACCACAACTAAAATCCAGGTTTGAATTTCTGTGGTGCTATTGGCTGTCTATCATTTATTTAAAAAATAAATAAATGTTTGTATTACTTGTTTCTCTTAAAGCCTAATTTGAAGCAAGGGTTACAACTGACCAGCTAGAAGACCCAATATAGTTCATCTGTTGCATTTCTTATGTATCATGGGTTGCATGGTGGCTCAGTGGGTAGCACTGTCGCCTCACAGCAAGAAGGTCCTGGGTTCGATCTCCAGGTGGGGTGGTCCAGGTCCTTCCTGTGTAGAGTTTGCATGTTCTCCCCTTGTCTGTGTGGGTTTCCTCCGTGAGCTTCGGATTCCTCCCACAGTCCAAAGACGTGCAGTCAGGTTAATTGGAGACACTGAATTGCCCTATAGGTAAATGGGTGTGTGTATGTGTATGTGTGTCTGCCCTGCGATGGACTGGCACCCCGTCCAGGGTGTTACTGTGTGCCTTGCGCCCATTGAAAAACTGGGATAGGCTCCAGCAACCCCCCATGACCCTAGTTGGATAAGCGATTAAGAAAGTGAGTGAGTGTTTGTATTATTTGTTTTTCTTAAGGTCTAATTGGAAGCAAGGATTACAACTGACCAGCTAGAAGACCCAATATAGTTCATCTGTTGCATTTCTTATGTCTCATGGGCGGCACAGTGACTCAGTGGGTAGCACCGTTGCCTTACAGCAAGAAGGTCCTGGGTTCGATCCCCAGGTGGGAGGGTCCGGGTCCGGGTCCTTTCTGTGTGGAGTTTGCATGTTCTCCCCGTGTCTTCATGGGCTCCTGACAGAAGCTCCAGTTTCCTCCCACAGTCCAAAGACATGTAAGTGAGGTGAATTGGAGATACAAAATTGTCCATGACTGTGTTTGACATTAAACTTGTGAACTGATCAATCTTGTTACGGGTAACTACAATTCTGTCATTAATGTAAGTGTGTAAAACATGACGTTAAAATCCTAATAAATAAATAAATACTTATGTATCACTGTTTATCAAAAGTGTTCAGGTAAAAATGATAAACAAACCAGTGATCTCAGCCCAAAGGCTCTGAGTATTTTCATTCTATTAGTGTATTTTAAGAAACATGTGATTGATGCTGACTGCAATAAAAAAGCTGTTCCTCTCATACACAGTTTAATAGCTCCTTTCAGAGCAGAAAGCCAGCAATCACATGACATTTATAGAGCTTATGGCTATGTCTCCTGTCTGAACTTGCTCACGCAAACACACAGCAAGCAGGAACCACTCTTTATTAATAGCCACAATATTACAGCCACTATATTGAGAATTAGACTAATAGATGACAAAAATGCTCTTAACTGACCTAACTGATTGATTATTCTTTGAGAAATTTAAACCTACTAGATGGTTGTGAATAGAAAGTCAATACATATTCAAGTAGCATTCAAAAACTGGCTAAAGTTGCGCAAGTTTTTGTACATCATCCTAAACCGATGACACAATATTGAGCCCCAGGCAACATTTAATGAGAAATCATCATGTTACAGTAATAAATATATCCACATGTGCTCGAGAGTACTTCAGAAAACAGTTGTCACTTAACAACAGTAAGCCACTTCATGTAGAAATGCGACCCAAAACTTCAATACACAAAAAAAGCTGTACATCACTAGAACGCCTAGTTTTCTTGACCAGAGCTCATCCCAGATGGACTGAAAGACAGTGGAAATGTGTGCTGTGGTTGAATGAGTCTAGGTTTTGGCCTGTTTTCTGGAAATCGACGTCCAGTTCTTTGAACCAAGACCATGCAAAAGCTAACATCAGTGCACATGGCATGGGTAGGCATACATTGCATATGTATTGAGGTACCATTCATGCTGAGGCTTATATTGTGATTTTAGAGATGCATGTCAAGGCAATGTCTTTTCCTAAAAAGTCCATGGATATTTTAGTAACACAATGCCAAGTCTCATTCTACATTCATTCATAGCATGGCTTTATAGACAAAGAGTGCATGTGCTTGATTGTCCTGTCTGCAGTCCAAATATCTTCTATGTAAAATGCATGGTACATCACAGGCTCCTAGGCAGCTGAAGTTTTGTAGTAAGCCAAAATGAGCAAACAATTTACTTGCAGAACTTCAACAGTGATCATCCTCAGTTCCAAAATGATTAAAACACAGTAACATTGATGTAACACAGTGGTAAACATGCATCTGTCCCAATATTTGCTGGGTATTTTGCAGGCATCAATTAAAAAATGCCTAAAGCAGGATATTGATTGATTGAGTACTTTATTAATCCCCGAAGGGAAATTGTGGTGTCGCAGCAGCAATAAAAATTATTACAAAAAACATCACACAATGACATTACAATGAGGTAAATAAAAGAATAAAAAAATTAAAACAAATGTAAATACAAGTAAGATATAAAATCTAAAACAATATATATATATAAATAAAATAAAATATAATAAAATAAAAAATAAGAATATAAAAACATCTAACAGGACAAGAACAAAAGAAACTAAAAACTAAAAAGAGGGGAGCCTAAAGATGCAGTTACAGACGTGCAATTTAAAACTGTGCAAATAAAAACAGTACCATATGCAAATTGTAAGTTTAATTGATAAAATTTAAGTTTAATTGATATTTCACTTGCACACCAGCACTGAGATATGGTCGGCTACCAGTTGGCTGGGCACCATCTAGCGAGCCTGCAGCAGACAAAATTGGCCACCGAGTCTGCTGGGTGGGAAAAGGCCATACTAAGTGGGTGGGGTCTTCAAACACTTTGCAAGGACCCTGGTTAGCAGACCGAACATTAGTAAAAAAACAAAAAAAAGGGGTTGGACATGTCGGAGGAGGTGTGGAGCAAGAAAATATACCGTCCTCGAATGCAGTCAGGATCCCCAGCAGCGGAAGATTGGATTGCTAAATCAGGAGAAAAATTGAGAAATGCATAAATAAATAGAAAAAAATGCATACATTTACAAACTACAAGTAGTTTTTTTTAATGCATTTTCTCCCTTTTTTTCCCCATTTTTAGTGCGTCCAATTTTTACCCAGTTGTGTTATGCCTCCTCTCTACTGGTGCTGACCCCCGCCTCTGATTGAGGAGAGCAAACTGACACACGCCCCCTCTGACACGTGAGCAGTACCCGACTGCATCTTTTCACCTGCGCGAGGCGAGTTCATATGCTATCAGCGTTGTGCATGGGGAGCCACACCCTGATCAGCATTATTCATTTACTCGCCATCAATCAGCCAGCAGAGGTCGTAATTGCATCAGTTATGAGGTCCCTATCCTGCTCCCTTACCTAGATGAACAACAGTCAAATGTTCATATAGCCACCCAGCCCAGCCGGATGGCAGAGCTGAGATACGATGTATTCGAAATCCCAGCTCTGGTGTGCTAGCGTATTTTAAGTAGTTTTTAAAAATAATGGAAATTATTATTCTGTTTTTTATTTTATTTTTATTGCATTTACCCACAAATGTCCCCGCCTTCCTAGAAAATTGGAAAATATAAGTGGACACCCTAAAACTGCATCCATATTTGCTTGTTTACACATATGTGTTTAATAGGGTGTAGGTCAGGGTTTTGTGCAGGTCACCAAAGTTCCCTCACACCAAACCTCTCATACTAGGTCTTCATTAAAATTGTTTTATGCACAGGAGTACAGCTGTGCTGGAATGAAAGGTCTTTCACAAGCTGCTGCTACAAAGTTGAAAGCATATAGTTCATATTATATTATTAATTTTATACATTGGTTTTCAGGTGGTACAGTGGTAAATTGTTCTAGCCCACTACTGCTGGGATCCAGGGTTCGTATCCTCTGAGGTACAGATATGGGTGGCTATGTCTGGGGTGTAGGAAAATGCTGAGGCCCTGTGCTGGATTGGTGTCCTGTCCAGGGAGTTACAGCATTAATTTGTTCATTCGTTGTCTTTTTTACCACTGCTTTATCCTGGTCAGGGTTGCAATGGGTTTGATTCATTGGGCGAATTTCATTGGGAGAAAACCCCAATAGAGGTTGCCAGTTCATCACAAAGCATATTCTGCTCCCATCATGATTCTGAACAGGATAAAGTGATGGGAAATTGTCAAAGTGCTAGCGAAGCGTGGCTGAAACACCTCAACTTAATTATTAAATCACACCAGTGTTGTTGTGGTATAACATCACATACTGGTACTTACATTTTTTACACAGAGTTTCTTACATTTATTTCGACTTTGCAGACAGGATGAACCTGAGATATTTCCAAAAAAAGTTGGGACAGTAAAGCATTTACCACTTTGTAATGTCGCCATTCCTTTTCACCACACTTAAAAGACGTTTTGGCACCGAGGATACCAAGTGATTAAGTGTTTCAGCTTTTATTTTGTCTCATTCTTCCTGCAAACACGTCTTAAGATGTGCAACAGTACGGGGTACAGTATTTTTTGTTTCAAAATTCTCCGCACATTCTCTATTGAGGACAGGTCAGGACTGCAGGCAGGCCAGTCCAGTACCCGTACCCTCTTCTTCCACAGCCATGCCTTTGTAATGTGTGCAGCATGTGGTTTTGCATTGTGATGACGTCTTGAAGGCAGCATATGTTGCTCTAAGATCTTAATGTACTTTTCTGCATTAATGCTGCCATCACAGAAGTGTAAATGACCTTTGCCAAGGGAACTGACACAGCCCCATACCATGACAGATCCTGGCTTTTAGACTTGTTGCTGATAACAGTCTGGATGGTCCTTTTCGTTTTTGGTCCTGAGCACACAGCGTCCATTTTTTTCCAAAAAACACCTGGAATGCTGATTCATCTGACCACAATACATGTTTCCACTGTGTGATGGTCCATCCTAGATGCCTCAGAGCACAGAGAAGTCGACGCCGCTTCTGGACATGGTTAACATAAGGCTTCTGTTTTGCACAGTAAAGTTTTAAGTAGCATTTGTGCATGTAACTCTGTATTGTAGTGCTTGATAAAGGTTTGACAAAGTAATCCCTCACCCATGTGGTTATATCCGCTATTGTTGAGTGGCGGTTCTTGATGCAGCGCCGTCTGAGGGATCGAAGATCACGGCGCGTTTAGCTTAAGCTTGCACCTTTGGCCTTTACGCACTGAAATTCCCCTCGATTCCTTGAATCATTTAATGATATTATGCACTGTAGAGGGAGAAATATGCAAATCCCTTGCAATCTTTCGTTTAGGTACATTGTTTTTAAACATTTCAATCATTTTCTCATGCATTTGTTGACAAACTGGAGATCCTCTGATCATCTTTACTCATCAAAGACTCACCTGTTTGGGATCACATCATTATTTAGTTTTTTCACCTCATTACTAGCCTTAAATTGCTACCTTCCCAACATTTTTTGGAGTGTGTTGCAGGCCTGAAATGCAGGAATGGAGGTATATTAACAAATAAAATGAACATGAAATATCTCCAATCAAATAAAAGTCAAAGTAAATGTAAGGAACACGGCATTCTTATTTTATTTAGATTTTCCATACTGTCTCAACTTTTTCTGATTTGGGGTTGTACATTTTGTCCATAATTTTATTATAATATATTTTACAACACTATTTTAGAGGGATTCTCATTTGTTTTAGATGTGGTTTATTGGGATGCTCTGAACGTTTTAAGAAGTGGTTGTTTTTTCCAGTTTATAAACGCATATTATTAATGAAACTTATTAATAAAACTAATAAAACTTGTGTGGATTTGTGTATGAGTGGTGTGTTCCTAATCCTGACAGTGTAATAAACAACAACGACAACAACAACAGGGCCCCAAAAGTAAAGCAAATGTAAAACAACTTACAATTTTAAGTCTAATTAAGCATAAAAGAGACATTGGCTTGTTTGCTCACACACAAACATGAGGCATTCTCCCTGTGGTAGATGTTTAGCTTTTCTGTAAGTCTTTTGTTCATTCAGGGCAACGTGCACAGTCGTATTCATGCCTGATTGGAGACAGCACCACCAACAGCGCTTCTACAGCCACAGAGACTCAAACAGAGAGAGAGAGAATGCCATAAATTCAGGAACAACGTCTCTGTTAATAAATTCATTGAGGTAGTGTTGGTGCTGTTAGGTACTTCTCTAATGCATCTAATAATGCTTCAGATTGATCTGTTCTCTCCAGGAGTGCTTCACAATTAGGTAAACAAAATTCTTTTCACAATACCAGCTGCTCTCACACTCTCGTTCTCTGATTGTTCATTTCAGATTCTTTCTGCACTGTGATAATAAGTACAGCTTATTCACTGTCACTGCAGGATACACGTGGTGTAATGCATTTGTTATGTTTTTTTTCAAAGAGCCTGCTCAGAAATTTGAAAGAATAATGTTCTACTATCTGTGTTTCCTCTCATCTTCATTCTTTTTATTCTTTTTCAACTGAGAAAAAAATACATGCATGTAAAAACATCTTTAAAAGCCAAATGTATTTAACATTACTTGCTATGTTGAAGTGGCTATTAAAGACAACTTAAATGGAAAAAATATGGTATGAATAATAATTCCTCTTTTGATTGACACAATTATTGTCTACTTGTAAGTCTTAATAATTTTAGTTCAATAAATAATTTAGAAGCATATAAAGTGATCTTTCTGTGAGCTTAAGCTAAGGTGTAATTAAACTACAACCCCAAATCAGAAAAAGTTGGGACAGCATGTAATATGCAAATGAAATAAAAATGCAGTGTTCCTTAGTTCCTAAGACCCTATACTGTTGCACATCTTAAGACGTGTTTGCAGGAAGAATGGGGCAAAATAAAACCTGAAACACGCCGCTCAGGTGGCGCAGCGGTAAAGTACGCTAGCTCACCAGAGTTGGGGTTTCGAATACATCGTATCGAATCTCAGCTCTGCCTTTCCGACTAGGCTGGGTCGCAGTGGGGGTTAGGGGTAAGAAAGTCGGATCATAGGTCCTCATAACTGGTGCGACTGCGGCCCCTGCTGGCTGACTGATGGCGCCTGCACAGGGCTGAGGAATAATGCTGATGGGGGTGTGGCCCTCCGTGCACAGTGCCCGTCAAGTGTATGAACTCGACTCGTGCAGGTGAAAAATGCACTATCTGTACTGACTGTACGTGCCGGAGGGGGCGTATGTCAGTTGAGAGGCGTCCTCATCAGCGGTGAGGGGTCGAATCAGTATAGAGGACGCAATCAGGGTAATTGGACACGACTAGACTGGGGGATAGAAATTGGGGGAAAAAAGAGGGAAAAATAAAACTGAAACACTAAATCACTTGGTATACTCGGTGCGGTGAAAAGAAATAGCAACATTACAAAGTAGTAAATGCTTTACTGTCCAAACTTTTTTTGGAATGAGTTGCAGGTCTGAAATGCAGGAATGGATGTTTATTAATAAATGGAATGAAGTTGAGCAGACAAAACATGAAATATCTCAGGTTCATCCCATCTGCAATCAAATAAAAGTCAAAGTAAATGTAAGGAATTCTGTGTTTATTTATTGTTTATTTATGCTGTCCCAACTTTTTCTGATTTGGGGTTGTAATTTAGAAGCATGTAAAGTGATCTTTCTGTGAGCTTAAGCTAGATGTAGTTAAACTTATACAATAAGTACTGTATAATAATACTAAAAACAAAGGATGTGGATGTATGCATCTAAAAAGCTTAATTGCTGAAAAGGAGGAAAAGAAGCACTAACATTTCTTAAATACATGGTCGTAGAGAATGACTAATGGTAAACTTATGACTAGTTTACACTTTTGCCCAGATTTTTGCTCGCCGACTGGTCGCCGCTAGATGTGGCGATCGAAACTCGGCTCTTAATTGCTATGTGTGAACTGTTCAACGACTCAATGCGAGTGGCTTGTCGAGCGCTCGGCGACTGAAGAAAAATATCTAGCCTGTTAAATATCTGGACCTGTTGCTGACTTTAAATCGTGTACTGTGAAGGCGCTGCGAGCAGGTTGCAAGTGATGTGTCGAACTACACCCAATAAGAACACCAGATACGGTGTGAGGGGAAACCCGGGGGAGGAGAGTAAAAACGTGGGACAGGGGCATAATATGATTTCTATCAGAATACACCGGCACACACGCAAGCTTTGCAGTATTTGTGATCTCATTGTTCTCACCAAACCATAATACCAACAATGCATTGCAAAAAATATTTATTAACCCCCAACTCACTACAGAACAGACAATCCCTGCTGGTGGACAGTGCACAAACAACTTTGATCGCTCGCTCCTTACTGGAGTGCATTTTTGGACGTGCTATCACTAAACCCCTCATCACTTCTCGCGTGTGTTTTCATGACAAAACATAGTCCGGAAGACCGGATAGACTCGCCTGCGATTCCTCCCGGTGATGGATCGTGTAGTGTGAAAACCCCCTATCGCCGATCAGTCGTGTAGTGTGAAATACGCAACGACTTAAAAGACTCCCGATTGCAAGAGATCCAGTTGCAAGCATTGCTGCTAAGGGCAGCATGGTGGCTTAGTGGGTAACAGTGTCACAGCAAAAAGGTCCTGGGTTCAATCCCTAGGTTTGCATGTTCTCCCTGTGTCTGTGTGGGTTTCCTCCAGGTGCTCCGAATTCCTCCCACAGTCCAAAGACATGCAAGTGAGGTGAACTGAAGATAAGAAATTGTCCATGTGTTATGAAGAGAGGCTTTAGGACCCAAAGATGCAGAGAAAAATTATATTTATTTACAATAAATAATAATTCTTTACAACACAAATGATAATAATTAAACAAAAACGGAAACTGGCAAAACAGAAAACGATTCGGGAAAGCCCGAACGGAGCCGCTGGCTTGCTGGCAACTGAAAAAGAGAAAAAGAACAGAACAAAACACAAATGAAACAGTCTGCCTATGCGAGGCGCGAACCCGGGTCGCTCGCTCGCAAAGCGAATGCGTATCTCACCACACTACACCGTGGCTGAGACAGACGCTGCCCCTATGCCTTATAAGGAGCGTTTAAGAAAAGCGAAACCCTGGACACTGTCCGAGGAAATCGCGCAGAAAAAGGTAAACGCCTTTTAAAGCGTGAATAATCGGCTGTGTCACCAGCAAGGCGCTGGGAAGGAGCCGATCTACATGAAGGAAAGAAAAGAGGGGAGGCGCGGATTCGAACCGGGGTTGTGCCGTTGGTAATGCGGCGTTCAAACCGCTGAGCCAAACTGGCGCAGACGAACCCAGTATCCGCTTAGTGCCTTAAAGGGCTGCGGTAGTTGGAGCGAAGCGTCTAGCGTTAGCCCGATGCTACTCACGTTAGCCGGGCGCCTAGCAACGCTGAAAACAAACCGCAGCTCGCGGGCTGCACCAATCGCACCGTCTTTCCCTATAAAGAGAAATAAAACCCTCAATACCTCGACCTTGCGATCTACACACCCTTGCGCCCTTTTAGCGCCTGGGGTAACCGAACTGGCCCTGAAAAGGGTACGGGCTGGTGCAGTGCAGCATAGCCCAAAGAACAAAGAACAAAAGGTGCGACGCCTGCAGTCTGGCGACGCCCCCTTAAATAGGGAGCTCGCAGCTGCAGGTCGTTCGCCCTAATCAGCTGGCCTCCTATTTGAGGCCATGCTGTTCCTTGTTCTGTAACGCCTGCAACGCTGGGAACTGGTGTTACGTTCACCAGGCGTCGCAGGCACCCTAACAGGACCCCCCCCTCTAGGGACAGCTCCCGAGGTCCCAAGACCCGCAGACCGGTTCCTTCGGTACTCACGGATCAGTTCAGGGTCCAGGATGCGTCGAGCCGGTACCCATGAACGTTCCTCGGGGCCGTAACCCTCCCAATCCACCAGGTATTGGGTACTGCCCTGCACTCTCCTGCTATCCAGGAGGCGGCGAACCGTAAATGCAGGGGCACCCTGGATGATACGAGGGGCGGGAGGTTGTGGGGGGGGTAAAGCTCCCCCGCTCGCGAACGGGCGAAGTTGGGAGACATGGAAGGTTGGATGCGCCTTCATCCTGGGAGGCAGCTCCAACCTATATGTCACCGGGTTTATCCGTCTAACTACCTTGAACGGACCAATGTACCTCGGTGCCAGCTTGTGAGTGGTACCTTTGACGGGGAGATCCCTCGTCGATAAGAGGACACGTTGGCCCGGCCGGAACGTTAGAGCTGGCTGCCGCCTACGGTCAGCATTGCGCTTCATGGAGCGCTGAGAGGCCAAAAGGGCCTGTTTTGCCTTCCGCCAGGCAGTGCGGCAGCGACGGATATGTTGCTGCACAGTCGGCACCGCAACCTCTTGTTCCTGATCAGGAAACAGCGGAGGGGGATAGCCGAACTGTGCCTCAAATGGTGACATACCCAATGCGGCGTGGTGCAGGGTATTGTGGGCAAATTCAGCCCACAACAACTTATCCGCCTAAGTGGCTGGATTACCTGCAGTCAGGCACCGAAGCATCTTGCCTAGATCTTGAATGACTCGCTCAGATTGCCCGTTGGACTCGGGATGGTATCCCGAGGATAAGCTGGCCGTCGCGCCAAGAAGTTGGCAAAAGGCTCGCCAGCACTGGCTAATAAACTGCGGACCCCGATCCGACACAATGTCGGACGGGACCCCATGTGCTCTCACCACATGTTGCAGAACAGCCTGTGCGGTAGCCATGGCGGACGGAAGCTTGGGCATCGGAACGAAAAGGCAAGATTTAGTGAACCGGTCAACAATCACCAGTACCACCGTGAATCCCCTGGATTTTGGCAAACCCGTGACAAAATCCAGTGCCAGGTGGGACCACGGTCTTGAGGGTACTGGCAATGGATGGAGAAGTCCACGAGGACGCTCTCTTGTGCTTTTGTTAGTCGCACAGACAGCGCAGGTACGGACAAAGTCCTTGACCTGACTCTCCATCCCCGGCCACCAAAACCTTCGGCGCAACAGCACCAGGGTCTTAGAGACTCCTGGGTGAGCCGCAAATGAGGACGCATGAGCCCATTCAAACACCTGACGTCGGACTGTTGATGGTACAAACAGCCGGTCAGGTGGACCTCCACCTGGGTCGGGCTCAACCGCTTGAGCGTCCCGAACTGTCTTAAATATGCCCCACGTTACTGGGGCAGCAATTTGGCTCTGGGGGATGATAGGGTCAGGCTCGGTCTCAGGTCTGGTTGGTTCCCACTGCCTGGATAAGGCATCAGGCTTAGCGTTTTTCGACCCTGGTCTATAAGACAGGGTGAAACGAAACCGACCAAAAAAAAGTGACCACCGAGCCTGACGGGAATTCATCCGCTTAGCTTGCTGGATAAACGACAGATTCTTGAACGCAGTCTTCCATTCATCCCCTCGCCGGATACGGATCAAGTTATACGCACTGCGTAAGTCAAGCTTCGTAAAAATTGAAGCCCGCTGAAGGGCTTCGAAAGCCGTGGCCATCAGCGGCAGCGGATAACGATCCTTAACCGTTATTGCGTTCAGACCTCGATAATCGATACAGGGGCGCAAGGTTCCATCCTTCTTTCCCACAAAGAAGAATCCTGCCCCAGCTGGGGAGGACGATGGTCGGATGAACCCCTGATCGAGTGCCTCCTTGACATACTCCTCCATGGCGATCCTCTCCGGTCCCGACAGGGAGAAGAGGCGCCCCCTAGGAGGAGAAGTGCCAGGAAGCAAGTTGATCGCACAATCGAAAGGTCTGTGTGGGGGCAAGTCCCGCGCCCGGGACTTGCTAAACACCTCCTGCAGGTCATGGTACACGGGGGGTACCCGGGCCAAATCAGGGGTCATCGCCTCAGGCGATGATGGCGCCGATGACATGCTCACTTGCAGCAGACATGCATCCTGGCACCGTGTTCCCCAAGCAAAGATTGACCCGGTTTGCCAATCAATTTGGGGATTGTGCTTCCTCAACCACGAGTGTCCCAGCACCACTTGGAGCTGAGGAACCTGGGTCACTAAAAATGTGATCCGCTCCTCATGCCCCCCCAAACGCATCGTGAGAGGAGGCGTTTGGTGCGTGATTGGACTCCCGGCCACCGCCCGGTCGTCCACAGCATGAACCACAATGGGAACTCGTAAGGGTTGAAGCTCAATCCCCAACCCGCGTACCAGGTGGCGATCTATAAAATTTTCCACCGCGCCTGAATCGACACAGACTTTGAGATCAGTATTCCCAGAATCCCAACGCAACGACGCGCAGAGGAAAAGACCCTGCTCAGGGATGATGGAACGGCTCGCCCCCGACTCCCTGCCACGAGAGCGGCCTACTCGTTTAACCGAGGTCGGGCCCTCGAGGCGGAGTCGGATGGTAATGGGGTGGCCCCCCGGGTCGATCCTAGTTGCATGGGTTCGGGGTCCTGATCTCGCAACACGGGCTGGGGCTGGCCTTGAGGCCGACAAAAGGGTGGGTGAGACCCTCGCTCCCGGGATCGTTGTCGGAGTCTGGTATCGATTGAGGTAGCTAGGAGATAGAAGGCCTTAAGAGAAGTGGGAAGTTCTCGAGTGGCCAACTCATCTTTAATTCTCTCTCCTAGCCCGCGATGGAAAATAGCAACTAATGCCCCCTCGTCCCAACCGCACTCAGCCGCCAGAGTGCGAAACTCGATTACATAATCAGCGACTGAGCGCCCTCCTTGGGACAATTCGAGCAGGCGCGGTCCCGCCTCCCTTCCCCCTGTGGGATGGAAGAAAGTGTCCTTCAGAGCCTCTTTAAAAGAGCGCTCCGAAGAACACTCGGGGGCATTCTGCTCCCAGAGGGCGGTAGCCCACTCCAAGGCTTTACCAGATAGCAGAGATATAATAAACACTACCTTGGAGCGCTCGGAAGGGAAGCGAGAGGGTTGCAGCTCGAAAGTGAGGGAGCATTGTAGGAGGAAGCCTCGACATTTCTTCGCCTCCCCTGAAAAACGCTCGGGGGGCGGAATGGAGGTTTCAACTCCTACAGGAGGCGCTGGGGGAGCGGAAGAATGACTGGGGCTACCCGAACCGGCTGCCAGAGTCGGCAACAGCTGGGCAATTTCAGTCACCCGCTGTGTCAACACTGACAGCGCCAGCTCGTGTCTCCCCAGTGCGACCCCCTGGTGACGAAGGACGTCAGCCATGGGAGGAGTCTCTGCTGGGTCCATCTATGGTCGCACCTTTCTGTTATGAAGAGAGGCTTTAGGACCCAAAGATGCAGAGAAAAATTATATTTATTTACAATAAATAATAATTCTTTACAACACAAATGATAATAATTAAACAAAAACGGAAACTGGCAAAACAGAAAACGATTCGGGAAAGCCCGAACGGAGCCGCTGGCTTGCTGGCAACTGAAAAAGAGAAAAAGAACAGAACAAAACACAAATGAAACAGTCTGCCTATGCGAGGCGCGAACCCGGGTCGCTCGCTCGCAAAGCGAATGCGTATCTCACCACACTACACCGTGGCTGAGACAGACGCTGCCCCTATGCCTTATAAGGAGCGTTTAAGAAAAGCGAAACCCTGGACACTGTCCGAGGAAATCGCGCAGAAAAAGGTAAACGCCTTTTAAAGCGTGAATAATCGGCTGTGTCACCAGCAAGGCGCTGGGAAGGAGCCGATCTACATGAAGGAAAGAAGAGAGGGGAGGCGCGGATTCGAACCGGGGTTGTGCCGTTGGTAATGCGGCGTTCAAACCGCTGAGCCAAACTGGCGCAGACGAACCCAGTATCCGCTTAGTGCCTTAAAGGGCTGCGGTAGTTGGAGCGAAGCGTCTAGCGTTAGCCCGATGCTACTCACGTTAGCCGGGCGCCTAGCAACGCTGAAAACAAACCGCAGCTCGCGGGCTGCACCAATCGCACCGTCTTTCCCTATAAAGAGAAATAAAACCCTCAATACCTCGACCTTGCGATCTACACACCCTTGCGCCCTTTTAGCGCCTGGGGTAACCGAACTGGCCCTGAAAAGGGTACGGGCTGGTGCAGTGCAGCATAGCCCAAAGAACAAAGAACAAAAGGTGCGACGCCTGCAGTCTGGCGACGCCCCCTTAAATAGGGAGCTCGCAGCTGCAGGTCGTTCGCCCTAATCAGCTGGCCTCCTATTTGAGGCCATGCTGTTCCTTGTTCTGTAACGCCTGCAACGCTGGGAACTGGTGTTACGTTCACCAGGCGTCGCAGGCACCCTAACACCATGACTGTGTTTGACATTGAACTTGTGAACTGATGAATCTTGTGTAACCATTAACTACCTGTCCTGTCGTTAATGTAACTAAAGTGTGTAAAACAACATTAAAAACCTAATAATAAATAAATAAATAAATAAATAAATAAATAAATAAATAAAAGCAAAAAAGGTTTTATTGAAATCACAAATCACAAATAGGGTCAAATATCTTGCAAAATTCCTTTTTTTGTTTCAGATGGTTGCTAGGGCAGCTGAACTGAACTGTTTTTAACAAGTGTGTTAGGGTGTAAAAGATAAAAATGGACATTCTGAGAGCTGGCAAAGGCAAC
Organism: Trichomycterus rosablanca; assembly: GCF_030014385.1. NCBI lineage: Eukaryota > Metazoa > Chordata > Actinopteri > Siluriformes > Trichomycteridae > Trichomycterus > Trichomycterus rosablanca. Next base: position 18,803,886 of record NC_085997.1, read on the forward strand.
CTAAGCCTCATAGACATGCCAGACAGGACAGCACATCTCACCTAGCATGGAGAAGATCTGAAGATGAAAGTTGCTGGGAGGGTCTCATGGCACAGGTTGACAGGCCTCCTCGTGCAGCTCGTCCACACAGCTGTCTTGAGGGCAAGCTTTCTGATGACTGGCTACAAAAGCTTGAGAACCTCCAGGCTCATCCTATAAAACACCAGGTCCATGCTTTTGTCGACCAAACTACATCTATGCCTGCACTGCCAAACCAGAGAGGCCCTAAATCCCCGGACTGTTTAGGACATTCATACTTCCAGGCAGGGGAGAGGACCCCCTGCATTAGCCCCAGTTTGGCAGAAAGCTCTTTGAGCAGCCTGGAGTCTCTGCAGTCTCAGTCTGGTCTGGAAAAAAAGGAAAGAGTTCAGATTAGAACAGCACTCAGTCCTCAGATGGCCAAACTCTGCAGTTTTGTTCCAGTCCAGTTTGGATGGCTGCCTCTGCAGACACATGTGGTGAAAAAAGAAAGGCCTAACAATACCCATGAACATGAAGGTGCCACATGCCAGGTAAGAGCTAAACTACATGTCACGTGATCATTAGTTTTTTGTACGTGTAATTTCAATAACATTAATATGGAGTCACAGTTACCACTCTTGTGCAAAGAGTTAACTCAAGATTCATAGGCAGGTGACCTCATATTTACTGGCTATTAAACACTGATCAGGTACAACATTATGACCACCTTTTTGTTTCTACACTCACTGTCCATTTTATCAGCTCCACTTACCATACCAGATAGTCCATCTGTTTCTCTACATACTTTTTAAGCCTGCTTTCACCCTGTTCTTCAATGGTCAGGACCACCACAGGACCACTACAGAGTAGATATTATTTAGGTGGTGGATCATTCTCAGCACTGCAGTGACACTGACATGGTGGTGGTGTGTTAGTGTATGTTGTGCTGGTATGAGTGGATGCTGACACAGCAATGCTGATGTAGTTTTCACTGTCACTGCTGGACTGAAAATAGTCCACCAACCAAAAATATCCAGCCAACAGCGCCCCGTGGGCAGCATCCTGTGCTCACTGATGAAGGTCTAGAAGATGACCAACTCAAACAGCAGCAATAGATGAGCGATCGTCTCTGACTTTACATCTACAAGGTGGAGTGTCTACTAGGTAGGAGTGTCTAGAGTGGACAGTGAGTGGACACGGTATTTAAAAACTCCAGCAGCGCTGCTGTGACTTATCCACTCATACCAGCACAACACACACTAACACACCACCACCATGTCAGTGTCACTGCAGTGCTGAGAATGATCCACCACTTAAATAATATCTACTCTGTGGTGGTCCTGAGGGGGTCCTGACCATTTAAAAACAGCATTAAAGGGGGCTAACAAAGCATGCAGAAACAGATGGACTACAGTCAGTAATTGTAGAACTATATAGCTTCTATATAGTAAGTGGAGCTGATAAAATGGACATTGAGGAGGTGGTTTTAATGTTATGGCTGATCGGTATATATATATAGCCATATAGAGGGAATGAAAATCATAAATCATGTGTAATTAGTAAACCAGCAATACAGCTACTGCTGGGGTCAAAGACTCGTCTGTGCAGGTGAAAGAATAGTTTGTCAGACTCACCACCAAATAATAAATACAAAATTCCCGGGGCTGACCACTTGCAGTAAAGGCATGTAAATAGCTAAAGGACAAGTCAAATTTGAAAATCACATGACTATCACTTCACATGAAGCTTTTAAATGTTTGAACACTTGGGATAGACGTGTATGGGCTGCTTTAAATTGCTCCTTGATGTAAACTATTGAGTAAATATGTAAGGTTGTGATGCTCTGTGATAAATTGGTGTGCTAAACTGCACAGAGCTTGCTTTACAGCATGCGATTAGGTTTTGAATGATAAAATAATGGGACTGTAATTTTTTGTAGGTGAAGCTGAAGCCTCCTATCACACCCGTGTTCAAAAGCATTTCTGTCAAAGCACATGGATCAGCACAAAGAGGTAGTTATCTTACTGAATTGATAAATAATTTCAGCAAAAGTTAATTCTTAAACACATTGCATCCACATTTTAGTCCTTTACTACTACCAGAAGTATATCACTCACTCACTCACTCACTCACTCACTCACTCACTCACTCACTCACTCGCTTATCCAATCAGGGTCGCCTTGGGGGCTGCTGGAACCAATCCCAGCTTTTCAATGGGCGCAAGGCACATAGTAACACCCTGGACGAGGCACCAGTACATCGCAGGGCAGACACACATACATATACACACATACACACCCACTCACGTATAGGGCAATTCAGTGTCTCCAATTAACCTCACTTGCATGTTTTTGGACTGTGGAAGGAAACCAGAGCTCCTGGAGGAAACCCACACAGACTCGGGGAGAACATGCAAACTCCACACAGAAAGGACCCGGACCGCCCTGCCTGGGGATCGAACCCAGGACCTTCTTGCTGTGAGGCGACAGTGCTACCCACTTAGCTTGAGGCGACAGTGCTGCCCCAGAAGTATATTATACATATGCATATATTATACATAGTGCATAATATATCAAGTTTAAATTCACTTACAATGAAGCGATGTACAGGGACATATTATAAGAATTTAATTTCATTCTTTGGAGAATAAATAACTTAAAAAGGATTAAAAAAGAGCAGTAAAGTGAGTGCATATCCTATTTAATCTTCTGACTCAAATTCCCAGTTGAACTCATAAATGCCAGTACATTGTTTTGTTTAAAAGAATAAAGTAAAAAGATAATATGTCCATAAATGAAAGAGAACAGATGCACTGAGAATATATTACAGAACAAAACAAAAGAGCTTAATACTCATTTCCCTCTCCTGTAATTATACGTATTTGTTTTTCTATGATAGTGTGGTTTTCATTGTTTGCATCAGATTGTTACATCAGGGCAGTTTCCTCACAACTACCATGGTATAGTAATAAACACTACATTTTTGAATCACTTTATTTCCTAAAAATTATATTTCCTCAAAGGATGCTTTATGTTCTACAACCCCAAATCAGAAAAAGTTGGGACAGCATGGAAAATGCAAGAGTTTCTTACATTTGCTTTGACTTTTATTTGATTGCAGACAGGATGAACCTGAGATATTTCATGTTTTATCTGCTCAACTTCATTTCATTTATTAATAAACATCCATTCCTGCATTTCAGGCCTGCAACACATTACAAAAAAAGTTGGGACAGTAAAGCATTTACCACTTTGTAATGGTGCCATTCCTTTTCACCACACTTAAAAGACGTTTTGGCACCGAGGAGACCAAGTGATTTAATGTTTCAGCTTTAATTTTGTCCCATTCTTCCTGCAAACACGTCTTAAGATGTGCAACAGTACGGGGTCGTCGTTGTCACATTTTTTGTTTTAAAATTCTCCACACATTCTCTATTGGGGACAGGTCAGGACTGCAGGCAGGCCAGGCCAGTCCAGTACCCATACCCTCTTCTTCCACAGCCATGCCTTTGTAATGTGTGCAGCATGTGGTTTTGCATTGTCTTGTTGAAAAATGCATGGAGGTCCCTGAAAAAGATGACGTCTTGAAGGCAGCATATGTTGCTCTAAAATCTTAATGTATTTCTCTGCATTAATTAATGCTGCCATTACCTTTGGCAAGAGAACTGAAACAGCCCCACACCATGACAGATCCTGTCTTTCTGACTTGTTGCTGATAACAGTCTGAATGGTCCTTTTAGTCTTTGGTTCAGAGCACACGGCGTCCATTTCTTCCAAAAAAGACCTGGAATACTGGTTCATCTGACCACAGTACACATTTTCACGGTGTGATGGTCCATCCTAGATGCCTCAGAGCCCCGAGAAGTTGATGCTGCTTCTGGACATGGTTAACATAAGGCTTCTTTTTTGCACTGTAAAGTTTTAAGTAGCATTTGTGCATGTAACTCTGTATTGTAGTGCTTGATAAAGGTTTGCCAAAGTAATCCCTCACCCATGTGGTTATATCAGCTATTGTTGAGTGGCGGTTCTTGATGCAGCGCCGTCTGAGGGATCAAAGATCACGGGCGTTGCTCTCTTAGCCTTTATGCACTGAAATTCCTTCCGATTCCTTCAATGGTTTAATGTTATTATGCACTGTAGAGGGAGAAATATGCAAATCCCTTCCGATCTTTCTTTGAGGTTCATTGTTTTTAAACATTTCAATCATTTTCTCACACATTTGTTGACAAACTGGAGATCCTCTGATCATCTTTACTCATCAAAGACTCTTCCTGGACCCTTTCCTGGATGCTGCTTTTGTACCAAACCATGATTACAATCACCTGTTGACATAAACTGTTTGGAATCACATCATTATTTAGCTTTTTCACCTCATTACTAGCCCTAAATTGCCCCCGTCCCACCTTTTTTTGGAATGTGTTGCAGGCCTGAAATGCAGGAATGGAGGTACAGTATATTAACAAATGAAATGAAGTTGAGCAGATAAACCATGAAATATCTCAGGTTCATCCTGTCTGCAATCAAATAAAAGTCAAAGTAAATGTAAGAAACGCTGCATTTTTATTTTATTAGCATTTTCCATACTGTCTGATTTGGGGTCCATAATTTTCTCATTGGGGGTTGTAAATAAAAGTGATCCAGAGTGTCAGGTGTCAGACTACCAGCCTTGTTTGATTTCTCTCACTAATGCATTCCAAACAGGAAAGCCATGTGAGTTATGGAGGTTTATATCATCATAATTACTTATTTATTTAACTTGATGATTTGCTTTTATGATTTGTTTACCGGTGGTAAGTGTACATGTCAATCATATTTGAGAATGCAGCCTACTAAAGAGGGGTGTGTAGTCTTTAAGCTTTGTATAGTTTTAGTACTTCTTTTCTGTTATTTTCCTAATTTTATTCATTTTCAATTCCCATCCACTGTTTTCCCCTAATATAAAAGAGTCTGGAAGGATGCCTCGAGACAGATATGTTCTTTTTTGCTTGATAATAAACACACACACTTTTTAAAAAATTTTCTCAGCTTTCCTGAAACTGTGAAACTGATGGCTACACAGATGGATACATACAAGAATAGCTGGTGTCTGATCATTAATAAGGGAAATGAAAATGCCACCCCTTTCCCCCAGATAGCAGTTTTGGAGGCCCACTGCCCTGCAGAGCTTTAGGATTTCCCTACTTTCAACACACCAGGTCCAACTAAAGAGCTTAATTTATGTCTTCTTTAGCTGAATCAATTATGTTGGTATGGGGCCAATTCTGGGCCAAAGGTTTAAACCATTAGGGATACAACAATGTATTTAAAATAAACAGGAGGTGAAGTTTAAATTAGAATTTTTTTCTTTATTTATTTATGCATTTTCTCCTGATTTAGCATAGTCAATTTGTCTTCTGGGCGGCGCGGTGGCTCGGTGGGTAGCACTGTTGCCTCACAGCAAGACAGTCCTGGGTTCGAACCCCAGGTGGGGCGGTCCGGGTCCTTTCTCTGTGGAGTTTGCACATTCTCCCCGTGTCTGTGTGGGTTTCCTCCGGGAGCTCCGGTTTCCTCCCACAGTCCAAAAACATGCAGTCAGGTTAATTGGAGACTCTGAATTGCCCTATAGGTGAATGGATGTGTATGTGTGTGAGTGTGTGTCTGCCCTGTGATGGACTGGCACCACGTCCAGGGTGTTACTGTGTGCCTTGCGCCCATTGAAAAGCTGGGATAGGCTCCAGCACCCCTCCCCCCACGACCCTGATTGGATAAGCAGTTAAGACAGTGAGTGAGTGAAGTTATCTTTTGCATCACTGATTGCGTTCCAAGACCCAACCCACTTGGTCCGGTCATTTCCCCACCCAGCAGACACAGTGGTCAATTACAGTCTGCTGCAGGCACTGCCAATTGTGCTTGCTAGATGGCGCCCAGCCGACCGGTAGCAGAGCCGAGATTCGAACCGGGGTGTTCAGAATGTTGGTGCTGGTGAGTTAGTGGAATATCCCACTGCACCACCTGGACACCAAAAGTCTTTTAAATAAATTAAATATTTGCATTTTTCACTTTTATTTTGATATTTGATGTCACATTTTAGGTTATGTTTTTAGATTTAGATCTTGTTTTTTAATTATTTTTTTTTTTTTACTATTTTAAATCTTATATTTTTGGCTTCTGACCTTTTCTCCACTTTTAGATCTGATTTTTCCCTTTCAGACTGTTGAACCTGATCTGGAGTGGGGGGCAGGGCATCCATGGAGGGGGCGTAGTATCAACAGTGAGGGGTGTGGTGTAATGAGTGACCTTCTTCAATGTTGCCTGCAAGGAATATAGTCAGTAAAATGACTCAGACACTTGGCAATTTAATACTTAATTTTTTACAGCTCCACAAGGCAGCTAGGAGTTCTAAAGAGGCCAAAAATACACAGATCAGCCATAACATTAAAACCACCTCCTTGTTTCTTGTTTCTACACTCACTGTCCATTTTATCAGCTCCACTTACCATATAGGAGCACTTTGTAGTTCTACAATTACTGACTGTAGTCCATCTGTTTCTCTGCATACTTTGTTAGCCCTCTTTCACCCCGTCTGTTCTTCAATGGTCAGGATCCCCACAGGACCACTACAGAGTAGGTATTATTTGGGTGGTGGATCATTCTCAGCACTGCAGTGACACTGACATGGTGGTGGTGTGTTAGTGTGTGTTGTGCTGGTATGAGTGGATCAGACACAGCAATGCTGATGGAGTTTTTATACACCTCACTGTCACTTCTGGACTGAGAATAGTCCACCAACCAAAAATCTCTAGCCAACAGCGCCCTGTGGGCAGCATCCTGTGACCACTGTTTAAGGTCTAAAAGATGACCAACTCAAACAGCAGCAACAGATGAGCGATCGTCTCTGACTTTACATCTACAAGGTGGACCAACTAGGTAGGAGTGTCTAATAGAGTGAACAGTGAGTGGACACAGTATTTAAAAACTCCAGCAGCGCTGCTGTGTCTGATCCACTCATACCAGCACAACACACACTAACACACCACCACCATGTTATTGTCACTGCAGTGCTGAGAATGATCAACCACCTAAATAATACCTACTCTGTAGTGGTCCTGTGGGGGTCCTGACCAATGAAGAACAGGGTGAAAGCATGTAAAAAAAGTATGTAGAGAAACAGATGGACCACAGTCAGTAATTGTGGTAAGTGGAGCTGATAAAATGGACAGTGAGTGTAGAAACAAGGAGGTGGTTTTAATGTTATGCCTGATCAGTGTATTTCAGGATGATAATGACTCAATACATACTTTTATTAGTATTTAAAAGTAGTTTCATAAATGACTATCCCCCCTTTCCACCCTATCATCAAATTTAAACATTTTAAACAAAATGAGGCTACACAAATGAAACAACCTTCAGTAGCTTACCCCTTTTTAATTGCCAAGAAAATCCAACCTCATGCACCGTTATGTGTGTGTAGATTCTTCAAGCATGAGCATCATCATTAACTCAGTATGAGCGGCCAATGGCCAATATAGCCTGATCTGTCACTAAGGAGAACAAAGGGTTGCCAAGTCTGCTACTTTTTCCTCCCACATATTCCCAGTTTTTCTAAAACCTGAGGAGAAGCAAATTACCTTAACCCCAGTGCTGCAACCTAAGTAAACAACACCTGAACCATTAAGATGAGCACTCCACCTGGGAGGGAAACATTGCCTGTGAGGCCTTCAACTGTCAGGTGTTCATTACTATGGGACAACGTTTCTGCTTCTGCAGAAGAGAAAGACATAGGTCATGGGACACAGTAACTGTCAGTCAGTGGAAGGGTCAACATGGGAACAAGGGCATGGTGCAAACTATCATTAACGGGTAGAACCCAACAGGAGAAAGATTTTCAGTTTTTTTCTGACTCTTCACATACACAAGCGTACACTTCCCACACACACACACACACACACACACACACACATACTCACTCTCCCTGCTCCACCAGCTAAATATAATGATGCAATGTTGGTTTGGTCAACATGAGCAGCACTTTGTTGACTATGTAAACACACACAGCATGAAATGAAACTTTTACTTCCCACCCTAGCTGACAAAATGTAACATCTCTTTTAGCTGTCATATACACTCAACTAAACTAAGCAATCTGTCTGACATACAGAAGAGGCAGCTGGAGTCAGGGGAACTGCTGGACTCACTTGGATGCCTAGATCTAGCTTTCAGCAGGTAACTACATGTCATTATATTCTAAAACATTTAAATTCTATTTTTCAGTGTATAGCTTTTTTCTGTTGTAGAAAACCTGATTTAACTCAATAAGTTAAAATAAGCGTGTGTTAGAAAACATAAAAATTAAATCTTTATTCAGGTCTGTAGTTCACGATGTAAACAATGTAAATGATTTAAACATAGTAAATGCTGTTGTTAGTAAATACTGTATGTTTAGTGATCAAATACATAACTTTATTCTAAACATAGAAAAACATGAATAATAACGAAACCAGAAAGTCTGATAAAGCAGGAAATACATTGCTATCTTAATTTCCATGCTACTGATTTATACTGTTATTCCTAAATGCTGTAATTAATTACTTTTGAGAAGTTTTGACTGTAAACATACAACCCCAAATCAGAAAAATCTGGGACGGCATGGAAAATGCAAATAATAATAAAAAAAAGAGTTTCTTACATTTACTTTGACTTTTTTTATTTGACTTTTGACACCACACTCGGTGCACACAGCATCCATTTTTTTCAAAAAAAGACCAGGAATGCTGATTGCCCTACCCTAAGTTACTTTACACTATACAGTAAAAAGACATGATATAAAAGAAGTAAAAAGTGAAGGCCTGATTCTTTGTTTTTTTAAGCTAAAGGTTGGACATTCTCTCATTTCAGCTGTAACGGTGACCGTCTCAGTGCACTGCGTCTCTGAGAATGATTTGGACCTTAATTTGGCTTGATACACTAGCTTAAATACTGGAATGTAAATTCGGTACATCCGCCTGCCTACCTGACACTGATTAGGCAAAGCAGTGTCATGCTGGGAATAAGAAAGCAATCTCATGTAACACTTGAGCAAATAATAAAGATGAGTTTTGGCTTCAAACTTAATTAAATTATCCTTCAGCTCCCCTAACGCTGAAGCGGTTGCTACGGCAACACGGAAAGCCATTTCCGTTGAGGAAGCATCGGAATAGAGGATTTTAAAGTGAGCTGTAAAGCTTGTGACCATAAACGAAAATAAACTGCTTCATTTCACATGAGGGGTCTCAACATTTAAATTATTTTTTTTGCCAGGCTGCTGATCAGAGACCCACTGGGGCAAAGAGGGACCTGGATACGGCATATGATCAGACAACCACTGTGCAGACCATCAACGCTTTGCCACGACCAACCCCAATGCACAGGAGAGGGAGTGCACCACTGCCCTGCACAGCATCACCTAGTGTTGGGAATAATACTCCAAAATATAGGAGCTCCATAACTTCCATCACTATGACCTCAAGGAGGGTCACTCGCTCCTCCAGCCTGCCTGATACAAACTTTCCCACCCAGATTGGTTCAAGATCACCAAGTCCTATGGCCCTGAACAACAAGCACATTGGCTCCTTTAGGCAGGCTCCGCAGAGAAAAGCCATTGCAGTCAAAATTACAGAACAGAGAGAAGTGACCAGAAGAATCGTCCAACCAAAGGCCAAGAATGGCCATGCCTATAGGTTACCTTTTAGATCTAATACTATTGATAATGATTCCCCTTGTTTCTCCAACATCTACAATAGAAGAAGCCCTGATCCAGCCTTTTCTAGGGTTGACACAATAGAAAACCATAACCAACTGACTGTCAGAGAAAACCATATTCCTACGCTCTTTGATATCTACAGCAAAGAATGTTATTCTCCACTATCTATTAACCAAACCACTGTTGATACCCACCAACCAGTGGTCCTTAGGAAAAAAAACACAATCATCAAAGCAATGGAGCACAAAGAAAACCATAACCGAGGCACTAATGAGGATGGGAGGATATTAAACTACAGGCACAGCTACACCGAAGGTTTTAAAGCCACCAGTTCACAAGCATATCAAAACTGTCCATCATCCATAGAAGATACTGAATCTGGGTCAGCTCCTAGGCTTGTCCACTCAGATGCTACTAACAAAAAGGTAACAGAAAGGTACAAATCCTCATTATCCTTGAAACTGAAGGATCCATCCATTCCATCCTTCAAAGAACCCTTAATGAACAAACCGCATCCTAATCGCAGACCGAGGAGGCCTGCTAGTTGTCATGCTACCCTGTTTAGCCCTGCTGAGCATAGTGTTAATGCTTCAAAAGATCCTAAAATTCAGAGCAGGAGAGCTGCTTCTCCCCATGAGACAAATATTGATCATTCAAGCTTCACTGGCAGTAGCTCAAACAGGTGCCTAAACTCCGAAGGAGGGCCAGGCAGCCATGAGAAGATTAACCTAAGAAGAGCAAGATCTGCTTCGAATGTGGGACAGAGCGATATCCCAGGAAACCAGCATTTTACTCTCATTAAAGTGCCAGGTAGGAATTCTTTCTAACAGCAGATATATACACCGATCATCCATAACATTAAAACCACCTCCTTGTTCCTACACTCACTGTCCATTTTATCAGCTCCACTTACCATATAGAAGCACTTTGTAGTTCTACAATTACTGACTGTAGTCCATCTATTTCTCTACATACCTTTTTAGCCTGCTTTTACCCTGTTCTTCAATAGTCAAGACCCCCACAGGACCACTACAGAGTATGTATTATTTAAGTGGTTGATCATTCTCAACACTGCAGTGACACTGACATGGTGGTGGTGTGTTAGTGTGTGTTGTGCTGGTATGAGTGGATCAGACACAGCAGCGCTGCTGGAGTTTTAAAATACTGTGTCCACTCACTGTCCACTCTATTAGACACTCCTACCTAGTTGGTCCGCTCATCTATTGCTGCTGTTTGAGTTGGTCATCTTCTAGACCTTCATCAGTGGTCACAGGACGCTGCCCACGGGGCATTGTTGGCTGGATATATTTTTGGTTGGTGGACTATTCTCAGTCCAGCAGTGACAATGAGGTGTTTAAAAACTCCAGCAGCGCTGCTGTCTTATCCACTCATACCAGCACAACACACACTAACACACCACCACCATGTCAGTGTCACTGCAGTGCTGAGAATGATCCACCATCCAAAGTAATATCTACTCTGTAGTGGTCCTGTGGTGGTCATGACCATTGAAGAACAGCATGAAAGGGGGCTAACAAAGTATGCAGAGAAACAGATGGACTACAGTCAGTAATTGTAGAACTACAAAGTGCTTCTATGTGGTAAGTGGAGATGATAAAATGCACAGTGAGTGTAGAAACAAGGAGGTGGTTTTAATGTTATGGCTGATCAGTGTATATATATTTATATCCATGCCCTGAAGCAGATCATTAGTGTTATACGTTATACATTCTTTTTTTTCTTTTCCTTATTTTCTGTTTCATTTTCTCATTTTCACTCGCTTTCATTTTCTGATGCACTTCTTTTCATGCATATTCTATTACCAGCTTGCTTCCAGCAACAGAGCGTGTCTTTCTGGGGAAATTATCCACATGAAAGCCATAAGCAGCTAAATTCACAGTAGCCAAATCAAAACACACACATACACACCCAGTCATTTACATTGGTGTGAAAAAGTAATTGTCCACTTTCTGACTGGCTGTATTATTTTTGTCATGTTTAAGTATTTTAAGTATTTTTAGTACAAATAACTGGTTCACACAATTTGGCTTGATTTTAACCAGCTTTGTACAGAAAATAGTGGAAGAAAGTCAGTATGAACGGCTTACAAAGCCATAACGCTCTAGGACTCCACCTAACCACAGTGAAACCACAGCTATTATGAAGACATGGAGAAAAAATGGAACAGTGATGAATTTACCCAGTTTCCTAAAATTACTTATTTAGGAAATCATTAACTGTTTCATAAAACAGCTTAAGTAATTTAGACATCTTTATCCTCAGCCAAGGTGAGTGTTCCTGATTTTCCACAGTATGAAAGGGACTTGTCAAAACAGGGTTTCAGTAGAAAAGGCAGCAAAGACTGAGGAAATCACAGCTAAGCAACAGAAATGTCAGCGCTTAACAGACATTATGACAAAAGCACCTGGATAATGCCCAAACATTTTGAGATAATGGACAGACAGAAACCCTTTAACAAGGAGGGTTTATGTCATTATCTCCAACCAAAAGCCAACACAGCCTTTCATAGTTTAAACAAGTAAAAAGAATAAACATGGCAAAGGTGGTGTGGAAACGTGATGGTGTTTTGCTGTGCCAGGATCTGGATGAGTTTATATGACTAATAAATTTCACTTTATTAAACAGCCTTAAAGAGAATGTACATAAAGTCACCTGTCTGTAACATAATGCTGAAATACAGTATAACTGTTACAAATACGGCATTTAGCAGACGCTTTTATCCAAAGCGACTTACAATTATGACTGAACACAATATTGAGCAGTTGAGGGTTAAGGGTCTTGCTCAGGGGCCCAACAGTGGCAACTTGGCAATGGTGGGTCTTGAACCGACAACCTTCTGATTACTAGTCCAGTACTAATCCAGTACTTTAACCACTGAGTACAAAAATTCTAAACATAAGCGCCCAGGTGGCGCAGCAGGATATTCCGCTAGCACACCAGCGCTGAGATTTGAAACGGTTCCTCGGTTCGAAACTTGGAGTTTCCAGTGGTCGGCTGGGCACCATCTAGCAGGCATAATTGGCAGTGCCTGCAGCAGACACGTTTCTGCTTGGGAGGGATGACCGGACTATGTGGGTGGGGTCTTCAAACGCTGTGTAAGTACTCTGATTAGCAGATAGAGAGAGCCTCAGTACTTGGTGGAATATCATTTTGCCTTGTTAACCTCTAATAATCACTTTTGGTCAGTTCTAACAAGCTTCTTACCTCTCTTGGGATATCTACACTAATGCTAAAGCTCATGCTAAAGCTTCCAGCTCATTGAGGTTTGTGCTGCAACTGCTTTTTATAATCAAATCAAAGATTATCTATGGAATTTAAATCTAGAGACTGAGAAAGCCACTCCAGCATTTCTTAACCAAGCTTTGTTTGACTTTTGAGTGTGCTTGGGATCATTGTCATTCTGTTAAGTCTATGTTTATCACCAAGGTTCGGTTTCATCACAGAAGGCAGAACATTCCTTTTCAAAATGCCTGGTGTTTCTGTGGATCCATAAAACTAGTCACAAAGTCAAGATTGGCAGTTCCTGCAGCAGAAAAACATCATCACTGACCCACCTCCTTGACAGTGTGGATAGTATTCTTCTAGTCATTATTCTGGCTTTCATGCACCAGACAAACTGCTGATTCAAATCCTTATCCAAAAAAAGGATAACTTCATAAAAGTGTGTCCCAGATGTCTTCTCACCAACTTGTCCATTCACACATAATATATACAGTGGGGCCAAAAAGTATTTAGTCAGCCACTGATTGTGCAAATTCTCCTACTTAGAAAGATGAGAGAGGTCTGTAATTTTCATCATAGGTACACTTCAACTATGAGAGACAAAATGAGAAAAAAAATCCAGGAAATCACATTATAGGATTTTTAAAGAATTTATTTGTAAATTATGGTGGAAAATAAGTATTTGGTCACCCACAAACAAGCAAGATTTCTGGCTCTCACAGACCTGTAACTTCTTCTTTAAGAAGCTCTTCTGTCCTCCACTCGTTACCTGTATTAATGGCACCTGTTTGACCTCGTTATCTGTATAAAAGACACCTGTCCACAGCCTCAAACAGTCAGACTCCAAACTCAACCATGGCCAAGACCAAAGAGTTGTCGAAGGACACCAGGAAGAAAATTATAGACCTGCACCAGGCTGGGAAGAGTGAATCTACAATAGGCAAGCAGGTTGGTGTGAATAAATCAACTGTGGGAGCAATTGTAAGAAAATGGAAGACATACAAGACCATTGATAATCTCCCTCGATCTGGGGCCCCATGCAAGATCTCATCCCGTGGGGTCAAAATGATCATGAGAACGGTGAGCAAAAATCCCAGAACTACACGGAGGGACCTGATGAATGACCTGCAGAGAGCTGGGACCAAAGTAACAAAGGCTACCATCAGTAACACACTACGCCGAGAGGGACTCAAATCCTGCAGTGCCAGGCGTGTCCCCCTGCTTAAGCCAGTACATGTCCAGGCCCGTCTGAAGTTTGCCAGAGAGCTTATGGATGATCCAGAAGAGGATTGGGAGAATATCATGTGGTCAGATGAAACCAAAATGGAACTTTTTGGTAAAAACTCAACTCGTCGTGTTTGGAGGAAGAAGAAGAACCCAAGAACACCATACCTACTGTGAAGCATGGGGTGGAAACATCATGCTTTGGGGGTGGTTTTTTGCAAAGGGGACAGGACGACTGATCCGTGTTAAGGGAAGAATGAACGGGGCCATGTATCGTGAGATTTTAAGCCAAAACCTCCTTCCATCAGTGAGAGCATTGAAGATGGAACGTGGCTGGGTCTTCCAGCATGACAATGATCCCAAACACACCGCTCGGGCAATGAAGGATTGGCTCCGTAAAGAGCATTTCAAGGTCCTGGAGTGGCCTAGCCAGTCTCCAGACCTCAACCCCATAGAAAATTTGTGGAGGAAGTTGAAAGGCTGTGTTGCCCAGCGACAGCCCCAAAACATCACTGCTCTAGAGGAGATCTGCATGGAGGAATGGGCCAAAATACCAGCTACAGTGTGTGCAAACCTGGTGAAGACTTACAGGAAACGTTTGACCTCTGTCATTGCCAACAAAGGTTATGTTACAAAGTATTGAGTTGAACTTTTGTTTCTGACCAAATACTTATTTTCCACCATAATTTACAAATAAATTCTTTAAAAATCCTACAATGTGATTTCCTGGATTTTTTTCCCTCATTTTGTCTCTCATTGTTGAAGTGTACCTATGATGAAAATTACAGACCTCTCTCATCTTTCTAAGTAGGAGAACCTGCACAATCAGTGGCTGACTAAATACTTTTTGGCCCCACTGTATGACCTGGGGTTAGTTTTACATCTGATGTACAGTACAATTTTTAGTGACCTTTCCAAGTAAAGAGAATCGAGAACAAGATAAGGGTTTGCCAGTTTGAGTGATCGCAATAAGACGCTGTCTTAGTGTCAGGTCTGTAATGTGGAATTATCTATTATCACTTAATTTTCAGTTAAGTGTCGTTAGGTGTCATTACCAGTATACATAACCTGGGCTTATGTAATGGTATTTTTAAAAACAACATGTATTTTGGGGTTTATATTTTAGTGTATATAGTGGATTTAGTACACTACATCAGCATTTCTGGGACACTTATGCTCAGTAACAAATTTGGCTTCCTTCCCAGAAAGCTCAACCCATGAGACATACGATGCTATCATGGCCCTGAATGCAGCTGCTGTTATAGCCAATATAAAGCTTCAGAGCCAGCAGAAGAAGAAAACCCAGACCCACGGCAGCACTAACAACAAGAAAGACTCAGCATCCCAGAGCAAAACTGCAAGTAAGCAAGTTTCTTATCTGCTACTTTATCATCTAGGTTTTTGCATTTTACAGGTTGTGTAAAATGCTTAATGTATTCAGCTTAAATCAGCAGTTGTCAGCCTTTCCTGGCTACCCCATACCATTTTATATATCCTTTAGCCCATGCACCCCTTTGCAGTAATAGAATAACTTTTTTACAAATCTGCCAAAGTAGGAATATATGATCTGATAATGTCAAGAAGTATTTAATATAACAGTCATTCATATAAATCCAACACTGGGCAAGCTACTCAAACTACTCATGTAGACTACAATTACAATACATTATAAAAAGACACATGTAAAACACCATAGCAGTATTCCTCTGTATTAAAGCCTAATCACAGCAGAAGTGTTTGCATTGCTTTTTGAATTGTGCATGGTCAGGCTGAAATAGACATGGTGGTGGTGTGTTAGTGTGTTGTGCTGGTATAAGTGGATCGGGCACAGCAGCGCTGCTGGAGTTTTTAAATACCGTGTCCACTCACTGTCCACTCTAGACACTCCTACCTAGTAGACACTCCACCTTGTAGATGTAAAGTCAGAGACGACCGCTCATCTATTGCTGCTGTTTGAGTTGATCATCTTCTAGACCTTCATCAGTGAGCACAGGACGCTGCCCAGGGGGTGCTGTTGGCTGGATGTTTTTGGTTGGTGGACTATTCTCAGTCCAGCAGTGACAGTGAGGTGTTTAAAAACTCCATCAGCGCTGCTGTGTCTTATCCACTCATACCAGCACAACACACACTAAATCAGCAGTTGTCAGCCTTTCCAGACTACCCCACCATTTTATATATCCTTTAGCCCAACACTGGACAAGCTACTCAAACTACCTATGTACAAAACAATTACAATACATTATAAAAAGACACATTTAAAACACCATAGCAATGTTCATCTGTATTAAAGCCTAATCACAGCAGAAGTGTTTGCATTGCTTTTTAAATTGTGCATCGTTAGGCTAAAATAGTTTAACTAAATATTTTCAGTTATCAATTACTTTTTAAAAATTCCTTCAAAATTATATTCAGGCTTAAACATGAACAAGACCAACGACTTAACACACTAACAAGAGCACAAACTAACCAGAGCATAAATAGACAAGAGTAGGGATGGGACATTAGATACAGAGGCTTCGAAGCTTGTTTCACTTTTGTAACACTCGCTGAGTCGACTCAGTGTATCGGAGCATGTATTGAAGTTCCTACCCTCACGTGACTATGACATCGGAAGCTTCGAAAACGTCAGTGAACCACCAGAAATAGGCAGGACTGATTCAAAGCTTTTGAACCAAGGGTTCCTATGTTTCACAGTGTTGAGTAGCTGCAGGCTGCAATACATTCTTAAAGCCACTAGGTGTCACTCTGCTCTGATGTTCACTTTCAATGCTTCAATGCTTCAAATCATTTTCAGCAAAATCAGGAGGCTTCATCTGCCCATCACTAGACAAGAGCGTAACAAACCAAATAAAAAGCAAGGACAAACAAAGCAAACTCGAAATCGGACCAAACAAAAGTCAAACAAGAACAGTCCCCCATGAGACCTCCACAGCTGCCTCCTTATATGTCTGTGGGTCATTAGCAGGGGACCAATCATAAAAGGGGTGTTGGCTGGAGACTAAGAGTGCTCCCGGAGAGAGGGGTGTGGCACTTAGAAGCACTCCAGGAGCACAAACAGGCTGAATATGTGACAGGTTCCTGTAAAAAAAAAGACACTTTTAGATTAATCTTACTTAATCTCGTTCAACCTCCTGACTAACTGCAAAACGTGTCACTGCATTGTGTTTAAATTTGTTTGTTAAGCTTAAACTGTATTGTTTAAACCTTGCCAATGGTTACAATGCAACAGTAAACACGTTTGCGAAACCCTCGTTCTCTTAATCACAGACACAAATTCACTGGTTAATGATTACGAAATTTCGCCATTCAGGTGGCGCAGCGGTAAAAACACACGCTGGAACCAGAGCTGGGATCTCGAATACATCGTATCAAATCTCAGCTCTGCCTGCCGGCTAAGGGGTCTCTCTCTCATGACTGGTGCAATTACGATTGATGGCGCCTGCACAGAGATGAGAAAAAGAGTGCTCTCAGGGTGTGTCTCTCCATACACAACGCTGAGCTGCACTGCACTCGTCAAAAGTGTAGGTGATAAGATGCATATGGAATACTGACCACGTGTCGGAGGGGGCGTGGGTTAGCTTCGTTCTCCTCAATCAGAGCAGGGATTGGCATTGGTGGAGAGGAATCATGATGCAATCGGGCAATTGGACGGGCTGAAAGAGAGAAAAAGGGAAAAGAAAATATATGAAAATATATAAATATAAATATATATATATATATATATATATATATATATATATATATGAATTATTACAAAATGTATACTCTATGTGAAATATTGCAATATTTGCGTCCACCTTTTTGCTGCAAGTTTCACTAAAATAATAATTTGGCATGTAAAATGTCCCCAGTTTACACTGAATGAATTATGGCTTATAAGAAATGTGGTGCTGAAGAAATGCAAAATTTTATTGGGAAACACGAATAACAGGAATGAATTACATTAATTATAATTTTTTTTTGCCATTGAAGAGATAATCATAATCTATGTTTTTATATTCATATTATATTTTTATTATTATAAAACCCTATATAAAATTGATCATACTGTATAAAATATATAATATAAAATTGTGTTCATATTATATTAACATCCATAAGTATTATTACTTTTATGGTTTTTAATAATTTAGTAATTACTCTTAGTATGACATACAGATTTTATTCATTATCTTTTAGGATGCAGAGCTGAGGAAACACATACAGATAACCAGGGTGGTGCAACATTCCTTTCCATCACAACTCCTGAGACAGCAGCGCCTGTAAAGCCTTGGCATGTAGAGTTTGTCCCACTAGCAACCACAGATGAACTTTCATCATACAGTTGTCCTCTCAGTGTAAGTCTGATTTTATCTCTTAAGTATTGTAACACCCAACCATGTCAAAACACCACCTGTTCACCTGAGGTCTCTTATTAAATCTACTGAGAACATATCAAAATCTACAGCAGGCATTGCATTAAGTCTCAAGAAGACAAATGTAGAACAGATCAAAAATCCACACATTTAGCAAAGAAAGATATTACTCTCAATTAATCCATTATTTATAAATATGAATCACATTAGAGATTTGTTCTGCCACTATCCCTTCTTACACAAGTATCACAAAGATCATGCGGGTTTGGGGATACTGACCATCAGACCAGCTCCTTTTGGACCGCTGGATATCACATACATACTGATCAGCCATAACATTAAAACCACCTCCTTGTAGTTCTACAATTACTTACTGTAGTCCGTCTGTTTCTCTACATACTTTTCATCCTGCTTTCACCCTGTTCTTCAATGGTCAGGACCCCTACAAAGTAGGTATTATTTAGGTTGTGGATCATTCTCAGCACTGCAGTGACACTGACATGGTGGTGGTGTGTTAGTGTGTGTCGTGCTGGTATGAGTGGATCAGACACAGCAGCGCTCCTGGAGTTTTTAAATACTGTGTCCACTCACTGTCCACTCTATTAGACACTCCTACCTAGTAGACACTCCACCTAGATGTAGATGTAAAGTCAGAGACTATCGCTCATCTATTGCTGCTGTTTGAGTATGTCATCTTCTAGACCTTCATCAGTGGTCACAAGATGCTGCCTATTCTCAGTCCAGCAGTGACAGTGAGGTGTTTAGAAACTTGATCATCATTGCTGCGTCTTATCCACTCATACCAGCACAACACACACTAACACACCACCACCATGTCAGTGTCACTGCAGTGCTGAGAATGATCCACCACCTAAATAATACCTGCTCTGTGGTGGTCCTGGGAGAGTCCTGCTCCTATATGGTAAGTGGAGCTGATGAAATGGACAGTGAGTGTAGAAACAAGGAGGTGGTTGTAATGTTATGGCTGATCAGTATATATATATATATATATATATATATATATAGGTCCTTCTCAAAAAATTAGCATATTGTGATAAAGTTCATTATTTTCCATAATGTAATGATAAAAATTAAACTTTCATATATTTTAGATTCATTGCACACCAACTGAAATATTTCAGGTCTTTTATTGTTTTAATACTGATGATTTTGGCATACAGCTCATGAAAACCCAAAATTCCTATCTCAAAAAATTAGCATATCATGAAAAGGTTCTCTAAACGAGCTATTAACCTAATCATCTGAATCAACGAATTAACTCTAAACACCTGCAAAAGATTCCTGAGGCTTTTAAAAACTCCCAGCCTGGTTCATTACTCAAAACTGCAATCATGGGTAAGACTGCCGACCTGACTGCTGTCCAGAAGGCCATCATTGACACCCTCAAGCAAGAGGGTAAGACACAGAAAGAAATTTCTGAACGAATAGGCTGTTCCCAGAGTGCTGTATCAAGGCACCTCAGTGGGAAGTCTGTGGGAAGGAAAAAGTGTGGCAGAAAACGCTGCACAACGAGAAGAGGTGACCGGACCCTGAGGAAGATTGTGGAGAAGGGCCGATTCCAGACCTTGGGGGACCTGCGGAAGCAGTGGACTGAGTCTGGAGTAGAAACATCCAGAGCCACCGTGCACAGGCGTGTGCAGGAAATGGGCTACAGGTGCCGCATTCCCCAGGTCAAGCCACTTTTGAACCAGAAACAGCGGCAGAAGCGCCTGACCTGGGCTACAGAGAAGCAGCACTGGACTGTTGCTCAGTGGTCCAAAGTACTGTTTTCGGATGAAAGCAAATTTTGCATGTCATTCGGAAATCAAGGTGCCAGAGTCTGGAGGAAGACTAAGTACCCACAGTCAGTGATGGTCTGGGGTGCCATGTCAGCTGCTGGTGTTGGTCCACTGTGTTTTATCAAGGGCAGGGTCAATGCAGCTAGCTATCAGGAGATTTTGGAGCACTTCATGCTTCCATCTGCTGAAAAGCTTTATGGAGATGAAGATTTCATTTTTCAGCACGACCTGGCACCTGCTCACTGTGCCAAAACCACTGGTGAATGGTTTACTGACCATGGTATTACTGTGCTCAATTGGCCTGCCAACTCTCCTGACCTGAACCCCATAGAGAATCTGTGGGATATTGTGAAGAGAAAGTTGAGAGACACAAGACCCAACACTCTGGATGAGCTTAAGGCCGCTATCGAAGCATCCTGGGCCTCCATAACACCTCAGCAGTGCCACAGGCTGATTGCCTCCATGCCACGCCGCATTGAAGCAGTCATTTCTGCAAAAGGATTCCCGACCAAGTATTGAGTGCATAACTGAACATAATTATTTGAAGGTTGACTTTTTTTGTATTAAAAACACTTTTCTTTTATTGGTCGGATGAAATATGCTAATTTTTTGAGATAGGAATTTTGGGTTTTCATGAGCTGTATGCCAAAATCATCAGTATTAAAACAATAAAAGACCTGAAATATTTCAGTTGGTGTGCAATGAATCTAAAATATATGAAAGTTTAATTTTTATCATTACATTATGGAAAATAATGAACTTTATCACAATATGCTAATTTTTTGAGAAGGACCTGTATATATATATATATATATATATATATATATATATATATATACAGTATATATATATATATATATATATATATATATACTGATCAGCCATAACATCACAACCACCTCCTTGTTTCTACACTCTATATATATATATATATATATATATACAGTGCCTTGCAAAAGTATTCGGCCCCCTTGAACTTTTGAACCTTTTGCCACATTTCAGGCTTCAAACATAACGATATGAAATTGTAATTTTTTGTGAAGAATCAACAACAAGTGGGACACAATCGTGAAGTGGAACGAAATTTATTGGATATTTTAAACTTTTTTTAGAAATAAAAAACTAAAAAGTGGGGCGTGCAATATTATTCGGCCCCTTTACTTTCAGTGCAGCAAACTCACTCCAGAAGTTCAGTGAGGATCTTTGAATGATCCAATGTTGACCTAAATGACTGATGGTGATAAATAGAATCCACCTGTGTGTAATCAAGTCTCCGTATAAATGCACCTGCTCTGTGATAGTCTCAGAGTTCTGTTTAAAGCGCAGAGAGCATCATGAAGACCAAGGAACACACCAGGCAGGTCCGAGATACTGTTGTGGAGAAGTTTAAAGCCGGATTTGGATACAAAAAGATTTCCCAAGCTTTAAACATCTCAAGGAGCACTGTGCAAGCGATCATATTGAAATGGAAGGAGTATCAGACCACTGCAAATCTACCAAGACCCGGCCCTCCCTCTAAACTTTCAGCTCAAACAAGGAGAAGACTGATCAGAGATGCAGCCAAGAGGCCCATGATCACTCTGAATGAACTGCAGAGATCTACAGCTGAGGTGGGAGAATCTGTCCATAGGACAACAATCAGTCGTACACTGCACAAATCTGGCCTTTATGGAAGAGTGGCAAGAAGAAAGCCATTTCTCAAAGATATCCATAAAAAGTCACCTGGGAGACACACCAAACATGTGGAAGAAGGTGCTCTGGTCAGATGAAACCAAAATCGAACTTTTTGGCCACAATGCAAAACGTTATGTTTGGCGTAAAAGCAACACAGCTCATCACCCTGAACACACCATCCCCACTGTCAAACATGGTGGTGGCAGCATCATGGTTTGGGCCTGCTTTTCTTCAGCAGGGACAGGGAAGATGGTTAAAATTGATGGGAAGATGGATGGAGCCAAATACAGGACCATTCTGGAAGAAAACCTGTTGCAGTCTGCAAAAGACCTGAGACTGGGACGGAGATTTATCTTCCAACAAGACAATGATCCAAAACATAAAGCAAAATCTACAATGGAATGGTTCACAAATAAACGTATCCAGGTGTTAGAATGGCCAAGTCAAAGTCCAGACCTGAATCCCATCGAGAATCTGTGGAAAGAGCTGAAAACTGCTGTTCACAAACGCTCTCCATCCAACCTCACTGAGCTCGAGCTGTTTTGCAAGGAAGAATGGGCAAAAATTTCTGTCTCTCGATGTGCAAAACTGATAGAGACATACCCCAAGCGACTTGCAGCTGTAATCGCAGCAAAAGGTGGCGCTACAAAGTATTAACGCAAGGGGGCCGAATAATATTGCACGCCCCACTTTTCAGTTTTTTATTTCTAAAAAAAGTTTAAAATATCCAATAAATTTCGTTCCACTTCACGATTGTGTCCCACTTGTTGATTCTTCACAAAAAATTACAATTTCATATCGTTATGTTTGAAGCCTGAAATGTGGCAAAAGGTTGAAAAGTTCAAGGGGGCCGAATACTTTTGCAAGGCACTGTATGTATGATTTACACTGCATCACCCATAATGCCCAACATGAAATGAAAAACATGTTTTTCACAAATGTATTCAAAGAACTAAAAACTAAAATCTCTTGTTCACAAAAGCACTTTCTTCTTTTGTACTCCAAATCGTGGTCAGACGTGTCCTGTTTTCTTTAATTATGCTTGAGATTTGTCTAAAACACAATTGGAGTCTGATTGTTGCAATTTGAATAGATTGAACAAAGTCTGAAAAGGCACAAAGTCATACGGGTCTGTAAGAGCCCACAATTTACACGGCACTGTCAGGACAAAAATCAAGCCGTGAAATACAAGAAGGTGTCACACTAATTTTGAAAATGAAAGAAGCCTGGCACAATCTTAAACATGCCTAGAGTTGGTTGTCTGGCTAAATTGGGCATCCAAGCAAGAAGAGCCTTTGTCAGGGAGGTAGGAAGGAACCCTACAGTCATTGAAAAAAAGCTCCAAAAATCCTGTGCAGAGATGAAAGAACTTGGATGGACTACCATCTCTGTAGCTCTTCATAAATCAGGCCCTTATGGCAGAGTGGCTAGATGAAAGTCAATGTTAAGCAAAAGGCATTTGACAGCCCACTTGGAGTTTGCTAAATGGCATATAAATGACTTCTCTGGTCTGATAAGATGAAAACTGAACTCTTTGGGCAGAACAGCAATGTCTGGTAAAAAAATATGCACTGCACATCATCTAGCCAATACTATCTCTATAATAAAACATGATGGTGGAAGTATCATACTGTGGCGGTGCTTCTCAGCAGCAGGAACAGGGAGACAGATAAATGCAGCCGTAGGAGTGTCTAATAGAGTTGGCAGTGAGTGGACACACACTAACACACCACCACTATGTCAGTGTCACTGCAGGGCTGAGAATGATCCAACACCCAAATATGACCTACTCTGTGGTGGTCCTGACCATTGAAGAACCGGGTGAAAGCACGCTAAAAAGTATGTAGAGAAATCGACTACAGTTAATAATTGCTGAATCTCAAAGTGCTTCTATATGGTAAGTGGAGCTGACAAAATGGACAGTGAGTGTAGAAACAAGGAGGTGGTTTTAATGTTATGGCTG
The DNA here is from genome assembly GCF_030014385.1 of Trichomycterus rosablanca. Taxonomy (NCBI): domain Eukaryota; kingdom Metazoa; phylum Chordata; class Actinopteri; order Siluriformes; family Trichomycteridae; genus Trichomycterus; species Trichomycterus rosablanca. Next base: position 18,827,861 of record NC_085997.1, read on the forward strand.
ATCAGTGTATATTAGTCTCAGCCCAGACAGCACTGCCAGTATTAGCAACATCAAAAATTGCTTTAAGATAATAAAACATTAGCAACAATAAAATATCTGTGTTTACTTATACTGACATGCTGAATACAAGAACCAATACAAGCATCCTACAATGGCCTCTCATGCCTGCTGTGTGTCTATACAGAAAGCACTAGAGCAGCAACGTCCAGACTTTATCAGACGATCTCAGGCCCGGGTTCAAGCTGTGGAGAAACGAGCACAAAAGAGACAACACCTGCTCAACAAACAAACACCAGCACCAAAGCCTGCTCAGAAACCGAGAGGTGAGCATTTTTACCATGCACATTGTTACAAGTGGCACAAATGCCTACAGTTTTGCATTTATGACAGCAGATTTTTTACCTGCCGGTTAAGAGAGAGATATGGCAAGAATGCAACAAAAAAATCCCCAAACTAACACAGGGAAAAGAGATGAATGCTAATTCCTATGCACTTTAAACTAATTCATTATAACAGTTGTAACACTTAATTTAGAAAATGAAGTTATGCACATTGTTCTACCAGCTGCACTTAGCCTAGCAACAGAGCTTTTTTAATAGGGGCAGCTAGATATGTGGGTACTGAAGGCGGTATACGAGGCAGTATACACAGTCCAAGTCTATGTTGTGTCTTATGAGTCAGGTAATGGTTATACACTGATACATGGCTAGTTTTGATTGTCTATTGCTTTCAACAAAGAGCCTGGCAACCCCAGAGCAATGCACACACCAGGGGCGTAACTACCGGGGGGTAGTTATGCCACTAGTCCTCCTAGTTACGCCACTGCCACACACAGCAACTATGTTTGGTAGTTTAAACAAATAGTATCGAATGAATAAATGTGTGTTTATAAGGATTTTTTTTGGCATTTTATTAATGCTAATTAATGTAATTAGTATTAGATTACATTAGCTGACCAATTGTTTCATTGGCTTCTAGCCTTTATTTGTATTTACATTGCATCAGTACTGCTGGGGCATTCCTCCCAAAATGAGTAAAAAAAAAAGAGAAGTTTGTCCATGGAAATGGCAAAAATTAGGGGATGATTTTATTTACCAATTGTTTTTATCAACAACTTTTATATCAGTGTAACAGTATGTATCCCAATATAAAGCATTATTTTATTAACTGTTAGTGGTTGAAGATATCTATTAATTCCTTATTCCACTGTATGTTCCCTTGTTCTTTTAAAGTAGTACAACATGTCTACATGGCATGGCTGATTCTTTACTATATCTACAAATGCAAGGTATAACTGTACTATGCGCAGTTAAAGTTATTATATTGTCAATGTCCAGAACAATTGTGTTAACGTGTCTGGACTCAAAATCACCTGAACTGGCCGATGCTCAGTGAAAACTTGCACTGTTGTTTGATAAGTCAGTTTTTCAGATTGTAATGGATATACGTTGTGTTCTTTAAGCAAAAGATGAACACAATTTAGACACTTCATAACAGACCAACCTGTCATGCAGATTGTCTGGGGGTTTCTCCTATTTTGGTCACTATTTTGGTTATTTTTGCCTCAGTGGCAAGGCACAACCTACCCCACGACCTACCAACAGGGCAGCAATTAATTGCAGGGCTAACATAACAAACAACCAATTCATGAAAAAATAAACACAACATTGTTTTTGTACTGTTTTACTTTAATACAGGTCAAAGAAAATTACAAATCACATTTTCTATGTTCATTTGAACTGTCTACTGTCAGCACTTTCAGCAACTGTTACTTTTACATATGGAGCTTTCGCCATCTGCTGGACCATAATGGATGTTACAGAATTACAGTTTTCAGTACGGATTTAAAACACACCCTGTGCCATTTACATTTACAAAAACCATTATAGCCAGACGACAGGGAAAAAGTATCTCCAAATCAGAAAGAGGTGCTCACAGGCAGCCATGGTGAGTACCCACCAACAGTAGTCCCAGGAGGGACGAGCCACAAACCACCAACAGGTTGCTGAGCAGTCAAGACTCACTTATGAGCCAGAGCACATCAGGACTATAGTGTCTGTTATGGACTAACAGAAAGACTACTGTGGCTCAAATTGCAGATTATTTTAACACTGGTGATGAGTGACTCACAACACACCCTGCATCAAACCCTTCTGTGTATGGAACTGCTTAGTCACGGCCAGTAAAAGTGTAACATGCTGACCTGCTATTCTCTCACTTGGCCAGCAGGTCAGGTCAGGTCAGGTTCTCCGGGCTAAATCCTTTGACTCTCTGATGCCTTATTAGCTCTCTCACAAGTGTTCTTGCTAACATTCACATGCTTTTGCTTTTTGGAACGCAGAAATACAAAAAAGTTAGGACACTTTCTAAAAATTCAATAAAAGTTAAAAACTTTAATTTGTTAAAACACCTGAACCTTTATGATTAACTTATAAAAGTACAAAGAAGACATTTTCAGTATTTTCACTGACAAGAATAATTGTAAATATACAAAAAAGTTGGGATAGGGGCAAAATAAGAGTAAGGTTATACAAGTAACACTGTTCTGAGAGGTACCATAATTAGCAGTTTAACTGGTAACAGGTGAGGTCATCAATGTTGAGTATAAAGGAGCATCTAAAAAGACATCGTCTTTGCAAACAAGGAAGGGTCGTGGTTCACCTTTTTGTGCAAAACTTGGTGAAGACCTGTCAATCAGTTTAAAGACAATGTTTCTTAGCCCAAGACTGCAAAGAATTTAGATCTTTTACCATCTACAGTAGATCATATTGTAAAAAGATACACAGAATTAGGGCGTAAAGAACAAGAGCGTGTTCATGACCATTGAGCCCTCAGCAGGTATTGTTTGAGAAACTATCATGCTACTGTAATGGACACAGGCTAGGGAGTACTTTGGAAAAATAATTGTCACCTAACATAGTCCACCACTGCATCAAGAAATGCAACCTGACACTGTATTATGCAAAAAGAAAGCCATATATTACTTTTGTGAAGAAATGCCAGTGAGTTCTTTGGACCCAAAGTCATGAGATGGACTAAAAAACAGTGGAAATGTGTCTTGTGGTCAGATGAGTCCAACCCGACTGTTACTAACAAAAAGTGCAAAAAGCAGCATATGCATATATGTGAAGGGACCATTAATGTGGAGGCCCATACTGGTATTTTGGAGAGACAGATGCTGCTATCAAGACCATTACTTTTCCCAGGAACTCCATGTCTATTTCAGCAGGACAATGCAGGGCCTTATTCTGCACAAGTTACCACAGTGTAGCTTCATCAACGTAGAATGTGTGTGTTTGACTGAGCTATCTGCAGTCCAGTCTGTCTACTATTAAAATGTATGGAGCTTCTTGAAAACAAGAATCACAAGAATGGAGACCCCAGACTGTTGAGCAGCTTCAGTCTTGTATACAGCAAAAATCCACTTGCAAAACTCCAACAATTAGTATTTTTTATTCCTGGAGGATGTGATACAGTGGTAAACATACATCAGTTGGAGGCATCAGTTTCTAAATTTGGTTATATTTACCAAATACAATTAAGTTCGTTATTGAAATCAAAGCAGATTAACAGATTACAGAGTTCAGTATTTATTGCAAGTTTATTTAAATAAAAAGTGTCCTAACTCTTCTGCAGGCACCCTTCTGTTCTCAAGGTTTCCCATGGGAGGCCTGTCAGCATCTTGAGTTGGTTGGCCACTGCCGGTTTTCTGAGTGTCAGTTTCACTTCACAACATATGGGAATTAAAGGACCTGCTGGTAATGTCCTCGTATGGATACCACAGGACTCCGTCAGATGTTTTATGAAGTCCATGTTTTGTTGGGTTAGAGCTATTTTGACAGCATTTTAGGCAGATAATCCCAATGTTTTGGTTCATCTGTGTATGCCTGTAAAACAAAAAATGTTTCCAATATTTATTTCTAAAAACTTACTTTACCTAGCACACCAGCGCCGAGATTCTGAACTCCTCGGTTTAAAACTCGGTGTTGCCACCAGTCGGCTGGGCGCCATCTAGCGGACATAATTGACAGTGCCTGCAGCAGACACGTTTCTGCTAGGGTGGGATGACTGGACTATGTGGGTGGGGTCTTCAAATGCTGTGTAAGGACCCTGATTAGCAGATAGAGGGGCACCTGTGCAGAGTGCATCAGTGAAAAAGTGTTCCACTAAGGGCTGCGTGTGGGTCGGAGGAGGCGTTAGCAGGTGGGTATATTACCCACCTCGACTACAATCAGGGATACATAAATAAAATAGAAAAAAAATCTTACTTTACAAACTGTAAAAGATTAAGTGTTTTGCTATTTAATATGAATAGAAACGATATAGAAAGTGTGATAATGAGGTGTGTGTATGTTTTGCAGATAATATGTCCAAATCCCGCAACCAAAATACCTTGGGAAAGCAGATGCAATCACAGTTAAGACGGTGAGTTCTAAACTGAGCCAGTATCAAATACTTTTGATTGTTATGTTACACTCTCAATACTGAATTTCAGTTTCACTACTTCACCTCACTTTAGCACTTTTACACTTTAATTAATTTAAGTTACATTTTAACTGACAGCATTAATTTGTCGGTCATTAATTAATAAGCATTAATATCTCTAAAAATTTGAAACCAGCTATCTTGGCCTGCTCTCCACCAGTCTCTCACATTGCTATTGCCTGACTTTATACTTTGATGGCTTCCATTTAATCACATTCTAGAGGTTTTCAATGGGGTTCAGGTCTGGGGATTGGGCTGACCAGGACAGTCCTGACCTGATTGTCTTCTATCCATGTCTCTATTGATCTGGCTGTGTGGCATTGTCCTGCTAAAAAAAACAATCCTCGAGAGCTTTTTCTAGGATTATCTAGTGTGGCTTGAATTGTGCATTAGGCCAAGCTAAAAATTGAACTAAGAAAAGAAGATACATTAAAGCAGTCCTATTCTTACTGAGAAACCTTGCTTCTCAGTGACAAAAGGTTTTTTCTAGCATGGCAAAACTTCAGCCCTGTCCCTAAAGCCTGTTTCAAGCCATCCTTGAAGTGCACCCCAACTGCTATTTATGAGTCTTTTTGTAGGACAATTTTACCATCCATCTGGTCTTAGTGCAAGAAGATATTTTTTATACTTTACTTGTTACTGTACTTGTTTTACTGATAATTTAATCAATACATCAATAAGGTATAATAAGGTGTGAAATTCAGCAGATACTTGAATGGAGCAGCGGTATTATATTACATTTATGTTATATTATTAATATTATTAATATTTTAGATGAAGTAGGCAAGCTTCTTGTCCCACATTCTGTCTCTAAATCTGTTTATAACAGAAATGACCTGCCTGAAGTGAAGAGAATGAAAGAAGAGGAGAAGAGAAAGATGGAGGAAGAAAAGAGAATATCAATCTATAAAACCAACAGGCTAAGGGCAGAGCTTTTTAAAAAGGTATGAATGATCATTCTCATATACTTTGGCCCACCATGCCATGGGCACTGATGTACCCTAATACCATGACAGATGTTGGCTTTTGCACCTATCACTGATAACAGTCTGGATGGTCCTTTCTAACTCAACTCACTATGGAACTACGTAGTGTTGTTTAGAGTGTAGCAGGCATCAAATTCAAACTTAGATTAACAAAAAACAATCAAGTTGGTCAATGAAAGAATTAAGTAATTACTTCAACCACTATATCCTGGTCAGGGTCGCAGCAGGTCTAGTTTCTCTAGGAAACACTGGATGCAAGGCAGGAATACCCTGGAGAGGGCATCAGGTTATCGCAAGGCTTCGGCCACCCGTCCTCCTCTTCCCCTCAGACATAACCAATCATGTACACCGATCAGCCATAACATTAAAACCACCTCCTTGTCTCTACACTCACTGTCCATTTTATCAACTCCACTTACCAAATAGAAGCACTTTGTAGTTCTACAATTATTGACTGTAGTCCATCTGTTCATCTGCATGCTTTGTTAGCCCTCTTTCATGCTGTTCTTCAATGGTCAACATTCAATAGGTGGTGGCTCATTCTCAGCACTGCAGTGACACTGACATGGTGGTGGTGTGTTAGTGTGTGTTGTGCTGGTATGAGTAGATAAGACACTGCTGTCACTGCTGGACTGAGAATAGTCCACCAACCAAAAACATCCAGCCAACAGCGCCCTGTAGGCAGCGTTCCGTGACCACTGATGAAGGTCTAGAAGATGACCAACTCAAACAGCAGCAATAGATGAGCGATCGTCTCTGACTTTACATCTACAAGGTGGACCAACTAAGTAGTGGTGTCTAATAGAGTGGACAGTGAGTGGACACGGTATTTAAAAACTCCAGCAGTGCTGCTGTGTCTGATCCACTCATACCAGCACAACACACACTAACACACCACCACCATGTCACTGCAGTTTTGAGAATGATCCACCATCAGTGTAGAAACAAGGAGGTGGTTTTAATGTTATGGCTGATCAGTGTATGTGTAGATACCCAGATGTCCTGTGTAATAGGTCACTGCAACACTCAAGCACCAGTTTAATTGAACAACTTAACAGATTCACAGATTCTGGTTTTATTGCATTATACAAACTGTCCCAACCTTTTCCGGCAATTTGGTTTGTAAGCTATTGACTTGGCTGCATGTTGGAGCTTTTGCAACTGCTTACATGGACACAGGAGCTCTGTTCACCCAGTATAAAATGTCACAAAACTCTATAACATCTTTATAAACCAGAGAATTAAGCTCTATGACCACAAATACCAAATCACAGATGGTATGTTAAATAATAATAATAATAAAAAAAAGCTTCTTAGCAGCATTTGATGAAAAGCTGTTAAGCCCAGGATTGGATCTACATATTCTGTTTTGGGGTTGTCTGGCAGCCAGTGGCAAAGCATATATGACATAGGTAGATGAAAGAATGCATTCTTACAAATATTAGCCAATTCTTAATGCAAATTCGACATTTAGGAAACCGATACTGAAAAGCGACTGGCTTCTACAGCAGGAAAATGGTATAAAAATCACCACAAATATCATTAAAAGCTTTTAGTGGCTCTCACAATTCTCTGACATAGCATTATTGAACATTTAAGAAGGGGTCTGAAGCATTCTGTGTATGCAAGACAACCCAGAAAGATATAACTAGATACTTTCTGCATTAAACAGTGGCTAAAAATCCTAGAACAAGAATATGAAGACTCCTAGCTAGCTATGAAATACATAAAAAAAGAATTACCAAGTACTACCATAGTTCTGCCACAATTACTACTGTATTCATATTTTCTTTATTTATTTCACTAAATCTAAAATAACTTTAACTTAAGTTATTAATAATTTGCTGCAAATGTTGTGTTTCCTTCTTTTTGCATCAAAGAAATCCAAAAAATATGTAATTTGGAAAGGGGTGTCCAAAATATACAAACTATTTTTACCTAAGGGAACAGCAGGCTTGCATTTCTCTTTCTCCTGTCAATCAGTGCTGCATTAGTCTACCACAGATGTCAATGAGTTCATACAATATAGGGTGCATTACTTTTAAACTCAGGTCCATCTCCAGGACTAGGTGCTGTATACCACTAATCTTAACTGCTGTGCTACTGCTGCAATTCTGATGTGTAAATGTTTAGTGTAGAAGAGTAGGTGTAATGTGCATTCGTTGGGTCAGTAAATTACATCAACTGTATATATCTGTCTTAAAACTTACACTAGCGTTCGGAGGACACAGTGGTAAAGCATGCTGGCCCATCAGTGCTGACATCATAGCTTGCAAGCTTAAATCTAGGCTCTGCTAATGACCAGCTGGGCACCTACACAACTGGCTGGTCTGAGGAAGGGAATGCCATAAGAACTTCCTCATAACCTATGCAAGTACAGCCTCTGCTGGCTGATCGATGGAGCCTGCAAAGTGACTGGGGATAATGGAGATTGGTGTGTTACTCTCCATGCGCAATACAGAAACCCATTTGGACTGGGGTGGCCCCTCAAAATATTGGGCCAATGATCTCAAAGTCTAAAATACGAACATAGACTAGACTAAAAACGATGTGTACACATTCTGTTTGTGTCTCTTGGTAAAGAGTTAAAAACATATTCAAAACAGTATGTATGTATGTATGTATGTATGTATGTATTATTACTATTATTATTATTATTATTATTATTATTGATATATTATTATATCATATATTATAAATAATATAATTATGTTTCATTTTATTAAAAAAATTGATTACAAATAATAATGATTAGGGCTGTCGAAGTTAACGCGATAATAACGCATTAACGCGACCTCAATTTAACGCGATTAAAAAAATTAGTGCCATTAACGCAAATTCTAGTTCATGTTGACACTTGACTGGTAGAACAAACATTTTAATGTCGGACTTGCCACCGTTTTTTATTTGCGGTTTGTTAACATAATGTAACCGATCGTGGTAGTGATGCACTTGCATAATAAAGAAATAAATACACGCTATATTCACAAATTGTCGGGAGCAGAACACTTTATTACACTTAATTAACTTCTTCTTCTGTACCGAATACCGGAAAGCTGAGTCGAGCACGTTAGTTCATGAACTATGGAAGCCCCAAAGGGTCAAAACACACTCACTTCGTGTAGAAACGTCCATCAAACCATCGTCACGATACAACCACAGACAAGTCTGTTACAATAACTACGCCTTATCCCATCTAAAGCACCGCTGATCTACAATGTTTGCTGATGGAGAAATTCTAACCTACAATCTGACATTTACTGCCTAGTATGTGAGTGAATAAAACTCCCTTACAGTTTTCTCTTGTCCCAGCAGTTTTTAACATCAGTACATTTAGCATAAAATGTGTTCACCATTTTAATTGTAACATTTCACATAAAAATCCTTGTTTTCTATAACATTTACACAGATTTTTTTTAATGCGATTAATCGCGATTAACTATATGAAATTCTGAGATTAATCGCGATTAAAAATTTTAATCGTTTGACAGCCCTAATAATGATACATTAATGTACTGTATACAATTGAATGGCTTTGGTCTACGTCAAGCTTTTTGTGTGCTGTAAGGACAGAACATGTCCACTAGATGTCGCTCTTTACCAGATTTAGATGAACTGTGTTTACAGTCATTTTAGTCTAACGAGATGACAAATACAGTAAAGCACAGCTGGACATTTTTATTGACCTTTCTTGGATCCTGAACAACTTACTATTTGTGTGGTTTCTATTGGGTACTTTGGTACTCTGGTTATCTGTTTATGGGTTATATGTTATATATTGTTATATATTATATATCATATTATATTTCATAAATAAGTGTGTGACTGGTAAGTGTATTTCTGCCCCATGCACCGCATTTACTTAAGAATACTACTTTAGCAGTTATGTATGTTTGTGTGAGCTAATCATGTCCATTTAATGTCAGTGTTGTTATGGTCAGTAGAGACAGTAGCTATATAATATAGTGAAGTTTGAATACGCTCTGAATGAATAGTAGTTTGATTTATATTTTACTTCTTTGTGTGTAGTGGTGTTAATAGATATATGATGAGGGTGGCTGGGCACGTGTTCTGGTGGGCCGCTCTGCCAGAGAAACTGTTGCTCTGTTGAACAGCTTCATTGTGTTTTGTGTGTATGAGCTAGTGTTTACTGGGAGGAAACTGCCACTGGATCTGTCTCACAGACACACACACAGACACGCGCACACACACACACACACACAGACACACACAGACACACAGACACACACAGACACACACACAGACACACACACAGACACACACACACTTCAGTAGAGACTGTGAATTATGGATAAATATTACATTTAAATCCAGCATTAATCGTTTTATAAACTGCTTCTTTGTCAGTATAATTCTCTTTCTTTTACTACTTCTGTTAGTCATCATATACTTATTAGAATATACTTAGAATCTGATCTAATCAGGAAAGACGAATAAATATGAATGAACTTTTTTTAAATATATTTTTCTTTATGCATTTTCTCCCCTTTTTCTCCCTTTTAACGCGTCCAATTTCCCGATTGCATCATGATTCCTCTCCACCAATGCCGATCCCTGCTCTGATTGAGGGGAACGAAGTTAACCCACGCCCCCTCCGACCCGTGGGCAGCATGCCGTATGCATCTTATCACCTACACTTTGACGAGTGCAGTGCAGCTCAGCGTTGTGTACGGAGAGACACACCCTGAGAGCACTCTTTTCTCATCTCTGTGCAGGCGCCATCAATCAGCCAGCAGAGGTCATAATTGCACCAGTCATGAGAGAAAGACCCCATCCGGCTTAGACCCGCCCATCTGAACAACAGGCCAATCGTTGTTCATGTGGCCGCTCAGCCTTAGACGGTAGGCAGAGCTGAGATTTGATACGATGTATTCAAGATCCAGCTCTTGTTCCAGTGTGTGTTTTTACCACTGCACCACCTGAGTAGCAAATAATAATGAACTTAACCAGACATTTTAAAACCCCTGTACAGCTATTTTACCTCTTGTACTTTTTGTTTTCTCTTTAAATGACATTTCACAATTTTATTTGTAGCTGTATTTTCAGGTATTATTTTTGCATATACAGTATACATTTTATATATATATATATACACACATTTTTTTGACTATCTTTCATAGCAGCCTCTAAGCTCATGGCAATATAAAGGAGTCTTGACTGTGAAAAAGCCACTTGTGTTTTAGCAGGTTCTAAGTCATTGCAGATCTTAATTTTGGTGGTTGTCTGCTAACATCTAATCACCTGGATTTCCTCACCGCCAAAGATTACAATTTGGATATTCTTTCCGACCTTGCCGAAAGACCACTGTTTCATGTACTTTTAAATGGGTCAAACTGTAGTCAGTCATTACCAATGAGCTAGGAGGCACAAAATTCAATGACCCTACCTTTTTTGACAGGTATGTGTTCCAATCGTTCAGTCACAAAAAATAAACAAATTACATAAATATTGAAATCCCCATATCACCAAGCATGTAAACCTTTGCATTTAACTGTATATGTTTTAGTTTGGTCAGATAGTAAGTTCTTATTTTACATATTTATTTTTATTATTTTTTAATTTAACATCTTATGGGCCCCTATTAAGCCACAGCCACCAACATTTTAATGTTAGACACACTTTAAACTTTATTTAATAACAAATCCATCTTTCTTGTGCTATGATTTGATGAGTTGCTGTGATTGCTGCCATGCCTCAGCTTGTTTTTCCCCCAATTTTCCCCCTAATCTAGTCGTATCCGATTACCTGATTGCATTATGCTTCCTCTCTACCGATAGCGCCGCAACTGACACATGCTTCCTCCTACACGTGTGCAGTACTGACTACATCTTTTCACCTGCATGAGGCGAGTTCATATGCGGATCAGCCACGGAAAGCCACACCCTGATCAATGCATTATTCCTCGCTCTTCGGAGGCGCCATCAATCAGCCAGCAGAGGACGTACCTGCATCAGTTATGATGAGCCCTGGTCTGGCTTTCCCACCCTGTGTAAACAACATCTTATTGTTGTTCATGTAGCCGTGCAGCCGGATGGCAGAGCTGAGATTTTAAACGATGTGTTCGAAATCCCAGCTCTGGTGTGCTAGTGTGTTTTAGCGGCATTGAAGTGTATTTTTAACAAGTACATATTTTAAAATTATCTATATATCTACATATTTATTTTTATTATTTTTCATTTGAACATCTGAAGGCCCCTTATTACGCCACAGCCACCAACATTTCAATGTAAACTGTTAGACTCACTTTAAACTTTATTTATTAATAAACCCATATACTGTATGTCGTGCTTTGATTTGATGGGTTGCTGTGATTACTGCCATGCCTCAGCTTGTTACTGGAATACATTCAATGACATCTTTACGGCTACTTGATGTTTGTTACCTACCTGGCCAAAATATGAGCTGTGCCACTTAGCAGTGCCATGCCACCACAATTATCAAATGGATGCAATTTCACTTTGACTTTATAGCATGTTGAATGAGAGATAATCAGTACAGTACTCTACTCATGACTTATTTTGGAGCAGATTTTCTGCAGTCACTCTGTTTTAGCATACTTTAGCATGAGCCAGTGTGTAAACATGCTATAGCCATTGACATCTTACAACCTACTTGAACTGATTTTTTATTATACTGTATTGTCTTTACCACCAAAGTGCACTAAAACCCCTTCAAATATTCTCCTTGTACATCTCAGGTTTAATCAGCTGTCTGTTTTCTCCATTTCTTTTCACTTGATCACTGTCACTTGTGACTGTAATGTTGCTTTGCTTGCAGAAAGTTCTGGATCAGGTTCTGAGAAGAGGCAAAATGTGAAAGAAAAAGTGAGCTTTTCTCCTGCTCGTGCCTTTTGTGGGCAAAAGGTGAAGTTCAACCAAGACTCTCCATTAACCTCAGCCCATTATACTACAACCTCTCAATAGTATAGTACAGACTAATTTGCCAATGCTCCATGTTTACTGATCTACTCTATAATGTCTTCTGATAGAGAAGAACGAGTACTACTATTGTCATAACATGAAGAGTTTGGGCATAACATCAAATGTGCTTAAGTCAAGTTAAGTTGTTTATCACTGTTATCTGAAGTCTGCTTGCTTAACTTAAACTAGTACTACAAAGCATATGCAGCAATCATTTTCTTTACTATCAAGTTTAAAGTTCCTGTATGTATATTTTTGACCCCTCATATTTTGTCATATTTTTAGATAAATGAACTTATGAAAGATCTCTAATTCATAAAAGTGTATTTTTAACAAGTAAATATTTCAAAATTTGGGCATGAGATGGCAGACACACACACAGAGATGTTTACAATGATTTAATAATAACAAAAGACAAGACAAGGTTACACAAGACAGGTTTGAACAAGACAAGACACTAAAACATGACCTGTGCTAAAGCTAACCTAAATGCTAATGCTAATCGCTAAGCTAACGCTAATCTAAACACACAAGAACAAAGCTAAACTAAATGCTAACGCTAAACACACATGCAACCTGACTCAACTACACTAGACCCTACGCTAAGAATGCTAAACCTAAACATGAACTAGACTAGACTAGACTAAGACAAGACATGAACAAAACAAGACTCAAACAAGAAGCAAACCAACATTCATTCATTAACTTTCTTAACCACTTATCCAATTAGGGTCGGGTGGGGGGTGCTGGAGCCTATCCCAGCTTTTTAAATCGGTGCAAGGCACACAGTAACACCCTGGACGGGGGACCAGTCCATCGCAGGGCAGACACACACACACACCCATTGACCTATAGGGCAATTCAGTGTCTCCAATTAACCTGACTGCATGTTTTTGGACTGTGGGAGGAAACCCACGCAGACACGGGGAGAACATGCAAACTCTGCACAGAAAGAACCCAGACCGCCCCACCTGGGAATCGAACCCAGGACCTTCTTGCTGTGAGGCCAGAGGGCTACCCACCGAACCACCGTGCCGCCCACAAATGACATGACAAAGGCAAAATGTGCAGCTGTGGATCATTATCTGAAGACCAATCACAATGAGGGGGTGTTGGCCTAAACCTGAAAACAAAACATAACAAACATGTGCTCCTGGAGAGAGGGGCATGGCACACAGGAGCACTCCATATACAGGCTGGATACGTGACAGCAAGATTTGTGTCTTTGCTTCTTCATCTCATGGTATCTGTAAACTGTAAAGTATTTTGGGTTTAAATAGATAACTTATTTGACTTCATTTGGGGCCAAAACGTTTGTCTTATGTGGTTTTTCCATGTCTGGGCTGTACTAGCCACCTAGTTATAGCAGCATTCAGGATAGAAATTAGGTAAAGCCTCAAAGACACCTGTCGTAATGTCTGATCAAACTAGTGCTAAAATCTAAGGCTTGACCCAGCAAACCCAAATACAGTAGTACAGTATATATACAAAAATGAATTATATGTTGGCTCCATCAGCAGGTTTGTTGGGCAGTGTGACCATGTTTTAGCAAGTACAATGGCTTATACGCTGTTAAACTACCACAATTTACAGCTGGAATTAAAATATTTCATCAATCTAAGAATTTCAGAAGCATTATGTCTCTCATGACCTGCATGCCATCATCTACTGCTTATTATAGAAATGCCTCATCATTTGGACACTGGACAGAGTACCAAAAAAGAAAGAGTTTATTGTCTATGGGCTGGTAGAGGACAAAAGAGAGCTCAGGGTGCCATGTGTCAATGTGTCACTACACTCAATATACTATTGAAATATGGTATAATAGAAAATGTGCAATGCTTCAACAGTTCATGCATCTTTTTGACTCTGTGTTGTCACATCTGATTTAATACGTGTGTCCTATTTTCTGTTAGCTGTAAAACGTATACTATAACATTATTTCATTTGAAAATAGCATTGCTGAGTTTATGTATGATGTTGTGTAATGGAGAGATTTATACATACTTTGTTTTCTTGTGTTTGTTTTGTTGTAAACAGAAATATAAGATGTTCTGTGTTAGTGCCGAGATTAAAGGAAATTATTTCAGAGAATGTCATCCTTCCTATGGCAAATTTGTACAGGCAAATGAGGAATGGTGTTGAGTGTGCATTTTGACATACCACTTTAGTTGTTAGATCCAGTATACAGTCCTCTTCACAATAATTAAAGCACCTCTAATAAAGATAAACACCTTTACATATATGCAACAACACAACCACACAAAATGTGCTTGCAATGACAATTTTGCAACAATTGTGCACATCACAGTAAATCATACATTATACTGTATGTTTTAGTAACAAGATCATGTGGACCTCTGGGCATGTATAATCTACCTCACAACATACAGAAGCTGAGGGACCTGCTGGTAAAGTTGTAGCTTAGTGATGTACTGGACTGGTAATCAGAAGATCTCTGCTTTAATCCCCACCAAGTAACTACTGTTGTAACACATTTTAACACATTTTCCTGCACTGTATTTTGTCACAACTGTAAATTGCTCAGGATAAAGGCGCCTGCTAACTGCTGTAAATGTTTAAAAAATTTAAACGTCAGAGTGGGTCAGAGCTGTTTTACAGCATATTAGGCGGGTGGTCCAAATGTTTTGGCTCATCTGTGTATGTGTAATAAATTATGTTAGGAAGAGATAATCATCCCCAGAACAGAGCCACTGTATTTGCCTATTTACATTTTAATAAATATATGTCAGTGAGTGCTTGTGCTTAATCACATTTTCATTAAAAACTTGACCAAATGACCAAATGAGAACCAGAAGGCTGGAGTGGCGGCCGAAGGAACTTGCAGGAACTCTGGAGACTGGAGAGAGGCAAGGAACCAGGGAACCAGGAAAGGAGGCGGCTGGGACTGGAACCGAGGAGGCAGAGAGTCCAGGGAAGAAAACCTGCAAAAACAGTCAAAATAGCGTCAGAAAAACAACCAGTAGAGCTGAGCAGCAAAACGCCGACTTCAACGGACGATCTGGTAGTGAGTGAATGAAAACCAGGGGCTTTTAAAGACTGAGTGGAAATGAGCTGATTGATGACAGGTGTGTCTAATTAGCTTGGGAGGAGATCCATTGGCTGAGTCAATGGGGTGAAGTTCCCCTCAGCTACACCAGAAGTCGCCAAACCTCTCCAACAGGTGCCTGATGAATAAGCAGCATAGGTGGAACTCCTAACAGTACCCCCTCCTCAACGGCTGCCTCTAGGCAGCTTACCTGGCTTGTCAGTGTTGTCTTGGTGGAATTGCTTGATGAGGTTGGGGTCTAGAATGGCTGAACGGGAAACCCAGGAGCGTTCCTCGGGACCATAGCCCTCCCAGTCGACAAGGTACTGGAGGCCCCGGCCTCTGCGTCTGGAGTCTAGAAGGCGGCGGACTGTGTATGCTGGGTGACCTTCGATGAGTCGGGCAGGAGGTGGGGGGTTGGAAGGAGGGCACAGGACAGAGTGGTGTACGGGTTTTAACTGTGAGACGTGGAAGGTGGGGTGGACACGCATGTGACTGGGAAGCTTGAGACGGACTGCTGTGGGACTGATTACTCTTTCAATTTTGTAGGGGCCGATAAAGCGGGGTGCCAGCTTTCTGGAGTCAGTTCGAAGGGGGATATTTCGGGAGGATAACCAAACGGATTGGCCGGGGATGTAGTGGGGGCTGGGTCTCCGGTGACGATTAGCGGAAAGCTGGGTGGAGGTCTTCGATTTTCTCAGGGCTGCTTTAACGAACTTCCAGACCTTCCTGCATCGTCGGATGTGATGTTCAACGGAGGGAACTGCCAGTTCTTGTTCCTGTTCGGGGAATAGGGGAGGCTGGTAACCCAGGGAGGCCTCAAATGGGGATCGCCCAGTGGCAGAGCAGGTGAGCGAGTTGTGGGCATACTCCACCCAGGCAAGGTGGGAGGACCACTGTGAGGGGTTGCTGGCAGTGACGCAGCGCAGAGCAGCCTCTAGCTCCTGATTAGCTCTTTCCTCTTGGCCATTAGATTGGGGGTGAAACCCAGATGAGAGGCTAATCGATGTTCCCAAAGCCTTACAAAAGGAGCAAGTGCTAGGAGGCGAATGGCTTTTGAGAAACGGTCCACAACCGTGAGGATGACAGTCATACCCTGTGACTCGGGAAGGCCTGTAACTAAATCTAGGGCTATGTTGGACCAAGGACGCCCAGGGATGGGGAGGGGCTGTAGCAGGCCTGCTGGAGACTGGTGGGAGGACTTGCTCCGAGCACAAGTGGGGCATGCGGCCACAAACTCCATAGTGTCTGCCTCTAGAGTGGGCCACCAGAAATGTCTTTTTAGGAGGGATTCAGTTCGGTTGGCTCCAGGGTGGCAAGCAAACTTAGAGCTGTGGGCCCACTCAAGGACAGAAGATCTCACCATACTGGGTACAAAGAGGTGGTTAGAGGGTCCATTACCAGGGTCTGGTTCATGTTCCTGGGCCTCTTTTACGACTCTCTTGATTTCCCATGTGACACTGGCTAGGACGCGATCAGAGGGTAGGATGGGTTCAGAGGAAGACGGAGAGTCCTCTAAAGAGAACTGGCGGGAAAGTGCGTCTGGCTTGGTGTTGCGAGAGCCAGGACGATAAGTCATGGTGAAATTAAATCGGCTGAAAAACAAGGCCCACCTGGCTTGCCGGGAATTGAGCCGCTTTGCAGTCTGGACATAGGACAAGTTCTTATGATCAGTCCAAACAACAAAGGGCTGTTCCGAACCTTCCAGCCAGTGTCTCCACTCTTCCAGAGCAAGTTTGATGGCCAAGAGCTCACGGTTACCGACATCATAGTGGGATTCAGCTGGGGGAAGTCGCCGGGAGAAGATGGCACATGGATGGAACTTATTACTTGGGCCAGAACGCTGGGATAGAATAGCGCCCACTCCACAGTCAGAAGCATCGACCTCCACGATGAATGGTTTGGAAGGATCGGGCTGGATGAGGATGGGCGCCGAGGTAAATAGCTCTTTAAGATGGTCGAAGGCAGACTGGGCTTCCGGGGGCCAGTAGAAAGGAGCCTTGGTGGAGGTCAGGCGGGTAAGAGGAGCGGCTACCTTGCTGTAGTCACGAATGAACCTCCGATAAAAATTGGCAAAGCCAAGGAAGCGCTGCAAGGCCTTGTGGCAGGAGGGGGTCGGCCACTCCACCACCGCGCGGATCTTTTCCGGGTCTGCTTTGACTTGTCCTGGCTGGATGACAAAACCCAGGAAGATAACTGTGTCCACATGAAACTCGCATTTCTCCGCTTTGACAAAAAGTTGGTTTTCCAGCAAGCGAGTCAGAACTTGACGGACATGGGTGACATGTTCTTCTGGGGTCTGGGAAAATATGAGGATATCATCCAAGTATACAAAGATGAATCTATACAGGAAATCACGCAGAATGTCATTCACAAGTGCTTGGAAGACAGCGGGGGCGTTGGTAAGGCCGAAAGGCATGACCTGGTACTCAAAGTGCCCTAGCGGGGTGTTAAAGGCCGTCTTCCATTCGTCCCCCTCGCGAATACGTACAAGATGGTAAGCGTTGCGGAGGTCCAATTTACTAAAAATTGAAGCTCCTTGTAAAGATTCAAATACAGATGAGGTCAGCGGAAGGGGATATTTATTCTTGACCGTTATTTGGTTAAGGCCCCGATAGTCAATACAGGGTCTCAGGGTCTTGTCCCGCTTTTCCACGAAGAAAAACCCAGCACCGAGGGGGGATGAAGAAGGACGGATTAGGCCTGCCGCCAGGCTCTCCGAAATGTAACTCTCCATAACTTCCCTCTCGGGGCGAGACAACTGGTACAGGCGGCTAGTCGGAAGCGGGGCCCCTGGGAGAAGGTCTATAGCACAGTCGTATGGGCGGTGAGGAGGTAAGGTCAGGGCGCGGGTTTTGCTAAAGGTCTCCCGGAGATCGTGGTACTCACCGAGTACCCTAGAGAGGTCTACAGGGTCGTTGGGAGGTGGAGAATTCCGTCGAGGGCCAGAAGGATGGCTCGCAGAGCGTAGGCAAAAAGAGTGGCAGAAATTGCTCCAGGTAGTAATTTTCCCTTGCTGCCAGTCGAGGTGAGGATTGTGGGTGGCCAGCCAGGGAAAACCCAGGACTAGAGGGGATTTGGGGGTCTTGATAATAGAGAAGGTCATGGTTTCGCGGTGGTTTCCTGAAAGGACCAGGGTTATAGGAGCGGTGCGGTGGGTGATACGGGCAAGGATACGGCCGTCCAGGGCGTAAGCCGTAACAGGAGTGTCAAGGGCCTCAACGGTGCAACCAGCGTGGGTAGCCAGGTCAGCGTCAATGAGGTTGTCCTCGGACCCTGAGTCAATCAAGGCGGAGAGATAGAGGGGACCTCCTGGAAGACAAAGGGTGGCAGGGACCAAAAGACGGGGCTGTGGAGGTGGGCAATCAGGGACCTTGCTCGTCAGAGTCCCCACTCCTACTGACGAGCTCCCTCTTTTGGGCGCACCGGACAGGAAACAATGAGGTGCCCCATCTGGCCACAATAGAGGCATTCCCCCAAGCGGAGCCTTCTGGAGCGTTCCTCTGGGGTAAGCCGGGCCCGACCTAGCTGCATGGGTTCAGGGGCATTGGCGGTAGGGAATGCTGGAGGTGGACCACAAGGGATTTCGGATAAAAAGGGCTTGGAAGCGATGGGCCTCGGGGTCTGGACTGGGCGCGCCAACCTCTCCAGGCGGCGTTCCTAAGGCGTCCATCCAACCGAATTGCTAAGTCAATAAGCCCCTGGAGCTCGGAGGGCTCGTCGCGGGCTGCCAGCTCATCCTTGAGGCGCTCCTCCAGGCCTCGACGGAATGCGCCGCGGAGGGCCACGTCATTCCAGCCGGAGTCAGCAGCCAGAGTCCAGAACTCCACGGCATAGTCAGCGACTGGCCGGGAGCCCTGGCGTAGCCCCAACAGTCGGCTGGCGGCATCCCCGGCATAGTTAGGGTGGTCGAAGACTGCCTGAAACCGGCTGAGGAAGTCTTCGTACGACCCCACCTGTGGGCCAACGACGGACTGGGCGGCCTCAGCCCAAGTCAGAGCTCTTCCCCTAAGGAGCCCTATAATATACGAGACCTTACTGGCACCGGTGGCGAATGTGATGGGTCGTTGAGCAAAAACCAGTCCACACTGATACAAAAACCCCCGGCATTTGTCCAACTCGCCATGATAAGGCTCTGGGTGGGTGGTGAGTCCTTCTGCCAGGGATTGAGGCAGGGCAGAGGACATCAGGGCAGGAGGAGGAAAGCCAGCATCGGGGTGAACATAAACAGGGGCCTGAGGGATGGCACTGGGGTCTGAGGAGGAGCTGGCCTGGGAGGAGGTAAGGGCGGCAACCTGCCTGGAGACATTCCCCAACTGTTGAACCAGTTGACGATTGCTCTCAATCAGGGACTTCAGCAGCTGGTCATGCTGGTCCAGCTGAGTGGCTTGGTGGCAAAGATGGGCCTCCAGGGACCTCTGGTCTTCTGAGGGTGGGTTCGCGGGTTCCATGGGACCAGATCGTACTGTTACGGTTGGCACTGAGCCAACACAAAGGTTTTGGAGGAACCCCGAGGCGAACACCACACCACAGACACAGAGATGAGTATAACAAAAATTTATTTGAAACACCAGGCCAGGGGCAAATGAACTCAAAAGGGACAACTGGGAAACCAGGAAGCGACGGAGGATGTGAGTGGGGAAGCCTGGACACCGGAACAGCAGGGAGGGAACCAAGGAGCAGGTGAAGCTGTCAGCAGAGAACCAGAAGCCTGGGTGATGAGGCTGGCGAAGCTCAGGAGAATCAGCAGGGAACCAGAAGGCTGGAGTGGCGGCCGAAGGAACTTGCAGGAACTCTGGAGACTGGAGAGAGGCAAGGAACCAGGGAACCAGGAAAGGAGGCGGCTGGGACCGGAACCGAGGAGGCAGAGAGTCCAGGGAAGAAAAACTGCAGAAACAGTCAAAATAGCGTCAGAAAAACAACCAGTAGAGCTGAGCAGCAAAACGCCGACTTCAACGGACGATCTGGTAGTGAGTGAATGAAAACCAGGGGCTTTTAAAGACTGAGTGGAAATGAGCTGATTGATGACAGGTGTGTCTGATTAGCTTGGGAGGAGATCCATTGGCTGAGTCAATGGGGTGAAGTTCCCCTCAGCTACACCAGAAGTCGCCAAACCTCTCCAACAGGTGCCTGATGAATAAGCAGCATAGGTGGAACTCCTAACAGTAAATACAGCCTGGGAAGGTCAGCAACCAATATTTATTTACACACAGTCAAAGCAACCAATACTCAGTAAGTATTAACAGGTGAGTTTACGACAGCTGTTTATACTTAAAAAAAAAAAAACAGGGGTCTGTTTCCCCCTGCACATTTTAAAGTTAATTTATTGTACATTGAAGTTATTCAAATAGATAATAAAAATAATCTAAAAAAAAAACTAGGTGCCTATAAATGCTGGAGCAACTTGTTTTTACATCCCTGCACTTTAATTTTTTTTGTTAAATGTCAAATTGTTACACAGACTTGACTGACACATTGTTGGTATTGTTTACACAATGATATACTGTGGTTTCATTATAAAGTCATTAGTAAAACCAAGGTGTATTCTTCTCTGTGGCTGGTGTTTACAAGTGGCATCAGACCCACCATAACCCTAACCAATATCAAGCAGTCAGTGAACATAAAAAAGTAATCATTTGTGTCTTAATTTTAAGTAAACCTATAAAGTATTCAAGGTGTGAAAGTGCATGGGCATTAGTCTATTACTGGGGACTCCACACTTACTTATTTGTTCACATTCATTCACACCTAACAGTGTAATTTTGAGTAGGCAGTACACTTTTTGGGTCAAACCAAAATGTGTAAAGCAGTGATTTTTAAACTTGTTTTTTTTAAGCCAAGGTATCCTTGACTTTCATTCGCGCTGGTCCTGGTTCCACCAAGAAACGCTGGGCGCAAAACAGAAATATCCTGGACAAGGCGTTAATCCATTGCAGGTGTCATTTCATTGCTGTAGCAATCATGCCTGTGGTGTCTGTGTAGGTGCCATGTGTAACACCTCTGGAGTTTCAAACCCAGATCTCAGGAGTGGTGGGCTAGCAGAATAGACTGCTGTGTAATTTGAGCACCTACACTCAAAAAAAAAATTTGTTGGCTGAACTTCATTGAATTATGGAAAGTATTTCCACACAATTGTATTTATTTCTTTGGACATAAAGCAATTTTGTTTATCCAACACAATTTATTTAAGTAGTCTAAACTTAATTTGATCTGTTAAATTTAACTCAACTCATTAAGGTAATCTGGACAAGATTTTCTAGTCCAACTTATTTTCCTTAAGTTGATGCAACTTATTTCATTTAAGTTGTTCCAAACATAATGTACCATGTTGATTTACTTATTTTACTTATGTTGGTTCTACTAATTGTACTAAAATTGATGTAACAATTGAGTTAATTTTGTTGATTTAACTTATGATTTTAAAACATAAGTTATTACACATAAATGGCAAGTTGATTAAATTCTTTTTTTTGTTATACCAACTGCTTTTCCCAATAATTCTACTTATCTTGAGCTCAATTAAAAAAAATAGTTTAAAATAGTTTGTTAAATACATTTTAAATATCAATTAGAAATGTTTATTTATAGAAAAACTGACAATCATAAAATTCTTCTCTTTTTTATTTCACTTCAGAAGTATTTACTTAAAATACAACATGTCAAGGAAACATTACAAACTGTATGAAAGCACAAACAGCTCTTTACAGTAACCATGAACCTGTACTGTTTCACACGGCAAGCTGATTTCTTAACGTTTGGCTGGCAGCTCTCTAAAACAAAACAAAGAAACAAGAAACAAAAATATTCATATAAACATTAATAGCGTTCATTTAAGGATTACAATAAAACAAGCCAGCACACTCTTTGCTTCGTATGAAGGCTAGCATGCTAGCATGTAGCCTAAATACGGCAAATAAAGCAGCGCTGTTTGATTATTTATTTAGTGTCAACATTAAGATCATTTATTTTAAACAAAATTGTTAAGTAAAGTACAACACTTACCAACATTAGACTGGAGTTGGGTTAACGGATGAAAGATGAAAAAGCTCCGTCAGACTGGTGTACATGCTACTCAAACACAGCACAGTCAGGGGAATAAAGTTTGTCGACTTAGTTTAACAAGATATTCGAGAAAGACACGTTTACTTTTACAAAAAGCTTTAAATGAAAAGTAAAAAGTAATTTGAACACAAGAAAAAATTGCTACACTAAGACAAGAAAATCAGCTGAAAAGGGGCGGACTTACACGTTTAGGGGAGGGGTTTTCTGTTCAATTACTTAACTTTTTTAAGTTAATCAAAAGTAATTTTTTTTTGTTTAATGAACTTAAAACCTTGCGAGAGTTGGATAAACTCAATTTATTCTCTTTTATTTCAGTTGATTGATTTAGGTCAATTTAACAATTAGGATAATTATGTTGTATTAACACAGATATTTTAAGTACATTTTAAAAATGGGTCAAATCAATTAATATCAATTTGATTTGTTTGCTTAACAAGAATGAATGCCAATTCTTTGTTTTTTGAGTGTAAAAAGCTATTTCATAATAAATAATTATGTAGATTAGGATTAGGATTTTGTCTTTTTATGCAAAGCACCTCAAGGATCTGACTTGTAACCACTTGGTCCGATCCAACAGATGAGCTATTGTAGCTCAAATTGCTGAAGAAGTTAATGCTGGTTCTGATAGAAAGGTGTTAGAATACACAGTGCATCACAGTTTGTTGTGTATGGGGCTGCATAGATGCAGACCATTCAGGGTGCCCATGTTGACCCCTGTCCACCACTGAAAGCGCCAACAATGGACACATGAGCATAGAAAATGGACCACGGAGCAATGGAAGAAGGTGGCCTGGTCTGATGAATCACGTTTTCTTTTACAACACGTGGATGGCCGGGTGCGTGTACTTACCTGGCACCAGGATGCACTATGGAAAGAAGGCAAGCCAGCGGAGGCAGTGTGATGACCTTGGGTCCTGCCATTCATGCTGATGTTACTTTGACAAGTACCACCTACCTAAGCATTGTTGCAGACCATGTACACCCTTCCATGGAAATAGTATTTCCTGATGGCTGTGGCCTCTTTCAGCAGGATAATGCACCCTGCCACCATGCAAAAAGGTTCAGGAATGGTTTGAGGAGCACAACAATGGGTTTGAGGTGTTGACTTGGCCTCCAAATTCCCCAGATCTCAATCCAATCAAGCATCTGTGGGATGTGCTGGACAAACAAGTCCGATCAATGGAGGCCCCACCTCTCAATTTACAGGAGTTCTGCTGCTAACATCTTGGTGCCAGATACCACAGCACACCTTCAGGGGTCTAGTGGAGTCCATGCCTTGATGGGTCAGGGCTGTTTTGGCAGCAAAAGGGGGACCAACACAATATTAGAAAGGTGGTAATAATGTTATCCCCTATCGGTGTAGCTACTGTGCATTAATAATAGTGTCCTTAAATTTTAAGTTTTTAAAAAGTTGCAATGAGCTGGTGAGTACCTCATGAAGGGACACAAGGTGTAAGAGAAATTCAAGCATAGCCAGGGAGCAATTAAAGAAACAACTTAATCAAACTAGAGAAATTCATCAAACCAAAGCCACAGTTCAAAGCAGGACTCAGGAAAAGAAACAGTAGGTAACCACATTATGGGAGCAGAAACAATGAACTCTATCCAACATAATGGCCTGAAAAAAACTAAAACAACGTAACAGACTTACTAGGGTGCAACTCTACCAATTAAACACCCAGACAAGAGCAGCTAATAAAACAGAAAGCTGTCAGGCCACCCATGGGAAAACTCAAAACAGAAAGGTGCCCATGACAGCTACAGTACCCAGAATGCTGGTACTGTTTAACAACTAAGTTTGTGGAAGCCAGAGCTGAGGAATGCTAGAGAGCCAGCAGAAGAGACAGGGAATCAAAAAAGAATTCAAGGATTAATAAGGTGCAGGAAATGCATCTCAGTGAGAACTACACTTTTTGTCATCCACTGAACACCCCACCTTCCGCCTGTCAGTGTGGGCATAACTAGTCGGACGTTGCAAATCCGGTGTGAAATAATGGTACATCCCTTTAAATCATGTGCCCGGTAAAACAGAAACAAATGACAGTAGGTTGCTCCAAATTTTAAATGGTCTACATTTAAAGCAGTGGTGACAAACAGAATGTTAATTAATTACATTTTAATCACAAAGGACTACAATGTTTTAATGTCAATGTTTTAAAGTTAACAGTAATAATGAAATCAATATTGGCAAGATAAAAAAACAGCAGATCATTTTACACTCAAGCATCAGCAGGTGATGTTTCTAATGCCCATTTGTATCCATCATGTCTTTGTTAACCCCCCCCCCCCCCCCCCCCATCCATACATAGTCACAATCTAGAACTGTTGTTCTAGAGAGACCCAGAAGTCTACACACATATAAAACTGTAGCTAATGAACGGACACATCACTTTTGAGCTATGTAGCACCAACTTTACTATGAAACAAATCCTATTCAAAGTCTATTTGCAATGTGATTGTGTGAACGTCTCTGCATAAAATCTACGTGTCCACAAACATCAAATACTTATTTACATTGTTGTAAAGCTACAGTACCAAACTAAAGAAGCACTATTACACACTGCACGTCTGAACTGCTTGATTACATATAAGGTAGAGCATTCATCTTAATTTAATTTTACCCTGATCCATTCCTTTAACTCTTAAACCTGATTATCAACCACATCTTATTGCTGAGATAGAGAAGACAGATCAATAGCTGGCATTATGAGGCCCATTTACTGTAAATTTGCTGCCATGCACTGATATTCATCACAATGTAATTCTAATTTCAACCTTTTTTGTGACTAACAGATAGGTCAGTCTAGTGTGTGTCAGTCTAGGGCTGGCTGAGTCTAAAACTCTCTGTAAAACTGATATTTTACTTAACTCACATTTTACATTTTTAACTACAGTTTCTGTTGTTTTACCCCGAGGTCCTTCTGATGGAAACCTGTTTACCCGCCCGAGGTTAAGGAATGAAGTCGAGACTGCCAACAATGCTGCTCCTGCCGGATGTGACGGGATCTGGCGTCAATTCACTACAGACTTTATTACAGACTGGACTGAATAATAACTCTATTATTATTTATTTATTTATTTATTGCTAGTTATAACTTTTAGTTCATTTAATTCTGTGTTTGTATGATTTGTGTAAATCTTATTCATTTAAAGTATCCTCCAGACCACCCAAGAAGGATGGGCCCTGCTGAGTCTGGTTCCTCTCAAAGTTTCTTCCTGTAATTTTAAGGGAGTTTTTCCTTGCCACTGTCGCCCTCGGCTTGCTCAACAGGGGTTTTTGTATCAGTTGGTCCTGGATTTTGTAAAGTTGCTTTGAGACAATGTCTATTGTAAAAAGCACTATAAAAAATAAATTTGACTTGACTTGACTTGTGTGTGTATGTACTCGGGGTGTGTGTTGCCCTTCAAAAACTGCTCATAGTGTGTTCCTGCCTTATGCATTTCGTCCTGTTTCTCAGTGCAATAATAACAACAATAAACATGTTAGTGTAAATAAATACCAATAACAACAGTTTATTACTGCTAAACTGTATTGCTTATGTCAAGTCTGCTACACTGTTGTGTGGTATTAAGTATTAGTAGGCTATTTGCTCCAGAACCCACTGTGACCCTGACAAAGATACAGCGTGTCAGCGAAAATGAACATGCGGCGCTAGGACCACGCGGATCAAACTAACCCATGCTAAGACTGACACGTGCGCGTAAAAAACACACACACAAAGACACAGCGCTCTCTCTCTCTCTGTGTGTGTCATTGTCTTTCACCCTCTCTCTCTCTCTCTCTCTCTCTCTCTCTCTCTCTCTCTCTCCCTCTGTGTGTGTCATTGTCTCTCACCCTCTCTCTCTCTCTCTCTCTCTCTCTCTCTCTCTCTCTCTCTCTCTCTCTCTCTCTCTCTCTCTCTCTCTCTCCCTCTGTGTGTGTCATTGTCTCTCACCCTCTCTCTCTCTCTCTCTCTCTCTCTCTCTCTTTCTCTCTCTCTCTGTGTGTGTCATTGTCTCTCACCCTCTCTCACCCTCTCTCTCTCTCTCTCTCTCTCTCTCTCTCTCTCTCTCTCTCTCTCTCTCTCTCCCTCTCTCCCTCTGTGTGTGTCATTGTCTCTCACCCTCTCTCTCTCCCTCTGTGTGTGTCATTGTCTCTCACCCTCTCTCTCTCTCACTGCGCGCAGAAGTAAAGTGTTAACTAGAGCAGTGCAGCTCTCAGTGGATCCTCAAGGGCGCTGAAGTGATCGGGAAAGTTGATGAACACAGAACTGCTCGGACAGCAGCGGACTGGATGTTTGTAAAGCTGATGGGATCAGCTGGATGCTGCTCGTGTTTCGGAGGGGATACGGGTTAGCTTCAATCACCTCCGTCAGGGCAGGGTTCGGCATAGACAGAGAGGAAGCACGATGCTAATTGAACAATTGGATGCGCTAAAAGGGGAGAAAAAGGGGTAAAAATAAAAAAAATAAAAAAATAAAAAATATTGTTAGATGAGATATGTAACATGTAATATACTGTTGTAAAGTGTTCATTGCAGTAAATATTAACAGATGTGTAATATAGTCTTTATAAACAGAGTGCTAGATCATTCTCCATGAGTCTAACTCAGTATATATATATATCTTTTTGCAAATAACATGTTGTAAACCACCAGGCACCCTGACTTCATATGAAAAAACAGCAACTAGAGCAAGACTAAACTTACTTCAAACACTTTTACTTGTTGATACTCTGTGATAACACATTCATTCATTTTACATGAACCTCCAGGTCTTAACACAATATACACCCTGGGCAAGGTGAAATCTTACTCCCAGGTGGAGTTGGCTCAGTGGCGCCTCACAGCAAGAAGGTCCTGGGTTCGATCCCATGGTGGGGCGGTCAGGGTCCTTTCTGTGTGGAGTTTGCATGTTCTCCCCGTGTCTGTGAGGGTTTCCTCCTTGTGCTTTAAAGATACAAAATTGTCCATGACTGTGTTTGACATTGAACTTGTTAATTTTGTGTAACCAGTAACTACCTGTTCTGTTATGAATGTAACCAATGTGTGTAAAACATGACATTGAAATCTTAATAAAGAAATACATACTTACATCCAGGTGCAGTACAGGAGCCAGTCCTCTGTATGTTGTTTTAAGGAGATAGGAGGAACCAAAAAAACCTGAAGGAAACTCATGAGCAGACAAAGGGAGAACATGCAAAAGCATGTCCACAGGTGAGGATTAGAGCCATGCCTTTAGGACCCATGTTGCTGGGCAGAATCAACTCAATTATTTGTGTCACCATGCATACATAATGTACATCATTCTATTGTTAATACTAACTGCATCTTTTTGAGCAGGGGCCACTGGAAAAAAAATAACTCCACATGGGGAGAACATACACAAGTATCAAATCAATGACCCAAGTTACCCCCACTGTCCCAGCTGTATGACCATGCTGTCTTCTTTCAAAACAGTACAAGTTCTTTAAAACTGTTAAGGGTGTGGTGGTACAGCATGTAGTACTAATGTCACACAGATTAATGTTTCAGGGATCAATTTTGCTAAATTGTAAAAACACAACACCCTATAAAGTGCATCAATCCACAACGCAACACATTCACTTTCTCACGTACAGTCCCTGGATGAAATCCACAGTGATATGTGCCCATTCCAAAACCATGGGCATGATTATGGAGTTGCCCCCTGTTCTTGCCACTTCTCTTGGAAGACTTTCCACAAGATTTTCCACAACTGTATTTGTTGGAATTTGTGGCCATTGAAACAAAGAACATTTGTAAGTTCATGTACTGATGTTTAAGAAGAAGGTATGGCTTGCAGTTTTATGTTTCAGTTCACCCCAAGGGTGTTCAATGTGGTCAGGGTCAGGACTCCACACCAACATGCCTAATCACGTCTTTATGAGTCTTGCTTAGTGCACAGGGGCACAGTCCATTTATTTTTGAAATGGGATTTCCAACAAGCTCCTAGACAGGTCATAGTATAAAAATATTTTGACACCTGACCATGAGCTTGATGGACATCCCACTTCAAAAACAAGTGATATTTAAATAGACTGACCTTGATGTGATCTTTTCAGCGATATTAACAGCCATTCTTTTGTGAAGGCTTCTCACAAGACTTTGAAGTATGTCTGTGGGAATTTGTGCCCACTGAGTCAAAAGAGCATTTGTATGGCTGGGCAAAGCCTCAACTGATGTTCCAGTTCATTCCAAAGCTGTTCAGAGGGGCTGAGGGCAGAACACTTGAATTACTTTAAATAAAACAAGGTGTTCTTCATGTCTTATTAGATCTGGCTTTGTGCACAGAGGCACAGTCATGCTGGAACAGGAAAGGGCCTTTTTTAAACTGTTTCTGGAAAGTTGGAAGCATATAATTTCCAATTTCAATATTAAGGAAATTATATGATTACATTTGTTACACCTTTTAGCAATTATTGTGGAAACACATTCATTGAAAAATTAGAAGGGGTACCAGTGTAAACACCTCTAAGCAATGAGTGTACCTGAAACACCAGAACTCAATAAGCTCTGTCCCGGGGGTCTATTTAGAAATTCTGGCCATGTAGTGTATGTAGAGTGACAGTAGAGTGTATAAAGAGTAACAAACATATAAATGTGTCTAAGTGAATGGAGCTGGAGATTGTACTTCAAAGGAGGTTATTGTCTCAGGGTCTAAGAGATTGAGTTTGGGAACCACTGGTCCACGTCATTTGTATTTTAACGTCATGTTTTACACTTTGGTTACATTCATGACAGAAATGGTAGTTACTCGTTACACAAGATTCATTAGTTCACAAGGTTATATCGAATACAGTCATGGACTTGCATGTCTTAGGACTGTGGAAGGAAACCGGAGCACCCGGAGGAAACCCACGCAGACACGGGGAGAACATGCAAAGTCCACACAGAAAGGACCCAGACTGCCCCACCTGTTTTTAAAACTCAGTTACCCGAGTAGTGTTTTTAGCTGCTTTAGACTTCAACATCTTGACATTTTGAGTAAGTGATTGCAAACTGATTAATTACCTCCTCATATTGCTCATATAACGCTACACGAATGGAAAATGTTAAATTGCTAAACACAAACCTTACATTTAGAATTTCACAGCAAAATGCATATTACATGGAAAATGGCTAATTTCTGGCCTTTTTACAGGCCTTTTGGTCTTCACAAAGGCATCAGTTGTATCTGTAGCTTTAGAGGAATTAGCAGAGCTTTTTATAAAGCGCTTTTCATTTTTGCCAGCTGTGATGACGTCAGGGAATTCCCCCTGTTTAGACCAGCAAAGAGTTAGACCAGCAAAGACCAGTAAGGCCTTTTAAGGTCCAGTAAGGCCTATTAAGGTGGTATTAAGGTCTGGTGAGGTCCAGTAAGGTTTGTTAAGTCCAGGAGGGTCTGTTAAGGTCTTGTATGGTCTGTTAAGGTCCAGTAAGTTCTGTTAAGGTCCAATAAGGTTTGTTAAGGTCCAGGAAGGTCTGTTAAATTCTTGTATGGTCTGTTAGGGTCCAGTAAGTTCTGTTAAGGTCCAGTAAGGTCTCTTAAGGTCTAGTATGGCCTGTTAAGGTCCAGTAAGGCCTGTCAGGGTCCAGTAAGGCCTGTTAAGGTGTATTAAGGCCTGTTAAAATTTTGTAGGGTCTGTTAAGGTCCAGTAAAGGCTGTTAAGGTCCATTAAGGACTGTTAAGGTCAAGTAAGGCCTGTTAAGGTGTAGTAAGGCCTGTTAAGGTTTTGTAGGGTCTGTTAAGGTCTATTAGGGCCAGTTAAGGTCCATTAGTGCCCGTTAAGGTCCATTAAGGCCTGTTAAGGTCCAGGAAGGCTTGTTAAGATCTAGTTAGGCTTGTTAAGGTCAAGTAAGGTCTGTTAAGGTCCATTAAGTCCTGTTAAGATCCTGTAAGGCCTGTTAAAGTCCATTAAGGCCTGTTAATGTCTAGTAAAGTATGTCAAGGTTCTGTAAGGCCTGTTAAGGTGTAGTAAGACCTGTTAAGGTCTAGTAAGTTCTGTTAATGTCCAATAAGGCCTGTTAAAGTCCAGTAAGGTCTGTTAAGGTCCATTAAGGCCTTTTAAGGTCTAGTAAGGTCTGTTAATGTCCAATAAGGCCTGTTAAGGTCCAGTAAGGTCTTTGTTATTTTTGTTTGTAAAGCGACCTTGGGTTTTTGTGAAAGGCACTATATAAGTGTAATTATTATTATTATTATTATTATTCTTAAGGCCTGTTATGGTCTAGTAAGGTCTGTTAAGGTCCATTAAGGCCTGTTAAGGTTCAGTAAGGCCTGTTAAGGTCTAGTAACGCCTGTTGAATCGAGTAAGGTCTGTTAGGGTCCAGTAAGGCCTGTTAAGGTGTAGTAAGGTCTAGTAATGTCCAGTAAGATTTGTTAAGGTCCAGTAAAATCTGTTAAGGTGTAGTAAGATTTGTTAAGGTACAGTAAAGTCTGTTAAAGTCTATTAAGTCCTGTTAAGGTTTAGTAAAGTCTTTTAAGGTCCAGTAAGGTCTGTTAAGGTCCAGTAAGGCCTGTTAAGGTCTATTAAGGCCTTTTAAGGTCTAGTAAGGTCTGTTAAGGTCCCTTAAGGCCAGTTAAGGTGTAGTAAGGTTTGTTAAGGTCCAGTAAGGTCTGTTAAGGTCTATTAAGTCCTGTTAAGGTCTAGAAAAGCCTTTTAAAGTCCATTAGGCCTGTTAAGGTCCAGTAAGGTATGTTAAGGTCCAGTAAGGCATGTTAAGGTGTAGTAAGACCTGTTAAGGTCCAGTAATGCCTGTTAAGGTCTACTAAGGTCTGTTAAGGTCCAGTAAGTCCTGTTAAGGTGTAGTAAGACCTGTTCAGTTTTGGTAAGGTCCAGTAAGGCCTGGTAAGGTGTAGTTAAACCTGTTCAGGTCCAGTAAGGTCTGTTAAGGTCCAGTAAGGCCTGTTAAGGTGTAGTAAGACTTGTTAAGGTCCAGTAAGGCCTGTTAAGGTCTAGAAAAGTCTGTTAAGGTATATTAAGGCCTGTTAAGGTGTAGTGAGACCTTTTCAGGTCTGTTAAGGTCCAGTAAGGTCTATTAGGAACCAGTAAAGACTGTTAAGCTCCAGTAAGGTCTGTTAAGGTTTAGTATGGCCTGTTAGGGTCCAGTAAGGTCTGTTAAGGTCCATTAAGGTCTGTTAGGTTCCAGTAAGGCATGTTAAGGTCTAGTAAGGTCTGTTAAAGTCAAATAAAGCCTGTTAAGGTCTAGTAAGGTCTGTTAAGGTCTACTAAGGTCTGTTCAGGTTCAGTAAGACCTTTTAAGGTCTAATAAGATCTGTTAAGGTCCAGTAAGGCCTGTTAAGATCTAGTAACGCCTTTTAAATCTAGTAAGGTCTGTTAAGGTCCAGTAAGGCCTGTTAAGGTGTAGTAAGGTCTGGTAAGGTCCAGTAAGGTTTGTTAATGTCCAGTAAGGTCTGTTAAGGTCTTTTAAGTTCTTTTAAGGTGTAGTAAAGTCTGTTAAGGTCCAGTCAGGCCTGTTAAGGTCTTTTAAGGTCTATTAAAGTCTTGTAAGGTCTTTTAAGGTCCAGTGAGGTTAGTTAAGGTCCAGTAAGGTCTGTTAAAGTCCAGTCAGGTCTTTTAGGGTCCATTAAGGTCTGTTAAGATCCATTAGGGTCTGTTAGGGTCCAGTAAGGTTTTTTTTTAAGGTCCATTAAGGTCTGTTAAGGTCTGGAAAAGCCATTTAATGTTTAGTAAGGTCTAGTGAGGTCTGTTAAGGTCTAGTAAGGCCTTTTAAGGTTTAGTAAGGTCCAGTAGAGCCTGTTATGGTCCACTATAGCCTGTTAAGTTCCAGTAAGGGCTGTTAAGGTCCATTAAGGCCTGTTAAGGTCTTGTAGGGTCTGTTAAGGTCCATTAGGGCCTGTTAAGGTCTAGAAAAGCTTTTTAAAGTCCATTAGGCCTGTTAAGGTCCAGTAAGGTATGTTAAGGTCCAGTAAGGCATGTTAAGGTGTAGTAAGACCTGTTAAGGTCCAGTAATGCCTGTTAAGGTCTACTAAGGTCTGTTAAGGTCCAGTAAGTCCTGTTAAGGTGTAGTAAGACCTGTTCAGTTTTGGTAAGGTCCAGTAAGGCCTGGTAAGGTGTAGTTAAACCTGTTCAGGTCCAGTAAGGTCTGTTAAGGTCCAGTAAGGCCTGTTAAGGTGTAGTAAGACTTGTTAAGGTCCATTAAGGCCTGTTAAGGTCTAGAAAAGTCTGTTAAGGTATTTTAAGGCCTTTTAAGGTCCAGCAGGGCCTGTTAAGGTGTATTAAAGCCTGTTAAGGTCCATTAAGGCCCGTTAAGGTGTAGTAAGTTCTGTTAAGGTCCAGTAAGTCCTGTTAAGGTGTAGTAAGGTCTGGTAAGGTCCAGTAAGGTCTGTTAAGTTCCAGTAAGGTCTTTTAAGGTTTAGTATGGCTTGTTAAGGTCCAGTAAGGTATGTTGGGGTCTAGTATGGCCTGTTAAGGTCCATTAAGGTCTGTTAAGGTCCAGTAAGGTCTGTTAGGGTCCAGAAAGGTCTGTTAAGGTCCAGTCATGTCTGTTAAGGTTTAGTATGGCCTTTTAAGGTCCAGTAAGGTCTGTTAAGGTCCATTAAGGTCTTTTACGGTCCAGTAAGGCATGTTAAGGTCTAGTAAGTTCTTTTAAGGTCCATTAAGGCATGTTAAGGTCCAGTAAGGCCTGTTAAGGTGTAGTAACGCCTGTTGAATCTATTAAGGTCTGTTAAGGTCCAGTAAGGCCTGTTGAGGTGTAGTAAGACCTGATAAGGTCCAATAAGGCCTGTTAAGATCTATTAAGGTCTGTTAAGGTCTAGTAAGGCCTGTTAAGGTGTAGTGAGACCTTTTCAGGTCTGTTAAGGTCCAGTAAGGTCTATTAGGAACCAGTAAAGACTGTTAAGCTTCAGTAAGGTCTGTTAAGGTTTAGTATGGCCTGTTAGGGTCCAGTAAGGTCTGTTAAGGTCCATTAAGGTCTGTTAGGGTCCAGTAAGGCATGTTAAGGTCTAGTAAGGTCTGTTAAGGTCCAGTAAGGTTTGTTAGAGTCCATTAAGATCTGTTATGGTCTCTTAAGGTTTGGTAAGGTCCAGTAAGGTCTGTTAATGTCCAGTAAGGCCTGTTAAGGTTTTGTAGGGTCTGTTAAGGTCTATTAGGGCCAGTTAAGGTCCATTAGTGCCCGTTAAGGTCCATTAAGGCCTGTTAAGGTCCAGGAAGGCTTGTTAAGATCTAGTTAGGCTTGTTAAGGTCAAGTAAGGTCTGTTAAGGTCCATTAAGTCCTGTTAAGGTCCTGTAAGGCCTGTTAAAGTCCATTAAGGCCTGTTAATGTCTAGTAAAGTATGTCAAGGTTCTGTAAGGCCTGTTAAGGTGTAGTAAGACCTGTTAAGGTCTAGTAAGTTCTGTTAATGTCCAATAAGGCCTGTTAAAGTCCAGTAAGGTCTGTTAAGGTCCATTAAGGCCTTTTAAGGTCTAGTAAGGTCTGTTAATGTCCAATAAGGCCTGTTAAGGTCCAGTAAGGTCTTTGTTATTTTTGTTTGTAAAGTGACCTTGGGTTTTTGTGAAAGGCACTATATAAGTGTAATTATTATTATTATTATTATTATTATTCTTAAGGCCTGTTATGGTCTAGTAAGGTCTGTTAAGGTCCATTAAGGCCTGTTAAGGTTCAGTAAGGCCTGTTAAGGTCTAGTAACGCCTGTTGAATCTAGTAAGGTCTGTTAGGGTCCAGTAAGGCCTGTTAAGGTGTAGTAAGGTCTAGTAATGTCCAGTAAGATTTGTTAAGGTCCAGTAAAGTCTGTTAAAGTCTATTAAGTCCTGTTAAGGTTTAGTAAAGTCTTTTAAGGTCCAGTAAGGTCTGTTAAGGTCCAGTAAGGCCTGTTAAGGTCTATTAAGGCCTTTTAAGGTCTATTAAGGTCTGTTAAGGTCCCTTAAGGCCAGTTAAGGTGTAGTAAGGTTTGTTAAGGTCCAGTAAGGTCTGTTAAGGTCTATTAAGTCCTGTTAAGGTCTAGAAAAACCTTTTAAAGTCCATTAGGCCTGTTAAGGTCCAGTAAGGTATGTTAAGGTCCAGTAAGGCATGTTAAGGTGTAGTAAGACCTGTTAAGGTCCAGTAATGCCTGTTAAGGTCTACTAAGGTCTGTTAAGGTCCAGTAAGTCCTGTTAAGGTGTAGTAAGACCTGTTCAGTTTTGGTAAGGTCCAGTAAGGCCTGGTAAGGTGTAGTTAAACCTGTTCAGGTCCAGTAAGGTCTGTTAAGGTCCAGTAAGGCCTGTTAAGGTGTAGTAAGACTTGTTAAGGTCCAGTAAGGCCTGTTAAGGTCTAGAAAAGTCTGTTAAGGTATTTTAAGGCCTGTTAAGGTGTAGTGAGACCTTTTCAGGTCTGTTAAGGTCCAGTAAGGTCTATTAGGAACCAGTAAAGACTGTTAAGCTCCAGTAAGGTCTGTTAAGGTTTAGTATGGCCTGTTAGGGTCCAGTAAGGTCTGTTAAGGTCCATTAAGGTCTGTTAGGGTCCAGTAAGGCATGTTAAGGTCTAGTAAGGTCTGTTAAAGTCAAATAAAGCCTGTTAAGGTCTAGTAAGGTCTGTTAAGGTCTACTAAGGTCTGTTCAGGTTCAGTAAGACCTTTTAAGGTCTAATAAGATCTGTTAAGGTCCAGTAAGGCCTGTTAAGGTCTAGTAACGCCTTTTAAATCTAGTAAGGTCTGTTAAGGTCCAGTAAGGCCTGTTAAGGTGTAGTAAGGTCTGGTAAGGTCCAGTAAGGTTTGTTAATGTCCAGTAAGGTCTGTTAAGCTCTTTTAAGTTCTTTAAAGGTGTAGTAAAGTCTGTTAAGGTCCAGTCAGGCCTGTTAAGGTCTTTTAAGGTCTATTAAAGTCTTGTAAGGTCTTTTAAGGTCCAGTGAGGTTAGTTAAGGTCCAGTAAGGTCTGTTAAAGTCCAGTCAGGTCTTTTAGGGTCCATTAAGGTCTGTTAAGATCCATCAGGGTCTGTTAGGGTCCATTAAGGTTTTTTTAAGGTCCATTAAGGTCTGTTAACGTCTGGTAAAGCCATTTAATGTTTAGTAAGGTCTAGTGAGGTCTGTTAACGTCTGGTAAAGCCATTTAATGTTTAGTAAGGTCTAGTGAGGTCTGTTAAGGTCTAGTAAGGCCTTTTAAGGTTTAGTAAGGTCCAGTAGAGCCTGTTATGGTCCACTATAGCCTTTTAAGTTCCAGTAAGGGCTGTTAAGGTCCATTAAGGCCTGTTAAGGTCTTGTAGGGTCTGTTAAGGTCCATTAGGGCCTGTTAAGGTCTAGAAAAGCTTTTTAAAGTCCATTAGGTCCATTTAAGGTCTAGTAAGGTCTGTTAAGGTCAATTAAGGCCTTTCAAGGTCCAGTAAGGTCTTTTAAGGTCCAGTAAGGTCTGTTAAGGTCCAGTAAGGCCTGTTAAGGTGTAGTAAGACTTGTTAAGGTCCATTAAGGCCTGTTAAGGTCTAGAAAAGTCTGTTAAGGTATTTTAAGGCCTTTTAAGGTCCATCAGGGCCTGTTAAGGTGTATTAAAGCCTGTTAAGGTCCATTAAGGCCCGTTAAGGTGTAGTAAGTTCTGTTAAGGTCCAGTAAGTCCTGTTAAGGTGTAGTAAGGTCTGGTAAGGTCCAGTAAGGTCTGTTAAGTTCCAGTAAGGTCTTTTAAGGTTTAGTATGGCTTGTTAAGGTCCAGTAAGGTATGTTGGGGTCTAGTATGGCCTGTTAAGGTCCATTAAGGTCTGTTAAGGTCCAGTAAGGTCTGTTAGGGTCCAGAAAGGTCTGTTAAGGTCCAGTCATGTCTGTTAAGGTTTAGTATGGCCTTTTAAGGTCCAGTAAGGTCTGTTAAGGTCCATTAAGGTCTTTTACGGTCCAGTAAGGCATGTTAAGGTCTAGTAAGTTCTTTTAAGGTCCATTAAGGCATGTTAAGGTCCAGTAAGGCCTGTTAAGGTGTAGTAACGCCTGTTGAATCTATTAAGGTCTGTTAAGGTCCAGTAAGGCCTGTTGAGGTGTAGTAAGACCTGATAAGGTCCAATAAGGCCTGTTAAGATCTATTAAGGTCTGTTAAGGTCTAGTAAGGCCTGTTAAGGTGTAGTGAGACCTTTTCAGGTCTGTTAAGGTCCAGTAAGGTCTATTAGGAACCAGTAAAGACTGTTAAGCTTCAGTAAGGTCTGTTAAGGTTTAGTATGGCCTGTTAGGGTCCAGTAAGGTCTGTTAAGGTCCATTAAGGTCTGTTAGGGTCCAGTAAGGCATGTTAAGGTCTAGTAAGGTCTGTTAAGGTCCAGTAAGGTTTGTTAGAGTCCATTAAGATCTGTTATGGTCTCTTAAGGTTTGGTAAGGTCCAGTAAGGTCTGTTAATGTCCAGTAAGGCCTGTTAAGGTTTTGTAGGGTCTGTTAAGGTCTATTAGGGCCAGTTAAGGTCCATTAGTGCCCGTTAAGGTCCATTAAGGCCTGTTAAGGTCCAGGAAGGCTTGTTAAGATCTAGTTAGGCTTGTTAAGGTCAAGTAAGGTCTGTTAAGGTCCATTAAGTCCTGTTAAGGTCCTGTAAGGCCTGTTAAAGTCCATTAAGGCCTGTTAATGTCTAGTAAAGTATGTCAAGGTTCTGTAAGGCCTGTTAAGGTGTAGTAAGACCTGTTAAGGTCTAGTAAGTTCTGTTAATGTCCAATAAGGCCTGTTAAAGTCCAGTAAGGTCTGTTAAGGTCCATTAAGGCCTTTTAAGGTCTAGTAAGGTCTGTTAATGTCCAATAAGGCCTGTTAAGGTCCAGTAAGGTCTTTGTTATTTTTGTTTGTAAAGCGACCTTGGGTTTTTGTGAAAGGCACTATATAAGTGTAATTATTATTATTATTATTATTATTATTCTTAAGGCCTGTTATGGTCTAGTAAGGTCTGTTAAGGTTCATTAAGGCCTGTTAAGGTTCAGTAAGGCCTGTTAAGGTCTAGTAACGCCTGTTGAATCTAGTAAGGTCTGTTAGGGTCCAGTAAGGCCTGTTAAGGTGTAGTAAGGTCTAGTAATGTCCAGTAAGATTTGTTAAGGTCCAGTAAAATCTGTTAAGGTGTAGTAAGATTTGTTAAGGTACAGTAAAGTCTGTTAAAGTCTATTAAGTCCTGTTAAGGTTTAGTAAAGTCTTTTAAGGTCCAGTAAGGTCTGTTAAGGTCCAGTAAGGCCTGTTAAGGTCTATTAAGGCCTTTTAAGGTCTATTAAGGTCTGTTAAGGTCCCTTAAGGCCAGTTAAGGTGTAGTAAGGTTTGTTAAGGTCCAGTAAGGTCTGTTAAGGTCTATTAAGTCCTGTTAAGGTCTAGAAAAACCTTTTAAAGTCCATTAGGCCTGTTAAGGTCCAGTAAGGTATGTTAAGGTCCAGTAAGGCATGTTAAGGTGTAGTAAGACCTGTTAAGGTCCAGTAATGCCTGTTAAGGTCTACTAAGGTCTGTTAAGGTCCAGTAAGTCCTGTTAAGGTGTAGTAAGACCTGTTCAGTTTTGGTAAGGTCCAGTAAGGCCTGGTAAGGTGTAGTTAAACCTGTTCAGGTCCAGTAAGGTCTGTTAAGGTCCAGTAAGGCCTGTTAAGGTGTAGTAAGACTTGTTAAGGTCCAGTAAGGCCTGTTAAGGTCTAGAAAAGTCTGTTAAGGTATTTTAAGGCCTGTTAAGGTGTAGTGAGACCTTTTCAGGTCTGTTAAGGTCCAGTAAGGTCTATTAGGAACCAGTAAAGACTGTTAAGCTCCAGTAAGGTCTGTTAAGGTTTAGTATGGCCTGTTAGGGTCCAGTAAGGTCTGTTAAGGTCCATTAAGGTCTGTTAGGGTCCAGTAAGGCATGTTAAGGTCTAGTAAGGTCTGTTAAAGTCAAATAAAGCCTGTTAAGGTCTAGTAAGGTCTGTTAAGGTCTACTAAGGTCTGTTCAGGTTCAGTAAGACCTTTTAAGGTCTAATAAGATCTGTTAAGGTCCAGTAAGGCCTGTTAAGGTCTAGTAACGCCTTTTAAATCTAGTAAGGTCTGTTAAGGTCCAGTAAGGCCTGTTAAGGTGTAGTAAGGTCTGGTAAGGTCCAGTAAGGTTTGTTAATGTCCAGTAAGGTCTGTTAAGCTCTTTTAAGTTCTTTAAAGGTGTAGTAAAGTCTGTTAAGGTCCAGTCAGGCCTGTTAAGGTCTTTTAAGGTCTATTAAAGTCTTGTAAGGTCTTTTAAGGTCCAGTGAGGTTAGTTAAGGTCCAGTAAGGTCTGTTAAAGTCCAGTCAGGTCTTTTAGGGTCCATTAAGGTCTGTTAAGATCCATCAGGGTCTGTTAGGGTCCATTAAGGTTTTTTTAAGGTCCATTAAGGTCTGTTAACGTCTGGTAAAGCCATTTAATGTTTAGTAAGGTCTAGTGAGGTCTGTTAACGTCTGGTAAAGCCATTTAATGTTTAGTAAGGTCTAGTGAGGTCTGTTAAGGTCTAGTAAGGCCTTTTAAGGTTTAGTAAGGTCCAGTAGAGCCTGTTATGGTCCACTATAGCCTTTTAAGTTCCAGTAAGGGCTGTTAAGGTCCATTAAGGCCTGTTAAGGTCTTGTAGGGTCTGTTAAGGTCCATTAGGGCCTGTTAAGGTCTAGAAAAGCTTTTTAAAGTCCATTAGGTCCATTTAAGGTCTAGTAAGGTCTGTTAAGGTCAATTAAGGCCTTTCAAGGTCCAGTAAGGTCTTTTAAGGTCCAGTAAGGTCTGTTAAGGTCCAGTAAGGCCTGTTAAGGTGTAGTAAGACTTGTTAAGGTCCATTAAGGCCTGTTAAGGTCTAGAAAAGTCTGTTAAGGTATTTTAAGGCCTTTTAAGGTCCATCAGGGCCTGTTAAGGTGTATTAAAGCCTGTTAAGGTCCATTAAGGCCCGTTAAGGTGTAGTAAGTTCTGTTAAGGTCCAGTAAGTCCTGTTAAGGTGTAGTAAGGTCTGGTAAGGTCCAGTAAGGTCTGTTAAGGTCCAGTAAGGTCTTTTAAGGTTTAGTATGGCTTGTTAAGGTCCAGTAAGGTATGTTGGGGTCTAGTATGGCCTGTTAAGGTCCATTAAGGTCTGTTAAGGTCCAGTAAGGTCTGTTAGGGTCCAGAAAGGTCTGTTAAGGTCCATTCATGTCTGTTAAGGTTTAGTATGGCCTTTTAAGGTCCAGTAAGGTCTGTTAAGGTCCATTAAGGTCTTTTACGGTCCAGTAAGGCATGTTAAGGTCTAGTAAGGTCTTTTAAGGTCCATTAAGGCATGTTAAGGTCCAGTAAGGCCTGTTAAGGTGTAGTAACGCCTGTTGAATCTATTAAGGTCTGTTAAGGTCCAGTAAGGCCTGTTGAGGTGTAGTAAGACCTGATAAGGTCCAATAAGGCCTGTTAAGATCTATTAAGGTCTGTTAAGGTCTAGTAAGGCCTGTTAAGGTGTAGTGAGACCTTTTCAGGTCTGTTAAGGTCCAGTAATGTCTATTAGGAACCAGTAAAGACTGTTAAGCTTCAGTAAGGTCTGTTAAGGTTTAGTATGGCCTGTTAAAGTCCAGTAAGGTCTGTTAAGGTCCATTAAGGTCTGTTAGGGTCCAGTAAGGCATGTTAAGGTCTAGTAAGGTCTGTTAAGGTCCAGTAAGGTTTGTTAGAGTCCATTAAGATCTGTTATGGTCTCTTAAGGTTTGGTAAGGTCCAGTAAGGTCTGTTAATGTCCAGTAAGATCTGTTAAGGTGAACTAAGGTCTGGTAAGGTCCAGTAAAGTTTGTTAAGGTCCAGGAAGTTCTGTTAAGGTCTTGTGAGGTTTGTTAAGGTCCAGTAAGGTCTTTTAATGTCTATTAAGTCCTGTTAAGGTGTAGTAAAATCTGTTAAGGTCCAGTAAGGCTTTTTAAGGTCTAGTAAGGCCTGTTAAGGTCTAGTAAAATCTGTTAAGGTCCATTAAGGCCTGTTAAGGTGTAGTAAGACCTGTTAAGGTCTATTAAAGCCTGTTAAGGTCCAGTAAGGCCTGTTAAGATGTAGTAAGCCTGTAAAGGTCCAGGAAGATCTGTTAAGGTCCAGTAAGGCCTGTTAAGGTGTAGTAAGGTCTGGTAAGGTCCAGTAATGTCTGTTAAGTTCTATTAAGGCCTTTTAAGGTCTAGTAAGGTCTGTTAAGGTCAATTAAGGCCTTTCAAGGTCCAGTAAGGTCTTTTAAGGTCCAGTAAGGCCTGATAAGGTGTAGTAAGACCTGTTAAAGTCCATTAAAGCCTGTTAAGGTCCAGTAAGGCCTGTTAAGATGTAGTAAGGCCTGTAAAGGTCCAGTTAGATCTGTTAACGTCCAGTAAGTTTTGTTAATTTCCAGTAAGGTCTGTTAAGGTCTATAAAATCCTGTTAAGGTGTAGTAAAGTCTGTTAAGGTCTGTTTAGGCCTGTTAAGGTCCATTAAGGCCTGTTAAGGTCCATTAAGGCGTTTTAAGGTCTATTAAGGCCTTTTAAGGTGTAGTAAGGTCTTTTAAGTTCCATTAGGGTTTGTTAAGGTCCAGTAAAGCCTGTTTAGGTGTAGTAACGCCTTTTAAGGCCTAGTAAAGTCTGTTAAAGTCCAGTAAGGCCTGTTAAGGTCCAGTAAGGCCTTCTAAGGTCCATTAAGGCCTGTTAAGGTCCAGTAAGGCCTGATAAGGTGTATTAAGGTCTGGTAAGGTCCAGTAGGGTTTGGTAAGGTCCAGGAAGGTCTGGTAAGGTCCTGTATGGTCTGTTAAGGTCCAGTAAGGTCTGTTAAGGTCCAGTAAAGTCTTGTAGGGTCTATTAGGGATTGTTAAGGTCCAGTAAGGTATGTTAGGGTCCAGTAAGGCCTGTTAGGGTCTAGTATCGCCTGTTAAATCTAGTAAGGTCTGTTAAGGTCCAGTAAGGCCTGTTAAAGTGTACTAAGGTCTGGTAACGTCCAGTAAGGTTTGTTAAGGTCCAGTAAGATCTGTTAAGGTCTCGTAAGGTTTGTTAAGGTCTATTAAGATCTGTTAAGGTCTATTAAGGCCTGTTAACGTCTAGTAAGGTCTGGTAATGTTTAGTAAGGTTTGTTAGTAACGTCCAGTAAAGTTTGATCAGGTCCAGTAAGGTCTGTTAGGGTCCATTAAGGTCTGTTAAGTTCCAGTAAGGTCTTTTAAGGTCCAGTAAGGTCTGTAAAGGTCCAGTAAGGTCTTTGATAGTCTAGTATGGCCTGTTAAGGTCCAGTAAGGTCTGTTAAGGTCTAGTAAGGTGTGTTAAGGTCCATTAAGGTTTAGTAAGGTCTGGTAAGGTCCATTTAAACCTTTTAGTTGTAGTAAGGTTTGTTAGGGTCTAGTAAGGTCTGTTGAGGTCTATTAAGGCCTTTTAATTTCTAGTAAGGTCTGTTAAGGTCCATTAAGGCCTTTTAAGGTCTAGTAAGGTCTGTTAAAGTCCAGTAAAGTCTGTTAAGGTCCAATAAGGTCTTTGATAGTCTAGTATGGCCTGTTAAGGTCCAGGAAGGTCTGTTAAAGTCTAGTAAGGTGTGTTAACGTTCATTAAGGTCTATTAAGGTCTGGTAAAGTCCATTTAGACCTTTTTAGTTGTATTAAGGTTTGTTAAGGTCTAGTAAGGTCCAGTAAGGTCTATTAAGTCCTTTTAAGTTGTATTAAAGTATTTTAAGGTCCTGTAAGGCCTGTTAAGGTCCAGAAAGGCCTGTCAAGATCCAGTAAGGCCTTTTAAGGTCTAGTAACGCCTGTTAAGGTCTTGTAAGGTCTGTTAAAGTCCATTAAGTCATGTTAAGGTCCAGTAAGGCCTGTTAAGGTCTAGTAAGGTCTTTTAATGTCAATTAAGGACTGTTAAGGTCTAGTAAGGTCTGTTAAGGTCCAGTAAGGCCTGCTAAGGTGTATTAAGG
Organism: Trichomycterus rosablanca; assembly: GCF_030014385.1. Lineage (NCBI taxonomy): Eukaryota > Metazoa > Chordata > Actinopteri > Siluriformes > Trichomycteridae > Trichomycterus > Trichomycterus rosablanca. Next base: position 18,870,079 of record NC_085997.1, read on the forward strand.
TCTGGTAAGGTCCAGTAAGGTTTGTTAAGGTCCAGGAAGGTCTGGTAAGGTCCTGTATAATTTGTTAAGGTCCAGTAAGGTCTGTTAAGGTCTGGTATGGCCTTTTAAGGTCCAGTAAGTTCTGTTAAGGTCCAGTAAAGTCTTTTAGGGTCCATTAAGTATTGTTAAGGTCCAGTAAGGTCTGTTAGGGTCCAGTAAGGTCTGTTAAGGTCCATTAAGGTCTGTTAGGGTCCAGTAAGGCCTGTTAAGGTGTACTAAGGTCTGGTAATGTTTAGTAAGGTTTGTTAAGGTCCAGTAAGATCTGTTAAGGTCTTGTAAGGTTTATTAAGGTCCAGTAATGTCTGTTAAGGTCTATTAAGGCCTGGTAACGTCTAGTAAGGTCTTTTAATGTCAATCAAGGCCAGTTAAGGTGTAGTAAGGTCTGGTGAGGTCTTCTAAGGTTTGTAAAGGTCCAGAAAGGTCTGTTAAGATCGTGTAAGGTCTGTTAAGGTCCAGTAAGGTCGGTTAAGGTCTAGTATGGCCTGTTAAGGTCCAGTAAAATTTGTTCAGGTCCAGTAAGGTCTGTTAGGGTCCATTAAGGTCTGTTTAGGTCCAGTAAGGCCTGTTAAGGTGTAGTAATTTCTGTAAAGGTCCAGTAAGATCTGTTAAGGTCCAGTAACACCTGTTAAAGTGTAGTAAGGTCTGGTAAGGTCCAGTAAGGTTTGTTAATTTCCAGTAAGGCCTGTTAAGGTCCAGTAAGGCCTTTTAAGGTGTAGTAAGACCTTTTAAGGTCCATTAAGGCCTGTTAAGGTCCAGTAAGGTCTGTAAAGGTGTAGTAAGACCTGTTAAGGTCCATTAAAGACTGTTTAGGTCCAGTAAGGCCTGTTAAGGTGTAGTAATGTCTGTAAAGTTCCAGTAAGATCTGTTAAGGTCCAGTAACACCTGTTAAAGTGTAGTAAGGTCTGGTAGGGTCCAGTAAGGTTTGTTAATTTCCAGTAAGGCCTGTTAAAGTCCAGTAAGGCCTTTTAAGGTGTAGTAAGACCTTTTAAGGTGTAGTAAGACCTTTTAAGGTCCATTAAGGCCTGTTAAGGTCTAGTAAGGTCTGTTAAGCCCAGTAAGGCCTTTTAGAGTGTTGGAAGACCTGTTCAGGTCCAGTAAGGTCTGTTAAGGTCCAGTAAGGCCTGTTAAGGTGTATTATGACCTGTTAAGGTCCACTAAGGCCTGTTAAGGTCTAGTTAGGTCTGTTAAGGTCCATTAAGGCCTGTTAAGGCGTAGTAAGGTCTGGTAAGGTCCAGTGAGGTTTTTTAGGGTCTAGTATGGCCTTTTAAGGTCCAGTAAGGTCTTTTAATATCTAGTAAGGTCTTTTAGGGTCCAGTAAGGTCTGTTAAAGTCAAGTAAGGTCTGTTAAGGTTTATTATGGCCTGTTAAGGTCCAGTAAGGTTTGTTAGGGTCCAGTTAGGTGTTTTAGGGTCCAGTAAAGCCTGTTAAGGTGTAGTAAAGTCTGTTAAGGTCTAGTTAAGCCATTTAGGTCTAATAAGGTCCAGCAAGGTCTAGTGAGGTCTTTTAAGGTCTAGTTCCAGTAGAGCCTGTTGAGGTCCAGTAGAGCCTGTTAAGGTCCAGTAAGGCCTGTTAACGTCCAGTATGGCCTGTTATGGTCTTCAAAGGCCTTTTAAGGTCCATTAAGTCCTTTTAAGGTCCAGTAAAGCCTTATAAGGTCCAGTAGGGCCTGTTAAGGTCCTGTAAGTCTTGTTAAGGTCTAGTAAGGTCTGTTAAGGTACTGTAAGGCTTGTTAAGCTGTAGTAAGACCTGTTAAGGTGCAGTAAGACCTGTTAAGGTGTACTAAGGTCTGGTAAGGTCCAGTAAGGTTTGTTAAGGTCCAGTAAGATCTGTTAAGGTCTAGTAAGGTTTGTCAAGGTCCAGTAAGGCCTATTAAGTCTTTTTAAGGTGTATTAAAGTCTGTTAAGTTCCTGTTAGGCCTGTTAAGGTCCAGAAAGGCCTGTTAAGATCCAGTAAGTTCTTTTAAGGTCTAGTAACGCCTGTTAAGGTCTTGTAAGGTCTTTTAAAGTCCATTAAGTCCTGTTAAGGTCCAGTAAGGCCTGTTAAGGTCTATTAAGGTCTTTTAATGTCAATTAAGGACTGTTAAGGTCTAGTAAGGTCTGTTAAGGTCCAGTAAGGCCTGCTAAGGTGTATTAAGGTCTGGTAAGGTCCAGTAAGGTTTGTTAAGGTCCAGGAAGGTCTGGTAAGGTCCTGTATGGTCTGTTAAGGTCCAGTAAGGTCTGTTACGGTCTAGTATGGCCTTTTAAGGTCCAGTAAGTTCTGTTAAGGTCCAGTAAAGTCTTTTAGGGTCCATTAAGTATTGTTAAGGTCCAGTAAGGTCTGTTAAGGTCCATTAAGGTCTGTTAGGGGTCCAGTAAGGCCTTTTAAGGTGTACTAAGGTTCGATAATGTTCAGTAAGGTTTGTTTAGGTCCAGCAAGATCTGTTAAAGTCTTGTAAGGTTTGTTAAGGTCCTGTAAGGTCTGTTAAGGTCTATTAAGGCCTGCTAACGTCTAGTAAGGTCTTTTAATGTCAATCAAGGCCTGTTAAGGTGTAGTAAGGTCTGTTGAGGTCTTCTAAGGTTTGTAAAGGTCCAGGAAGGTCTGTTAAGATCGTGTAAGGTCTGTTAAGGTCCAGTAAGGTCTGTTAAGGTCTAGTATGGCCTGTTAAGGTCCAGTAAAGTTTGATCAGGTCCAGTAAGGTTTGTTAGGGTCCATTAAGGTCTGTTAAGTTCCAGTAAGGTCTGTTAAGGTCCAGTAAGGTCTGTAAAGGTCCAGTAAGGTCTTTGATAGTCTAGTATGGCCTGTTAAGGTCCAGTAAGGTCTGTTAAGGTCTAGTAAGGTGTGTTAAGGTCCATTAAGGTTTAGTAAGGTCTGGTAAGGTCCATTTAGACCTGTTTAGTTGTACTAAGTTTTGTTAAGGTCCATTAAGGTCTGTTAAGGTCTATTAAAGCCTTTTAATTTCTAGTAAGGTCTATTGAGGTCCATTAAGGCCTTTTAATGTCTTTAAAGTCTTTTAAGGTCCAGTAAGGCCTGTTAAGGTGTAGTAAGACCTGTTAAGGTCCATTAAAGCCTGTTTAGGTCCAGTAACACCTGTTAAGGTTTAGTAAGGTCTGTAAAGGTCCAGTAAGATCTGTTAAGGTCCAGTAACGCCTTTTAAAGTGTAGTAAGGTCTGGTAAGGTCCAGTAAGGTTTTTTAATTTCCAGTTAGGCCTGTAAAGGTCTAGTAAGGTCTGTTAAGGTCCATTAAGGTCTGTTAAGGTCCAGTAAGGCTTGTTAAGGTCTAGTAATGCCTGTTGAATCTAGTAAGGTCTGTTAAGGTCCAATAAGGCCTTTTAAAGTGTAGTAAGACCTTTTAAGGTCCAGTAAGGCCTGTTAAGGTGTAGTAAGACCTGTTAAGGTCCATTAAAGCCTGTTTAGGTCCAGTAACGCCTGTTAAGGTTTAGTAAGGTCTGTAAAGGTCCAGTAAGATCTGTTAAGGTCCAGTAACGCCTTTTAAAGTGTAGTAAGGTCTGGTAATGTCCAGTAAGGTTTTTTAATTTCCAGTTAGGCCTGTAAAGGTCTAGTAAGGTTTGTTAAGGTCCATTAAGGCCTGTTAAGGTCCAGTAAGGCTTGTTAAGGTCTAGTAACGCCTGTTGAATCTAGTAAGGTCTGTTAAGGTCCAATAAGGCCTTTTAAGGTGTAGTAAGACCTTTTAAGGTCCAGTAAGGCCTGTTAAGGTTTAGTAAGGTCTTTTAAGGTCCAGTAAGGCTTGTTAGAGTGTAGGAAGACCTTTTTAGGTCCAGTAAGGTCTGTTAAGGTCCAGTAAGGCCTGTTAAGGTGTATTAAAACCTGTTAAAGTCCAGTAAGGCCTGTTAAGGTCTAGTAAGGTCTGTTAAGGTCCATTAAGGCCTGTTAAGATCCAGTAAGGCCTGTTAAGGAGTATTAAGGTCTGTTAAGGTCCATTAAGGCATGTCATGGTGTAGAAAGGTCTGGTAAGGTCCAGTAAGGTCTGTTAAACTCCAGTAAGTTCTGTTAAGGTCTAGTAAGGTCTGTTAAGTTATATTAAGGCCTGTTAAGGTCCAGTAAAGCCTGTTAAGATCTTGTAACGCCTGTTAAGGTCTAGTAAGGTCTGTTAAGGTCCAGTAAGGCCGATTAAGGTGTATTAAGGTCTGTTAAGGTCAAGGAAGGTTTTTTAAGGTCCAGGAAAGTCTTTTAAGGTCTTGTAAGGTCTGTTAAGGTCCAGTAAGGTCTGTAATGTCCAGGAAGGTCTGTTAAGGTCTAGAAAAGCCTTTTAAAGGCTATTAAGGCTTGTTAAGATTTATTAAGGTTTTTTAAGGTCTAGTAAGGTCTGTTAAGGTCCTTTAAGTCCTTTTAAGGTCCAGTAAGGCCTGTTAAGGTCTAGTAAGGTTTTTATATTTCCACTAAGGCCTGTTAAGGTCGAGTAAGGCCTGTTAAGGTCTATTAAGGTCTTTTAAGGTCCATTACGGCCTGTTAAGGTCCAGTTAGGCCTGTTAAGGTCTAGTAATGCCTGTTAAATCTAGTAAAGTCTGTTAAAGTCCAGTAAGGCCTGTTAAGGTGTTCTAAGGTCTGGTAAGGTCCAATAAGGTTTTTTAAGGTCCAGTAAAATCTGTTAAGTTCCAGTAAGGTCTGGTAAGGTCCAGTAAGGTTTGTTAGGGACAGTAAGGTTTCTTAAGGTCAATTAAGGTCTGTTAGGGTCCAGTAAGGCCTGTTAAAGTCTAGTAAGGCCTGTTCAGGTGTGTTAAAGCCATTTAATGTCTAGTAAGGTTTGTTAAGGTCCTATAAGGTCTACTGAGGTCTGTTAAGGTCTAGTAAGGCCTGTTAAGGTCTTTAAAGGTCTGTTAAGGTCCAGTAGAGCCTGTTAAGGCTTTGTATGGTCTGTTAAGGTCCATTAAGGCCTGTTAAGGTCTAGAAAGGCCTTTTAAAGTCCAAAAGGCCTGTTAGGGTCCAGAAAGGTATGGTAAGGTCCAGAAAGGCTTGCTAAGGTCTAGTAAGGTCTGTTAAGGTCCTGTAAGGCCTGTTAAGGTTTATTAAGGCCTGTTAAGGTCTAATAAAGTCTGTTAAGGTACTGTAAGGCCTGTTAAGGTCTAGTAAGGTCTGTTAAGATCCATTAAGGCCTGTTAAGGTCCAGTAAGGCCTGTTAAGGTGTAGTAAGACCTGTAACGGTCCAGAAAGACCTGTTAAGATCTGGTAAGGTCTGTTAAGGACCAGTAAGGCCTGTTAAGGTGTAGTAAGGTCTGGTAAGGTCCAGTAAGGTCTGTTAAGGTCAAGTAAGTTTTGTTAGGGTCTATTATGGCATGTTAAGGTCCAGTAAGGCCTGTTAAGGTGTAGTAAGACCTGTTAAGGTCTATTAAGGTCTGTTAAGGTCCAATGAAGCCTGTTATGGTATATTAAAGCCTGTTAAGGTGTAGTAAGGTCTGTTAAGGTCCAGTAAGTCCTGTTAAGGTGTAGTAAGGTCTGGTAAGGTCCAGTAAGGTCTGTTAAGGTCAAGTAAGTTTTGTTAGGGTCTATTATGGCATGTTAAGGTCCAGTAAGGTCTGTTAAGGTCCAGTAAGGTCTGTTAGGGTCCAGTAAGGTCTGTTAAGGTCCTGTAAGGTCTGTTAAGGTTTAGTATGGCCTTTAAAGGTCCAGTAAGGTCTCTCAGGGTCCAGTAAGGTCTGTTAGGGTCCATTAGGGTCTGTTAAGGTCTAGTAAGGTCTGTTAAGGTCCATTAAGGCCTTTTAAGGTCCATTAAGGCCTGTTAAAGTCCAGTGAGGCCTGTTAAGGTCTAGTAACGCCTGTTGAATCTAGTAAGGTCTGGTAAGGTCCAGTAAGGCCTGTTAAGATGTTGTAAGACCTGTTAAGGTCCAGTAAGGCCTGTTAAAGTCTAGTAAGGTCCGTTAAGGTCCAGTAAGGCCTGTTAGAGTGTAGTAAGACCTTTTCAGGTCCAGTAGGTTTTGTTAGGGTCCAGTAAGGCCTGTTTAGATCTAGTAAGGTCTGTTAAGGTCCGTTAAGGCCTTTAAAGGTCCAGTAAGGCCTGTTAAGGTATAGTAAGGTCTGTTAAGGTCCTGTAATGCCTTTTAAGGTGTAGTAAGGTCTGGTAAGGTTCAGTAAGGTCTGTTAAAGTCCAGTAAGTTCTGTTAAGGTCCATTGAGGTCTTTTATGGTCTAGTATGGCCTTTTAATGTCCAGTGAGATCTGTTAAGGTCCAGTAAGGTTTGTTATTGTCCAGTAAGGTCTGTTAGGGTCAAGTGAGGTCTGTTAAGGTTTAGTATGGCCTGTTAAGGTCCAGTAAGGTCTGTTAAGGTCCAGTAAGGTCTTTTAGGGTCCAATAAAGCCAGTTAATGTCTAGTAAGGTCTGTTAAGATCTAGTAAAGCCATTTCAGGTCTATTAAGGTCCAGTAAGGTCTAGTGAGGTCTGTTAAAGTCTATTAAGTTCTCTTAAGGTCCAGTAGAGCCTGTTAATGTCCAGTAAGGTTTGTTAAGGTGTAGTAAGGCCTGTTAAGGTCTAGTAAGGTCTGTTAAGATCCATTAAGACCTGTTAAGGTTTTGAAAGGCCTTTTAAGGTCCATTAAGGCCTGGTAAGGTCCAGTATGGCCTTTTAAGGTCCAGTAAGGTCTGTTAAAGTCCAGTAAGGCCTTTTAAGGTGTAGTAAGACCTGTCAAGGTCCAGTAAGGCCTGTTATGGTGCAGTAAGGCCTGTTAAGGTCTAGTAAGGTCTGTTAAAATCCAGTAAGACCTGTTAAGGTGTACTAAAGTCTGGTAAGGTCCAGTAAGGTTTGTTAAGGTCCAGTAAGATCTGTTAAGGTCTAGTAAGGTTTGTAAAGGTCCAGTAAGGTCTGTAAAGGTCTATTAAGTCCTGTTAATGGGTATTATAGTTTGTTAAGGTCCTGTAAGGCCTGTTAAGGTCCAGTAAGACCTGTTAAGGTGTACTAAGGTCTGGTAAGGTCCAATAAGGTTTGTTAAGGTCCAGTAAGATCTGTTAAGGTCTATTAACGCCTGTTAAATCTAGTAAGGTTTGTTAAGGTCCAGTATAATCTGTTAAGGTCGAGTAAGGTTTGCTAAGGTCCAGTAAGGTCTGTTAATGTCTATTAAGTCCTGTTAAGGTGTAGTTAAGTCTGTTAAGGTCCACTAAAGCCTGTTAAGATCCAGTAAGGCCTGCTTAGGTGTAGTAAGGTCTGTTAACGTCCATTAATGCCTGTTAAGGTGTAGTAAGGTCTGGTAAGGTCCAGGAAGGTCTGTTAAGATCTCGTAAGGTTTGCTTAGGTCCAGTAAGGTCTGGTAAATTCTATTAAGTCCTGTTTAGGTGTAGTAAGGTCTGTTAACGTCTTTTAAAGCCTGTTAAGTTGTAGTAAGGTCTGGTAAGGTCCAGGAGGGTCTTTTAAGGTCTATTAAGGTTTGTTAAGGTCCAGGAATGTCTGTTAAGGTCTAGTAAGGTCTGTTAAGGTCTTGTAAGGTTTGTTAAGGTCCAGAAAGGCTTTTTAAGGTGTAGTAAGACCTGTTATGGTCCATTAAAGCCTGTTAAGGTCCAGTAAGGCCTGTTAAGGTCCAGTAAGGTCTGTTAGGGTCTATTAAGGTCTGTTAAGGTCAAGTAAGGTCTGTTAGGGTCCAGTAAGGCCTGTTAAGGTCCAGTAAGGCTTTTTAAGGTCCAGTAAGTCCTGTTAAGGTTTAGTAAGGTCTGTTAAGGTCCATTAAGGCCTTTTATAGTCCAGTAAGGCCTTTTAAGGTCTTGTATTGCCTGTTAAGGTCTGGTAAGGTCTTTTAAGGTCCAGTAAGGCCTGTTACGGTGATGTAAGTTCTGGTAAGGTCTTCTAAGATTTGTTAAGGTCCAGGATGGTCTGTTAATGTCTATTAAGTCCTGTTAAGGTGTAGTAAAGTCTGTTAAGGTCCACTAAAGCCTGTTAAGGTCCAGTAAGGTCTGTTAATGTCCAGTAAGGTCTGTTAGGGTCCAGTAAGGTCTGTTAAGGTCCTGTAAGGTCTGTTAAGGTTTAGTATGGCCTTTAAAAGGTCCAGTAAGGTCTCTCAGGGTCCAGTAAGGTCTGTTAGGGTCCATTAAGGTCTGTTAAGGTCTAGTAAGGTCTGTTAAGGTCCATTAAGGCCTGTTAAAGTCCAGTGAGGCCTGTTAAGGTCCAGTAACGCCTGTTGAATCTAGTAAGGTCTGGTAAGGTCCAGTAAGGCCTGTTAAGGTGTAGTAAGACCTGTTAAGGTCCAGTAAGGCCTTTTAAAGTCTAGTAAGGTCCGTTAAGGTCCAGTAAGGCCTGTTAAGGTGTAGTAAGACCTTTTCAGGTCCAGTAAGTTTTGTTAGGGTCCAGTAAGGCCTGTTTAGATCTAGTAAGGTCTGTTAAGGTCCGTTAAGGCCTTTTAAGGTGTAGTAAGGTCTGGTAAGGTTCAGTAAGGTCTGTTAAAGTCCAGTAAGTTCTGTTAAGGTCCATTGAGGTCTTTTATGGTCTAGTATGGCCTTTTAATGTCCAGTAAGATCTGTTAAGGTCCAGTAAGGTCTGTTATTGTCCAGTAAGGTCTGTTAGGGTCAAGTGAGGTCTGTTAAGGTTTAGTATGGCCTGTTAAGGTCCAGTAAAGTCTGTTAAGGTCCAGTAAGGTCTTTTAGGGTCCAGTAAAGCCAGTTAATGTCTAGTAAGGTCTGTTAAGATCTAGTAAAGCCATTTCAGGTCTATTAAGGTCCAGTAAGGTCTAGTGAGGTCTGTTAAAGTCTATTAAGTTCTTTTAAGGTCCAGTAGAGCCTGTTAATGTTCAGTAAGGTTTGTTAAGGTGTAGTAAGGCCTGTTATGGTCTAGTAAGGTCTGTTAAGATCCATTAAGACCTGTTAAGGTTTTGAAAGGCCTTTTAAGGTCCATTAAGGCCTGTTAAGGTCCAGTATGGCCTTTTAAGGTCCAGTAAGGTCTGTTAAAGTCCAGTAAGGCCTTTTAAGGTGTAGTAAGACCTGTCAAGGTCCAGTAAGGCCTGTTATGGTGCAGTAAGGCCTGTTAAGGTCTAGTAAGGTCTGTTAAAATCCAGTAAGACCTGTTAAGGTGTACTAAAGTCTGGTAAGGTCCAGTAAGGTTTGTTAAGGTCCAGTAAGATCTGTTAAGGTCTAGTAAGGTTTGTAAAGGTCCAGTAAGGTTTGTTAAGGTCCAGAATAATCTGTTAAGGTCGAGTAAGGTTTGCTAAGGTCCAGTAAGGTCTATTAATGTCTATTAAGTCCTGTTAAGGTGTAGTAAAGTCTGTTAAGGTCCACTAAAGTGTGTTAAGGTCCAGTAAGGTCTGTTAAGGTCCAGTAAGGTCTGTTAGGGTCCAGTAAGGTCTGTTAAGGTCCTGTAAGGTCTGTTAAGGTTTAGTATGGCCTTTAAAGGTCCAGTAAGGTCTCTCAGGGTCCAGTAAGGTTTGTTAGGGTCCATTAGGGTCTGTTAAGGTCTAGTAAGGCCTTTTAAGGTCCATTAAGGCCTTTTAAGGTCCATTAAGGCCTGTTAAAGTCCAGTGAGGCCTGTTAAGGTCCAGTAACGCCTGTTGAATCTAGTAAGGTCTGGTAAGGTCCAGTAAGGCCTGTTAAGGTGTAGTAAGACCTGTTAAGGTCCATTAAGGCCTTTTAAAGTCTAGTAAGGTCCGTTAAGGTCCAGTAAGGCCTGTTAAGGTGTAGTAAGACCTGTTAAGGTCCAGTAAGGCCTGTTAAAGTCTAGTAAGGTCCGTTAAGGTCCAGTAAGGACTGTTAGAGTGTAGTAAGACCTTTTCAGGTCCAGTAAGTTTTGTTATGGTCCAGTAAGGCCTGTTTAGATCTAGTAAGGTCTGTTAAGGTCCGTTAAGGCCTTTTAAGGTGTAGTAAGGTCTGGTAAGTTTCAGTAAGGTCTGTTAAAGTCCAGTAAGTTCTGTTAAGGTCCATTGAGGTCTTTTATGGTCTAGTATGGCCTTTTATTGTCCAGTAAGATCTGTTAAGGTCCAGTAAGGTCTGTTATTGTCCAGTAAGGTCTGTTAGGGTCAAGTGAGGTCTGTTAAGGTTTAGTATGGCCTGTTAAGGTCCAGTAAGGTCTGTTAAGGTCCAGTAAGGTCTTTTAGGGTCCAGTAAAGCCAGTTAATGTCTAGTAAGGTCTGTTAAGATCTAGTAAAGCCATTTCAGGTCTATTAAGGTCCAGTAAGGTCTAGTGAGGTCTGTTAAAGTCTATTAAGTTCCTTTAAGGTCCAGTAGAGCCTGTTAATGTCCAGTAAGGGTTGTTAACGTGTAGTAAGGCCTGTTAAGGTCTAGTAAGGTCTGTTAAGATCCATTAAGACCTGTTAAGGTTTTGAAAGGCCTTTTAAGGTCCATTAAGGCCTGTTAAGGTCCAGTATGGCCTTTTAAGGTCCAGTAAGGTCTGTTAAAGTCCAGTAAGGCCTTTTAAGGTGTAGTAAGACCTGTCAAGGTCCAGTAAGGCCTGTTATGGTGCAGTAAGGCCTGTTAAGGTCTAGTAAGGTCTGTTAAAATCCAGTAAGACCTGTTAAGGTGTACTAAAGTCTGGTAAGGTCCAGTAAGGTTTGTTAAGGTCCAGTAAGATCTGTTAAGGTCTAGTAAGGTTTGTAAAGGTCCAGTAAGGTCTGTAAAGGTCTATTAAGTCCTGTTAATGGGTATTATAGTTTGTTAAGGTCCTGTAAGGCCTGTTAAGGTCCAGTAAGACCTGTTAAGGTGTACTAAGGTCTGGAAAGGTCCAATAAGGTTTGTTAAGGTCCAGTAAGATCTGTTAAGGTCTAGTAACGCCTGTTAAATCTAGTAAGGTTTGTTAAGGTCCAGTATAATCTGTTAAGGTCGAGTAAGGTTTGCTAAGGTCCAGTAAGGTCTGTTAATGTCTATTAAGTCATGTTAAGGTGTAGTAAAGTCTGTTAAGGTCCACTAAAGCCAGTTAAGATCCGGTAAGGCCTGCTTAGGTGTAGTAAGGTCTGTTAACGTCCATTAATGCCTGTTAAGGTGTAGTAAGGTCTGGTAAGGTCCAGGAAGGTCTGTTAAGATCTCGTAAGGTTTGCTTAGGTCCAGTAAGGTCTGGTAAATTCTATTAAGTCCTTTTAAAGTGTAGTAAAGTCTGTTAAGGTCCAGTAAGGCCTGTTAAGGTCCATTAAGACCTGTTTAGGTGTAGTAAGGTCTGTTAACGTCCTTTAATGCCTGTTAAGTTGTAAAAAGGTCTGGTAAGGTCCAGGAGGGTCTTTTAAGGTCTATTAAGGTTTTTTAAGGTCCAGGAATGTCTGTTAAGGTCTAGTAAGGTCTGTTAAGGTCTTGTAAGGTTTGTTAAGGTCCAGAAAGGCTTTTTAAGGTGTAGTAAGACCTGTTATGGTCCATTAAAGCCTGTTAAGGTCCAGTAAGGCCTGTCAAGGTCCAGTAAGGTCTGTTAGGGTCTATTAAGGTCTGTTAAGGTCAAGTAAGGTCTTTTAGGGTCCAGTAAGGCCTGTTAAGGTCCAGTAAGGCTTTTTAAGGTCCAGTAAGTCCTGTTAAGGTTTAGTAAGGTCTGTTAAGGTCCATTTAGGCCTTTTATAGTCCAGTAAGTCCTTTTAAGGTCTTGTATTGCCTGTTAAGGTCTGGTAAGGTGTTTTAAGGTCCAGTAAGGCCTGTTACGGTGATGTAAGTTCTGGTAAGGTTTTCTAAGATTTGTTAAGGTCCAGGATGGTCTGTTAAGGTCTTGCAAGGTCTGTTAAGGTCCAGTAAGGTCTGTTAAGGTCCAGTAAGGTCTTTTAAGGTCTAGTATGGCCTTTTAAGGTCCAGTAAGGTCCATTAAAGTCTAGTAAGGTCTGGTAAGGTCCATTAAGACCTGTTAAGGTGTAGTAAGGTTTGTTAAGGTCTAGTAAGGTCTGTTAAGGTCTATTAAGGCCTTTTAAGGTCTAGTAAGGTCTGTTAAGGTTCAGTAAGACCTTTTAAGGTCTAATAAGATCTGTTAAGGTCCAGTAAGGCCTGTTAAGGTCTAGTAACGCCTTTTAAATTTGGTAAGGTCTGTTAAGGTCCAGTAAGGCCTGTTAAGGTGTAGTAAGGTCTGGTAAGGTCCAGTAAGGTTTGGTAATGTCCAGTAAGGTCTGTTAAGGACTTTTAAGTTATTTTAAGGTGTAGTAAAATCTGTTAAGGTCCAGTAAGACTTGTTAAGGTCTGTTAAGGTCTTTTAAGGTCTATTAAAGTCTTGTAAGGTCTTTTAAGGTCCAGTGAGGTTAGTTAAGGTCCAGTAAGGTCTGTTAGGGTCTATTAAGGTTTGTTAAGGTCAATTAAGGTCTGTTAGGGTCCAGTAAGGCCTGTTAAGGTCTGGTAAAGCCATTTAATTTTTTGTAAGGTCTAGTGAGGTCTGTTAAGGTCTAGTAAGGCCTTTTAAGGTCTAGTAAGGTCCAATAGAGCCAGTTATGGTCCATTATAGCCTGTTAAGGTCCATTAAGGCCTGTTAAGGTCCATTAAGGCCTGTTAAAGTCTTGTAGGGTCTGTTAAGGTCCATTAGGGCCTGTTAAGGTCTAGAAAGGCCTTTTAAAGTCCATTAGGCCTTTTAAGGTCCAGTCAGGTATGTTAAGGTCCAGTAAGGCTTGTTAAGGTCTAGTAAGGTCTGTTAAGGTCCAGTAAGGCCTGTTAATGTTTTGTTAGACCTGTTAAGGTCCATTAAGGCCTGTTAAGGTCTAGTAAGGTTTGTTAAGGTACTGTTAGGCCTGTTAAGGTGTAGTAAGACCTGTTAAGGTGTAGTAAGACCTGTTAAGGTCCAGTGGGGCCTGTTAAGGTCCAATAAGGCCTGTTAAGGTCTTGTAACGCCTGTTGAATCTAGTAAGGTCTGTTAAGGTCCAATAAGGCATGTTAAGGTGTAGTAAGACCAGTTAATGTCCAGTAAGGCCTGTTAAGGTGTACTAAGGTCTGGTAAGGTCTAGTCAGGTTTGTTAAGGTCCAGTAAGGTCTGTTAAGGTCCATTAAGGCCTTTTAAAGTCTAATAATGCCTGTTAATGTCTAGTAAGGTCTGTTAAGGTCCATTAAAACTTGTTAAAGTCCAGTAAGGCCTGTTAAAGTCCAGTAAGGTCTGTTAAGGTCCAATAAAGCCTTTTAAGTTTTAATAACGCCTGTTAAGGTCTAGTAAGGTCTGTTAAGGTCCTTTAAGGTCTTTTAAGGTCCAGTAAGGTCTGGTAAGGTCTGGTTAGGTCTAGTAAGGTCTTTTAAGGTCCATTAAGGCCTATTAAAGTCCAGTAAGGACTGTTAAGGTCTAGTAACGCCTGTTAAATATAGTAAGGTTTGTTAACGTCCAGTATAATCTGTTAAGGTCTAGTAAGGTTTGCTAAGGTCCAGTAAGGTCTGTTAATGTCTATTAAATCCTGTTAAGGTGTAGTAAAGTCTGTTAAGGTCCAGTAAGGCCTGTTTAGGTGTAGTAAGATCTGTTAACGTCCATTAATGCCTGTTAAGGTGTAGTAAGGTCTGGTAAGGTCCTGGAAGGTCTTTTAAGGTATATTAAGGTTTGTTAAGGTCCAGGAAGGTCTGTTAAGGTCTTCTATTGCCTGTTAAGGTCTAGTAAGGTCTGTTAAGGTCCAGTAAGGCCTTTTAAGGTGTAGTAAGGTCTGTTAAGGTCTTCTATTGCCTGTTAAGGTCCAGGAAGGTCTGTTAAGGTCTTGTAAGGTCTGTTATTGTCCAGTAAGGTCTGTTTAGGTTTAGTAAGGTCTGTTAAGGTGTATGAAGGCCTTTTAAGGTCCAGTAAGGCCTTTTAAGGTCTTCTAATGCCTGTTAAGGTCTAGTAAGGTCTGTTAAGGTCCAGTAAGGCCTGTTAAGGTGTAGTAAGGTCTGGTAAAGTCTTGTAAGATTTGTTAAGGTTCAGTAAGGCCTTTTAAGGTCTTGTAACGCCTTTTAAGGTCTTGTAAGGTCTGTTAAGGTCCATTAAGGTCTTTTAAGGTCTTGTAATGCCTTTTAAGGTCTAGTAAGGTCTGTTAAGGTCCAGTAAAGCCTGTTAAGGTGTAGTAAGGTCTGGTAAGGTCTTCTAAGATTTGTTAAGGTCCAGGAAGGTCTGTTAAGGTCTTGTAAGGTCTTGTAAGGTCTTTTAAGGTCTAGCAAGGTCTATTAAGGTCCAGTAAGGTCTGTTAAGGTCTAGTATGGCCTGCTAAGGTCCAGTAAGGTCCATAAAGACCTGTTAAGGTGTATTAAGGATTGTTAAGGTCTAGTAAGGTCTGTTAAGGTCTTCTAAGATTTTTTAAGGTCCAGCAAGGTCTGTTAAGGTCTATTTTGCATTTTTTGTGTTTTGGGGTTTGAATTTAACGTCATGTTTTACACACTTTGGTTACATTCATGACAGAAACGGTAGTTACTTGTTACACACGATTTATCAGTTTACAAGTTCAGTGTCAAACACAGTCATGGACAATTTTGTATCTCCTATTCACCTTACCTTGCATGTCTTGGTACTGTGGGGGGGAAACCAGAGCTCCCGGAGGAAACCCACACAGACACGGGAAGAACATGCAAACCCCACACAGAAAGGACCCAGACCCCCCCACCTGGGGATCGAGCCCAGGACCTTCTTGCTGTGAGGTGACAGTGCTACCTACTGAGTCACCGTGCCGCCCTCAAGGGTTTGATTACAAGTTTTAAAACAGCTGTCCTAAAACTTACTGATGCTTACTTTAATGGAGAAATACATTACCAAATATGAAATTGCTAAAACGTCAACAACAAAAGTACAAAGTTTGTTAATGTTATATATTTTCAGAAATGCTTGAGTGCAGGGGCGGCTCATTCCTTAGGGCGATCGGGCAACGCACCACCAAAGGGCGAAAGGGAAGACATTTTTTCTATCACAGCTGTGACTGTTCTGGACAGTCTCTTGCCTCTGAATATTGTCCAGTCAGCGTCGAGTTGTGTTCCATACAGTATCGCCCCTTTTGGGGCGATTTCAGTCTAATTGAAAATCACCCCAGATTGCTCTCATAGACTCTCATGTTAAGGCTCTTTTTTTCGAACTGCAGGCGCTGCAATACATTCTGAATGAGTTCCGGGAGGGCACGCACTTACCATTTCTTTAGGTTTAAATAGATAGATAGCTTTTGTGTTTGTTATGGATCTACAGACACAGTGGTTGGTAAGTAAGAAGCAACATAAACATTTTGCGGTTAGGAGACTTTATAGGAGTTGATTACATTTACATTTTCAGCAGACGCTTTTATCCAAAGCGACTTACACGATGAGCAGTAGAGAGTTAAGGGCCTTGCTCAGGGACCCAACAGTGGCAACTTGGTGGTGGCGGGGCTTGAACCGGCAACCTTCTGTTTACTAGTCCAGTACCTTAACCACTGAGCTATCACTGCCCTTGATTATGAGTTATAAAACATTGGCTTGCTTTAATTGAGAAATACATTATCAAATATACAATTGCTATGCATTATAAATTTAATCAGTTATAAACGTCAATAACAAAAGCACAACATTTGTTAACGTTATTTATTATAAATGCTTAAGTGTCAAGAACATATTACGCTTAACAGCAGCAGTTGCACTTTTGCCACGCTCCCTTGCTCTGGAGTTCTTACCCCGCCTGTGTGTGGAGAGTGAGCAGAGCTCGTGGACTCCGAGGCGACACGTTAGGTTTATGAGAGTAGGAAAGTGGGTTGATTAAGGGGTGATGAGGAGGACATGAGGGCGGCTATGGGGACAGCACTGTTTCGACAGACCTGAGAGTTGATGTGTGATTAAAGAAGGAAAGACAAAGTGAATTAGTGTAGTGAGGAGGAGGAGGAGGAGGAGGAGAAGGAGAAGGTGGTGCTGTTGGTGGTGGAGGACCTGTGGCAGCGCAGCGGTGGTGAGTCAGGGTGAAGCAGCCCTTTAAATCAGACATGAGAAGATGATGGTGTGTGTCTCATGGCCAGCGGGACCGGAGCGATCATGCTGAAGTGTGTGGTGGTCGGAGACGGTGCCGTGGGCAAAACTTGCCTCTTAATGAGTTACGCCAACGACGCTTTTCCAGAAGAATATGTGCCCACTGTGTTCGACCATTACGCAGGTAAATCAGCCAGAACACCTGTTATTTATAGTAAATCCAGTGTGCGTCCTCTGATCGAAACCACCTGTGGGCTTTATAGAGGCAGCCGCTGTATTTGCCATACTTAACCTTACACACACATGCCAGCTTTTAAATGGCAATGCATTATATCACGTATTTTGTGTGGTGATTGTACTGATTAAATAGTATACCTTACTGATGAAGTGGTATACCATACTGAAATGCTGGTATGTCATACTGATTAAGTGGTATACCATACTGAAAAGCTGGTATGTCATACTAAACACGTGGTATACCTTATTGAAAAGCTGGTATGTCATACTGATTAAGTGATATACCATACTGAAAAGCTGGTATGTCATACTAAACACGTGGTATACCTTATTGAAAAGCTGGTATGTCATACTGATTAAGTGATTTCCCATACTGAAAAGCTGGTATGTCATACTAAACAAGTGGTATACCTTATTGAAAAGCTGGTATGTCATACTGATCAAGTGGTATACCTTATTAAAAAGCTGGTATGTCATACTGATCAAGTGGTACACCATACTGATCAAGTGATATGCATTACTGATCAAGTGGTATACCATACTGAAAAGCTGGTATGTCATACTGATCAAGTGGTATTCCATACTGAAAAGCTGGTATGCCATACTGATTAAGTGGTATACATTATTAAAAAGCTGGTATGTCATACTGATCAAGTGGTACACCATACTGAGAAATTGGTATGTCATACTGATCAAGTGGTATACCTTACTAATAAAATGGTTTACCTTACTGATCAATTGGTACCCCATACTGAAAAAACTGGTATGTCATACTGATCAAGTGGTATATCCTACTGGGAAAATGGTATACTATGCTGATCAGGTGACATATATGAAGAAACTGGTATACCATACAGATTAACTGATATGCCATACTGATTATGGAGTATACCATACCCGATACATGCTATATGAGTAAATGCTATACCAGATTTACCAAGTTCTTTATAGAACTGATCAAGAGCTATACCATACTAAGAAACAGATGTACCATACTGAAATCTGCTACTGTATCGCAATGACATAAGTGCTATACTACTGACTGTACTGACAAAGTAGACTGCTCTATCATACTGTCCAAGCGCTATACCAAAGTGAGAAACTGCTTTACTAACATTACTCTAAACAAGTGCTATACCAAAGTGAGAAACTGCTTTACTAACATTACTCTAAACAAGTGCTATACCAAAGTGACCACACCTACATTAACCAAGTACTGTACCATACACAGCAATACCATCTATGTAAGCATCATGCCATACTAACACAGTGACCAAGAGCTGCACCATACTATTTAAATGAATATTAAATCAGTCATGATCTAAACATGCTATTGCATGCTTGATTTTTCAGTGAGTGTGACAGTTGGAGGAAAGCAGTATCTTCTCGGACTATATGACACTGCTGGTCAGGTAGGAATAAAATCTGTTTTCTTCACCCTTATTCATTCTCTTTGGCTCTTGTTTACTCTTTAATCACTGGCGATTATACTGTTAGTGGTAATTATTTATTGATAACATAATGAGACTTGCCTCGTGTGTTTATAACCGAGAGAAGCTGGCACCCTATACTTTCAAAGTGTGATGTAATCACTGAGTCACCCAATAAGTAATTGCTCTCTGAATCAGTGCTATTTAAACTGTTGGACAGGTGCACCAGAGGAGAGTGGCATACTGCTTGGGGGATGAGCAACATGTGTTTGTATTGAAATTCTTTTAAAGTATTTTAAAGTAATGTATACAACATATTCAATATTTACACTCACCTTGCAATACATTAGTTCCAGCAAAGCTCTTTTTGACCTGTATTCAGTTAATAATGTGGTTGCATAAATATACACACCCTTAAACTAACACTTTGTTGAAGCTCTTTTGATTTATGACAGTATTCAGTCTTGTGTAGGAGTCTATCAGTATGGCACATCTTGACCTGGCTATCTTTGCCCACTCTTCTTTGCAAGATTTTGCAATTGGATTCAGGTCTGAGCTCTGGCTGGGTCATTTCAAATCTTCCTCTGATGAAGCCATTCTTTTGTTGATGTTAAGTTATACTCTGGGTCATTGTCATGCTGAAAGATAAAATTTCTCTTTGTCTTCAACATTTTAGTATAGGCCTGTAGGTTTTGTGCCAATATTGACTGATATTTGGAACAGTTTATAATTCCCTCTACCTTGACTAAGTTCATTAGTTTCTGAAGAAAAACAGATGCAATGGTTAATGCTGCCACCACCATGCTTCACTGTGTGTATGGTGATGTGCAGTGTTGTTTTTGCCCTAAACCAGTTTTTTAGATTCATGGCCAAAAAGTTCAACCTTGGTCTCATCAGACCATAACAATTTTTCCTACATGTTTTTGGCAGACTCGATGTAGGGTTTTGCAAAATGTAGATGAGCTTGGATGTTTTTTCTTGCCACGAATATGAGAGATGGTTGTCAGATGTAGTAAACAACAAATGCTTACCAGATATTCCTGCAGCCTCTTAGCAGCCTCCCAGACCAGTTTTTGCTTTTCTTTTGGATTTTGGGTGGACATATAGTTCTTAGTAAGCCATAATTTATTCACTTGTTGATGACCACCTATGTAATTCTTTGAAAATTTTTTGTACCCTTCTCCTGACTTACACCATTTAACAATGAGATCCTCTTTGTGGAATATGGCTGTTGCTGTGAGATGCGAATAAGTAAATGTCAGTAAACATTTTACTAGAGGAGCTGAACTTTAGATGCATTTGATTAGAGTCACTTTAACTGATAGCAGGGGTCACTGACTACTATTTAACTTGAGATTGAATGTAATTTGTTTGTTCTGAACACACCTTCACATCCCTGATTATAAGAGGGTGTGCACATAGCCACACAAACTTTTTATTTTTATTTGATTTGGATTTTTAAAACCAAATTAGTTTTTTTTTTTTTACATATTATTTTTCTATTGAATTTCACACATTATAGATCTCATTAAAGGTGAAAATAAGTCTGAATGGATTTATCTTGGTCTGATTTTTTTTTTTACATAAAAAACTGGTGTGTAGACTTTTTATATCCACTGTATATATGCTCTATATCTAAACAGATATTATTATTATCTTTCCTGTTAACAGCACTCAAAAATTCTCTTTAAAATGCCCTGGTATGTTCATAAATCCATGATGCCAGTCACATGATCAAAATTGCCAATTTCTGCATCAGAACAACATCCCCACATCACTGACCCACCTTCATGCTTGAACGTGGGAAGAGGGTTTTCTGGTCGTAAGATGACGTCTTTCTTGCATAAGTTTCAATTCGTCTTTCTCTAGAACCGTGTGTCTTAGGTTTGAACGTATGGACAATACTTCCAATAGTGTCTCCAGGATTGTGCAAGGTCTTGGAAATCTTTTTTACCCATTGGTCTTGGTTCAAAGAAATGATCTACTTCTTAAGCTTTTGTGACAGCTCAGTAGTTTCCACCATGGTAGTAACACACCTTGAACACATCTCTGAGTGTTTATCTAATACATCACAGCTGCAACAAATAAAGGTTTGTTATTAAGTCCCAATGGTTTAAACATGTTGTAACCCAACTTTAGGTCATACAGACTAGCAGCAGGTTGTATGATCAGCAATATTATGTAGAAGTTGAATAATTTTAACATGACAGTATTAACTAAATATTCTGCAGCTCTATAATACTATATTAGTCATTTTCTGTGTTCATTTGCTGTATCATTCAGTTGATAAAGACTTCACTTCATTTAATACGAAATCTAGTTCTGCAGTAAATCCTTTTAAATCCTTGTTTTCTCTGTGGATTTAATCTTGTCTTAAATACCTTAAGAGGACAGTTTACAAATCACCCCTGTATTTAGTTTGCATGTTTATCTACAGTCCAAAGTTATTTGGGTTTGTACTGTCAAGAAGAAATGTAGGTGTTGTTTATTGCCCCATAATATTTTACCATTATTAGGTGTGAACATTTTATGGGAAGATATTTCTTAAATAATAATAGATAAATTATTTATATCACTATGACTACTTTGATGTTTGAGAGTCTCTCTTAAGAGAATCAACCTAGTCTTTATCTACCACATCTGTAGTGTATGAAACAGGGCCGTGCACAGAAATTTTGGGGGGCAGATGTTCAAGCAAAAGAATAGGCACCCTATAAGGCATGGGTGGGCAATTACATTTTCCAACAGGCCACATGAGAAACTGAGACTGTTGTGGAGGGCCAGACCAATAGAGTGAACTTAATTCTACTCAATATTTATTGTATCTCTTAATAAAAAAGCAGTAAATTAAACAATTCTGATAAGCTGTCACGGTTAAGAGTAGATGTTACAATCAGGCAATGAAAATGAGAAGCAGGAAGAGTAAAAACATCAACATTATTTTACTGTTTAATTTTTCACAAAAACAGGTGTGAGCAAAATATGCAGGTTCTTCAATTAACTATGCACAAAATTCTGTTACTATTTAGTTTGGAGTCTAATTATCTAATTTGCTGTTTTTCAGTCCATTGTTCTTGTTGGATATCCTTTTTGGAAATCACAAAGCTGGTCACAAAGCTAAAACTTTAAAAAGTACCTCGTTGCTTTTGCAGTTAGCTAGCAAAGCTTCAGAAGTTACCGTTCTGCATCGTTCAAGTTGTTGTATTTCTCTGTGTGTTTAGTATCGTAATGGCGATTTAAATTGTGATCCTTAAACAGCTTTACAACTGACTTTAGTAAATAAATACAGTACGTAGAAGTTCATGTCTTGTTAAAAACTCTATCGTCTTGCCACTCAGGTGGCGCAGCGGTAAAATACGCTAGCACACCAGAGCTGGGAATTCGAATACATTGTATCAAATCTCAGCTCTGCCATTCGGCTGGGCTGGACGGTTATATGAACAATGTTTGGCTGTTGTTCATCCAGGGAGGAAGCCGGATAGGGACCGTATGTAAATACATTTACATACAGCATATATTATAACTCTGTACACATGCCTGGTTTTAACTATGAACGTATATACAGTGGGGCCAAAAAGTATTTAGTCAGCCATTGATTGTGCAAGTTCTCCTACTTAGAAAGATGAGAGAGGTCTGTAATTTTCATCATAGGTACACTTCAACTATGAGAGATAAATTAACATTGTAGGATTTTTAAAGAATTTATTTGTAAATTATGGTGGAAAATAAGTATTTGGTCACCCACAAACAAGCAAGATTTCTGGCTCTCACAGACCTGTAACTTCTTCTTTAAGAAGCTCTTCTGTCCTCCACTCGTTACCTGTATTAATGGCACCTGTTTGACCTCGTTATCTGTATAAAAGACACCTGTCCACAGCCTCAAACAGTCAGACTCCAAACTCAACCATGGCCAAGACCAAAGAGCTGTCGAAGGACACCAGGAAGAAAATTGTAGACCTGCACCAGGCTGGGAAGAGTGAATCTACAATAGGCAAGCAGGTTGGTGTGAATAAATCAACTGTGGGAGCAATTGTAAGAAAATGGAAGACATACAAGACCATTGATAATCTCCCTCGATCTCATCCCCTGGGGTCAAAATGATCATGAGAATGGTGAGCAAAAATCCCAGAACTACACGGAGGGACCTGATGAATGACCTGCAGAGAGCTGGGACCAAAGTAACAAAGGCTACCATCAGTAACACACTACGCCGAGAGGGACTCAAATCCTGCAGTGCCAGGCGTGTCCCCCTGCTTAAGCCAGTACATGTCCAGGCCTGTCTGAAGTTTGCCAGAGAGCATATGGATGATCCAGAAGAGGATTGGGAGAATATCATGTGGTCAGATGAAACCAAAATGGAACTTTTTGGTAAAAACTCAACTCGTCGT
This sequence comes from Trichomycterus rosablanca, assembly GCF_030014385.1. NCBI lineage: Eukaryota > Metazoa > Chordata > Actinopteri > Siluriformes > Trichomycteridae > Trichomycterus > Trichomycterus rosablanca. The sequence goes on from NC_085997.1 coordinate 18,891,877, forward strand.
GTTTGGAGGAAGAAGAATGCTGAGTTGCATCCCAAGAACACCATACCTACTGTGAAGCATGGGGCTGTTTTTCTGCAAAGGGGACAGGACGACTGATCCGTGTTAAGGGAAGAATGAACGGGGCCATGTATCGTGAGATTTTAAGCCAAAACCTCCTTCCATCAGTGAGAGCATTGAAGATGGAACGTGGCTGGGTCTTCCAGCATGACAATGATCCCAAACACACCGCTCGGGCAATGAAGGAGTGGCTCCGTAAAAAGCATTTCAAGGTCCTTGAGTGGCCTAGCCAGTCTCCAGACCTCAACCCCATAGAAAATTTGTGGAGGGAGTTGAAAGTCCGTGTTGCCCAGCGACAGCCCCAAAACATCACTGCTCTAGAGGAGATCTGCATGGAGGAATGGGCCAAAATACCAGCTACAGTGTGTGCAAACCTGGTGAAGACTTACAGGAAACGTTTGACCTCTGTCATTGCCAACAAAGGTTATGTTACGAAGTATTGAGTTGAACTTTTGTTATTGACCAAATACTTATTTTCCACCATAATTTGCAAATAAATTCTTTAAAAATCCTACAATGTGATTTCCTGGATTTTTTTTTCTCATTTTGTCTCTCATAGTTGAAGTGTACCTATGATGAAAATTACAGACCTCTCTCATCTTTCTAAGTAGGAGAACTTGCACAATCAGTGGCTGACTAAATACTTTTTGGCCCCACTGTAAATAAAATATGTAAAATATAGGTGTAAGTTTACTTGTGTAATCTTTTTCTTAAGTCTGACAACACTAAATCTTGTATTTTCAGTTGTCTTGTCAAACATTAAGACTTTTTAGCATAATATTACAGTCTGTGCTAATTGAATTCTGTTTTGATGTAATGGCTGTGGAAAAACATGTGATTAGACCAATCACGTTGTCAGTGTGGAAAGCAGGGAAGTTAACATTTTTAAAGGCTTCTGCTTGTAATGAAAGCAAAAGTAAAACCATATGATCTAAAATGAGGATCTAAAGCATGCACACAAGCCTAATCAGCTGTTTCTGCTCCGTTTTTTTGTTTCATTCTTGAAGGTGGTCTGCTTCAAAGAAATGGATTTGTGGGTCTGGCACACTAATGAGTTGGCAGAGAAGAAATAAACTGTGTGAAGGGAATCAGATTTCTTGCATTTCGCTGCGCAGCATAAAATTAAGAATAATACACAGACGTAAATGTTTTTCATCCTCACTAGTTTCTTTGTATTTCCCCCTAGTCATTTCCAATTCCCTTCTACATTTCCTGAGGTGGTTTAAATATTCCCATGCTGGCTGACAAGAGCCACAGATTAGCACCCTTTCCAGATGTTCCAGTGTTCATTTGCCAGCTGCTTTTTTACATCAGCCAGCAATGGATACTCAGAGAGCCATACCATGTACAGTGAGTCATACTATGCCATATGATTTCCTTTATTATTTGTGTTGGCACCTCAACCAGACAGCAGAGGTGACTGGTTTAGCAGAACAGTGGTCACTGACACATGACCACATGCCTGGCCACCCTGAGAGCCTTTATGCCACTTTTGACAAAGTCTATGTCCAGTGTTAATCTGGGATGTAGAGTTGAGGTCAGTGCTCTGTAAAAACCAATGCAGTTCCTCCACAGGAAACCTGTCAAACCAAGTCTTTAGGATTAACTTTGTGTCACACAGTCCTGCGGGAATAGGAAAAGACCCTTCCCAAACAAAATGAGAAGCATAGCACTGATTTTATATACCTGTTAGCAATAGGTGTGGCTAAAACACCTAAAACCAATTAGGAGTGGAGTCCACATACTTTTGGCCACATTAGTGTATCTAAAAGCAGCACATTTTCCATACCTGTGTCACTCAGCTGACCACTGGTTGCTAAGTAACAATAATGGACCTCTCAACCTTGGCCAACACTTTAACCTCAGTTAATTAACAGATTTGACAGTAGAACTGTTTATCCGGCACTTTGTTTGTTTATTAGGATTTTTAACATCATGTTTTACACTTTGGTTACATTCATGACAGGAAATGGTAGTTTCTCATTACACACAAGGTTCATCAGTTCACAAGGTTATATTGAACACAGTCATGGACAATTTAGTCTCTCCAATTCACCTCACTTGCATGTCTTTGGACTAGGGATGTAACGACACACTCTACCCACGATGTGATGAGATTTACGATACTGGGTTCACAATACGACTTTTTCCCCTTTTTTTAAACAAAATGAAATTGAAGACAAATTATGACGAAGTTTCTTTTTATTATTTCTCTTTAAAAAAATAATAAAATACTGTATTTGTGCTTATCTTTTATTTATTTACATAATAGATGCCCTTTTATTTCTGAGGTAGGTACAAACTATGCAAAACAATGCTGCACATTTCCCTTTTTGTGTAAAAAAACTAATTAAATTTTAAAACAAATCCCACATTAAAGAAATAAATAAATGAATAATACAAATAAAGAAAGTATCCTCACATAAATACATTTGGCTGGAAAATTCCAAACCTGGCAACCCTGTAGTGACGTCAACCAGGCGAGGTGAATAGCGCCAGTGCCCTCTGCTGTTTAAAGTGAATATCGATTCATTATACATGTAAACTGATTTGAACTCTGATTTTTAAGTGTCTTGTGGTGCATCGTTACATTCCTACTTTGGACTCTGGGAGGAAACCAGAGCACCCGGAGTAAACCCACACAGACACGGGGAGAACATGCAAACTCCACAGAGAAAGGACCTGGACCGCCCCACCTGGGGATCGAACCCAGGACCTTCTTGCTGTGAGGCAACAGTGCTACCCACTGAGCCACCGTGGCTCTTTGATTGTAGTTTGGCCAGAAACCATTGCATTTACAAGAGTACTGTTAATTTATCTTGCTTGCTAATCTGTCCAAGTAGTTAGATAAGTCAGCATCCTTAAACGAGAAAAGCAGTAGTGACTCACAGTTTACACCATATAATCTGGCCTCCAGAACCTGATGCCTTTCTTTAATACAATAATTTGGGTGCAGAACCTGATGTTGCTTTTAAGACATGCCGGAAGAATCAAAATAACACAGGGATTTCACATCAGTGCCACCTCGCTGTTGTAATTACTAAGCAGAAATTTGAATGTTGCGAAAAAGTATTGATTGGTTTTGATCTGAATGTTAGAACCAAAGTGGTATGTAAGCAGAACATTAAGATCCTTTGTTGTGTCGTGTTAACCTTTTCTTTGGTAAAAACCTACACTTTTATAAGGATTTTTAAAAGGATTTAGGTGCCACATTCTGAGCCTTAAGTGAAATAAGCAGAATAAATACATAAATAAGCCAGATATTGAGCCAAACCTGTTTACTCTTTACAGTCTTAAAATTAGCACTCTGTAGCTGCTTCACATCAAAAGCTGGAGCCAGAAATATTGAAATGTTGTTGTTTATCAGCCATATAGCGAAAAAAATAAAAAAAACCTCATTGATTGTTGTGTTATGGTCGTAATTGCATTTCAAACGATTGGGTTGTTTTAATCTCGTGGGCTGTGGAAGCTTTAGTCATTGGTTGAGTAAACCACAATTTGCAAATAGTTAAGAGCTCCTCCATTAGATCATTCAACCATTTTAGTTTTATTTACTAAAAATACGGTTTAAAAAAATGCTATTTCATTGGGCTGCATGACTGGTTTTGTAATCATGACAAAATGGGCTTTTATAACATCTAGTGTCTGGATGATTTTAATGATCACAATTAAAAATGCAAATATGAATTATTGAATGAATGAATGAATGAATGAATGAATGAATTAATAAATAAATATTGTCTTCAACCACTGGTCAGGTTTGTAGTGAGTCTGGTTTTATCCAGAATCATTAAGCCCAAGGCATGAACACACCCTGGACAGGGTGCCAGTTCATTGCGGGGTTTCAAGCATCCCCATTCCCACCCACACACCCAAAGACCTTGCCAATCACGTCTGTGTAGACACCCAGCGAGCCGATTTGAACCCAGATCTCAGCGGTGGTGGGCCAGCTTAATAAACCACTGTGTCACCTGAGTGCCCTTAAATTAATGTATTACATTTATTATACATTACACATAAATTCATAAAGGTAATCAGAGGTTCCCTGGATTAAAGCAGGGGCATAAAAGGTTCACTGTGATTGGTTCAACATATTAATAGCAATGTTATTCCATCCACAAATGTATTGAATTTAGGGATTTCACATCTACAGATTCAGATAATCCTGAGAAATCTCTGTAAATAAAGGGCGAGGCCAGTAATCAACACTGAATGCATGTGACCTTTGAGAGAGCACTGAATTAAAAACCAACACGCTTCTTTAATGAACATAGCCACATCAGTTCACAAAGCCTTGTCAGTAAACAGATCGTCGTTGCATTTACAATTGCAAGCTACTACCAAAGGGCCACTGGCTTCTCTGGGCTCAACCTATGATGGACTGATGCAGAATTGAAATCTGTGCTGTGGTCTGACTGGTCAACTAGTTTTTTACATCAATCTGTATCGTGTTCTCCAGAGGAAGAGAATATCCAGATATTTTTTATTAATGCAAGATATATAATACAGCATTAGTGATAGGATGGGGGAAAAGGCCTGTGTCCCAATTTTTTGGAAAAGTGTACATTATATAGTTTTATTGTTTTTGTACTGTTTTCAAATGAATGCAGATCAAAAGTATTGCAATGACTGGGACAACAGTCAACCATAGACAATACAAGTTTCTGCACTTTTTTAAACTGTATTTATTAAGAATTCAATGCACTTAACTTTTTAATGCCGTCAGAAATTTTTTTTTTGGTTGAGCGTGTAGCCACTGATGCACCTCTGCTTTCACATCATCATCACATGAAAATCTTCTTCCCCTTAAAGCTTCTTTGATCAGTTCAAAAAGGTGTAAATCAGATTATGCTAAATACGGACTATAAGCTTTCTCAGTCTCTCAGACACGACCAATTACTACTCCCCCCACCCTCACCTCATTTTCAGATGAAAATATAAAAGTGCGGAAACTTTTTGAAGATCCCTCGTATATACTGTATTACTTCATTTGTTAATAGCGTTCTTTCTCTGATGTTACACTTGTTAAACAGCAGTTTTAAATTTTGCACAATTAGTAGGCAGTGCAAGTGAAGCTGGAGTGATTAGGTAAAGCTTTGTAAGACATATTCAAACACATATTGTGATTACATTAAATCTCAGTTTGCACTGTGCCTTTTCACTTCAATAGCTCTAGTCCCAAGTCCTCAAATCTGGATCTGACAGGGCTGCTGTTTTTCATTCAGAGCACTTTAAAGGATGCTAAAGATGAAGGAATGAAAATTGAGGAGTGGGCCAGATGTTGGAAAAGGGTCAAAAAGGCCAAATGCTGGGATTTGGTTTCAAAGCAGTCGAAATTTAAAAGCTGCTCTGGGCTCACACAGCTGGGTCCTGTTATAGACTACAGAGCGATTGTGTTTGATTTGATGCACAGAGGCCTCGTTTTGATGAGAAAATAGAAGGGTGTGTCTTCAGCTTTGACTTAGTAAGTTTGAGTAAACCAGATCAATTGAATGTTTTCCTTATGACATTTTAGTTCATGATGCAGGCTCAGTGACTAGTGATATAACCTGAAACACAGAGAGAGAGAGCTCATGGAGTGATCAAAGCAGCTGGAGGTTCAGGATTTGGGAGTGGAAGTAAAGCTATCAGCCCATGGGAGGGTTTACTCATGCACAATAAGACTCCTAACTGCTTCTTTTGAATTCTGAATCCTCTCTGATGCATCACATTGCACACACCAGGACATTAGATAAATATCTTACACAATGGTGTTTTGATTATGTAGCTCAGTCCCTGCAAGTTTGTGTTTTTAATTTATTCAAACCATCAAAAGCAGCATGGAGAGAAAGTATGCACTGTATACACAGACAGTAACTGAAGTTGAAGGTCGAACACAGATGTGCACTACAAACACACTGAGCCATTTATTCATGGATAAATTATTTTTATGTATCACTTCCATCATGAAAAAGAGCACTTCCCACAAGGCAGGGGTACCATTTCAAAACACCACACACACTTTTTTACCTCCTCACTTAAAGGTAGGGTAACTGAGAGTAGCCAATCCACATTCTGCATGTACCTGAGAGGAGGAGGAAGCCAGAGTTCATCGAGGAAATCTTCATAGACAGAGGAAGAACATGCAAAATTTAAAGGTTCAAACACTGGACACAAGGCAGGATAAAACCCAGTACTTATACATTATTTAACCCACAGCAACGGATATTGGCATAGCCAGTTTACCTTCTATATATTTCTAGTAGGAAGGAATTGAACAAACATGTCAGACTGTTGGTGACTGAAGGGAAGTTCAAACCCAGCACCCACACAACCGGTGTGCCACACATACCCATTTCCCCATGCTACCAAATTCATACATATTCATTTCACACAGTCTTATTTGCATGTGTACAAAACAAACTCATTCATTAACCTTCAATAACAGCTTTCTGTTGGTCAGGGTCACAGTTGGTCTGGAGCTTATTACAGAAACAATTGGCACTACGTGAAAATGCGTCCTCGAAAAAATGCGAACAGGTATCCCTAAGCCTATTTCAATTAATATTTCTTCATACCTGTATTGCACTATTTTAATATTAATTCACTCCATTATATGAAGGACATTCATTTCATTTTCATCAACTGCTTTGTCCTGGTCAGGGTCACGATGGGCCTGGTTTTACTGGGAAACAGTTGGCTCAAGACAGGACTGTCCATCGCAGGCATTCAACCATCCCCCCTCAGACATAGCCAATCATGTATGTGTAGATGTCTGAATGGCTGATAGCTTCACTGAGATTCAAGCCCGGTGGTAGGTTAGTGTAATAAACTCTTGCATCACCCTAGCACCTAAGAACATTTATGCTTATTTGATTTAGTCTTCGTTTTTGCTGTTTTGTAGGTTATTGCAATCATTTGTATATGTGTCAATGGATCAAACATGTCAGTAATTGAATATGGTTTGGATAAAGCAGCTTATTAGAATTAAATGTTAAAACTGCAAATAATAGAAATGGCTGTAAAAACATTCTCAAATATTTAATATCTATTTGTAATTCACTGTTCATGTTATTGAGAGTTGTCCAACAAGTCTCACTGAAGGATTCTTAATTAATGTTAACTCGGTCTTTTTAATGCACAAGTGGAGAAACTCGACCCACCCTTGCTTGTAAACCCCTGAGTGGTTTATTTATGCCACTTCATGATAACAGGTGTTTAATCATTCCACAAACCTCCCAGTCCTATGTTCCCCCGGCCCAAAAAAATCTTGTAGGTATCAAATTAAGAACTTGCATAAATTTACAAAAAGAATACAGTTGGTAAGGTCAAACTTTAAATGTCTTTTCTTGGTGCTGTTTTAATTATATACCTGTGAAAGACAGTTTGCAAATCACTGTTATCTGTTTTGTCCCAATTTCTTTAAATTTTTTGAAATTGGGTTATAATAATGATAATTTACAACCCCAAATCAGAAAAAGTTGGGACAGTGTGGAAAATGTAAATAAAATAAAAATTTACTTTGACTTTTATTTGATTGCAGACAGTTTGAACCCAAGATATTTCATGTTCTGTCTGATCAACTTCATTTCATTTATTAATAAACATCCATTCCTGCATTTCAGACCTGCAACACATTCCAAAAAAAAGTTGGGACAGGGGCAATTTAGGGCTAGTAATGAGGTGAAAAAACTAAATAATGATGTGATTCCAAACAAGTGATGTCAACAAGTGATTGTAATCATGGTTTGGTACAAAAGCAGCATCCAGGAAAAGCTGAGTCTTTGATGAGCAAAGATGATCAGAGGATCTCCAGTTTGTCAACAAATGTGAGAGAAAATTATTGAAATGTTTAAAAACAATGAACCTCAAAGAAAAATTGGACGGGATTTGCATATTTCTCCCTCTACAGTGAGGGATTGGCATAAAGGCCAAGGCTTAAGCTGAACGCTTGTAATCTTTGATCCCTCAGACGGCACTGCATCAAGAACCGACACTCAACAATAGCTGATATAACCACATGGACAAGGAATTACTTTGGTAAACATTTGTCAAGCACTATAATAAGTTACATGCACAAATGCCACTTAAAACTTTACTGTGCAAAAAAAGAACAGTAACCATGTCCCATGTCCCAAAGCGGTGTCGACTTCTCTGGGCTCGGAGACATCTAGGATGGACCATCACACAGTGGAAACATGTATGGTCAGATAAATCAGCATTCCAGGTCTTTTTTGGAAAAAATGGACATTGTGTACTCTGGACCAAAGACAAAAAGGACCATCCAGACTGTTATCAGCAACAAGTCCAAAAGCCAGGGTCTGTCATGGTATGGGGCTGTGTCAGAGCCCTTGGCCAAGGTCATTTACACTTCTGTAATGGCAGCATTAATGCAGAAAAGTACATTGAGATCTTAGAGCAACATATGCTGCCTTCAAGACGTCATCTTTTTCAGGGACGTCCATGCATTTTTTAACAAGGCAATGCAAAACCACATTCTGTACACATTACAAAGACATGGCTGCGGAAGAAGGGGGTACGAGTATTGGACTGGCCTGTTAGCAGGCCATTTTTTAGCAGGCCATCTATTTTAGGTTGTTCATTGCATCAGATCCTGGGTGCTTTCTAAAATTTAAGTCCAAATTGCTCGGACACATGCTGTGTTTGTTTATTTCATCTCACAGATCTGTGGGACTCTTGTTTCTGATGAGCTGCTGTGTTTGGTTCTTAAGATGTTTAATTTTTAATCGATTTTGAGGATGTATCATTTTTTATTGACTGCAAACAAACAACCTGCAGGCAGAAAGGATACATGCTCGTTCCTTTATCAGCCACTAAAGTAAGTGAGTAAAGTGGAAGCTGGTTGAAAGGACAATTAAATGATTTATCTAAATGTCTAAAATGATATTACTGTCCCAGGCAGGAGTCACTACAGTCTATACAACACACATTATTTGCAGAGATACAGAATGACATAACATGAATGGATAATTGGGTATTGGTGCTTGGTTTAATATGTAGAATTGGTTTCTCTAGTTCTAGTATTTCTGTATGCATGTCTTTCCTTCTGAGCATGATGTCTCTGTTAGGTGCTGATGAACAGGCTGTGCTGATCTCTGTACTCCATCATTTTCACCACAGCCAGCTTATTAAAAAAGCTCCCGACAGACCTTGCTTTATTTCATAAAACCACACTGCTGCACAGATCTGCACTGAACAATTCCATACTGGACATGACTGAATTAGTGCAGCATAGGTAATGCTGTTTTACACATGATTATGGTTTGGTTTAGGGATGTCAGTGGTTAACCAAAAGCCAATATTAAGGTTTGATGAATGTTGTTGGTTAAAAATGTCTTTTTGTCTAATTGAGAACACAGCTACAGTCAAGATTAAACACAGATTTGAAAAACACCCTGACCCACCTTCAGAGCACAGCCACAGAGTTTCTAATCCAATCCATTTTTGTGGTGTACCATCTTTTAATTGTGAGATAATAGGCTATTATTTTGAAATGACTTGATGTCTCAATGTCCAAGTATCTCAAAATTATGTGACAGTATCTTAAAAAATGAAAACATCTTAAAATAGTGAATTAGTATCACAAAATAACGACTTAGTATCTGAAAATATTAAGAATGTCTTTCAGAATAGTGAGTTAGTATCTTAAAATAATGATATATATTCACGTCCATGCACTTTTTAACTGGTATCCCCCAGGACTCTACTTGGTCCTCTTCTGTTTTCCATCTACGCCCACCCTCCTGGTAAGGTCATATCCTCCTAGGGCGTCTCTTACCACTACTATGCAGATGATACTTAACTCATTCAGTTATTCCCTCAGACACACTAGTCTCACCCCACATGTCAGCATTTCTGGCAGATATTTCACTATAGATGTCAGCTCATCATCTAAAACTTAACCCCAGCAAGACAAAGCTGATATATATTCCTGGAGATCAGTCTCCAACCTAAGACCTAGTGAACTTACAAATCAAACCATCTGACAATGTACACAGCCTCAGTTCTGTAGCTAAAATGACAAGATCGTGCCAGTTCTTCCTTTACAGCATCAAGAAGATTCGGCCATTTTTGTCTGTGGAAGCCACTCAGATTCTCAGAACTTGTCATCTCAAAACTGGACTACTTCAACTTTCTTCTGGCAGGCCCTCCCTTGTCCACTATTAAACCCCTGCAACTGATTTGAAAAGAGCAGCTGCTCGCCTGGTTTTTAACCCACTGCTGCATTTTCTATACTGGCTTCCTGTAGCTGCCCGCATTTAGTTTAAAATGATGTTTGCCTTATGAATGAAGCAGCCCCAAGCTACCTAACAGAACTAAAAAAATCTCGCTTTGTACCATGCAACATTTAAGCCACAAGTCTGACTCATCTTGATTCTTTACCCAGAACTGGAGGAAGACGGGCATCAAGGCTATTCTCTGTACTAGCACCCAAGTGGTGGAACGAACTTCCCCTGTCTGTTCAAACAGCTGAGTCTCACTTTACCAAGCACTTCTACACTATTTTCTACACTATTTGTCAAAAAATCTTTTATCTATACATTTGTTTAAACATGGTTTTAGCAGATTTGTATTCTTGGACTGTTGTCTACTTAAACTAGAATAGCAAAATACTTACTGTAGAAGCACCTCTGTAAGTCACTCTGAATAAAAGCATCTTCTAAATGCCAAAAATGTAAATATACACACATTTATGCCTTCTGTTGAAATAGCGGTGCTGATTAAGATAGTATTGCTAGTGGAAATACATTGTGTGAGCTACTAGTAAAATCAATTTTACCTTCTGTGCAGTTATCTTTCGTATTGTAACTCATTAGGTACTAGCTTATTATCCAGAGACTAATTATCTTAGGCAGGCTTTTATAGCATTAGGTACAGATGTCTGCATTAACTGCTAAGGATCGATCATCTTGTTGTCCGGTCCCTCTGGTGGGTCCCTCGTTTTCATAGAGAAAACATAGAGAGGCAAAATGAGTCTAAGACAGTTGGAAAGAAGTGGTTAAATCATGGAGTTAAAATTTATAAGCTTTTTATTCCTAAACTGATCATTCAATTGCAGTGCACCAGTTGGATTCCAAATAACAGTTGGCAGCAGATATATGAAGGAAAATGCAATCAGATAATCAGCTGAATTACAATGTGGAGGTAACTTTAATATTCCATCAGACGAGGCTATCTTGTTAAAAATGTCCCCTGTTGAGTTAATTTTCTTTAGTAGATGACATTTATACACTCTGTCTGGTTTGCGTATTATGTTGAGAGCTCCAGCAGCAACATGAGAGAAAGACAAAAAGGCAAATCTGTTTTTTCTTACTTTTCTATGGCCTCTGCATCTCAGAGGAATGACAACAAAAGAGCTCTGTGTTCTTAATGCTAATAGAGCTCACAGTGTCCCGATTTTTATTCCATCTCTTGGTTCTTCCTTTTATACTGAGCTCAGAGTTGCTGTCATGGCATGTCAGAGTTGCATATACCTGCTGTCATGGCGCATAGCTCCAGATATGAATAACAGCTGTAATTGCGTGCTGCATTCACTCCACGAAAACTTCCACTAGTGAAGGTGAGTGGTTCACTGATCAATTTGTAAAAAGGCTGTGCAACCTCAAGCCATTGAAGGAGGATTTAGGATGTCTTACCTGCTTTGTATCCTTACTTACACTGTATGGCCAAAATTATCTGGGCGCCAGACCTTGAGTTTGTCTGCTTTTCTGGCAGGGCTTTTTTTTAAGTCAAAAGAGCATTCATAAAGGACAGTGGTAGCCCAGTGGGTAGAGCTTTTGGCTATCAATCCAAAGGTTAAGAGAGTCTCAGCTCTGCCATGCAGCCAGGCCCTTAACACTCTTGGCTCCAGAGGTGCTGTACAATGGCTGACCCTGCGCTCTGACCTCAGCGGAAAAAGAATTTCATTGTACTGTACACCTGCATACAGTGTATCACAAAAGTGAGTACACCCCTCACATTTCAGCAAATATTTCATTATATCTTTTCATGGGACAACACTATAGACATGAAACTTGGATATAACTTAGAGTAGTCAGTGTACAGCTTGTATAGCAGTGTAGATTTACTGTCTTCTGAAAATAACTCAACACACAGCCATTAATGTCTAAATAGCTGGCAACATAAGTGAGTACACCCCACAGTGAACATGTCCAAATTGTGCCCAAATGTGTCGTTGTCCCTCCCTGGTGTCATGTGTCAAGGTCCCAGGTGTAAATGGGGAGCAGGGCTGTTAAATTTGGTGTTTTGGGTACAATTCTCTCATACTGGCCACTGGATATTCAACATGGCACCTCATGGCAAAGAACTCTCTGAGGATGTGAGAAATAGAATTGTTGCTCTCCACAAAGATGGCCTGGGCTATAAGAAGATTGCTAACACCCTGAAACTGAGCTACAGCATGGTGGCCAAGGTCATACAGCGGTTTTCCAGGACAGGTTCCACTCGGAACAGGCTTCGCCAGGGTCGACCAAAGAAGTTGAGTCCACGTGTTCGGCGTCATATCCAGAGGTTGGCTTTAAAAAATAGACACATGAGTACTGCCAGCATTGCTGCAGAGGTTGAAGACGTGGGAGGTCAGCCTGTCAGTGCTCAGACCATACACCGCACACTGCATCAACTCGGTCTGCATGGTCGTCATCCCAGAAGGAAGCTGACGCACAAGAAAGCCAGCAAACAGTTTGCTGAAGACAAGCAGTCCAAGAACATGGATTACTGGAATGTCCTGTGGTCTGACGAGACCAAGATAAACTTGTTTGGCTCAGATGGTGTCCAGCATGTGTGGCGGCGCCCTGGTGAGAAGTACCAAGACAACTGTATCTTGCCTACAGTCAAGCATGGTGGTGGTAGCATCATGGTCTTGGGCTGCATGAGTGTTGCTGGCACTGGGGAGCTGCAGTTCATTGAGGGAAACATGAATTCCAACATGTACTGTGACATTCTGAAACAGAGCATGATCCCCTCCCTTCGAAAACTGGGCCTCATGGCAGTTTTCCAACAGGATAACGACCCCAAACACAACCTCCAAGATGACAACTGCCTTGCTGAGGAAGCTGAAGGTAAAGGTGATGGACTAAACCCAATTGAGCACCTGTGGCGCATCCTCAAGTGGAAGGTGGAGGAGTTCAAGGTGTCTAACATCCACCAGCTCCGTGATGTCATCATGGAGGAGTGGAAGAGGATTCCAGTAGCAACCTGTGCAGCTCTGGTGAATTCCATGCCCAGGAGGGTTAAGGCAGTGCTGGATAATAATGGTGGTCACACAAAATATTGACACTTTGGGCACAATTTGGACATGTTCACTGTGGGGTGTACTCACTTATGTTGCCAGCTATTTAGACATTAATGGCTGTGTGTTGAGTTATTTTCAGAAGACAGTAAATCTACACTGCTATACAAGTTGTACACTGACTACTCTAAGTTATATCCAAGTTTTATTTCTATAGTGTTGTCCCATGAAAAGATATAATAAAATATTTGCAGAAATGTGAGGGGTGTACTCACTTTTGTGATACACTGTATGTATATATGACAAATAAAGGCGTTCTATTGTATTCTATTCATGAGGTCAAGTACTGAAGGTTAATTAAAAGACCTGGTTTTGCACTTTACATTACTTTGGATCAACACGGTTATTAGATGTATGTTGCAGTTAATATATTTTGGACACAAAGTGCAAATTAGGCAGGTAAAATTGAGATGGCTTGGGCATGTGCAGAGGAGGGATGAGAGTTATATCAGGAGAAGGGTACTGAGGATGGAGCAGCCATGCAGGGGGAAAAAAGAAATGCCAAAAAGGAGGTTAATGGATGTGGTGAGGGAGGACATGCAGTTGGTTGATGTGACAGAGGAGGATGTTCAGGACAGGGCAAGATAAAGACAGATGATCTGCTGTGGCGACCCCTAACAGGAACAGCTGAAAGAAGAAAACGATTACAGATTTTCTCAGAGGTGTTTGTTGGGGTTGAGGTCAGACGTCATTGCGCGCAATCTGTTGGAGAAATCTCAACCCAGTCATTTGATCATGACGATTTGACCCTTTAAGCCTGATCATATTGTGCTGCACTCAACACGTCTACTAGCATAGTAGAGTAACCACCATCAGCCCAACATTATATACAGTATATTCCTGACCGTGACCTGCACGACTGTTCTGAAATAGACATTGCCACTTGTTCTTGTTCATCAGTGTAAGTATGAATGTGAGAGCTGAAGTGCACAGCCAGCTTCAGTTTATCTGCATTGGCTTAGTAAATAGAGACATAAAGCACAGAATATTCCATACCCACCAATCATTCTACTGCCAGCATCTCTATTGCTCTTCATCATTCATCTTCAATATTCTTATTGCTTGTTTGATTACATGAGGATGTAAATATAGCTGCTCTATATTCACTCACTCCTGTGCTGTCTTAAATAAGAAATCACTCGCTGTCAGTAATGATCCACACGAGCGTCTGCAAACTATTTAAAGTGTGTGTCAAATATGGACAAACACCATCAGCAGGGAGGCACAGGGTCACAAGTAAAAGCCTGCTGACAGGAATAAACGGCACTTCAGATGATCTTTACCAAATGCTCCAAAAAGAAAGGCCACAATAAAAAAAAAATCTTAACAGAAACTGTACACTGTAAGCTTTATAAATCTGGAATTACCAGCAGGGCTGCTTAACTTGATGTAAAAGCACAAGACATGGAGCCCTGAGCAGTAATAAAAATGTATGATGGTCTAATAAGTTAGCTTTCATTATATTTCACAAATCTGAAGGATTTTTTTGGGATAAGCAAACAGATGTTTTTCATAATGGCTACGATCAGTTATTCAGTACAACAGGAGGTCCATAATGATACTGGCAGCAATTTGGTGAGAATAAGGTACAGTGATTGATTTGCGTGATTGAGGCCATAAGCACATCTTTTTGTGTACATTGTTTTCTGATTGTGCTTCCATATTCCAGGATGTTAAGTACCCAATTCACATCAAAAACTACAAATCCTAGTGTTCATTAACCCACTTATAAAAACTTTTAACAATCACCATATTTAACTGGGCAGTTAGCTCAGTGGTTAAGGTACTGGACTAGTAATCAGAAACCCCACCACCGCCAAGTTGCCACAGGTGGGCCCCTGAGCAAGTCATTTAACCCTCAATTGCTCAAATTGTAATTGGTCACAATTGTCGCTTTGGATAAAAGCATGCCTTAAATGTAATCTTTATAGGATATGTTTATTCAATATTTACTTTTGACCTTGCCATTGTAGTGCTCCTTTTATACCACATTATGACTATATCACCTTTTTTCAGTATTACCATTTTACAGTGTTCTCGGTTTGAAATTCGCCCCGTGCCAATTTTTTTTAAGAGGTCGTAGCAGAGGTCGTAATTGCATCAGTTATGAGGTCTCTCTCCGGCTTTCCACCCTGTATGTACAACAAGCCAATCGTTGTTCATATAGCTGCCCAGCCCAGCCGGATGGCAGAGCTGAGTTTCAAACCGACGAGTTCAAAATGTCAGCTCGGGTGTGCTAGTGTGTTTTACCGCTGCGCCACCTGAGCAGCTCTAACCCAATTTATTTGTTGCAGACATCAAGCATGTTTTTAATTAAATACTTGTAAAAGACAGTTTACAAATTGTTGCTTTTGTTCCACCTTTTTAAAATTTGGGTTTAATTATAGTTGACAGGTGTAACTGACACATGAACTTTAGAATTAGGGGTGTCCACATACTTTTGACCTTGTAGTGTGTGTCTTACTTAAATTTGTGATCACTTTACTATAACTTGCCCTTTTTATTTTTGATATTTGCCACACATATAGTAGTATAGTAGTAGTAGGTGGATGGCAGGATAGTGTAGAGTTCCAAGCACATTAATGAGGAGTGACTCCTTATCTAAATGCTTTTAAAGGACCAATAACATTTCATTTCTATTCTATCTTTGGTTTGTAGCATGCAGAATTACTGCACTAGCTTTGCAGATGGCAGTCTGATTTAAAAGCTGATACTAGAGCTAGGAAATAACGGGAGGGGCTGATTCGTGAGTTTGTATGTGGATAAGCTTGTGTGGAAACAGAAACTGCTCTCTGAGGAGCAGTAGAGAGAAGAAAGCGCCGTACCACAGATAACACTCCTACTTATCCCAAACATATTAAATTCCATTCCCATACCCGACAGCTCTGTGGGCGGGAGTCTCTGTCTGAGAGCGTCTGGTAAGGTAGAACGTGCTGGAGGACTCCACACACGGTCCAGAAATGAGATTGTGGGTTGTGTCATTTTACATTCCACATCATTATATATAGCTGCAGTCAGGGCTGGCGTGTGCGATCTGTGTAAACTGCTGTGAGCTGTGTGTTGCTAGCTGCAGTTGCTTTATGTAATGCTTCAGCCACTGAGTGAAGGGTGTTTCCAGGTTCGCTGCATTAGACTGTTGGATTGGTTTGTTCCAGTCCATTTCTCTTAGCTTCTAAAAGAGATGACTGAGCATGCACACACACACTTGTTCATGCAGTCTTAAAAATGCCTTGTACTTTATTATTAACGAGATCCAGATTGTTGCCGCTGGTAACTCGCTACAGGACATAGCCAGGGTAAGAAATTGCTCATTTAATAGCCAATTAAATGCAATGCCAATTAATTCTGAGTGTCAGAAATATACCAATATACCAATATACAGATGAGTGTCAAATAAGAGAAAGTTTCTTAGTAAGGTGTTGAGGCACCATGAGTCAACCGAACTAACGTTTCACTTTTTGAAGGATCAGTCATCAGTGTCATCCTGGTATGTACGTTACCTTAGAACTGACTTCTCACTCACTTTATAAGACGCACCGTCGCCTCACAGCAAGAAGGTCCTGGGTTCGATCCCCAGGTGGGGCGGCCCAGGTTCTTTTTGTGTGGGTTTCCTCCCACAGTCCAAAGACATGCAAGTGAGTGGAATTGGAGATACAAAGTTGTAGAAGCCCCTTTGGCAGCAATTACTTCTGTAACTCTTCTTGGATGTGTCTCTACAAGATTTGCACACCCAGAATTGGACAGTTTAATTCATATTCATGTCTGATGCTCTCAAGCTTTATTAGATTGGATGGCCAGCATTAGTGAACTGCCATATTCACATCGCCCCACAGATGCTTCAGTCTGGACTTTGGCTGTGCCTCTCAAGGACACTCACAGACTTGCCCTGAAATCACTTCACTGCTGCGTTGGCTGTTTTGTTGGGGTCATTCATGTAGCGAGGTGAACTTTTGCCCCAGTCTGAGTTCGTGTGCACTCTGGATGTTCATGTATTTGGCTTCATTCATTTGGCTTGTGATGTGTAGATTAATGGATAAAAAAGGCAATTATATTAATTCATGGTCAAATTCACAACACAATAAAGTGTTGCCACAGACATACAGTGTTGTTCAGCTCGACTGTGGTCAGTTAAGACAGGGTTGCCTCATTCTGTGATGAAACAATTAACCGACAAAGAGGATTTAACCCGCAATGGATTGGCGTCTTGTCCGAGGTATGTTACTGCATTGCGCCCACTGAAATGTTTACATTTATAGGATTTAAGCATAGACATGCACTATATTGGACACCTGACACCTGACAATGAGCTTTTTAGACATTTCAAAAACAAATAGTATTAAAATAGAGTATGTTATGTTATGATCTTTATGTTATCCACTCTTCTGCTTATCACAAGACTTATAAAGTATGTCTGTGAAATAGGTGCCCATTCTGGTAAAGGAACATTTATATGGTTGGGCACTGATGTTGGTCAAGAAAGTTCTCTTTAAAGCTCTGTGCAGGCCTCTGGAACAGCTTAAAGTCTCGGTACTGCACAGGAGACTTAGATTTGATCCTCACCATTGACCACTGACCACTGTTCTTCCTGGGTCTGCATGGCTTTCTAAATTGTTTCTAGCATCTTCTTAATCTGCGTTGGCCCTCAGTGTAAGTGAATGTGTGACTGTGTGATGCCCTGTGTTGGAGTGATGCCCTGTCCAATGTATTCCTGCTGGGCCCCAGTAGTTCCTGATGAAGTAATCCTCCTACCTCTCAAAAAATAAATGTGAGTAGGTAAAACATCTACTCTAAATTGGAATGAGTATGTGAAGGCCTTGGCTCCTTGTTCATAGTGTTTAGGGTAATGGTCCGTTACTACTGGGACCATGACTAGATTAAAACAGCTAATGAAAATAAAAGATGAAGTATTTGAATAAGTGCATTTATACTTGTGCTTTACCCTGCAGCTGCCACTACTTCACTGTTCACATCAAAGCCATGCTTTACACCAATTAAATGGCTGTTAGTTTTCTTCTCACTCGTGTACACTAAACATCTGCAAATGAAAACTCATCTTGCATGTAGTTGCCTTTTTTTTAATCACCAATAGTTGATCAATGCTTTTTGCATAGAACAAACATCTGTAACAACAGCACAGATGTTCACAGGTAATCTATACGCTCTGCTGTCGTGTAGTATTTACTTTGCATAACTTTGTTATGCAACACCCACCGTTAATGAGGCATCCTTGGCTTTCAAAAACTGGTGGAAACATGGACCATTTCTGAATGGAACCAGTTCAAGAAGCAGAGTTCTTTTGGTCGAAATGGGCTATGTGTGTATCCTCTCATGTTTATGGCTGCACTGTGCAAAATGTAATAAGGCTCATCTGTCTGTGACCTTTCGGCGATGTGACTCAGCTGGTGAGGTCACGATGCTTTGTTCTAAGCACAGAGAGAGGCAGCTCTGCTCGTAAAAGCAACACACCAACAATAAATGTGACTGTTGTCTGTTGGCTTAAATCGGCCATTGCTATGAGCAAATGATGTAACGTGCCTACTGCCTACACACACAGACACACACACTAGTGATTTCCAATTCAAAATAAATTGTTCTCCATAAATCAGTTTTATTTATTTATTTTATTTATTTTTTATTTATTTAGTTCAGGATTATTCCCAAAGGTAACCAAATTTAGGTGTTTTTTTTATATTTTGTAAATAAAATGTATTGGTTTTTTTTTCCTTTCACACACGGTCACACCACAGACACACAGTGTTTTTCAGCCTGGCTGTGGTCAGTAAACACTGGCTTGCCTCACACTGTGATGAAATCAATCAGGATTGTTCTCATTGCAACCAAATTGAGGTGTTTTCTATATTTGTAAACAAAATGTATTGTTTTTTTTTTCCTTTTTCTTTTCATTTAGTTGTATCCAGTTCCCAATTTAACTCATAACCAGTGCTGACTGGGCCTGCAGGCTAGAGTACGGCTCCTATGACAGTCTAAACTTAACCAAACACAGAGGAACACACTAAACTCCCTGTATTTCTCCTCCGTTTGTGCTAATGCCTCGACCTGTCAGCAGGCAGCACTGTTGTAGCAGTAATGAAGTTACTGGCCTTCCTTCTCTCCAGCTGATTAGACTGGTGGCCTCACTAAGACTTGGAGAAGATACCAGGTCTACGGTGTGATGGGTGAATAGAAAATTAGAACACTGCCCCACCCCTCAGACGCCCAGTGTTGTAAAATGATGTAAATGTGACATCATGTTAAAAAGCAATCAGATTGAGTTTGAAACTGTAGTTAGATAATCTACTAAAGAAGACTGTAAAGCTGCACTTTTATTATGGGATGCTGCTGAGGATCCCTGATTGCATTCGAGGAGGGTATATTCCTGCTCATGCCACCATGCGCAGTACTAGTGGAACCCTTTCTTTTTGCCCATGCTTTCTGCACAGGCGCCTCTATCTGATAATCAGGGTCCTTGCACAGCATTTGAAGAACCCACCCACATAGTCCGGTCATCCCGCCCTAACAGACACGGTGGCCAAATAGTGTCTGCTGCAGGCACTGCCAATTATGCCCGCTAGATGGCGCCCAGCCGACCAGTGGCAACGGCAAGTTTCGAACCGAGGAGTTCAGAATCTCGGCGCTGGTGTGCTAGCGGAATGTCCCGCTGCGCCACCTGGGTGCCTGTTTAGATATTTTTTTAATATATGCCCAACAATTTTATCTGCTGATGGTGAATTAATTAATTATATTTACCAGATAATATAGGTGGTATAAATAAATGTGCCATATTAAGGCTATAAGTGAATAAAAGAAATTAAACTTTACTACAAACACATACACAAGCAGTTTAGAGGCTCAGTTGTAGTAAATGACGCTGTCTGAAGCACTCTGAGCTTTAGTTTATGCCTCAAAGGCTTTGTTTATGGAAGTGCAGGGCTGGTGCTGACAAGCATTTGCCAGTAATGAAACGTTTATACGGTAGTGGCTGCACATTCAGAGAAGCAAACTGATCCAGTTAAGATGCTTGGATTTGTAATAAGAAACCTTAATAACCAATCAGACTCTCTCCCTCATGCACACTTACTAAAAATATGCAAAGTATGTGATTACTACAGTTTGTTGCTATTTTGTTAAAGCAACATATTTGGATTTTACTTTGTTATTTTGGGTTGTTATAAAACTAATTGTGAAGTAAGGCTAATGGTAATTGGACTGTGGCTTCTACTGTAGTGTGAAGTACTGTTAACTGTTAACAATAATCATGAATGAATGAGTCTTATAAGGTTTACATATCAAAACATGAGAAATTTATTGACTTGTACCGGCATCTTAACTAGCTCAGTTGGTCATGCCTGAGGGAGGGAGGTTGATGGGGTTTCTCATTGCAAGAAGTCAGCACAAGTGGTGGCCGATTTACAGAGAGCATAGCGTGACTCTGTGTACACGATATGGCGCTTTGGCAGGTGAAAAGAAGTGACCAGTAACTGCACGGGTGTGGAAGGAGGTGCATGCTTGTCAAGCAGCAGAAGAGTTGCAATTGATAATTGGAAAGGACTAGATTGGAAGAATAAAGGGCAAAAAGTTGTTTAGCATTTTTACCAGTATGGTGTTCCGGTGATTGATGACGTACACTATATGCACTTCTTTATTAAATATGCTGATCTAATTAAAATAATCATGGGGGATGCTCAGGTGGCGCAGCAGGATATTCCACTAGCCCACCAGCGTCGAGATTCTAAACACCCCGGTTCGAATCTCGACTCTGCTACCGGTCGACTGGGCGCCATCTAGCGGGCACAATTGGCAGTGCGTGCACAAATTGGCCACCATGTCTGCTGGGTGAGGAAATGACTGGATTAAGTGGGTGGGGTCTTCAAACGCTATGCAAGAACCCTGGTTAGCAGACGCATGTACAGAAAGTGGATGAGCCTCATGTGCGAAGGGTTCACTAGGACTGCGCACGCGTCGGAGGGCACGCGAGCAGCAATATACCCTCCTGGAACGCAATCGGGGATCCACAGCAGCGAAAGACAATTTGACTACGCTAAAATCGGGAGAAAAATGGAGAAAATGCATAAATAAATAGAAAATAAATAATCACTAATCTATGCTGTACTTTTTTTCTTTAGGAGGATTATGATCGCCTCCGTCCACTATCTTATCCCATGACAGATGTCTTCCTCATTTGCTTCTCTGTGGTGAATCCAGACAGTTTTCAGAATGTGAGGGAGGAGTGGGTCCCAGAGCTGCAGGAGTATGCTCCCAACGTCCCCTACCTTCTCATTGGCACTCAGGTATTCTCCTCTATCTCTACAATACTTATCACGAGCCCTTTTGGTGTTATTCATACACAAAACAAGTTGATCCCAGGGTCAGAACACAGTGTTTTTCAGCCTGACTGGGGTCAGTAAGTAATTAATAATTTATTTATTGGGATTTTAATGTCATGTGTAACCAGGAACTATTGTTTCTGTCATGAATGTAACCAAAGTGTATAAAACAAGATCCATCAGTTCAAATTTAATATTAAACACAGTCACAGACAACTTTGTATCTCCAATTCACCTCACTTGCATGTTTTTGGACTGTGGGAGGAAACCGGAGCTCCCCGAAGAAACCCACACAGACACTGGAAAAACATGCACACTTCACACAGAATGGACCAGGACCGCTCCACCTGGGAATCAAACCCAGGACCTTCCTGCTGTGAGGCAACAGTGCTACCCACCGAGCCACCGTGCCGCCCCGGGCTGTGGTCAGTAAACACCAGGTTGCCCCACAATGTGATGAAATCAGTTATTATTGTTCCCAAACGTAACCAAATTGATGTGTTTTCTGTATTTTGTAAACAAAATTCTGTTTAGTTGTAACTCCCTATTAAACTCCTCCATCCTCAGCCACAAATGTGACACCAGTGCTGGCCGGGCAAGCCTGCAGACTAGAGTACGGCTCCTATGACATTCTGAACCAACCACTGAGGAACACACTACACCCTCTGTATGTCTCCTCTATTTGTGCCAGTGCTTCGACCTGACAGCAGGCAGCACTGTTTTTGCGATAATGAGATGACCCCAAATCTGGCCTTGCTTCTCTACAACTGACCAGACTGGTGGCCTCAATAAGACTTTGACTTTAATATAAAAATTTTTGGCATTTAGAAATGCAGAGATTGTGATCCCAAGGTCAGAACTTAAAAGTAATTCATTGAAGTATGTCCTTGTACACAACAGCTGTGCCCTTCTTTTATAATTGTAGACAAGATTTTATTGCACCCTATTACAAAAGTGCCTTCAGTGCATCTTCTTCTCAAGGTGCTCCATACTGAGAAAATAAATCATATATATCAGACGTAGCTTTAATAGATTGGGAGATTGGCAACGTTGGCTTTCCTGCCACTTTGTGTTAGGATTTGTCGGTCTCATAGACTAAGTGATGAGACAGCAAAATGAGTCCTCAGTCATAATCAGTTTAGAGAGAAACCAGTTCGATCACAGTTGATTGCCCTTCATAAGCAACATGCTATTCAAGTATAAACCATATTTGAAAAGTTAGAGCAAGTTAGTAAGTAAAACACAAGCAGAAAAAAAGAAGCAAAAACAAAAGAACGGGCGCTCAGGTGGCGCAGCGGTAAAACATGCTAACACACCAGAGCTGAAATTTCGAACTCGTCAGTTCGAATCTCAGCTCTGCCATCCGGTAGGCTGGGCTCCTACATAAACAACGATTGGCTGTTGCTCATACAGAGTGGGAGCTGGACAGGGATTCCTCATAACTGATGCAATAACGATCTCTGCTGGCTGAGTGATGGTGCCTGCACAAAGATGAGGAATAATGTGATCAGGGTGTGTCTCTCTGTACACAAAGCTGATCCGCATATGAACTTGCCTCGTGCAGGTGAAAAAATTTAGTCGGCTACTGCACACGTGTCAGAGGGCGTGTGAGTCTGTCTCGGTGGAGAATACCATCGGTAGAGAGGAATCATAATGCATTGGGTAATTGGATACGGAAGGAAAAGGGGAGAAGATGCAAAAAAAAAAAAAATAATGATAAAAAAAGGAAAACAGTGACTTGTAAATTCAATTAATCGGGTGGTGCAGCAGTAAATTATGCTAGTCAGCTAGTATGGGGTTCGAATCTCAGCAGTGCTATCAGCCGGTCGGGTGTTTGCATGGACATGATTGGCTAATAACTGTGTTCAAAACACTAGAAGTTACTACACACTGCACATGGAAAAGAAAACACAGCTCTAGTCTGCATTGACATGTGCCATTGCAACCAGATAATTAATAAAGGTGTTTACTAGCCGCTCAGGTGGCGCAGCGGTAAAGTACGCTAGCTCACCAGAGTTGGGGTTTCGAATACATCGTATCGAATCTCAGCTCTGCCTTTCCGACTAGGCTGGGCGACATCATGAACAACGATTGGCTGTTGTTCAGGGTTAGAGGGTAAGAAAGTCAGATCATAGGTCCTCATAACTGGTGCAACTGCGGCCCCTGCTGGCTGACCGATGGCGCCTGCACAGGGCTGAGGAATAATGCTGATGGGTGTGTGGCCCTCCGTACACAGTGCCCGTCAAGTGTATGAACTCGACTCGTGCAGGTGAAAAATGCAGTCTGTACTGACTGTGCGTACCGGAGGGGGCATCCTCAGTCAGCGGTGAAGGGTCAAATCAGTACAGAAGACGCATTCTGGGGTAATTGGACACGACTAGACTAGGGGATAAAAATGGGGGAAAAAATAAATAAAAATAAAGGTGTTTACTTCATCCAGCACTGGTTCGAATATTGGGACTGATTGGTGTATTTTGAACCTGTAGAAGATCCAACTTTTTAGTCCTCACCTCAATCACTGCAAGTAGGAGGACCAGAATGTAAAGACAAAGGTTAATTGTTTACTTCTGCTTTTACTTTCTCTTTTAATCTTTCACTGATTTGGGTTTCAAACTCGCTCATCTTGAACTCATCAGCGTACTCATAAAAAGGTCATTCAATTAGGCTGTCGTTAATTACATAAGGAAACTCTTTTCATCCTTTTACTTTTACTCTCTTCAACCCCTCCACCCTCCCGTAGCCAGCGATGAAACCCGGCCCTGCTGCCACAACTGCAGAACCTTACAACTAGTCCCTACCAAAAAAAGATCAGTTGTGTTTGTGTTGGACTCTGCGGCTAGGAAAGGAACGCGTCTCTAACCTCAAGCTGGCTGACTGGCTGGCAGTTGCGCTTACCACATTAGTGATCATTACTAATTATGTGGTTGTGCTGACTGTGTTCACCTTGTCCAATATATTCAAATACTCTCAGCATTATCTCCTACATATGTGAACCGTTCCAGATTGTTCTAGTATTTCCTGCGTATTGTGTTATTATAATTTAGTAAAAGCAAGACAGTTTAAAACTGCACAGTGGGGGGATTTTAATTGAAAGATGAAATGAATTGTTAGATGAAAAGGCAGATCCTCCGAGTCAACTGTAACAGAGCCTTGTAGGGCAAAGGGGAATGAACGCCAGCATCTGGCTTTAGCTCACATTTCCTGAAGCCTCCTGCTTCAAAAACATACCCACACATATGGAGTCTAATCCACCACCCTCAAAATAAAGATGCATGGATCACATGCTTATATAGGAGCCACTTGGTTTCGTTGCTATAAAAGTTTTGGACTTAAATACAAGAGCACATATTTTTAAGTTCCTTTTATTAATACTGTCCTAACACTATTTCTTTTTCTGTAGATTGACCTTAGGGATGATCCGAAGACCATCACAAAGCTGAATGATGTTAAGGAAAAGCCCATAATGACAGAACAGGGGCAAAAGTTGGCAAAAGAGGTGAGGCAATAAAAACATGCTAAAATTTGATATAAACTTAAATTACAATACACAAAACTCATCATTGCTTGTACAGACTGAGCCTTTGGGATCTTCCTTTTTCATTAAGTGACAATAGTAATACAAATACACTCAAGCTAAATTTATCTCAGTAGTGTGACGGTATTTCATGCAGTGCCATCTGAGCACTTGAAGGTCACATTTATTCAGCAGTGGTTTCCGATCTTGCCCTACATGGCCTGAGATTTCTGCAGATTTCTTGAATCTTTTCACAATATAATGTACGGTAGATGGTGAAAGACCTGAATTATTTGCAGTCTTGCATTGAGAAATGTTCTTTTTGAACTGATTGACAATTCTCTTATAAAGTTTGGCACAATGTGATGAACCTTGACCAATCTTCGCTTCCAAAGGCTGTGGCTGCATCAGAAATCGCATATTTCCATACTGAACAGTACGTGAAAGCAGTACGCGAGAGTGGGTGGTGTGTCTGAGTACGTAGTATACATTAAACAGTATGCAAAAAGTACCCAGATGACCTACTGCATGAGCAGCCATTTTTGAGTATGCAAACAATCCGAAAATCTA
The DNA here is from genome assembly GCF_030014385.1 of Trichomycterus rosablanca. Lineage (NCBI taxonomy): Eukaryota > Metazoa > Chordata > Actinopteri > Siluriformes > Trichomycteridae > Trichomycterus > Trichomycterus rosablanca. Next base: position 18,917,630 of record NC_085997.1, read on the forward strand.
TCCCATAGTTCAACTGGAGCTGCAAAGGCGTTTGTAGCGAAGAAGAAAGATGGCGGAAAGCGGCGTAAGACAAACATTACAAATGTTATGATTAAGTACAACCCTGAATAACGTTATGAGTAGCTTTGTGGAGAACAACAGAATTAATTATGTCTGATTTTAAAATTGTTATAACTTTGGCGATGTGATATCATGCATCATGTAACATTGGTAAGATGGCGGATGTAGTATGTCTGAGGTTGCGTGCATACTGCACACTGAAAGAGCTTACTGCTTTACTGACCGAGCAGTGCACACTACAGCCTACAATTTAGTATACACGGTTTAAGTATGTGATTTCGGACGCAGCCTGAGCCTTTGGTGGATCCTTTTATACCCAATCATGATTCCCTCACCTGTTACCAATTCACCTGCTTCAATTTTAGTGCTTATTATGCCCCCTTCCCAACTCACTTTAAGAGTGTTGCAGACATTAAATTCTAAAACGTGCTTCCATTTACAAAATACAGTGAAGTTAATCAGTAAAAACTTTAGAAATCTTATCTTTCGACTTGTTAGTTACTTAAAGATTCAAGACAATTAACAAATCACAGATTATTCTTTTTAATGTTACCTGATCTGTACATTTGGACAGTGTACATTTTACACCTTACACTTCATGGTGGCCACATTCTGGCCATGGAGTGTATAAGAAAAATGAAATTAGTAAGATACAGTTTATTAATTTTTTTTTTTATCTTGCAGCACAGAATGTGTACAATATATGTACATATGTCAATTTAGAATTTCATTTATCTTCAATTGCTAATACAAAGAAATAGTGTAGTTTTAATGGCAGAAATGAATTTCTAAATGTTTAATAGTCCATACCCTCTAGGACCAAGCACCGGACCTGGGGTGACAGGGCCTTTTCCATAGCTGCTCCATCTTTATGGAATGCTCTCCCCAAACACCTACGAGATTGTCCTGACCTGTCCAAATTCAAGTCACTTCTCAAAACTCATCTATTCAGAGTGGCATTTAACTTGTAACAACACAAAATAAATGCTTTTATTTTTGCTATTCTTTTTAATAGTTTTTATACTTAGATCACGACAGAAATGTGAAGTCCTAGATCCTAAAACTTGTAAAGTTTTCAGTTTCCTGATTGCATGTAAATCTGTCCTGTTTCTGTCTAATTTTAAGAAATTGTTCTATATTTGTTGTTCTCTCTCATAATTTAGCTAATTTTTAATGAACTGTCTTATGCTGCTCTCTTTGTTTTTATCTTAATTATTCTTGATGTTGATGTACTATTTTGATTTTGTACTATGATTTGTATGGTGTATGTACGTATTTGTTTTGATTATTTGTCTTATGTAAAGCGTCTTTGAGTATCTTGAAAAGCGCTATATAAATAAAATGTATTATTATTATTATTATTATAAAGTAGAGCGTGTTTCTTGTGTAGATCGGTGCCTGCTGTTACGTGGAGTGCTCAGCTTTAACACAGAAGGGGTTGAAGACGGTCTTTGACGAGGCCATTATCGCCATCCTAGCTCCCAAGAAAGGTGTGTTAAAGCGGCGTCTCGGGCCGCGGTGCATCAACTGCTGTCTGATCACGTGAGCAACCTGCCATACACCAGCAACATTTCCCTCACCGACGGACGCCGATTTTAGAGATCAACCCACCATCAAAGCGCAAAATCTCCGTAAACTGATGATTATAAACAGATAATAGAAACACTTGAATGGATGAGGACTAGTGCGATTCATTCTCGTTACAGTGACACTAAAAATGAAGAAGTAAACTATGAGCACAGAAATAAAAAAAATGCAAGGGTGAGAAGATAGCACACTCCAGATGAACTAAACTGATTTGACTGTATCACCAGTTCTGCTTCTGTAGGCATGTAAGATAGGAGGGAAAACACCCAGACGGCCTGAACAGCACAACCAAACTCACCAGACAATTACAGAAGTAACACTTTATTTCTTAATAAAAGGGAACCTCCATCTTTCAACTTGCAACAAATTGCCTTTCTTATAATTGTTTTTTATTTTCCAGTACTGCTTTTACCAGAAATATAAAAAAGGAATGGTTGAATGGATACATAAACCGAAACACAGAACAAATCATTCAAACCTGGGAGAGGGACGGGGGATTTTTTCTAGCTTTTCTGCTACAGTGACCTCAGAGAAAATTTCTTTTTAAACACTTGGTGCAAGCTTGTGTCATTTCTAGGCTGGATGCCTCAGACACTTGGCAAATCTAGGACTCGGCCTGTGCCTGTACTCCCCGTTCTTCACTTAAGTTTGTAAGTGAGCTGTTTCCGATGCCAGCGGATCCAGATTGGGGCAGCCAGCAGTCCTGTCAGAAACCCTCCTGTCGCTCCCAGGGAACAGGAAATGGGCCAGACCTAGAGGGATGATAAACAGCAACAACCAATCAGCCTTGTGTACAGCAGGAACACAACTCACGGCTGCAACCAACAAGATCACTGTGGTGTTTTAATGCTCAGCTTTCAAAACTAAAGCTTTAATCTGTGTGGTTTTTTTACATTAGGGTTTTATTTGTGTGCATTTTCACTGTCTGAGCACTGATTTCTTTTGCATTTCTGATCTTTGTTAAGCAAAATAATGACTACGCATTTGTTGCTATTTTAAATGGATTGATTGCACAGTAAATGCAAACAGTGATTCAAGTGTTTTTGTAGTATCAAGTGATTTTTTTATCGAGATACAGAAAACTTTATGAATGAATATTATGGATTGAATATGTAGTGTGTAACCGGTGGGAATCTACACTATGAAGTCTAGCCAATGGTGCAAATTATTTTCTTAATGTAAAAAGTGAAAACTCAGTGAACCGTGACAAACATTTGTAAGTACTGTACATTTTCTTTCACGACTTGCCTCAAAATGATGTTTGCTGAATATAAAAGTTGTTTTTCGTACAGGTTGTGTCAATTTAGTCTTATTGACGGTATTCATCTATCCATGGTGTATAAATAGCTGCAGCTCTAAAAGGTAAGTAAAAAGAGGATGAGTGTTCCCGAATTTGTACTTTACTTGCTTATTGTGCTTCCTAACATAATAATAAACAATGTTTAGTGTTCATTTTATAATTTCAGCTCTCTTATTATTTTCAGGGAGATATACCAACCAGGCACAGATATATAGTGCTATACACTTTTTTTTATAGTGGTCCAGTTCCGATGCTCACATGTCCATTGTTGGCACTTTTGGCGGTGGACAAAGGTCAGCATGGGCACCCTGACTGGTCTGTACTGCACTGTGTATTCTGACACCTTTCTCATCAGAACATCAGAACCAGCATTACCTTCGTAAGCAATTTGAGCTACAGTAGCTCGGACGTGTGGTCCGTCTGTTGGATCGGACCACACGTGCATCAATGAGCCTTGGCCACCCATGACCCTGTCGCCGGTTTACCACTGTTCCTTCCTTGGACCACTTTTAATAGATACTCACCACTGCAGACTGGGAACACCCCACAAGAGCTGCAGTTTTGGAGATGCTCTGACCCAGTCATCTAGCCATCACAATTTGGCCCTTGTCAAACTCACTCAAATCCTCACGCTTTCCAATTTTTCCTGCTTCTAACAACTTTGAGGATAAAATGTTCACTTGCTGCCTAATACACCAATCAGACATAACATTAAAACCACCTCCTTGTTTCTACACTCACTGTCCATTTTATCAGCTCCACTTACCATACAGAAGCACTTTGTAGTTCTACAATTACTGACTGTAGTCCATCTGTGCATCCCTGCATGCTTTGTTAGCCCCCTTTCATGCTGTTCTTCAATTGTCAGGACTCTCCCATGACAACTACAGAGTAGGTATTATTTGGGTGGTGGATCGTTCTCAGCACTACGGTGACACTGTGTGTGTGTTGTGCTGGTATGAGTGGCTCAGACACAGCAGCGCTGCTGGAGTTTTTAAACAGCTCACTGCCACTGCTGGACTAAGAATAGTCCACCAATCAAAAACATCCAGCCAACAGCTCCCCATGGGCAGCGTCCTGTCACCACTGATGAAGGTCTAGAAGATGACCAACTCAAACAGCAGCAATAGATGAGCGATCGTCTCTGACTTTGCATCTACAAGGTGGACCAACCAGGTAGGAGTGTCTAATAGAGTGGACAGTGAGTGGACACGGTATTTAAAAACTCCAGCAGCGCTGCTGTGTCTGATCCACTCACACGAGCACAACACACACTAACACACCACCACCATGTCAGTGTAACTGCAGTGCTGAGAATCATCAGTCACCTAAATAATATCTGCTCTGTAGTGGTCCTGTGGGGGTCCTGACCATTGAAGAACAGGGTAAAAGCAGGCTAAAAAAGTATGTAGAGAAACCGATGGACTACAGTCAATAATTGTAGAACTACAAAGTGCTTCTATATGGTAAGTGGAGCTGATAAAATGGACAGTGTGTGTAGAAACATGGAGGTGATTTTAATGTTATGGCTGACCGGTGGGCAACAGGTGCCTATTATAGCCTATTTTTATATTACAAGATGCAAATCCACACTAAAGAACTAACAGATGTTTGGCACTTTTTCTATGCTCTTATTTTTTTTTTTTTAGAAAGTAAGTTCCATCTACTTTATAAAAAAGGTTTGCAGAATGGCCCAAAATTAAAACTGTCAGCAAGATTGATTCCTCAATTATCTCTCAGCTGTGGTAATGATGTGGGGAACACAGTGGCTGTGACAACATCTTAATATTAAAGTTCACTTTATCAAACCAACCGCACAGCTGGTCTGCATCAGTCTAGCTGCCCACCACTATCCTTACGCTGCAAAGACCGAAAGAGCCGAAGCCCTGTGATTATTGTTAGCAAAACTGAAGGAGGTTTTAGCTACTATATTTAGCAAGAATAATGATAAGACACCTAGGTGAAGTTCATAGAGTTGAAAGAGGGACAGGCAGACAGTCTGTATCTAACTTCAATCCCTCCATTATCAATCACAATACACCCTCCCATACCCATCCCCCACTATCAAGTTTATTTCAGACCTGCTGTCAATATTGCGTCTCCTTAAACTAAAGGCTCCATCTCAAACCATATAACATACCAAATGTATCATGATGACGACTAAATAGTAACACTACTGGTGCTGTACACACTGGTACTGTTTATTATAGTATTTCGAACTAGAACACATAAATGTGCTTTAAATAAATAAATGATTCTTATTCGTTGCTCTAGTTAGGGGCTGCCACAGTGGATCATTCGACTGTATATTTGATTTGTCTTTTTTTGTTTGTTTGATTTTTTTTGCACCCCCCCCCTAATTTTCCCAATCTAGTTGTATCCAATTACCCGATTGCATTACGCTTCCTCTCACTGATGCTGATCTCCACCGCTGACTGAGGATAGCCGTGACTAACACACGCCCCCTCCGACACATGCGCAGTAGCCGACAGCATCGTTTCACCTGCACGAGGAGAGTTCATATGCCGATCAGGCATGCGCACGGAGAGACACACCCTGATCAACCATTATCCCCTGTCTCTGTGCATCAGTTATGAGGAATCCCCTCCAGCACCCTCCCTGAACAACAAACCAATCATTGTTCCTGCTGGTAGCAGAGCTGATAATTCGAACCGGTGAGTCTGAGATGTCAGCTGTGGTGTGCCAGCGTGTTTTATCACTGTGCTACCTGTGCCCTTGTGTTTGCTTTTTTTACGCCAGATGTCCTTCACTTAAGATGCACTGATATGTGTCCCCCCCCCCCAGTTGCTAGGTTCAGCTCAGCCCAGGATTCGAACCCCCAAGAACTCTAAAGGCTCTTTAGCATTACGCCACACAAGGTCATACAAGGCTTAAATGTGTTATAAATTTGGCAGAAAAATATCATTGGCCAGGACACATAACAGTTTGAGATCATGGGGTTGCCATGTCTTGGTGGGTGTGGAAAGAAAATCAGAGTATCCAGTGAATAGCTATGAGGACATAGACATGCCAAACTATCTAGTTACCAAAGTTGAGGTTAAACCCCCAGGTCCCTGTGCGGCACAAGCCACAATGCCAGCTGTTTTTCTGGCCACTGATTTTTAAGAAATGCCTCACTACCCACTCTGAACTGCTTATCTGACTAATTCGGATGAGGGCATCTATCAGGCTTCAGTCAGTCCCATTGCTGCTATTGAAACTTTTGCTGTGTGTGGTGTTCTTGTGAGTAAGCTCACATGGGAGACTTCATTGTGACATTTTGAGGCCAAACCCCACCAGCAGTTCTCTGATCAATGTCTCTGTGCCATGCGTCAATAATTCAGACCGCAGTGTAGTCCCTCCGTGCTTTAAGAACTTTTCATTTTTCATGAACATTAGTTCTTACCTAACAAAATCTCTCTCTGGTGGCCATGACTGATTTATTGGTTCGTTTTTGCTCAGTTGTATTTTTCACAAAGTTGTTTGCTGCTTAAGTGTGGTTCTGTAATTTACTTAAAAATACAACTGATGCTGAATTATAAAAGGGGGGGAAATGTACGAATAAAAAAACACTTTATATCTAGTGCCTTAATAAATTCACTGGAAAATGTAATTAACGGTTGACTGTAAACCCAGCGTCTCAAAGATACTCGTCCGTGTTTGACCACCCACCCACCCCCGTTTTGTCCACAGAATTGGTTGAGAGTTTTCCAAACTCAGTTACCTGTGTAGTGTTTTAGCTACTTCGACATCTTGGACATTTTGACTTACCGTTTGCTAACTAAATTGCCGTAGGATTGCTAGGACCGCCTCATAGTACAAATTAACTAGTAAACGTGCGCCACTTAAATGCTATGCGAATGAAACATGTTAAATCGCTAAACACAATTAGGTAGGGCCTTATTCATATCATGATATGCTGCTATCTTCAGCTACACTAAACAGATCATTTATTTTTATATAGTTCAAGAGTGCTTGGGTGGTGTGGCAATTTAATATGCTAGCCCATCACTGCTGACTTTTGAGTTTAAGTCTCTGTGTTGCCACCAGCCTGGTCAGGCATTTAACAAACATCATTGGCATGTATGAGGTAGGAAAGGCCAGGTGAGAAATCGTCTCCCTGCCATTGGAACAGTGACTTCTACTGCTGGTTGCAGAAGAATATGCAGGCACAGAGTCTCTCACTAGTGTTAGACCCGGTCCCTCATTTAGTTTTTGATCATTTGAGGATATTGTTGCATTGTCACCCACAAACACGCTGATGGAATGTTTATTTAGTCCAAAAATTCTGCCATTACCACAACCTTATGACACCATCCACCTCAGGTTGCCATATTTCATGCTCTTAGACCATGACTCCCTCTGGTGCCCTACCTAAACATTATTACCCGGCTCCTAAGAACCTTATCACTAGGTTCTTACTGAAACTATATGTTTTGTTCTGCTCCCCAAGGCACAACAAAAACTAAATATACCCCCAGAGGTACACAAGTGGCCCATACGGTGCAATTATGTACCTTAATTAAGTTTCAATCCTTTAGGTCCTATAACTAAAGATACAAAAGATGTTCAATTGAGAGTATTTCCCTACAGACATGCAAAATTCATTCAGAGAAGTGTCTTTTCTTGAGAAAACATTTTGATAGGAACTGACAAGTGTGTACTGCTGCTTTCTAAACATGCATGCTGGAATCGGGGAAGCAGGCTGTAAGATAAGACTGTATATGATGGTGCATGAGTATATACTGTCTGTATTATTTATTAGTTACAGTTATTAGTTACATGGGTGTTTTTGGATGAAATTATATGAATGATCTCAATCAAAGTCTTTGGAATGTGGTACACGAGGAGATTTGCAGCATCAATGTGCATCTGACAAATATGTAACTGGAGGAGGGGTATTAATTAATTAATCTAGTATTAATTTCCCTAATTAATTCTAGATACTAGATAATACCATACTGGATTTACCAGAGCCCATAAGCATCGCCAGCATCATTACAAGACTAACTTCAGCAACACCCAGTACTACCTCAAAATAAATGTTAAACCTTTAGCAACCCTCGAGCATTGAGAGTTTACTGACTAGTGCACCCCCTAATGGATCCCAGCAGTAGTGGGCTAGCAGGATTTACAGCTGCACCACACAAGCACCAATTAATAAATAAATATCTTAAGTTAATAATGATATATATTTCTTACTCTTATCCACAAAGAGCTGCAGGCTTCCTTACCAACCAAGCTTGAGCTTTATCTGATTCCACCTGCATAATCAACTGGTTTTGGTGTTCAAACTACTGATCACTGGAATCAGATTAAGCTCCTGTCTGTTTATTATGAAAACGTGCAGCAACTGTGACTCTCGATTCATTAGAGTGAGTACCTATACAAACCTATATTTAGCATGACCAGCCAGTTTGTGTAATATTTAAATCAGAAACTAGTAAAACTACATTTTCATTTGAAGAATTCTCAGAAATGGTTTTTGAAAGTTGTCAGTGGAATGATGTGTATCACTGTGTATGAAGCGTGTATGTGTGGTCTGCTGCAGAGCTTACCTGCCAGGGTCTGTCCCAATCAAGAGGTATGGGGAAAGCACCAAGCCAGGCTCCAACGATGCTGCATAGAGTGGTGATCTGTAGAGAGGTATCCCACACTGACATCGCCCTGCAAAAATCAATGCACTTTTTACGAGACAAGACCATCAAAATCATTTGATTGTTTCATACATATTTTAAGGTTTAAACTTGCATAATAAAGACATTTAATGGTTTACGCAGGCACTTATTAGGCCATGGTGCTGTTTCTAAAGTGTTATAATTTTCTGTATTGTCTCTAAACTGTCTGCCTGAGAAAGTACATGGAAGCCAGTCCTACCAGTACAGTTTACGGTTTTAGCTTAATATTCAAATGTCAAGTTTGTTAAACTTTCTAGTAACAAAATGTATATATTGTAAGTCTCCACCTAGTGGCATGGAGGTATAAAGCGAGCAGGTTTCTTGTAATAGTTCTAAAGGGTAAAAAGAAAAAAACATGCAGGTTGTGAATAAACAGCACTCACCCATCTCTACTGAAAACTCGAATCCATGCCTGTACGTTCGGACCAAGGATACACAAACACCTTAGTGTGGTGAGGGTGGAGAGCAGAACAGCTAGGGAAAATGTCTTCAGAGCTGATCTACATCATGATAAAACAGTACATACAGTCAACTTTACAGTTAGAATTTTATATGGTCAACGGTTAAGCAAATGAAATGAAATCATCAAGACCATACAGTATTGTACTTTTTGGTAACTGTTGGGAGAAGGCCCCTTTCTGTTTCAGCCTGACTGTGCCTCGTGCACAAAGCAGGGTCCGTAAAATATAGTCTGACAAGGTTAGTGTAGGGAAACTTAAGTGACCTGCACAGAGCCCTGACCTCAACCCCATTGTTGGGCCTTCCAGTCCAATATCGGTACCTCACTTCATAAAGGCTCGGACTGACAAATTCCAACATGCCCACTCCAACTACTTGTGAAGGCTCTAATGGCTGCAGGGGGGATTCCATATTAATGATCATGGTTTTGGAATTAGACATTGAACAGTGGTCAGATTTTTAGACACGTTCTGTAGGTTATGGGGAGATGGGAGGTAATTGATCAGATAAAGAGGGTATGTGCACTATAACCTGCTGTGTAAACATGTCGTTATTTTCACACAATACTCACTCCAGTAGCGGTGCTCCATACAGCACAACCACAGTGTGGAAGAAAAAACACGACAGCAGAAAATATACACATGATCTAATCAGCTTTGACAACTGAAACAAAAGACAGGGATAAAATTTATTAACAAATACATGAATAATATCTCATTTCTAGTATTTTTTTCTGTTTGAACACCATGTACCTTATAGCTCAGTGTGTGTTTCTTTGTTGGAGGACTAACGCCCAGAAGCCAGTACACAAGAATGTTGACAACAGCAACGGACCCAGCAACAGAATAAAGCCACACCAAGTGGGTCCCATACACTGAAAACTTCTCCACAGTAAGAGTGGGAATGAGCGTGCCCATCAGCATGGAGCCGGCAATGAGGGCATGAGCTGATGCCATGCCTCTGATCTCCACATCCCACATGATTACTCTAGTTCTTAAGACATTAAATAAACGTAATTATTGACTCATTGATTGATTTTAGAATGTATAATTGAAGGTTTGGCTTTGCAAGTCATATTAGATGTTACTAAAATATTAAAATGTTTTAAATCTCTTTCTTAAGTATTATAAACATTTCTTAAGACAGGATAACTTCAGTTAAAAAAGTTTAATGACAAATATAGAGTATCAAAATTTTCAAAAATAAAAAAATATTACCAAACGACTAAAAATATAATAAAGTTAAAACAGTGTTTTAAAAAAACTCATCTTAGTAGCATCTAAATTTGTTAAAAATCAGTTTTTTACTGCTATATTGTAATAAAACTGCTTTTAATAGCAATGTTGTTTGTTTATTAGGATTTTAATGTCATGTTTTACACTTTTGGTTACATTTATGACAGGGTTCATCATTTCACAAGGTTATATCGAACACAGTCATGGACAATTTAGTTTCTCCAGTTCATCTCACTTGCATGTCTTTGGACTGTGGGAGGAAACCGGAGCACCCGGAGTAAACCCACACAGACACAGGGAGAACATGCAAACTCCACACAGAAAGGACCCAGACCGCCCCACCTGGGGATCAAACCCAGGACCTTCTTGCTGTGAGGAGACAGTGCTACCCACTTAGCCACCGTGCCGCCCTAATAGCAGTGTAACACAGACATACTGCAGGGTAACACACATTCACACACATCTTTACCTCCTTACCACGCATTTGATTTTTTACTATACTTAAGGTATTCTTAATTACGCAATATACAGCCTACGTGTTGTCTTAACATCATTAAAAAATAATGTGTGTATGTGTGCTACCCCCATCAATATTGTATATACAATGTTTCCTTTTCCTTTGTTATTTTTCTAAAATGCAATAAAAAAAATAAAATAATAATAATAATAATAAAAAATTATTAAAAAATACAAGTTTACCTGTTTACAGCATAAATTATTTTTGATTTATAAATTGATTATAAATGTATAAATTGATTATAAATTATTTTAATAGTGTACATAATTTGCATTTATGGCAAAATGTGTAACTTTACTTGGACTATGCAAGGCAAAAAGCCTGTAATTAATGATGTTTAAATAAAAACAATAAATAAAAATAAAGCAATAAAGTGTGCTCATATAATGCAGGTGTTGCAGCATAACTTGTGTTTATTATTATTATTATTATTATTAATATTATTATTATTTTAATAGTCAAAAAAGTATCAGATTAAAATTATTATTTGTTCTTTGATGTTAGTAGATTTTAGAACATTACTTATTAACATTAGTTATTAACATTAGTTATTAACAGTCACATTGAGCATAATGTAACATGTACAGTTCTATCTACTACTGAAGCAATCAGAAAGAAATGTAAACACAGAGCAGCGTACTTACATTTCACCTTCTTCTGCAAATAATTCTTAAACCGGATCGCTGTTACTGCTGTATATGATGATTAGCAGATTTCACACAGAACCTCTACAAGCTGTACATCTCATCTTCTAATCACAACAGTGCAACATGAACGACTTCATTCAGCTTAGTCTCTTCCGGCATCATGATGTAAACTCACCTACAAGCACTAGAAAAGGTCACAGCGCTTTCTCTTCAAAATAAAAGACTCCCACCAGCCAGGGACAATACATTCAAACTCCTTTATCTTCAGTAATTGCTTATTGGTTTAGCAGTTCATTTTGGCTTATTAAAAGCCCCAGGATAATAATACAAAAAAGTTAATAAACATGACCCATGCTTTAAATAACTTGAATAACTTAAAAGTATTTAATTTGTAGTTTGCCTATAATCTAATGTTTTATGGATGATTAAATTGATCATCCTAATTTGTATTTTTTTTTACAATTTTAAAACCAGTGAAACAAATATTTAAGATACAGAATCGTATTTTTTTCTATACGTATTGTAAATTTAAATAATAATACACTTATTACAAGTTTTACACTTTTTAAAAATTATTTCTTGACCCATAAAACACGTACAAATTAGTTAAAGAAATGACTTCACGCAATGATTGACTTTAATATTTGTAATACATTTAGATGATAATTTATTATATGAGTATAAGCAGTATAATACACTAGCAAAAATTAATAACATTGTTCTTGGTAATGTTTTGGGCTTTAGATGAACTTTTATTCTAAATGTTAGTAATACGTGGTTGTTCGTAGTTGTAGCTTCTCTGTAGCTTGTTTGTTTTGACGGTTTCAGACTTGGCGTCGTGATAAAGACTTGTATAGAAATGGTTTGTGATAAATGTAAGTATATAACTGCTGTTTTGTTAGACTATATTATGTTCTTGTCTTTTACTTTTTGTTTAACTAAAAAACTGAAAATATTAGTCGTGTTAGTTTGGTTTTGGGCTCATATTTGTAGCTTAGCTTGTTAGCTACGCAGATTAAAGCTTTCTGGCTAGCTAGCACGTATATTGTATGATGTGTTACAGAGCACATGATTCTGTATTCAGTAGTTTGTAATCACTGCAGCACAGTTGGGGTCGTTACTGATTTCACATACAGTTTATTAAGTAGTATGTGGTGTTATAAGAGGCCTGGTTCTCTACACGCCAGCGCAGTTATTTACGTTTAATACTGTTAGTATCCAACTGAGCAGAAAAGAAGTTAAAGTTACATCGGCTGGAGTTTCCGCTTTAGTGCTTACAAGTTAAATCACAGCGAGAGATTTTGTGTTTTTCCTCACAATCACATTGCTGTAAGATGCTGGCTATTTAACATTAGAGTCTATCATGTTTTTATTAGTGACTGGGGAAAGTGAAGGGCTAGCAGAAGATGTTTTCTTAGTCATAAAATACACAAGCTTAGATCTCATACATTCAACAATTCTCGTTAATTATGTTATCAGATATGTCACATTTATTTTAAGTATATACAGAGAAGTGCATCTTTAAAACTGGTCACCATACTTTACAGATAAGTGGTGGCTTAATGGTTAAGGTACTTGGTACTAGTTTTAGGTAGATTAATAGTTTGAGCCCTACAACTTTTGGGTCTAACCCTTAACTGCTTGGGTTGTATTTTTCATTAACTGTATGTCTTTGGATGAAAGGTGTTTGTCAGAATCCTTAAATGTGAAAGAAATCCTGTCTCATACGTTTGATATGTGGGATTTGATGATATGACCATTTGTTTTATTTTTAATTAGATTTCCTTTTATTAAGAAAAATATTTTTATATATATATATATATATATATATACAGTGTATCACAAAAGTGAGTACACCCCTTACATTTCTGCAAATATTTTATTATATCTTTTCATGGGACAACACTATAGACATGAAACTTGGATAGAACTTAGAGTAGTCAGTGTACAGCTTGTATAGCAGTGTATATTTACTGTCTTCTGAAAATAACTCAACACACAGCCATTAATGTCTAAATGGCTGGCAACATAAGTGAGTACACCCCACAGTGAACATGTCCAAATTGTGCCCAAAGTGTCAATATTTTGTGTGACCACCATTATTATCCAGCACTGCCTTAACCCTCCTGGGCATGGAATTCACCAGAGCTGCACTGGTTGCTACTGGAATCCTCTTCCACTCCTCCATGATGACATCACGGAGCTGGTGGATGTTAGACACCTTGAACTCCTCCACCTTCCACTTGAGGATGCGCCACAGGTGCTCAATTGGGTTTAGTCCATTACCTTTACCTTCAGCTTCCTCAGCAAGGCAGTTGTCATCTTGGAGGTTGTGTTTGGGGTCGTTATCCTGTTTGAAAACTGCCATGAGGCCCAGTTTTCGAAGGGAGGGGATCATGCTCTGTTTCAGAATGTCACAGTACATGTTGGAATTCATGTTTCCCTCAATGAACTGCAGCTCCCCAGTGCCAGCAACACTCATGCAGCCCAAGACCATGATGCTACCACCACCATGCTTGACTGTAGGCAAGATACAGTTGTCTTGGTACTTCTCACCAGGGTGCCGCCACACATGCTGGACACCATCTGAGCCAAACAAGTTTATCTTGGTCTCGTCAGACCACAGGGCATTCCAGTAATCCATGTTCTTGGACTGCTTGTCTTCAGCAAACTGTTTGCGGGCTTTTTTCTGCGTCAGCTTCCTTCTGGGATGACGACCATGCAGACCGAGTTGATGCAGTGTGCGACGTATGGTCTGAGCACTGACAGGCTGACCTCCCACGTCTTCAACCTCTGCAGCAATGCTGGCAGCACTCATGTGTCTATTTTTTAAAGCCAACCTCTGGATATGACGCCGAACACGTGGACTCAACTTCTTTGGTCGACCCTGGCGAAGCCTTTTCCGAGTGGAACCTGTCCTGGAAAACCGCTGTATGACCTTGGCCACCATGCTGTAGCTCAGTTTCAGGGTGTTAGCAATCTTCTTATAGCCCAGGCCATCTTTGTGGAGAGCAACAATTCTATTTCTCACATCCTCAGAGAGTTCTTTGCCATGAGGTGCCATGTTGAATATCCAGTGGCCAGTATGAGAGAATTGTACCCAAAACACCAAATTTAACAGCCCTGCTCCCCATTCACACCTGGGACCTTGACACATGACACCAGGGAGGGACAACGACACATTTGGGCACAATTTGGACATGTTCACTGTGGGGTGTACTCACTTATGTTGCCAGCTATTTAGACATTAATGGCTGTGTGTTGAGTTATTTTCAGAAGACAGTAAATCTACACTGCTATACAAGCTGTACACTGACTACTCTAAGTTCTATCCAAGTTTCATGTCTATAGTGTTGTCCAATGAAAAGTTATAATGAAATATTTGCAGAAATGTGAGGGGTGTACTCACTTTTGTGATACACTGTATATATATATATATATATATATATATATATATATATATATATATATATATATATTTCACATATTTCACATATACTCAATGACCGGATGAGGAGTTTAATAATCTGGTGGCGCTTCAGAGCAGAGCTGCTGCAGAATACAGTTCAGCTGGTTTGGGTAATGCCCCCTGTTCAGCTCCCACCAGAGCTTTTCCTCCAGGGTGTCCAGCACATCCCACAGATACTTGATATGTTTCTCAAACTGGGTGACCCAGTACAAGCTGGGGGATTATTTCTTACAGTTGGCTTGGAAACTTCTAGGGAGCCCCCAGGAGGAGCTGGGATCTATGGCTGGGGATAGAATAATATTATTATTATTATTGAAATACAGGTCAAAGTGAATGTATATATTTCTTGTTTACCATTTTACTTGCATTTCACATACTGTTCCATCTTTTATGGAATTAAAGTCTTTTGGCGGCTTTTAAATGTTTTTAACCATAAACATTTTGCCTTTAAATAAGACTTCTCTTTACATCGTTAAGGTATTTTTTTAAATAGCAACAATAAATACAGTTAGATTAACATTGTCAATAAATAAGCCGGATAGCAATCCACTACAGCGTAGGCAACCAGATTAGTTAAAGGCTGTGAATTAAGAGCCTAATTATTTAATAAGGTTAAAATAGTATTAATCAGTTACAAGTTATTGTACAGTTTTAATTTCTATTTTTAAAAATAACCTATTACTTTTAAAATAAAATATGATTGTTTTAAGCAACGTTTTAATTGTGTCTCTTAGGTGAGAAGAAACTTGGGCGAGTTATCACTCCCGATACCTGGAAAGATGGTGCAAGAAATACAACAGGTAATATGTGTAAACTGTTGATAAAAATTATGTTCATATCATGTTCAGCACTATGTGCATCTATATTTGGATAAGTATGTTTTGCTTAATTCTATTAAAGGCTGTTGATAAATGGTTTATTTTCAGTACCAATAAAAAACTAAAGGTCTATTCTAGAAAATGCTACACTGATCAGCCATAAAATTAAAACCATCTGCCTAATATTGGGTATGTCCCCCTCATGCTGCCAAAACAGCTCTGACCTTCTAACATGTTGAGGCATGGAGTCCTCTGAAGGTGTACTGTAGTATCTTGCACCAAGAAGTTAGCAGCAAATTCAAAGTCCTGTAAGTTGCAGGGTGGGGCCTCCATGGATCCGACTTTTGTCCAGCACATCCCACAGATACTTGATATGTTTCTCAAACCATTCCTGAACTATTCTGCACTATGGCAGGGCATATTATCCTGCTAAAAGAGGCCACTTTACTTGGAGAAGACAAATGTACTTGGTCTTCACCATCGTTTTGGTAGGTGGTATGTGTTAAAGTAAAGTTTCCCAGTAGAGCATTGCCCAAAACATCACCCTCGACATCTTGCCGTCTTCCCATAGTGCATCCAAAACACGATCCTGGTTGTCCACATGAAAGATGACATGCCTCATCAGACCAGGCCACTTTCTTTTGTTGCTTCATGTCCTGTTCGGCTGCCCACATGCCCATTGTAGGCAGTGGGTCAGCATGGCCACTACGACCAGTTCATGTGCATAATTAAGCCTTGATCAATTAAAACCCTGTCATCAGGTCATCATTTGCTCTTTCTTGAACCACCTTTGGTAGCTGCTAGCCAATGCATGTTGGGAACCCACACAAGACCTTTATAGATCCCACTTTTTATTAGTGCAATTGTATTTAGAATCAATGTTATTCACTTTATTTGCCACTGGATTTAATGTTGTGGCCAGTATATATATATATATATATATATATATATATATATATGTGGTGTATAATGTACATGATCTGTTTTACAGAAAGTGGTGGACGGAAGATCAATGAAAATAAAATGCTGACATCAAAAAAAGCCAGGTGGGGTTATTTTGTAGTAGCACTTTGACTTAACCACACTGAGCTTTTATTGTGTTGTGGAGAACATTATTAACAAACTTCTTTTGTCTGCATTAGATTTGATCCGTATGGGAAGTCCAGTTTTGCTATATGCAGAATTTGCAAAAGCTCCGTTCACCAGTCTGGCTCACACTACTGCCAGGGATGTGCCTACAAGAAAGGTGTGTTTAACAACAAGCCAATGATGATACATGTCTCTGGGCTGCTTAGCCTAATCAGAAAGCCATTTTGATATTAAATTCATATGACTTATGTACTGAATTAGTGTTTCTTCTGTTTCCTATTCTGTAGGGATCTGTGCCATGTGTGGGAAGAAAGTTTTAGACACCAAGAATTACAAGCAGACCTCAGTGTGATCGATACTGTTGATGGACAGTTTCTCGTCTGTTTAGAGGTGAGGGAGGGATGCACAATGTTTTAACTGTCTTTAACTCTAAATAACAATGTGTATTTAAATAATGCAGTGGAGTTAAGGATGCTGGTCTGTTTGCAGTTATGATTTGGTATTTAACATGATACTGCATATACTTCAATAATGTATCTCCTTAAGTAGAAAACTGAAGCAATAGCGGCGTGTACTGTTTCATGCAGATTCAAGTCTTGTCCTCCTGATCTTTTCTCAACAAACTGTACCATGCCTTTAAAGTAAACCTGCTACATTTTATATATGTTATTTGTTTAATTGCAAAGCTCAGCATGCATTTGGTTAATACAACACTGACTCATTGTGCACCCTTTACTACAAGGTCAATAAGAGGCCAGTGTGTTTATTTTTGCTGAGGCCGAGTTCCAGCAACGTTCCAACTTTGACATTTAAATATCATCCTGAATCATTGACCCTGTGGACTCAGTATGATTATTTGTGTAAATGTGTATATTTTATGTCCTCACCTGCCTTGTGGTAGATTGTTTATTGTACCGTAATTGTAATGCTTAACCCTTTTTTTTGTTTTTTATCATTGTTTCATTTGTAAAACCTGGGATGTTGTTTTTTTTTTTTGCCAAAATAAAAGGTAAAACTAATTGTTTTCACATTGTCAAGTAAACTTTAAAATACAAACTGTTTCATAATAATAATGATTGTTTTGACACTACACTAAATGACCAGAAGTACCCCCCAAATTGACAAAATGTATTTTATGTTTTCAACTTTGTGGCAATATTTTGAGGAAGGCCCTTCTCTGCTTCAGTTTGACTGTGCACAAAGCAGGGTTAATCGACACATGGTTTAATGGGTTTGGTGGGGTGGCTCGGTGGATAGCACTGTCGCCTCACAGCAAGAAGGTCCGAGATTAGATCTTGGTGAATGCCCAGAGCCCAGCGATGAATTGGTGCCCTGTCTAGGGTATTCCTGCCTTGCGCCCAGTGTTTGCCCATGGAACCCGTCCTGCCATGCCTCTGACTAAAGGTTCTAAAAGCATGAATTAGATCCCTGGTTTTGATCCTCATTTCTTGTCACTTTCTTAATTTTTGTCCCAGGTTTCCTCTTTAACCCTCTAGAAACAGTTAGTAGACTGCTAAAAATTCTTGTGTAGCAGCTAGTGTTCCTATGAACTTCTAATTCTAATCAGTTCCTGGGGTGGCTTGGTGGGTAGCACTGTCACCTCACAGCAAAATGGTCCTGGTCCTCTCTGTGTGGAGTCTGCATGTTCTCCCTGTGTCTGCGTGGGTTTGTTCCCATAGTCCCAAGACATGCAAGTGAGGTGAAATGGAGATAATTGTCCATGACTGTGTTTGACAATAAAAAAACTTGAACTGATTAATGCTGTGTAATAAATAATTACTGTTTCTGTCATGAATGTGAAACATGATGTTAAAATCCTAATAAATAAATCAGTTTCTGAACATAATTGAATGAGTAAATGTAGGATAAATAAAACATTACAATGTTGGTTAATAATCAGTAAAATACTTTATTAAATAGTTTTATGGCAGCTATAATGATTATAATATGTATTTGGCAACACTTGGCAACACAGCAATATTAAGAGTTAAGGTTATAATAAATAGCACAGCTCACTACAGCTGAAGTTCCATTGCTGGTGTTGCTTGTTTTTATTTAGTGGAGTCTTCAATAAAGGCACAGTGACACCCTAGGTACTCTTGGTCAGGGCCAGGAACTCCTCTCGGGTCTTTGGATCTTCCTTGAACACTCCCAGCATGGTACTGGTCACGGTGCGGCTGTTTATCTTCTGTACTCCACGCATGACCATGCACATATGACTGCAACAAAAGCCAAATATAAATGAAATTGTGTCTGTATGAGTCATCGTTCACAAATTTACAGTACACTTATCTGTCTTACTATTTGTAGCTATACTGCATTTTTTTCAGGTTTGCCAGCTTTGTAAATTATTTTTGGGTAAGGCATCTCAATGTTCCAACAGAACTGTGCCTTTGTACAAGAAGCAAGGTCTATAAAGACGTGGTTTTAGTGTGGATGAGCCTTGACTTCAACCCCACTGAACACCTTTAGGATCTCCTCCCACATTAAAGGCTGACAGTGAGTTTATGACTAAAAGGACACAGATTTCCACAGAAACCCTCCAAATATGTGTGGAAAAGCAAGCTTATGTTCTGGTGTCCACATACCTTTGGCCATATAGTGTATATCATGACACCCCGTGTGTGTGTGTGTGTGTGTGTGTGTGTGTGTGTGTGTGTGTGTGTGTGTGTGTGTGTGTGTGAGAGAGAGAGAGAGAGAGAGAGAGAGAGAGAGAGAGAGAGAGAGAGAGAGAGAGAGAGGAGTAATTATAAAGTTAGACAGATTAAGAAGTTATGTCATTACTCACGCTGCTTCTATGACTACTGCTACTCCAGCGGGCTGCACAGCTTCAAAGACGGCCTTAGCAATCTGCTTTGTCAGGCGCTCTTGTACTATGGTAGAAGTAAGCCAAGAATACAGTCATATAGAAGTTACACAAAGTATTTTATTAATGTTAATATACCCAATTCCAAAAGAGTTGGGACAGTAGGAAAAATGTATATAAAACAGCAATGTTTGGCAAATCCTTTTTGACTTCTATTTAAATAAAGACAGTACAAAGACAATTTTTAAACTAATAAATTTGGTGGCTGTAACATGTTTCAAAAATCTTGGGACACGGGCTTGTTTAGCACTTATTTCACCTTGCTTTTTAACAATGTATAATTGGAAACTAAGTACACCAATTGTTGTGGATGTAAAGAAGAATTTTTTACCCATTTTTTTTGTTAAAACTGCTTAACTGTGTCAATTTAAAATGCACTACATGTTTTAATAAGAGGAGGATCTGTACTGCTGGCAGTCCAAGTCTAGCATCTGTGCTCTCGTACCAAGTCATAATGTTGTAACATGCAAAATGTGACTAGGCATTATCTTGCTTCAAAATGAATAGGTTGAAAAAGGTTGTTTTTTTTATTAGACACCTCAACAATTTTTCTTCATGTAAACAACTGAACTTTTTGTTAATATTTCTCGAAAAGGCAGTTCATAAATTACTGCTTTCCTGTCTTAATGTGTATAAATAAATATATTATTATAGATACACATTAAAACATTGAGCCAAAACATTGGACCACCCCCATGAATGTTTATACCAATGCCTGTTTTGTTACAGTTGTACTTATCACATTCAGGAATATGTGTTTATATTAATGGTCAGTAATAATTACCTTGCAGTCTGCGGCTGTAGATTTCCACAATCCTGTAGAAATACAAAATTGGGACAATAGGTTATCTTTCTTAAAAATGCTCATAATTCAGGTCTTGGTCTAGACTGGGTGCTTTAACACTTGTGTTTAATTCTGGTCAGGGACATGGTGGGTCAAAAGCACAAAGTAAGAATGCACTCTAGACACACTCTTTTACTCATTTAGACAGAGGTAGTTTAAAGCAGCCAGTTTACCTTCAGCATGTGAATAGGGCAGTATAATAACATTAAGAACTACGTATTTCTGAGTATTATTAGTACCATCCTGTATCATTCATTTATTATGTTTCTGCAATTTTCCCTTTCTAAACCTAAACATGAGCCCATTTCAAAACTGTGGGCTTCATCTTTTTAGACTGAATGAGCACAAATTCACACAATCACATTTAATAAAATCTAGTACCAATCCACAATATTTGAAGTAGTGAGTAAGAGGGAAAATCTTATTAATGCAGACTCGGCATCTTTATGCTACATGTAGTGAGAACAGCATCAGTTCCCATAGCCTGATGGAATGATGAGTAGAGGCTATTAGGGATTTTCTCAGTACCAGGAATGGGACAGGGTGCAATGTCAGGCTTTGAGTCTAAGCCTCAAGTGAAAGAGCTATAATAACGGAAGAACTCACTGGACTGAGACTAACACATCCCTTTTTTCTCCCTTAAACTGATGAGACACCATGTGTTTTATAAAACTGTTTCCATTATCATAACCGTTAATGAAAATAAATGACTTTATCAAGATTTAGCCATTTCATAATCATTTATTCTTCAGTAAACACTTGTATGATGATAAGGGTCACTGTAAATTAGAACAATGCAACATTATACAATGCAGTATACATACTATAACAACTGTATAACTAAAGCTTGCCCATAGGTGAAAGTGGGGAATTAAGTAAAACACTGCCTGAAAACACACATAGACAGTGACTGAAAACAAGGTTTGAACCCAAGTTGCCAGAGCACTTTTATTAACTGCTGCAGCATTGTGCTTTACCATGTTTTAAATGTTAATGTTTCAATCAATGGACTTGGCTTGTAACTTATTAATTTGCTCACTCATCTTGGCTGGTGGAAGTTTCTCCACAAGAGGGGGCTATTGACAGTGATTTACGACACTCCTGGGTGCTCTCTTTGAGGAGTTTGCTTTTCTGACACCTCTTAAAAACGTGCAGAATGTGGATTGCCAACTACACTGCCTTTAGTTGCGAGTGAGTGAGTAAAAGTGTGATGCCACGCTCTTTTTAGGATGCAGTCCTGACTTTCACCCAGTGCTTTTGTTTAAACAGTGGGAAAACAAATAGATGATTATATTTCTTTATTGTGAGTTAACTGTTATGTAGCATTTGGTTAACACACAGTGACCTTGTACATTACTACACACTTTATTTTGTTTGTTTGTGTACATGGCATACTCACCTGGCCATTTTACTCAGGCCAACCACTTTTTTATTTGGCAGATATGCTATGTGGACCTGAGGAAAGATAACATGTAAATATAGTGTTAATTCCAGTATGAGCATTACCAAGTGTAATGTTTGTTTCCCTTTTGTCCCTCTTAGCATGAACCTGTTCAAAGACTTACCTTGCCAAAAAATGGTACAAGATGATGTTCACAAAGAGAAAACATGTCAATGTCCTTGACTATAACCATCTCATCATGGTCCTCATCGAAGATGGCATCATTAAGGACATCTATGAACAGAAAAAGAGCATTTATTTAGTTACCAACTGTGCTGCATGTTACATCTAAGAGTTTGTGTACCGGTTTATATCTTAACAAAGCTTCACACTATAGGTATGTATGTACCATGAGCTTGTTGGTCATCCCGTTCCAAAACTTTCAGCATTAATATGTAATGGGATGTAGCTGTATCTACTTTTTATCTTCATGTAACGCTTTCCACAAGTATTTGGAGTGTGTCTGTGGTCTGTGCACAGGGGCAGCCCTGCTGGAATAGAAAAAGGCACTTCCCGAACTGTTGCCACAGTTGAAAGGATATTTATTTAATATAATTGATTCTATATACCTGTTAGCAATGGTTATAGTTCAAACACTTGAATTCAATTGTTAGCCAGGCGTCCACATACTTTTGGCCATATAGTGTAGAAAAATGAACTGTAATTGAAATGTAATTGGTTTTTAACATAAGTCCATAAATGCAATTTAGATTTCCCTCACAATTATCATCCATTAAAAGATATATGGCATGTCTTAATGCAGTTTCTCCACTGTACTCCACACATGATGCTATGTGTATTGGCCCTAATTTATCACAAGGTTTAAGCATGTAAATGAATGAGTGAGTGAGTACTTCAGTAAGTGCACTAGACCCTTCAATACTTTGATTACGACGTAGCAGTTACTGAAATTGAATAAATAATACAGGATTTTTAACTTAAGAGAGGGCCAGTTCTTGTTCCAGCATGAGCTTAATAAAGAAAGACATAGTTTGGTGTGGAAGAACTATAGTGGCACAAATCCCTTAGCACAACCCTATTGAACACCTTTAGGATGAAAATCTCAACTGTCCTCACAAATGCCTGCACAAATTCCCATAGACACTCTCCAAAATCTTGTGGATAGCCTTTTCCAGAAGAGTGAAGATGTTATATTTGCTCATGACAATGGATTTGGAATGAGATGTCCCACAATAATTAAGTGTCTGCATATATTTGGCTATAATAGTGCAATTAAAAGCATAAATTGATGTGTTTTTGGAGGGGTTAAATCATAAACATTTTTTGGAGTGCTCTCTTACCGTAGATGGTTTGCTGGTAGCCCTTGGTCAGGAACTGCATGGCTTTGGCGGCTCGTTGAGGGGTTTTCAGAAGCCCCTCGCGCTCTGTATCCTCTCCCAGTGCGCCCAGTATGGTGGTGTAAGCTGTCTCCAGTTCCTCTTCACTGTTCTGCTGCTTTGCGCTTTTTATCTTCTGTACCGACAGTGGTGTACAGTTGGTGTACAAGTCGCTCATTTTGGTTTGGTTGTGGTTGTATTCCATCATGTAAAAGTGTGTTGGTGTTGTAGTAAATATTAGGACTTGTTGCTCACTGCTTCTGCTGTTCTGCACTGACTCCCTCTCGGTGTGATGTGCAGGATTTATACTGCATCAGCTCACTCACTGTCCAATTTACTCACGTCAGCACCACGCAGATGTATTAATGGTTAGATCATTCCAGCTTTGATAATACACCGAGGAAGTTGCCCTCGTGTGTTTTAATCTTCATGTTCCAATCAACATGAGCATTGTATTAGATTCCTGACACAAAATCCACACTGAACGAGCACCTAATTTGAGATTATACTTTATCCCAATTGCATGGATTTGTGTGTTAATAAAGAGCATATGATCTCGCGTGCTCTAAACGCATTAAATTGCATATTTAAGCACCTCTGATCACGCTTTTCCAGCCAAATAAAATGCTCATAGTTTTTAAACGTTAAGTTTTATGAATTTGTATTTCACAGAAGGTAAAATCTACTGTTTTATTGAGGTAAATCATTGGTGTAACTAAGATCATCTGCCCCCCTGCAATAAATAATGCCCCATG